>NC_138863.1:10130320-10791693 GCF_965194805.1 Balaenoptera borealis | reverse complement strand
TGGGAAAGCAGTCTGAACCCTGAAGTTGTTCACCCACTTTCCCACATTCAGGCTCTACTCCTGGCAATGCCTACATTCCCCTCTGGTCGTGCACCACCCCTTTGGCTGCCTCTCTCAATTTTATCTTTATTTGTCTTCTACCATGTAATGGTTCATCACTCAGAGCAATGCTCTTTGATCTGCCAACTATTTTACCTTTACTTGGATTAGATTCTATTCTCACATTTCTGCAACGAACTCATTTTGCTTAATTGTGATTCACTCATACCTCATCTGTTAGAAGCCTGTGTGCACATAGAGATTTCAGAACCTATGACAGTGGTCATCCATCAGAGGCCAGCACCAGGCCCTGGAAGGAAGGGCTGTCACAAAAAAATCTGTATTTTCTGCTTCAGCGTCTCCTTGAGCAAGAATGACAATTGTTTTAAGAAGGAAGACATTGATAATAGCAAATGACTGTTAAGATGAGGGTGCTGTTGATTATGATCTTTTTTTATTAAATAAAAAAAATTTTAAAGAAAACTATGGGACTTCCACAAATGGGAAGATGGAGGACATGCACTTGGCCCTATTCCTCCTGGTAATCACAAATAAAAGCTCTGGAGATTGTAAGACAAGCATAAGAAGACAGAAGGATGGACAGAAGAAGGTGGGCAAGCTAGAGACCTTGGGACCCAAGAATGACAAGATAGTGAGTTCCTGGGGTTTTCTTTTGGCCTCAGATGTCCCAGACTTGGAGCTGAAGGAGCTGACAAAACCAGAAATGTCCATGAATGCAGACAAAAAAGGCCTCTTCTCTTTAGCCAAAGGACCAGGAAAGGGACAGCCCAGAAAGACAGAAACTCTGCAGAAAATAACAGCTTCAGTCCAGCAGAGCATCAAATAAAAAAATCCTGTGGCCCCACTCAACCCATGCCATCAAAGACCAAGTGAGGCACCTAGATTCATTCTATGAATACCACTTCTAGGCTCTTAGGAGGTATCCCAAACCCCCAGCCCAGGTGGTATCAGTGAAAACTCCAGCAGGAAGTATCAGCCTTCCCTCCCTACCTTGGTGTCACCAAAGCCAACAAAACCAAATGAGATTCACAGTCTCCTAACATAGTACCCTAAATGTGCAGGCTTTACAGAAAATTACTCATCCTACCAGGAGCAAGGAAGATTTCAAGAGGAATTTCAAACGGATTATCCAATATGAACAAAGGAGAGAATATATGCTAGAAAAAGAAAAGAAGGAAAGGAGACGAACACAGTCCCAAGAACATGTGAAGAAAAATGGCTGAAAAAAATCCCCAAATTTGGCAAAAGACTTAAAGCTATAGGTTCAAGAAGCTGAGCAAAATCCCAACATAATAAACCCAAAGAAATCCACACAAAGGCATATCATAGTCAAACGTCTAAAAATTAAAGACAAAGACAAAATACTGAAAGCAATTGTAGAGAAACATCACCTTACTTCTAAGGGAAAACAGTACAAATAATAGCAGATTTCTCATCAGAAACCACGGAGGCAAGAAGTGACATAACATTTTTACATTGCTGAGGAAAAGAACTATCAACACAGAATCAAGTATCCAGTGAAAATATTGTTCAGAAATGGAGGTGAAATCAAGACATTCTCAGATGAAGGAAAACTAAGAAAATTTGTCGTCTGTAGACTTACCCTAAAAGAATGGCTAAAGGCGGTTCTCCAAACAGAAAGGAAACTATAAGGAAGGAATCTTGGAATATCAGGAAAAAAACAAAACAAAACACGATGAGCAGTAATATGATAAAACAATAGGTTTCCTTTCTCCTCTTGAGTTTTCTAAATCATATTTGACAGTTAAAGTAAAAATTATAACGTTGTCTGATGTACTTCTAAATATATGTAGAGGAAATATTTAAGACAATTGTATTATAAAGGCAAGAAGATACAGGGACATAAGAGACATGAGGTTTCTACACTTTGCTCAAACTGGGAAATTAATACCACTAGAAGACTTTGATAAGTTATGTGTATTTAATGCAATATGTAGAGAAATCACTAAGAAAAGCTATACAAATAGATATGCTCAAAATATTATAGATAAATCAAATTGAAATAAATAATGTTAAGTAACACACAGTAAGGCAGGGAGAAAGGAAATAGGAACAAAAAAGATAAAACAAATAAAAAACAAAAAAAAGTCAGTTTTAAGCTCTAATATATCAATGATTACATTAAATTTAAATGGTCTAAATACAACAGATAAAAGACAAAAATTGGCAGAGTGGATTAAAAACATGACTCAATTATATGCTGTATATAAGAAATTCATTTCAAATATAGCTATATAAGAAAGTTAGAAAAAGATATATCATGCTAGTATTATTCAAAAGAAATCATGAGTGGCTATATTAATATCAGATACAGTAGACCTCAGAGCAAAGAAAATTACTAGAGACAGAGAGGGAGTTTACACAGTGATAAAAAGGTCAATGTACCAAGATGACATAGGTACTCTAAATGTGTACATGACAAAAAACAGCTGCAAAACCTGTGAAGAAACAAACGCATAGAACAGACTGGAGAAATAGACAAATCTACAGTTATAGTTGCAGACTTTAACCACTTTTTCTCAACAACTGATAAAACAACTAGACAGAAAATCATAAAGGATATAGAAGGACTTAAAAACACCATAAGCCAACAGGATCTAATGAACATTTATAGAACAATCCACCTAAAAGCAGCAGAATATATAATTTTTTCAAGTGTTCATTAAACATATACCAAGATAGATCTGAAGCACAAAGCAAACCTCAACAAATGTAAAAGAATTGAAATCATATCATACACAGAGCATTCCCCAACCAAAATGGAAACAAAAATATCAAGAACAGAAAGATAAAAGGAAAATATCCAAACCTTTGAAAACTAAACAGTATACTTTTAAATAATCCATGGCTCAAAGAGGAAGTCTCAAAGAAAGTTAAAAAACACAATGAATTCAATGAAGATGGAAATACAACATATCAATATTTGTGAGAGATAATTAACTAGTCCTGATGGGAAAACTTATCATGATAAATGTATATATTAGAAAAGTGGAAAATTCTCTAATCAATAATCTAAGCTCCCACTTCAAGCACTTAGAAAAAAAATGGCAGAATAAACCTAGAGTAAGAAAAAGGAAGGAAATAATAAAGATAAGAGTACAAATCGACAAAATCGAAACAAAATGTAGAAAAAAATCAGTGAAACGAAGAGTTACATCTTTGAAAAGATCAGTAAAATTGACAAAGTTTTAGCAAGATAGACAGAAAAATGGAGACGGTACAAATTACCAATACCAGTCACAATATGAAATATCACCAGAGATCCTGCAATCATCAAAAGATTAATAAGGAAATACTATGAAAAACTCTGCACACATTTTATTTGACAGCTTAGATGAAATTGACTAATTCCTCCCAAAACTGAAACTACTTATTATGTTTGAATTGCATCCTCTCCAAAAAGATATGTTGAAGTGTCAACCCCAGTGTTTCACAATGTGAATTTATTAGGGAATAGAGTCTTTGTGGATTTAAGCAAGTTAAGATAAGGTCATTGGGGTGGACCCTAATCCAATATAACTGATGTCCCTATAACAATGAGAAATGTGGACACAGACACACATAGAGCGAAGATGATGTGAAGAGACACAGGAAGAATGCCATGTGATGATGGGAACAGAGACTGGAATTACATGGTCACAAGACAAGGAATGTACGGGACTACCAGAGGCTGAGAAAGTCAAGGATGCTTCTCCTACAGGTTTTAGAAGGAACATGACTTTGCCGACACCTTAATTTTGGACTTCTAGTTTCCAGAACCTGAAGGCAATAAATTTTTGTGATTCTAAGCCACCCATTTCATGGTATTCTTTTATGGGGGGCATAGGAAACTAATACATTACCTAAACTGACCCAATATGAAACAAGTAATTTGAATAGCCTTATAACTGTTAAGGAAATTGAATTTATAATAAAAGAAATCCCTCCCTAAAAAATCTCCAGGCCCAGATGGTTTCACTGAAGAATTCTACAAACACTTAAAGAAAAAAAATTAATACTAATTAAACATAATCTTTCCCAGAAAATAGGAGAGGAGTAAATATGTCTCAATTTATTTTATGAGGTTGGTATGCCTTGATACCCATATCAGAGGGACACAAATAAAACTATGAACTAACATAGCACATGCATATAGATGTGGAAATCCTTAACAAAATATTAGCAAACAGAATTCAACAACAAGTAAACAGAGTTATACACTGATGACCAAGTGGAGATTATTTCAGGGATGCAAGGGTGGTTCGGTATTGGAAAATCAATCAATGTAATCCAGCATATTAACAAGTAAAAAGAAAAAACACATGATTATATCAACTGATGCAGAAAAAGCATTGGACAAAACTGAGCACCCATTTATGATAAAAAATATTGGAGAGAAATAGGAATAGAGGGGGACTTCCTCAACTTGAATAAAAATGCATGCCAAAGCCCTATGTTTAGTTATGTTTAATGACGGGAGATTGAATTCTTTCTCCCTAAGATAAAAAACAAGGCGAAGATGTCACCTCTTGCCATACTTATTTAACATAGCACTGAAAATTCTGGCCAGTGCAATAGACAGGAAAAGGAGATAAAAGGCATACAGATTGGAAAGGAAGAAATAAAACTGATCCTACTTGCAGAATACCTAATTTGTCTATGTAAAAATCTCAAGGAATTTATGGTAATAAAATATGAAAAGCCTAGAGATAAAAACTTGCAAGGTTGCAGGATACACGCAGAAACAAATTATATTTCTATTTACTGGTAATGAGTACATGGACATTGAAATTAAAAATACAATGCCATATTTGTATGGAAATATGTTAATATAAATGTTTCAGACATTACATGAAAAATAAATAAATAAATAAATAATTCCTTCCTCAACCAAAAAAAAAAAAAAAATACAATGCCATTTAAATGTACTCAAAAAAATGGAACACTGAGCTATAAATCTAACAAAACATATAGAGGAATTGTAGCTGAAAAGTCAAAATACAGATGAAAGAAATCAGAAAAACTCTAAATAAATTGAGAGGCATACTTTGCTCATAAATTAGAAGACTCAATATAGTAAAAAGGTCAATTCTCCCCAAATTCATATGTAAGCTTAACACAGTTCCTATCAAAATCCCAGCAGGTTTCTTTTTGGAGATATAGACAAAATTATTCTAAATATTTATATAGAAAGGGAAAGGAATTAAACAGCTATAACAGTTTAGAGAAAGAAGAATAAAGTGGTAGAAATCAGTCTACTTGATTTCAAGAATTAGCGTGTTACTATGTTAATTAAGACTGTAGTATGGGTGGAAAAATAGATAGATAAATCAATGGAATAGAATAGAGAAACCAGAAATATACCCACACAAATATGCCCAACTGATGTTTAGCAAAGCTGCAAAAGCAATTCAATAGAGGAGAGACTGACTTTTCAACAAATAATTTTGGAGCAATTGGACATTCGTATGTTAAAAAAAATGGGCCTGGACCAAGTTTCACACAACATGCAAAAATTAACTCATAACAAATCTCAGACTGAAATGTAAAATATAAAACTATAACACTTTTAGTACAAAACATCGGAGAAAATTTTTGGGATCTAGGGCTAGGCAAAAGTTCTTAGACTTTTAAAACTTTTTGTTCTATGAATGACCCTGTTAAGAGGATGCAAAGATCAGCTACGCATTGGAAGAAAATATTTTCAAACCAGATATCAGACAAAAGACTAGTGTCTAGAATACATTTTTAAATCTCTCAAAATTCAACTTTAAAAAAATAAACAATTCAACTAGAACATGGGCAAAAAACAGAAGCAGGCGTTTCACTGAAGAGAATTTACAGATAACAAAGAAACTCATGAAAAGATGTTCAATCTTACTATCCATTAAAGAAATGCAATTTAAAACCACAATGATATTTCACTATATACCTATCAGAATGACTAAAATAAAAAAGAGCGACAAGACAAAGTGTTGGTGAGGATGCAGACAAAACGAGTCACTCATCACTTATCCGTTACTGGTAGGAATGCAAAATGTAAAAAATCACTCTGGAAGCAGTTTGGCAGCTTCTTAAAAATACTAAACCTGCTAGAGTCACAGGACCCAGCAATTTCAGTCCTGAGCATTCATCTCAGAGAAATGAAGACTTAGGTTCACACAACATCCTTACTTGAATGTTTGTAGCAGCTTTGTTCATAATAATTGAAAACTAGAAACAACACAGATGTCCTTCAGTGGGTAAATGGCTAAACAAACTGGTATATCCATACCATGAAATAATACTTAGAAATTAAAAAAGGACAATCTATCAATATAGGCAATAACCTGGATAAATCTCCAGAGAATTATGCTTAGTGAATAAAGCGATCTCAATGGTTACATTTTTGTATGACTGTATTTATAGAACATACTTGAAGTAATAAAACTATAGAAATGGAGAGTGGGTTAATGGTTGCCAGGGAGGAGATGGGAGCAGGAGGGAAGTGGGTGTGGATATAAAAAGGCAATATGAGAGATCTTTGATGTTATGGAAATATTGTATATCTTTACTGTATATATGTCAATATTCTAGTTGTGATATCCAACAATAGTTTTTACAAGATGTTACCATTGGGGTAAATTGGTGTTGGAGGAGATTATCAAAAAGATGTGACCTCCGGTTAACCTGAGAACTTGACCTGGGCAATCGAACCCTCCTCACCCCCTCCCCTGTCCTTGGAATGTATACTCTGCCCACTGTTGCCACAGTGAGAGCCTTTGAAGGATGTGGCCTTGAGAGAGAAAGGTATTGTTGAGACCATCTGGACTGAATATGTGAATGAACCCAGTTAAGGCTTCTGTATAAACTTTTAAGATTCTGGAGGTAAGGTGCAGAGAGCCCACCCAAAACAATTCTCATATGTAAGTTCCCTTGCTTATTAACACTGCCACCTACCAATCTATAATGGTCTGCCTCCTTCCTCTGTCTCTCCTTGCCCTGCGTGTAGGGGCCAGTTTCAGATTTCATCTGGGAAGCTCTGGAGGGTGTGAACCAAACATTGGATAAAGAGTATGTGGGATAACTCTCTTTTCTTTCTTACCACTCTATGTGAAGCTACAGTTATATAAACATAAAAGTTTAATTAAGAAAAGAGAATATTGTATTTTGTGCTTTTTTAAAATTAATTTTTATTGGAATATAGTTGCTTTACAATGTCGTGTTAGCTTCCAATGCACAGCAAAATGAATCAGCCATACGTATACATATATCCCCTCCATTTTGGATTTCCCTCCCATTTAGGACACCACAGGGCATTAAGTAGAGTTCCCTGTGCTATACAGTATGTTCCCCTCAGTTGTTTATTTTATACATAGTATCAGTAGTGTATATATGTCAATCCCAATCTCCCAATTCCTCCCACCCCACCCCTTTTCCCCTTGGTACCCATACATTTGTTCTCTACGTCTGTGTCTCTATTTCTGCTTTGCAAATAAGGTCATCTATACCGTTTTTCTAGATTCCACATATATGCATTAATATACTATATTTGTTTTTCTCTTTCTGATTTATGTCACTCTGTATGACACTCTCTAGGTCCATCCACATCTCTACAAATGACCCAATTTCATTCCTTTTTATGGCTCAGTAATATTCCATTGTATATATGTACCACATCTTCTTTATCCATTCCTCTGCTGATGGACATTTAGGTTGCTTCCATGTCCTGGCTATTGTAAATAGTGCTGCTATGAACACTGGGGTGCATGTGTCTTTTTGAATTATGGTTTTCTCAGGATATACGCCCAGTAGTGGGATTGCTGGGTCATATGGTAATTCTAGAAAATATTGTTTTAATATTATCAACTGGTACATTACATGGAGTAACTAGTATAGATCCTATAGAGAGATTTAGACTTTTCTTCTAGATTTTACTGTCTCCATTAAAGAAAGAAAAAATTGCCTTCTCAGTGTCCATAATCAGTGGCAATGCAGGAGTAAGAGACAGAAAGAGATAGAGATAGAGATAGAGAGAGAGACCCTCTTTACCACAGTGGAATAAAGAGATGTGCTATCATGGCTTTGCTCTTTAAATTCTTTCAATGCTTTAAAATAAAACTTGAATAAAATAATTTTGGCATATTTTGTTGAAGAAGGTCTCTGAAAGATCAACTCCATGTAACTTGAAACACAGATCAAAGGACACATCAGAGGAGTGGATGAGGGGTTAATTGTCTGCACTCCACCACCACATGCGTACACTTATTTTACTTGCATTTCATTCTGCCATATTTTTCTGATTTAGGGCTGTTGTGATAAGTTTTCTATTGCTGCTGTAAAATATCACAAAATATCACAAAACAACAAAAAACCTGTTCACAGTTCTGGAGGTTAGAGGTTAGATATTGATCTCATCAGGCTAAAGTCAAAGTGTTGGCAGGCTTTGCTCTTTTCTGGAGATTCTAAGGGAGAATCTCCTTCCTAGTGATTCAGCTTATTTGTAGAATTCAGTTATTCAGTTCCTTATGGTCAGAGGGCCAATGTCCCCATTTTCTTTCTGCTGGAAACAAGGTTGTTTCTAATTCTAGAGGTTGCCACATTTCTTGGCTTGTGGCTCTGTCCCTCCATCATAAAAGCCAGTAATGCTGGGTCAAGTGTTTCTTACATGTCATTTCTCTGGCCCACCCTTCTGCACTGCTCTTCCAATTCTAAGGACACACATTATTAGATTGGGCCATGTAGATTACCCAGGATAATCTCAACTCAAAACCCTTAACAAAATCACATCTCTAAAGTCCTTTTGACCTTGTAAGGTAACACGTTCACAGGTTTTTGGGGATTGAGGCATGAACATATTTGGAAGGCTGTTATTCTGCCTACCATCATCAGCTGTTTTGGTGGGCTGGAGTGGTGGGTAGGGAAATGCATCTCAAATGCAGTGGCTTGCCAGGTTCTTCCTTTCTGAGACATGATTTACTATTACAGTGATCCCCAGGTTGTCTCTGCCCCCGCCCCTCCCTATTATGGAGATTCTAAGGGACTGTACTTATTGACACACTTTCACTCTTTCCTCTGACTATTCATGTTCCCATTAATCAGTAAATACCCACCGTGCATACCCTGTGACCCAGGTACTATTATAGGTAATGTACATCTTCAGGAGTAACAGGAATAGCAAGGTTCCTGCTTACTCTTGTGGAGGTTATATTCTGAAGGAGAGAGCAGACTAAATGAGAAACTTTAAGATAATGATACACAGTATAAATTACATCAAGGTAATTTTGGATTGAATGGTTGGAGAACATAATTCTAAAAAGGGAACAATTAAGCTCATAGAAGACCAGAAGGAGTCAGATGTACAGAGATCTAGGGGGAAGAGCTTGGGCAAGAGGCAGAGGGAACAGTTACTGAAATTGTTCCTGACCCAGTCCCAATGTGACAATGAACTTAGTGGCTTGGGAGTGCAAAGAAAGTTGGAACACATTTTCTTCATTGTGATGACTTTCCCTCTTCCTTATGCAGGATTTGCCTCGCTAAATCTTTTTTTTTTTTTTTTTAACATCTTTATTGGACTATAATTGCTTTACAATGGTGTGTTAGTTTCTGCTTTATAACAAAGTGAATCAGCTATACATATACATATGTTCCCATATCTCTTCCCTCTTGCATCTCCCTCCCTCCCACCCTCCCTATCCCACCCCTCCAGGTGGTCACAAAGCACCGAGCTGATCTCCCCGTGCCATGCGGTTGCTTCCCCCTAGCTATCTACCTCACGTTTGGTGGTGTATATATGTCCATGCCACTCTCCCACTTTGTCACAGCTTACAAACCTACTAGCTAATGGACTTGAGGATATGGGGAGGGGGAAGGCTAAGCTGTGCCCCGCTAAATCTTGCACTTCACAATTCATTCCCAGGTTGAGTACAAAGGCAAAGGCAAATCTGAGAAGTGAACGTCATAATAGTCTTTGCTCCTCCTCCCCCCACTCTCCTCTGAGTCTCCTCATGTCTGCATGAATATCTGTAACGATTGTACTGATTACTGACTGACTAACATTGAGGCTTTTCTTCCAAGATACGTGACAGGCATGATATACGTTTCTCCATTTAAAAATAAAGAAAAGAAGTTAAAGTATCAGGAAGGAGATCAGTGTTGTAGGGAAGTGGTTCAGTGTGTAATTTGTATGTCCCACATTAGGGTATAACACTTGTTCAGAGACAAAGAAAATATCTATGAGCGTTCAAAGTCCTAAAAATTTCTTGATTACTGAGACTCAGAGTCTTAATTTGTAAAACAAAGGAGAACATTCTCCTGCTTGGCAATTGCAAGTGATCACGGCACCTGTTAAAACAACTAAGCAATGAAGTTCCAAAAGAATTAACTGGGGACATTTGTAACTTTTTGTGCGTCATGTTAAAATAAATAGTTGGGAAGTTTATATTTTAAAAAAATGTAAATGGAAGATATGGCATCATGGAAACCTCAAAAACATTAGTTTGGCTGAAATTCTCCTTTCCAGTTTCTTAGCTTTGCCAGTGTTCTCAATTCTGGTGCCTGAGGCACTGCTCTCCAAAATGCAGGCTTCTACCAATTTTGAGAGCAAGGAAAAGGAGGTGTAATTAGGCATATGATGCTGGATGATGGCTATCAGAATTTGAGCTCCTGAGGGTGTGGGAGGGCGCCAAGCACTGTTCTTTTAATGTGGTCTCAAAACACAGTCAGAAATCAGTTGGTTTGGTTCAGACTTCTGGAACAAGTCTGAGCAACTAATTGTGAGGATTCTGAAGTTTCAGATTCAAGATTCGATCAAGGGTAGTCATAGAACTTGAAAGGATTTTGTACAAGTTCTGCACAGTCCCTAAGAGTGCATGAAAATAACGAACATCCACCTGTGCTGGCATAAGCGAGCAACCTACTTAGCTTTAAGGATATAGGTATAGAAGGGAAGCAAGTGAGATGTGAAGTGTATTTAGCAGCTTAAGGAGTTTGGAGATCAACAGAGTCAATGTACTGAGAGGCAGCAGTAAAATGGGAAGACACCCCCATAGAGCCCAGCTTCAGCCACTCTTGTCTGAGCAGACTCTTAGTATCCCTCCCTGGTGTCTGCAGCAGCACTGGTGATATTGATCAACTCAGCAAGACACATCTCAATATGATCAACTTAATGTGATCTGCATTTAACTTTAACCTGAACACACTAACCTATCCATGGAAGACTGTTCTTGAACATGGTTGAACCATGAGCTTTGGGTCAGTGGCTTCCAGTCCTGACTGTACGTCTATGCTTAAGCTCCACAGAGATCAATTAAACTAGAACATTTGGAGATGATGCCTTCCCAGGCATCTGCATTTTATAGAAGTTTCTGATATGATTCTAATGTGCTAAGTCTATAAGAATTTTTACTAACTCTACAGCAGCTCTTGAAAAGCTTTTTTCCAAACACCTTATTTTATAGAACAGAAAACAGGTCTAGGGAGAAAATGGCTTGCTTAAGATTTCATAATGAGTTAGATATAGAGCCAGGTTTAGAATAGAATTGTTCTAAAGCTTGCCATTTGAGAAAGCCATGATAGTGCTAGTGAAAGTGCCAAGTCATGTAGAACAAATATAATTTTGCTTTTAATGGGTCATATTCTTTTTTTAAAATTTTTATTGGAGTATAGTTGATTTACAATGTTGTGTTAGTTTCTGCTGTACAGCAAAGTGCATCAGTTATACATGTACATATATCCACTCTTTTTAAGATTCTTTTCCCATATAAGTCATTACAGAGTATAATGGGTCATATTCTTTTATACATTCTTAAGAGTTTCCAGTAAGTCTTATAAACTTCCATAGCTTTCAATTATTTATTTGTTCCACAAATATTTATGAAACTCCTATGAAATGGCAGAATCTTTTTTAGGTACTTAGTTTACGTCAGTAAATAAAAAGTACCCAAACTCTCGCCCTCTTTTTGCTTACATTTTAGTATTAGGATACAGACGATTGACACATAGAAATACACAGAAATAAATCAATTAGTTTAGAAATAAATTAGTTTAGAAGGAAATAAATTAGTTTAATGGAAGATGATAAGTGCTAGGGGAAAAATCATTGAACAGGGGAATTGCAATTACTGGGTAGGGACAATTTCTAGCATTAAATAAGTGTTCAAATTTGGCCTTATTGAGATGGTGATCATTGAAGAAAGCCTGAATGGGAGTGAATATTTGGGGAGTGAATATTTGGAGGAAATAGGGCAAAGGCCCCATGGCCAGAGAGTGTGTGTGTTGAAGGCGAGTCAATAAGGAAGTCAGTGAAACCCGAGTAAGATAGGACACAGGAGCATCCTAGGAGACTAAGTGGGGAAGAGCAAATCATAAAAAGTCCCTTGTAGGCCATTTTAAGTACTTTGGTTTTAGTCTGAATGAAATGGGGAGTCTTTGGAGGGTTTTGAGCAGAGGAGTGACATCTGACTTAACGTTTCTGAAAGTTTATTCTGTCTGTGATATGGGAATAGAGTCTAGAGGGGCAAGAAAGAAAGCAGTTGCCTGATTTATGGTGGTAGCAATGCAATGGTGAGAAATAGGGGGATTCTGACTATATTTTGTGATTTGGTTGCTTTGATTTTAGGTACCTTTCTAAAATTTGTTTTTTAAATGTATATATAGTAAAATTCCCTTTCTTTTGAGGGTGTACAGTTCCATGAGTTTTGACAAATGTATCAAGTCAAGTAACAACCACCTCGATCAGGATACAGAACATTTTCCCACCCCCGCCCCCAAACTTCCTTTATTTCAGACCTTTGTAGTCAAACCTTCCTCCCAAACCGAATGCCTGGCAACCACTGACCTCTTCTCCATCTCCCAAGTTTTTCTTTTTCCAGAATGTCACATAAATGGAAGTGGTATGTTAATCATTTGTCTGACTTCCTTTTCTTAGCATTATGTACTTGAGGTTCATCCATGTGATTGCATGTATCATTAATTCACTCCTTTTTATTGCTGAGTAATATTCCATTGTATGAATGTATCACAGTTTATTTACTCACTTAGGAACATTTAGTCTGTTTCCCTTTTTTTGAAGAATAAGAATAGTGCTGTTATAAAATGGGCACAACACTTTTTCTGTGAATATAAGTTTTCATCTGTCTAGAGTAAATACCTGGGAGGGAGATTTCTGGATCATATAGGTATGCTTATGTTTAACCTTATAAGCAACTGCAAACTGTTTTTCAGACCCATCACACCCTTTTGCATGCCTACCAGAAATGTTTGAGAGTTCTATTTCTCCGCATTCTCATCAATACTTGGTGGGGTCAGTTTTGCTTTATTTTAGCCATTCTAATGAGTGTGTAATGGTATGTCAACACGGTTTTAATTTGCATTTAATTAGTGAAATGGTGTTAAACAGCTTTCCTATGCTTCATTGCCGTCCACACCACTTTAATGAAGTGTCTGTTCAAATCTTTGGCCCACTTTTGTTTGTTGGTTTGTTTTTTATTGGAATATTGTTGCATTTATATAAACACATACACACATTCTGGATGTAATACTTTGTTAGAGGTATGACTAACGAATATTTTATCCCAGTTTATAGGCTGTATTTTGTTCTTTTAACAGAATCTTTTACAGATACAGAGTTTTTTGTTTTCATAAAGTATAATTTATCAATCTTTTAAATTTGATGAACCATGATTTTGGAGTCATATTTAAGAACAGTTTCCCTAACTCAATTAAAAAAATTTTTTTCCTAAAAGTTTCATAATTATATGTTTTACATTTAGGTCTATAACTGTATTTTGAGTTAATTTTTGTATAAAGAATAAGCTATTGGTCAATGTTAAGTTTTTCAGTAATGATATCTAATTGTTCCAACACAATATGTTTGAAAGATTGTCCTTTCTCCATTGAGTTGCCTTTGTACCTTTGCCAACAGTTGACCATATTTGTGTACATCTATTTTTGTACTTTCTGTTCTGCTCCATTGATCTATGTGTCTATCCTTTTGTCAGTATTATACAGTCTGGATTACTGTAAGTCATAATAAGTCTTAAAATAATAAGTATACTGTGTACCCTTTAACACTGCTTTTCATTATCAAAAGTGCTTTGGCTATTCTATTCTAGTTTCTTTGCTTTCCATACAAACTTTTAGAGTCAGCTATTACTCTTGTGTTAGTCAGCTCAGGCTGCCGTAACAAAATATCAAAAACTGCATGGTTTAAACAATGGAAATTTATTTATCACAGTTCTGGAGACGAGAAAGTCCAGATCAAGGTGCCGACTCATTTGTGCTCTTATATGGCACGATAGAGAAAAAGAGAGTGATATCTCTTATCTCTTCTTGTAAGGACACTAGTTCTATTGAATCAAAGTCCAACTCTTATGACCTCATTTAACCTTAATTACCTGCACAAAGACCCATATCTCCAAATAGTCACATTGGGGTTGGCGATTCAACATATACATTTTGAGAAGACGTATGCACTCAGTCCATAACAGATATCTACAAGAAATTTTGCTGGAATTATAATTAGGATTGCACTGAATTTATAAATCAGTTTGGGGAATGTGTTTTTGAATTACTCATTCTCATACGGAAGATGTTGTTTTCTTACATTCTGGAATGCTGTATTTCTTATACCAGAGTTAAATGTACTTTGAATGTTTAATTCTTTATAACTTCCAAGTATTAGAAAAACATATACATGTGGAATAGCTAAGGTGGTTTCTGGCAGTGAGTAACAAAACCCTCATATCTGTGAAGTAATTACCCCATGATATTATGGACCAAGTCAGAAAAAATGTGCAGGCTTGATATTGATATATACAGAAAATATGGTGAAAAATACTTGTGTTTATGAAATTGTATTTTTTATTTATACAGAATAATTAAAACCGCTCTAGTGAAAGTTCAACAATTGGACACTTGTCTTTTATTGTCTCTTTGTTAGATTTAGTACACTATTTTACAGAAGTTTCATATGTCATGTGAAAAATATTGGCCTTTGTTGATTTTTCAAATCTTCCCTTTGAAAAGATCCCTTGAAAGAAAACCATGCATTCTGCTTGTATTGAAAATAGATGAGGTGAATTTTGGGAGAGAGAATGGTGTTGTAGAAAAAGTACAGAACAAAAACCAAAAGATCAAAGCTGGGAGATCTTGTCTTTCTCTGTCTAACATGATGAATGATCCTATGTAAGGCCACCTTCCGCCCAGGAACACTGCCGACATGTGCTGTACCTGTGACAGTGCACCAATGGAGGTCCCCAGGCCCTGTGTTCCAATAGTAAGTAACTTAAGAAGCTTTAAATAAAACAGCTTTTTATCTCTATATTTGATTAAAGTATTTTCATAATGCCTTGGAGGCCAGGTTCTTATACGCCTCCAAGTTCCATGAGGGAACTTGTCAGGTGAAGAGAGAGCTGGCCCTGTCCTGCAGACCCTATCCCTTCCTCTGCAGCCTGCCTGCTGGAGAATCCATCTTCAAATGCCTGTGATGGTGCCTTGTGTTTATAGGGCGAGGGCTGGTTTATCAGATGGCTTTACTTGGTGTCTCTTCCACCTTCACCTTTACATCTTCCCTTTGTTCTGTCTTCTTACTGATCTGCTTCTTTGCTACTGCAATTACCCCAGCAGTATTTCACGTTCCTTGGTACTCTACACTTGTTATTCTGGTGGTGAAGGGAGGGGCAGGGGGTGTTCTTTCACTTCTGATTAAGCCTCAGACTCAAGCAAGCATTGTGGCCCTGGGTCTCCTGGCTGTGACTTTGTCTTTGCTCCCTCCCCCAGCTGTAGTTCTGAGCCCCATCATGGTATTCCTGTTCCTTCCTCAGGGGTGGGAACTTTTTCTGTTCATTTCTCCAGCTGCAATGGGTTACAATAGGGCATAAGGTTATAGTGGGTTTGTCCTCCCTCCTTCCCCCCAATATTAAGATTTTTGTTCTCTGAGTCAGGTGTGGTGGGTTTCATGCCTTTTCTGCAGACATCTGTTGTTCCTCTTCCCCAGGCCTGTACCACAGGGACATTTTTCCAGACTCTCACAAAACATTTTTGTGGGATCCATAGAGAATAGCCTGCAAGACGGTGAGAACTCTCAACACAGCTACAATTCTTGGGGCTATACACTCTCTTGCCAGACCTCACTTGGCCTCCACCAATGCCTTAACTATTCCAGCTGGATTTTTCCTACTAGTGTCTGGCAGCTTCTGCCTCAGGGAAACAAATACTTTTTCCCTGTATATTTCTGAGACACCTGTCTCTTCCTAGATTTTAGGCTAGTTGGTTACCCAGTGCTCTAGATTTCTGAAGGGTTTAATGAAAGTTATAAACTTGTTATTTCACTGCTTTTGTTGTTGTCTTTATAGTGCGAATGAGGACATTTTCAGCTTGCTACATCCCAAGGCGAAAAAAAAAACAAACCTACTATTACTTTCTAAAGAAATAATATGTCTGAAAACTAGAATGATTTATATAAAAATGCTAACAATGGTTGTTTCTGGGTAGTGGGATTATAGGCAACTTATTTTACTCTGTGTTGATCTGTACATTCTAAATTTTTTTCTAATCAGAAAAGACTAAAAAACATTACTTTAATGCAAAAATAAAGAAAATAATAAATAAGAGATTGTGAATTTATTTTATAGGATGAGTCAAATTTTGGCTCCTCAGATGTACTGGCTCGCTAACCATGCAGTCTGGGTGTTTTAAAACTGAGCAGCTGTCTTCTCCCTACCCCAGGGCTAGTGATTGCCATGCCCTGGAAGCATGGGTTGTACTTGGGTCAGTTTCCTCCTGGTTAAGTTGAGTTAAGCCCTGGAGGCCAACTTGGGAGGCAGCAAATTGGGAGATGCTTGATCAACAAGCACAGCAGGCCAAGATGACACAAAATAATACGTGTCTGTCAATTTTTTCTTTTACTTCCATACCTCTGTGACCCTCCCATCCTCCACCCCTTTTGTTTTTACCAGGCATCACTTCTGTCATTATTCAGGTCTAAGACCCAACATCTCTGGAATACCTTCTCCATGTTCAGACAAATAAAGCCATTACTCGGAGATCCTCATGTACTTAATGTATGCTTAATTTAATTATTATTTATTATTAATTGATAAAATGTAAGATTAATTAACATAATATATCATTAGTATATAATTTGGCTAGCAACTGTTATGTACTCATTTGCAATAAAATAGATTTCAGGAAGCAAATAACTCCTTTAAAAGATATTCCCTAGTTTATTTTCTTTCTTTCTTTCTTTTTTTTTTTTTGGTCAAGTTTATTTATTAAGAAAGAAGCTTCATGGTGCTAAAATCTCATATGAGTTCTTACATTCCTCATCTACTACATCCTGTTTACTATCTTTTTATACAACTTTATATATTGGCCTAGTAAATTGAGTTCTAATATCAGCACAAACTCATTTGGGGATGTGGAATCAAAGAACCTCTCAACCCATAAAAAGTTCTTGGTGAAGTATATTCTCATCATTCCTTACCAACCTTTTTTTTTTTTTTTTTTTTTTTAGAAATTCACGTTCTTTTATTTATTTATTTATGGCTGTGTTGGGTCTTCGTTTCTGTGCGAGGGCTTTCTCTAGTTGCGGCAAGTGGGGACCACTCTTCATCGCGGTGCGCGGGCCTCTCACCATCGCGGCCTCTCTTGTTGCGGAGCACAGGCTCCAGACGCGCAGGCTCAGTAATTGTGGCTCACGGGCCCAGTTGCTCCGTGGCATGTGGGATCTTCCCAGACCAGGGCTCGAACCTGTGTCCCCTGCATTGGCAGGCAGATTCTCAACCACTGCGCCACCAGGGAAGCCCCCCTTACCAGCCTTTTTATACAAGTTGTGCAGATGATAGAAATGAGTGACTAAGGCTTAAAACAGAGGCAGAAATCCATAAACAAAATGAAGATTCATAATCGATGAAATGGTCAGATGAGACCCTCTCCTAACCAATCAAGGCAATGGACACCTGTTTTTATTCTTTTAGATTTTTTCTCTCCATTTTTTAATGAAAGAGGAAAGTATGTTTGGGACGTTGTTGTGGAGAAAACAGTGTTGTTCTGAAGGTAGAAGCTCGAGCTTCATTCCTTTACTGCTTCCTAGCTGGGTGACCTTGGACAAATCTCATAATGTTTTTGAGCTTGTTTCTTCACCTAAAAAATAGTAGAAAATATAACCCTGGTAACAATACTCTGAGGTAGGTATTAAGAGAGATTTTATAGAGAGACAGAGAGAAAAAGAAATTTATATAGCCTTGCTGTTTGCTTTTATGGAGTAGTTCTGAAAAAGACTCTGTGTAGTGTTTTTAACCCCCTCTGATTTGGAAAATAATTTGCATGCTGACAAATGAACAATGACTGTAACTTGTGAATAATTTAGTTATTGTTTTTATTTTTGACTAGTTGAAATAATATAGCTTAAAAGATATTGGCTATTAGTATTAACGGAGGTGTTTTTCACATTTTCAGAGAAGACTTTATTCAGAAGAGAATTCTTCTAGACTTTTAGTTATAAGTAAAATGTCCCTTTTAGGACTTCAGAATATTTTGTAATATGACTTTTCCCCCAAACAGATTTTGCTTATACCATGGAATCTACTTTAGATTTTTTACGTCTTTCAAATGCAAATAGTTCTTTCACTGCTTCATCCAGAAGAGTTGCTAGTTCAGAACTCTTAATTTCCCATATGGGACAAAAAAGGACTAGCTTTTCAAAGTTTCTACAACTAAGTAGTGTCAGGATATGACTAAAATTCCAGTAAATATTCTTATCAATTCTGATAGGCAGAATAATGATCCCCTCCTCAGAAAAGATGCCCATGTCTTAATCCCTTGAAACAGTGAATATGTTAGGTTATACAGCAAAGGAGAATTAAGGTTGCAATGGAATTGAGGTTGCTAATAATCTAACTTTGAGATGGATAAATTACCCTGGATTATCCCAGTGGGTCCAGTGTAATCACATGGATCCTTACAAGTGGAAAAGGGAGGCAGAAAAGAAAGAGAGAGACTTGAAGATGCTAAAATGCTGGTTTTGAAGGTGGAGGAAGGGGTCTTGAGCCAAGGAATGAAGGTGCCCTCTAGAATCTGGAAAAGGCAAGCAAATGGATTCTCCCCTAAAGCCTCCAGAAGGAACATAGCCATTCAAGATCTTGATTTTAGCCCAGTGAGACCCATTTTGGACTTCTGACTCCCAGACTGTAAGATAAATTCATGTTGTTTGTTACAGCAGTCGTAGGAATATAATATACCAATAAATCACAATATTGCTTGAAACACTTCAGATTCAGGAACTTTAATGTTTAAAAGTTATTGTGATCTGGAAAGCTGGGTGTGCTTCTTTCTTAGATATTGTCAGGATAGGTTTTAATTTTCATCCCAATTGTGTGTATAACACAACTGATGAAGAAATAAATACTGTAAGAAAAAGAAATTAGATACTGCTAGAAATTAATGGTAGACTGAGTCAGCAAAGGTCTATTTACAGGACATTCTCAGGAAAAAAGTACCAGGTGAGGGTGGAAAAATTACTCTCTTGGCGTTATAGGATATGTGTTTGAAGAAGAGAGAAGTATGGTGAACACCTGAAATACCACTAAGAAGCTGGCAACTTTTCACTGTTGTAGAGCCATTGGTTGAATAAACCCACTTCTCAGCCCAGGATGGCTCACAGATTTTTCAAGAGGTAGAAATAAGTGGTACAAGAACCCAGGAGGTGAGCTAGTGGAGCAAAGAGAGAAAGTAGTTTGGCTTCAAAGATGAGAAGGCAGCTGTCAGGTTTCATTAGATGTTTACAATTTATATTGCAAGTGTATTAGCTTCCTATTGCTGCTGTAACACATGACCACAAATTTAGTGGCTTAAAACAACACACTTTTATTCTTTTATAATTTTCAAAGTCAAAAGTCAGATAAGAATCTCATAAGTCTAAAATCATGGTGTCAGCAGGGCTTGTTATTTCTGGAGGCTCCAGGGAAGAATCTGAATCCATTCCTTGCTTCTTCCAAATACTAGAGGCTGTCAGCTTTCCTTGGCTTGTGGCCACATGATTAATCTCTGCTTCTGTTTGACATTGCCTTCTCCTTCATTTGACCTTCTTGCCTCTCTCATAAGAACCCAGTGGTTACTTTTTGAGCCCACCCAGATAATTTAAGATAATCTTTCCATATCAAGCTCCTTAACTTACTCATATCTGTAAAGTCCCTTTTGCCACATAAAGGAACATATATATATAAGTTTCGAGAATTAGGACAAGAACTTCTTGGGGGCCATTATTTAGCCTACCACAGGAGATTATTCATATAGAGTTTTTTTGTAACTTAAAAAATATAACTAAACTTAGGTTAAGAGTATATGTATATATATAATATTTCAGGTATTTTTAGAAGTTCTAGAAATGGGGGCTATGGTGCCTGGAAATAGCCCATACACTATCTGAATGAATTTATAAACTGTTGCATTAATGTATTAAAAGGGCTACATTTTCTCTAGACATAAGTACTTCATATAAAAACATAGCAATGTTGCTATAGATTTTATAGGTATATATGTGTATAATACAACTATAATATATATGTGTATATAATATAATATATAATATGTATGTGTATAATACAACTATAGAAGAAATAAATACTGTAAGGAAAGGAAATTAGATACTGCTAGAAATTAATGGTAGACTAAGCAAGCAAAGGTCTATTTACAGGACATTCTCAGGAAAAAAGTACCAGGTGAGGGTTGAAAAATTACTTTCGTGGCATTATAGAATATGTGTTTGAAGAAGAGAGAAGTATGGTGAACACCTGGAATACCACTAAGAAGCTGGCAACTTTTCACTGTTGTAGAGCCATTGGTTGAATATATCCACTTCCCAGCCCAGGATGGCTCACAGATTTTTCAAGAGGTAGAAATAAGTAGTACAAACACATATTCTATAATGCCACGAAAGTAATTTTTCAACCCTCACCTGTAAATAGACCTTTGCTCACTCTAGTCACCAGGCAGTTCAGAAGCCTCTCTTAATTTGCATTTTATGTAAGTATAAAGGGAGACATAGAAAAGAATAACTTTTTTCTGAAAAATGGACTTTTTAATTTAAATGTTAATTTCAGCAATAAAAGTGCTTATTAAGGGTCAGATAGTGAGGGTGGGAAGGAGATGCAAGAGGGAAGAGATATGGGGATATATGTATATGTATAACTGATTCACTTTGTTATAAAGCAGAAACTAATACACCATTGTAAAGCAATTATACCCCAATAAATATGTTTAAAAAAATAAAATTTAATTAAAAAAAAAAGTGCTTACTGATCTCAATATTAAAATAATCCAGAATCCAATGTATTTTTGACAAATATTTTATATTCATTATAACATTTGATAGCTGAAGTTATTGTTTTAGTCTCATTCAATATAAGTTAACAGTGACTAATACATGCAGATGCATTGCAGTTAGTACTGTGGATACATCAGTAAATGAAGAAATCATGATTCATTTCTCTATGGAACATATGTCCTAGTTTGGGAGGCAGACAAACAAACAAACAAACCAAAACCAATTATGATCAAATAAGTGTCTGTATGTACAAATAAATATATTGATAAAAGTCATATTATTAAAATTCCTTTGCCATGTTCTCCCTGGTTAAAAAATATTAAGTTGCTAGGATTATTGAAGGCATTAAAATTCCCTTAATTCTTTTTTTTTTCATCCATTAAGCATGAAATTAAATCTTGCTGTAAGTATTAATTCTTGCAAGATAGCTGTCTTAACTTTTAGCTTCATTTTTGATGTTTCCATTTTAAAGAGAAGGTGCTGGCATTAAGAGATTTCCAACACCCCAGTCACCTTCTCCAAACTTCCACTTCTCAGAAAATAATACTAAAGTTACCCAGTAGTTTGAAATAACAATTTAATCATTATCCTTGATCCCTTTCCCTTTCCCTCTATTTTTTCAGCCTCTATATTCATGGAGAGAGGGCAGTAAGTTGGCAAGGTGGTTCAGGACAGGGAGAGATGCTGAAGAGTTGCTGGTTCCTATGCTATTTTAATCATCTCTTACAGCTCTGCTATGTGTTGTAGGAATAGTTAATATGACGATGAAGGCTGTGAAGTCGGAAAAAGTCCTATGTGTTTTCTGTTCTAATGTACTGCAACAAAATGAGTAAGCAAGACATTGAACTAGAACCAGAGGCAGACCAATCAGTGCATGTATCTAGAAAGGATTTTTAAAAAAAAAAGTATTGATGGAGAATCTGTGAGAGTTGGAAACAAATAGGGCAGAAAAAGCTGAATGAGGTATAAATGGATATAGTGGGGCTGATTTCATGTCTACTTCAGGGAGGCATCAGAGAAGAGTGGCTGAAGACACACATACCTTCCAGTAATGGGGTATTGCATTCTAAGCCAAAGTTTGGCACTTGGGATTTGCCACTAGTTGCCTCATTTTCCTCATCCTAAAATGAGGATTATAACCCTATGTATCCAAACAATTGTTCTCTTATGTAAAATTATTGGATGAGAGAATGTATGCAAAGCACTTAGCATGTGGTTGACACCAGTCTTCGCCAGAGGTGGAATTACTGTGGTGCTAGTAAATCTTAGCCTTCAGGTCTCCTCTAAGTAGTGGTCCTTTTCACATCCTTGTAGAGATTTATGAGGTCATATTTGGGATAAAATAAGTAAAAGTAAAATATTTAACTGCAATTTATTGCCTTCTATTTCTTTCCATTCTAGCTACCTTTCTTTTACATTTCCTTTTGTTTCAGGAGGTCCTTATGAAGCCACAGAAATGCGTCTCAGGGTGTGGGTGCTCCAAGGAGCTCTGGTTTTTTTTTCTCTGCACAGAAAGAATTCAGCAAGAGGTAAAGTGATAGATAAGAAGTGATTTATTAGAATAGGATGCTGTGAGGCTTACAAGTGGGTGGACAAGGAAGTGTCGTCCCAAGAACTTAGTGGGCTACAGTTTTACGATCAAAGGAAAAGTGGGGAGGGGAAGGCTACCTTCGTCCTCATTCTTGAGTAGACATCAAGGCTTACATCATTAGTTCCTCCTCCAAGTTGGGCCAGGGAGTTTTCCTGTCCCTACGTGGTCAAACTGGGACTGTCATGGCACAATGGAAATGAGCAAAAAGGTGGCAACATATACTTAAATATGGTAAATCATCTCAGGTTTCAGTACAATGTCACCTTTTCCTTATATTTTTGTTTTTAGTGCACACAGAGGAGCATGTCCTGGGAATCATTAACTTACTAAGTTCACTGAGCAGGATGTGGGCCTCAGTCCACCACGTTTTATTGTTCTGGGGCATGTATCATGCTTCTGTTGCATGGTTTTCTTGCTAAGCAAGCCTGCTTGGTGTTGTGGTTAAGCAAACCTGCTTTCTTGAGTGATCATTAGCTTACAGGGGTCTCCCATACTTTTTCCTTTACTTATGATGCCTTAGTGGGATTAACTATTTAATCACCGACTTTGTCCCTTTACTCTGTCCCTATTACTTAGAGTGCCTGTAAGGAATAATTTGAAAAAAGATTAAAAGAAATCAAACTATATCAGAAACATAAGGCTCAAAGAAAAACAGATTCCAAGGAAAATTTAATAAGGTATATCAAAGAAAGATAGAAAAAGAGCCAGGAGAATGAAAATTAAAGACAGAAACAAAAAAGATCAGAGAAAAAGTGGTTAAAATGTAAGCCAGGAAAAGAAGTTCCAACATACATGAAATTGGAATCCTTGAGGAAGAAAAGCAAGCAAATCAATAAAAAATAAATCAGAACTAATATTCAAAACTATAATCCAATAAAACTTGTTTTGGAAATAAGATATTGAAAGAGCTCATTTGAGAAAATTGACTTGGAGAAAATAAACTGTAAGACTTTAATTAGTAAAGCTCATAGTCTTTAAGAACAAAGAATAAAGAATCCTTGGGGCCTAAGACAGAAAGATCAAACTACTCATAAAGGTAAAAAAAAAATTAGGCTGGCGTTAGATTTCTCAAGAACTGAATACAAGACAAGGGAACAGTAGAGCAGCATTTTTAAGATACACAGAGAAAAATAGCATGAGCCAAGAATGTAATACCAGTCAAGCTGTATTTGAAATACTGAGGCTATAGAAAGGCAGCTTTAAATATTCAGTAACTCCGGGAATACTAAACACATTAGCCTTTTCCAAGGATTCTACTATATGATGAGTTTCATCCTACCAAGAAATAACTGGAGAAACTTCAGCTAAAAGACAAATGGAAAGGATTTAATATACATAGTTGTAGAATTATGACTACAGTGAGGTTGGTGACGTGGGTGGGAGACAGCCAGGTAAATACGTGTTCTGAAAAAGTGGAATGAATGCAAGTAAAACGTAGGAGGAAAAGGGAAAGTGAAGGGAGAAGTAGAATAAGATCATTGACTGTTTTCCTGTTAATAGGGGGGAGTCAAAGCATGCTTGTTAAAACCAGCAAATCAGATAGTAAAAGATTAAGTATGAAAAAGAGACATTAGAGAGAGTTAAAGGATTTAAATACAAATGTTTCCATTAGAACAAAAAAAGAAAGCTTCCTAAATGGCAAATGACATTTTGAAACATAGGAAAGATGATATACCACCTAGAGAAAGAAACTTAGCAAATATTACATAGTACACACAGTAATGGTACCATAAAATACTGTGATGGGGGGAGAAGTGTTCCTGGTTCAGATATAGAAAATGCAACCCAATGTTGCTACCAGCCTAACAGCGAAAACAAGTTGAATAATCTATATAATCATATGTTTTCCAAATCCCCCAAAGAACTGAGGGCACAAGAAAAGCTAATGAACTAAACTTCAGAAACTAACATAACCTTTTTTTAATTGGTTATTTTAATCAATTATTTATTTATTTAATTTTTATTGGAGATAGTTGATTTACAATGTTGTATTAGTTTCAGGTGTACAAATGAACTTATTTACAAAATATAATCTTAACAGCAGAGAAGAAATAAGAGATTTCTTATGACAGAAAGGGTGAGAAGAAGAGAAATCCACCCTGGGAGAGATAAGACGAAAACCAGCCTAATATGTAACACATTTTTAAAGTTGCATTGGGGCTGGCCTCACAGGTGTTTCATGCCAGGTCTGAGAATGACTTCTTCAATATCACTAAAAGAGTAACAGACTTCCATGAAGTACCTCTTCTTAGTGGCCTGAAAACAGGATTCCTTGCAACTTTGATCACTGAGAAAAAGCTTATTCTCTTTCTTTCCTTTTCTTTGTCATAATTTTCCATTGTCAACCTCTTGACATGAGTTTTAATTTCCCTGTGGCTGCTTCATAGGAGTGCTGTGAAGATTAAATGAGATAACCAGGGGAAAGAGTTTCCCACAGTGCCTGACATATACCGAGGGCTTAATAAATGCTAACTACAGAAATGATCATTATTAGAGATCTCATCTTTTCCCAAGTAGGAGCAGAGAGGAGCATTCTTCAAGCTCTTACACCACCTCTTCACAACCTACATTTCATGTTCGTATAATTGGTGTCTCCGTGAGGCAGTGGGCTTCCTGGCTGCCATTGGTTGTCTTCAAAATCCCACAGAGCAAGTGGGATTGTGCAACCCCTATTTGTTGTTTCTTTTTCTCCTCAAGGCTCCTGGTGGAGGAGGTGCTTGACCAGGAACAACTGATTTGAATTAGGATTAAATCATTTTGTATCAATAAATGACAGCAGGAAAATCAGGGTTGCTCAGGAGAAATGATTTTGTTGTTGTTTCTCTGCTCAAAGAAAATGTTTTGATGGTTTAGCTACTTTATAAAAGTATATAACGTAAGTCATATTATTGCAGTTAACACCTTCCAATCAGTCTAGGGCAAATTGTGGATAAGTCATGTTTGGTTTTTCCATTCTCACCTCTTGTTCTTATTATTTCCTCCACCTTTCTAGCTATTCTGCATTTCTTTTACCTCTACTCTTAGCTGCCTCTATCGCTCTTTCTAAAGAACTAGCTGATAAAATTTTAGAAGTGCTAATCATTTCAGTTATGTTTGAACTCACACATATTTGTGAAATAAAATGAAAAAGAAAATTCTTCGGGTCTGGACTCCAAGAGGACACCATTAACATAGTTGGTTTACATGTAATTTTCTCTCTTTTTCCTCCAGAAAATTAAACACAATGTCTGGGAATTTTGCTATAGATATGTAGTTTGCCATATCTTACAATGCATCTCCATCACATTAGAAATGGTAATTGAATAAAGCTACACGGACTTAAGCAACTCTCTGAACTTCTTAACTTCTTCAAGTTTCATTCTAATCATGTGTAAAAGAAGGTAGTTACACTAAGTGACTTTGAAGGCCCCTCACACCTAACTTTCTCTAGCAGGATGATCCTTAAATATTCATTATCTCTACATGGCTATTTGGTGATCTGCATACCAGGTAGACATAAGACTTCTAAATCTAAAACTTTTTTTCAAAGATTTGTGTGTGTGTTTATGTGTGTGGGAGAGAGAGATAGAGAGAGAGAGAGGGAAGGAGGCGGGGAGATAGAGAGAGATGATGATGATGATGATGACGACGACGATGATGATGATGATGATGTCTGCTTAGGGTTCCTCTTACTGGTGAAGAATCTTGCCTCTCATGGCCAGGCTTTTGCCAGTTCAGTTTCAGCATCTCTATAGGACATATAATGACAAGTGGAAGCCTTTCTTAAGAAGGACTCAACCCAAATTCTGGAATGAGAATTATGTGCAACTGCAAATGCTACATGATATTATTATCACATTGCCCTTGATTTCCTCCTTAATTTGGACCTGGTTTGCCTTTAGTTACTGTGGCTAACAGGATAGTCTGGACATTCTCTGGATCCTGTGAAAATGCCAAGGTACTTAAACATTTACAACAGGAAGATTATTTCTTGCCTGGGGACCAAGGTGAAAGTCATCTTGCTATTCCCTGGAAGTGGCAGTTTGGGACTTTCATAACCATTTCATGCCCATATCCTTGAAGGCTGTGCTTGCTTCAGGGTGTAGAAGGTCCTTAGGTTGTGTCCTAATCCAACCTGACTGGTGTCTTTTAAAGAAGAGGAGAGTAGGGCACATGGGGTGCCAGGGGTGGGCATGCACAGAGGCAAATGATATGTGTGATGGTTAATGTTATGTGTCAACTTGGCTGGACCATGGTGCCCAGATATTTGGTCAAACATTATTCTGTATGTGTCTGTGAGTGTATTTTTGGACAAAATTAACATTTAAATCAGTGGATTTTGAGTGAAGCAGATGGCTCTCCATTATGTAGGTAATCCTCATCCAATCAGTTGATGACCTGAATAGAAAACTGACTAACCTCTTCATAGAAGGAAGGAGTTCTGCCAGCAGACAGCCTTCGAACTTGAACTGCAACACTGGCTTTTTCTGGTCTCCTGCCTGCTGGTCCACCCTGTAGATATTGGGCTTGCTCCATAATCTTGTGAACCAATCCCTTAAAATCTATCTATCTATCTCTCTCTCTATCTATCTGTCTACCTATCTATCTACCTATCTATCTATCTCTCTATCTCTCTCTCTATCTATCTATCATCTATTGGTGCATCCCACTTGTTCTGTTTCTCTGGAGAACTCTGACTAATACAGTGTGGTTACAGGAAGGAGGGGAGAACTGAGATCCTTAAATGCAGTTTTCTTCACTGCCCGTCACAAGCTAAAAGAGTAGAAGTCCTGGAAATAGTTTCATTAACAACCCAATGCTTTAGTCTTCAAAACAGGTTGCACAGGAAGAGTTGCAAGGGGGAAGAAAAGAAATAACACATGCTAAGAAGAAAGAAATTGTGAAGAAAATGGAGAGCAGGCTGAAGTTCTGTTAGATAGTGAATTAACAACTATGACAATATATATTTTAAATATTGAGCCCATGCCAGTTTAACTTAGAAGTAAAAAATTGGAGTTTTAACAAATAGCTTTAAATGAAGGAGATAGCTTAGGTAAAAACTCAATGCTTTTCCTTATCTAGGATTTTGATTTTCTTTTCTCTGAAACCATTAGTGAGTGTGCTAGATAGTGAAAGAAGACAGGGTACCATTGGAACGACTTGAGTTTGCTTGCACTAGTGTGTGGATTGGCTAAGTACAAATAAACCTTCTGCTATTAATAGCTGAAGGAGTTTAAGGTGATGCCATGAAAGGAATAGGAAGTTAATGTTTAAAATTCTTATCTATTTCCAAAACAACTCGTTTGATAAAGCTTGGAAATTTCTCTAACTCAAATCTAATTCCTTAGGGTACAGAAAATGGTGAGAGAAAAATAGCATTCTAAGACTCTCTCTAGGAAGAATAAAAACTGAATAGACCATGAAACAGAACAAAAACAATAGTGGAAATAGGAAATGCTTGAAGGTGACTTTCAGCGGTGAACTAGAATTTCTAGAATGGATTCAAACTTTAAATATGATTCTAAGGAAGATGCAGCAGATTGACATGAAAGGGAGAATAATTCTTTTTTATTATCTTTGGAAGACTGATATTAGGAGTTGTTTCTGAAATATGCAAAATAAATAAAAGATTTCAGAATGGCGGGACCTCTGTATATATTCTCTAGTGTTAGAAAACACAGAATGCATTTATGAAGATGAAGAGAGCAAGACATTTCTAACACAGGAACCCATAAGATAAATAACCTCTTGAAACAAAGTTTCAAAGTTAAATGGATTAGTATGAAAGAAGTCTTCATTATTGACAGGCATATAAATATAAAGAGGAATATAATATTATATTATGAAAAAAATAAGCCTGAGTCCATCTCTGAAGTTTGTAATAAAAAATAGTTAAGTTTACATTTCCTGGTCCTAAATCTTGGAGTTAAAGAATTAGGACTTTATGTATTCCTGCCAAGTTGCCAATTAGATAAATATCTTGGTAACAAGATTTGTGTCATTTTCTTAACTCTTGAAAGCCCCGCAGTCAGAATTTACTTCATACATCAAACATTTGAGAAAATAGATGAAAGAAAAGAGAGTGATGGTTTGACACACCAAAAGAGGGCGATTTTAGCTTTCTTTTGTCATGGAAAACAAGCGGGGTCCTGTCTTTTAGCTGGTGGTATTAAATCAGTGATGGTGTTGGTGACATCAAGCAGTTGATGGTGCAAGAGTTTTGCCTGCTGACACCACACATAGCATAAGAGGAATTGCCCACCAGAACCCACAGGTCTACTCAGCACGTGGGCACACCAGATACCTCAGACATTTCAGTACTCTGTTCAGGACCTAAAAAAACCAAATTGAATTTTAAGTCAATGTATTAGTCACTAATACAGAAAACAGATTTGCTTCTGTCCATTTTTTTTTTTTAACATCCAGAAAGAAAGTTGGATTATACATCTTCTTGGAATTCCTCAAAATGTAGTTGCAGTCACCCTGAGATTTGGAATGTGCTGCGAAATACATAAGGTTACTGATTGTCATGAGTAACGAGAGGTGGATTGTAGACTGTGCTATGAAGAAGTCTTTTATGTTGGACTTACTGACAAAATACACCGTGATGGCTCTTTAGTCACACCATCTCTGTGCTAATAAGCAAAGAATTATACCTTATTATTTTCCCATTCATTCCTCTTTTGCATCTTCCTTTTAAAATATTTGGATTCTTTGAATAAAATAACCCAGAAAAATGTTCTGATTGAAATACATGAACCATTCAGTTCACACAAATATTATCTAAAATGTAAATTTATTACTCAATAGTGCAAACAGCAGACCTGAATAACTAATAAATGTAAATACAGTTATTTTTCTGGAGCGCTGATTGAAAATTCATTTTATGCTCATTACTGCTGGTTAACTATTCCTTCACAAAGACTTTCTGAATTTTTCCTGACCCTAAAAACAATTGTAGAAAATATGGAACATGCTAAAAAAAAGTATAGAGCAATATAATAGAAACAATCTATAACCTCAACAATCAGGAAGAACAAATACCTATCCTAGATTAAAAGACTGAAAATCAGGTTGGATGGAGGAAGAAAACACAGCAGCTCATAAATCAGACCCCAGGACAGATGTAGATAAAGCCAGCTGCAAAGTTAACAAGAAACGTGGTTTCTCACGGGTCATGCATCAACTGTGAAATGCCATGATGACCCCCTCTTGGAGTCTATTTTCTTGTCAGTGATACCCCCAGACCTGCTTTGCTTTCCCATAATTACTAGAATACCATTGCTAAACTGCTCTCACATGTCGGCATCCAATTCCTAGTTAGTCCCCCTTCTATTGCTGCCTCAGAAATAGTAATCAGCAAAAAGCACAAACTTCCAGTTATAAGGTAAATAAGCCCTGAAGTTGTGACGTCCAGCATGGTGACTATAGCTAGCAATGCTTTATTGTATATTTGAAAGTTGCTAAGAGAGCAGATCTTAAAAGTTCTTATCACAAGAAAAAAAATTTTCTAACTATGTGTGGTGATGGATGGTAACTAGACTTATTGCCATATTGTATATATTGAAATTTCTCAATATATACACATATAACTTCATTATGTTGTACATCTAAAACTAATCCAATGTGATATATAGCAATTATAGTCCCAAAACCCATTAGAAAATTTTAAAAATTATACGATGTGATTGAAATTGCTATCATATTTGAGATGGGACATTATGCAATTGTTGCTCTAACTTTGCCTTTAACAAATTTGTCTCGTCCAATATTAAAGCATGCAGTGGGCACTTAATCAATGTTGGACTTAATGAGTGAAAAAAACAATGAATCAAGAATGGATCCTGCTCCCCTTCTGACTCTTTCAGGGGAACTCAAACTTTACAAAAAACACCTCCTTCTCTCTTTTGTCTTGGTTAACACTGAGGTTCTCCTGGAGTGTCCTCTCTCACTGTATTAAGTCAATAAATCTACTTTTGCATTTTTTTCTATTCAATGGCTTTCAGACTGATCTTTAATGACAAAATATAAAGTACTGAAAGTTAACTGGGAACATAAGGCAGATTCTTAATGTCAGCATTAGCATGGTTTCTAAATAAATGGAAATCATACTTGGCTTTTTAAAACTACAGCAAGGTGAAATCTTATCATTAAGATATCAAAAAACAATTATGAGGAATGTATATTTTTCTAAATGAAAAAATATATAATTGTTTTTGTTATAATCAAACTAATTAACAGAAGGGAATAATGAGAAAGGGTATGGCAGAGTGAGAAGGATGTCTGTGGAATTAGTCAAACCTGGGTGCCATGGACTGAATGTTTATGTCTCCCCCCACTCCTGAAAATTCATATGCCGAAGCCCTAATCCCCAACGCGAAATATTTGGAGGTGAGGCCTCTAGGTACGTCATGAGGGTTGAGCCCTCATGAATGGGACTAATGCCTTTATAAGAAGAGACACCACCTTGAGCCCCACTACCCCTGACCATGTGAGGACATAGTGAGAAGGTGGCCGCTTGCAAACCAGGAAGAGAGTCTTCACCAGGAACTGAATCTGCCAGCGCCTTGATCTTGGACTTCCCAGCTTCTACAACTGTGAGAAATAAGTGTTTGTTGCTTAAGCCACCTGGTCTATGGTATTTCTTATAGCAGCCCTAACTAACTCAGACACTGGATTTAAGTCATAGATACGCAACTCATTACTGTGTGATTCTGGGGGGAGTTCCATTAATTTCTCTTATTCTCAGTTTCCTTCTAGATAATATCTGCCTCTCCAGGTGGTTTGTAAAGTAGAGAAAGAATGTGTGCAAAAAAGCTAACGTAGTGCAGTTAACCATTAGGGAATGGATAAATGGCATGGTTCCTATTGTTATAACCATCAGGTTAGCAATCATTTGTGCACATTTACTTGCAGCTCTGTGTGCATGCACACACACATATCAACACTCAGGCTTTGTTCTTCATGAGATCAATGACTTAGCATGCACGTACACACATTTACATCTTCTTTCCAGCATTTGAAGACATAGTTCTCATTTCTATAAAAGTTAGGCTTTTAAAAAGCAGAGAGATGTGAAATCCAACACCTATTGTATAGCTTTTTGGACTTCATCTATTCAATGATGCAAAATATGTACTATAAGACAAAAGTTCCAGAAGGTTTTAGAATTTCTATCTTTAGATTAGTTTTAGAATCAGGAAACCTGTACTACTTGCATAATTATTTCCCTTCAACTAAGAACTCACCTTGTAATAACAGAAGCATTATCAATGAAAATGTATTAACTAGACAATATTATACATTAGCTATACATTAATTAACTTAAGCGGTCTTTATATTTCATACTATATTGACAGTTTATTTTCTAGTTATTGTAAACACAAGTCTCTAAGTAAGTTTGGTTTTAGTTATAGATGATTAGATATAATTTTCAGGGTGTGTGGGAAAGAATCTTCCTTCCTCTCAGCACTGACAATTCTTTATCCGTTCAATAACTGGTGCCTACATGAGATTTGCTCATTTCTTTTAGAATTTTGGGGTATTTAAAATGGGAATCTCTGTGGGAAGGTAGCTCTATATGTGCTAAAATTCTTTATTTGGTACCTGAGAGTAAGCTTTAATTGGAGAAAAGGAGAACTAGTGTGAAGATACTGGACATCAGAGAATGGTGGACTAGTTCTCTGACTACTGGAAGAAAATGTTTTACCAAATCAGTCAGGTGATGACTCCAGAATGCAATCTTCACTATTTCATAATTTACTGGTGAATTTCTACTTCAAGAGGTATTTTCTGTCCAATGAACAGAGACATTGGGTTTGTCCATAAGACATGATTATTTATGTATAGCTGCCTATGTGTAATGCTGCATACACCACCATAGGTTAATTTTCATCATTTAGAAATTTTACCAACATTATCTTCCTGGTAGGTAATATCTATATAGTACTACGTTCTAGGCATTAGGATAACTATGATGCAGATATTTTCTCAATAACACTACTTGCAAATAACTCAGTGAAGAAGGTATATATCATTCTCATTTTACAGATGTGGACCAGACACAGAATATTTACATAACTTGCTATTATTATCACGGATATAAAGTGTGAACACTAACCTAATTGTATATGAATACGAAACTTGTGTGCTTTTTTTTTTACCACCTTGATATGCTGTTTTATCCCCTCTGATAATTTCCTTCAATCTGATTTCATTTGTCTAAACCTGAAGCTATGTCTCAGAGTTAATGCCTGGGAAATAGGGTTTGGAACTTTACCATTACTATGCCATCTTGCTGGGAAACCCACTTCATTCTTTTCATGATATAATACTACCAGATTTACAAAATACTTATTTGAATATGTGTTTTGAATTTTCAGTGAACTGCAGACTACTTGAGACAGACACCAAGTGTTATTCATATGTATCTCACTTTCATCTAGCAAGAAGACTTTAAATTAGATGGTGCTGCAGAAATCCATTTCTATTTATTCATACGTATCCGTGTAAATTCTAAGAATGGATGGATCTAGGTGAGCCTGAAATTTTGCCTAAACTGAGGCTACAAAACCTTACATAATGTGGCTTGATAACATTCATCTTCCTTCAGGAAAAGATCTCTAAATAGGATGGATAGGAGTTGCATATAAGTAGATGTAAAACAATAATTAATTTAAGGCCCTTTTTTGAAATGAAGCCCAGAAACTGACAGTGAGTTAGTTTCAATGGAACTAATCAACCTTTTATAGAATGTATTAACAGTTTATTCTGATAAGACTCAGAGTGATCAGTTGTTCTTATGTATTTCCTAGAAAATTAAAGAACAAAATACCTGGTAACTTTGCCAAGAATGGTCTGTTAGTCTTTGAAAGACACATAGTTCATGAGTGATAAATTAGTGCAAAGAATGTCATGAATATACAATTTTAGCTTAAGATTTTTCAGAAATTTAAAATGTATGATACATACCTTTTCCCTTCATATAGTCACATATCCTTAAACATGTAATAATTTTATAGGCAATAGATACAATTTAAATCATAGAACTGGAAAGAGACCAGTTAGTATAATCTCTTCATTTTCAGATGGGAAACTGACATCTATAGAGTCCAAAAGACCGGCCCAGGGTTACAGGGCTAATTAGTGACGCAACAACTCACAATTTCTGACCTCTAATTCCCTATGCTTTTGGCTATACCATACCAAATAGAAAACCTTATTAAAGAAAATGTTTTTACTTGTAGTTTTGCTTTACTTTTTCTGTAATACATTTTACCCCAAACTTGGTCCTGATCCCCTCTTGTATGTTACAGGCCCATAGACCTTCCCTCAATGACACTCATTTTTGCGATCATTTGCTTGGTCTCCCACTGTCCTCACTAAACTTTAAGCTCCAGGAGGGGAGCAAGTATGTATTCCATCATCTATTGCTGTGGAAATATCCTCTGAAAGCTTCGTTGCTTGGATGACCAATTTATTACTATTCCCTGTAGTTCGGGGAATTGATGGACTCCACTGGGAAATTCATGCTTTGGGTCCTTCATATAGTTGAAGTCAAATGTCAGGTGAGACAGACTCATTTGAAGACATCTTCACACAGTATGGTGCTGGTGCTAGAGTAGCCAGAGACTGACCAAGGCTGACCCCTGCCACCCCCATCCCTGCCCTTCTCTGTTTCTCTCTTCCCATGGTTTCTACACATGGCTAGCTTTGGGCTTCCTCAAGAATGGGAACCTCAGGATAGTTGGAATGCTTACATGATGGGCTCAAGATTCCACAAGCCAGTGATCCAACAGGCAGGAAGTAGAAATCTTCATTCTCTTAAAGCCTGGGCCCAGAATCTGTCACCATATCAATTTTATTATATTCTATTGGGCAATTATTTAGAGCCTATCTATATTCAAGGGGAGGGGAAATTGATTCCATCTTGCAATGGGGAAAATGAACATGTGGGGAGGGAAGAAACTGATGACGGCTATCTTGAAGACCAGCTACCATAATCTGTTTAGGGTAATCATTGTATTGTTAGTATCGAGCACTGTACAGAGCCTGGAGAAGACACTCAATGAATATTTGTTTAATAAGTGAATAAATGAGAATACTGAATACCAGAGCATTTAGGTGAACAGCACAGGGTCTGGCATCTGGTAAATGGTGGGGATAAGAAAATAAGTCTTTTCACCTTAAATCTAATGCTATTTCCATGACACTGTACTGTATAGCTAAGGGGTCAGTGATGTGAGGATGATCTGAAAGAGCTTAGAGACATTTCTGTGAGATAAATGCTTGAGCTGGGATTATTGTTAGACTAGCCAGCACAGGAATAGACTAGAAAGAGGCATGGAGACAACAAGAGTCTCAGAGAACACTTAGCACAATACTCTTTTTCAACTCTTTCTCCCCCTCCAATTAGTACAATAGGCACTACCCACAAATCCCTTTAAATGGTTTCCCCCTCAAAGGAAATTGATGAGATATTATCTATTAAACAGTTCAAGTCTTCAGACTGGAACACTGAGTGAAAGCATTATTCTCAGCCAGTAAGGTAGCAGGATGTGTTGCTCACTCTGAAATTCATATCCTTGTCTATAAACCAACCTGGACTCCACGGGGGAGGAAAGAGTATAATGCACCGTTCTTACATAGGATGCAGAGCTTAAGGGCTGCCTGTGAAGATTTTCCCAGTTCATTCAAATCTGGAAATGTGAGAGACCTTTCCAAAAACCTGTCCTTGAAAGATTTCTGGCCTAGTTTGAAAAAATATTTCATTGTGTGCAACTTTCAGCTTCATGAGCTTTTAACCAAACCAAATTTACTCCCAGGAAATTGTCACATGGCCAATAAGCATTCACTTTTGCCATCATGTCTTTTGTTGGGGATTTGGGGGAGATGAAAAGGAGATTTTAAGTGGATAGTGCTTGTAAATCACCACATTTGACACTTTAAAACATCCTCTGACTGATCATGCCAGATTTCTTTACAAAATGCAGTAATTAATCCCCATGAATAGCAGGGTTACATGGAAATAGAGGTCTGTAGATGTTGCTCTACTTCACTCAAGCAGAAACTCTTGTTAGTCTAAGCACTGACTGGGGAGCATTTTAACTGAGCCATTTATGTTTACTGATGATGTGCAGATGCACCCATGGGAAACATAAAGCTCAGTGTCCCAGATTGGAAACTTGAAGGTCAATGTCAGCTCTAGTATATTTGTAAACTACTTTCATTCCCTAATTCACAACCTAGTTTTGCTTCAAAGAACAACCTGTAAAATCCCAGATTTAGATTTTTTTTTTTTTTTTTTTTTTTGGCAAAGCAATACTCACCAGGGCATCAAACTGTCTTCTACGGCTAAAGAACAAGATGACACAGGAGGCTGATTTCCATGAGGCAGGTGGATCCTGCCTAAATGATCCACCCTCATCTTGAATGCAGTTTCAGATTTTTCAATAGCTGTCTGAGATATTCCTAATATCTGTGATGACATGAATAGGATGTCTCAGGAACACAACCTGCTGACCAACATAAAATAGCTTTTAGCACAGATGGTAGTCTGTTGAGTCAACAGTGATAAAACTTCATACCCTGCACTTCTTTGTTGGAAGACCAGCATACAAACATTTGTGCTCCACGTTGAAAGGTTTGCTCATATCACAGCTAAGCTTGGGCACTGCTGTTAGATATTTTCTTGGTAATAAGGATGCATTTTAGTTTATATAGAAAGAAATCAGAGAAATGAAAAACGTTCCCACTGGTTTACAGAAAACATTCTGATTGATTTGCAAACTTTAATAAAAAATTCTATACATTTTCTAAAGGCAGATGTAACTAAGGGGTTCCTTCAAATTGCAGTCTGTGGTAAAAAGACGGGGGGGGTCAGTTTCTTTAATTTATTCAGTCAACAAATATTTATTGAGCATCTAGTATATACTCACTGTGTTAATAGAGTTGCTGGAAACTGCAATGTGAATAAGATACAGTCCAAGACAAGAAAGGGTTTATAATCTAATTAGATCATTAAATGAGTTACAAATTTAAGGTTAAAAATTTATGAGTCATTTTATAAAGTTGTTTCATACGTATGATTTCTTGTGGTGTTCACTACCTTTTGTGATCTTAGTAAAACAGATATAATTCCTATTTTATGGATGAGGAAAGAAAGAGAAATTAACCTTAATGGTGATACCAGAACTGGAGCCAAGCATTAGTTTTTCTTTTTTTAAAAAAAATTCTCAATATTAATTCTTTTAATTACAAAAAGATAATTATATTACTCTAGGTTACATCAGGAATATGGTATTTTTTCAGGCATAGTTATTTTCAGCCACTCTTTTTTATTCTTAAGGTAAAAAAACCCAATAAATTTCATAAAATAACACAAGCATATTCCATAGAATCTGTCACCTTTATAGCTAATAATTTTCTTAACTTTAAAACTTACCTTTATTGAGATCTAACACATAGATAAGATAACACTCCTTTAAAGGGTAAAATTCAATGGATTTTGGCAAATGTATACACACCCATCTAACCACCTCTCAAATCAAGGTGTAAAATATAGGGCACATTTTAATCTTTGAGTTTTCCCACTGTCCTCTCTTGGACTTGAACTCAGTGCTTGAATGTAGGTTTCTGAGGACCATATGGAGCAATAACTCTGGTTACCCATTGCTTAAAAGGAGATGAGCTCTCTCATTTTATCTTTTTCTGTTTGGAGACACATATAGCAGACAATTTTAGATAGGGAAGCGATAGGTAATTGAGGTGATATTTCTGCCAAACATAAACGAAAATATACCTGTAGGCAGGAGGTTTAGAATGTAACTGCTGACCTACCATCAGGAAGCTGTTCTGTAAATTATTCCTCCATGAGAATGGGAATTACAGTCTTTTACATGAGATGTCAAATGAAAGTAATGTGCGAGTCATATTAGATGACTCACAAAGGAAAATTCTCCCCGCAAACCAAAGGAAGTCAACCAGAAACAAAGAGTATTTCTATAATAGTAGCATTTGTCACTTAAGCAAGCAACATGAAAGTTCTGCCTGTCCTTCCCTATGCGTGAAAATAAGATATTTCTGCTGTTGCAAATGTGCACTGCTGCTTGTTGATGAAAAGCAAATGAGGAAAACTTTGACTATCGATTACATTCATAGCACATGAAGTGGTTGTTATTTACTGTGAAGCTAGGAGTGGGAAACACACATGAAGCATGAAAATAAAAAGCCTTTGTTTTTGCTCCTTTATAAAATATACTAAGCCCACCAAGGGGATCATTTCCAAAGATGTGTCAAGCTGTGGACTGAGCAATTGAAACGAGAATTAGGAGATTAAAAATAGCAGAGGTGATGTTCTGCATTTAAGAAGAGATCGTGATGTGTTCTGTAAATAGAAACAATAGAAAGGAAGGTCTGTTTGAAAATTGATTACTTGGACTTGAAAAATTAGAACTTTTCCTTCCAATTATCTACATGAGATATACTTAACCTATGTTTTCAAGAGATGTGATAGGCTCCTTAAACCATAATTGATAGCTTTAGTTTTTAAAAGCAATATAGGAAAACTATATATAAATATAAATAAATATATATGGATATATAAACATATATAAATGCACAAATATATATGGATATATGTGTATATATATATACACACACATATATAAAGATGTCTAAGAGGCCATATTATTATTGAAATAAAAAGAACACGTGCATTATTAAATACAAGCAACTATATCTTTATTTTATTGTCCATATCATGTTCTTTTCTACCCTTCTGATTTCAAAAATGAAGTGTCTGGGATAATTTGAGTGAAAAATCTCAGGAATTTCATGTATCTAACTATGAACACTCAGCCCAGCTAAAGTGACATTGTTGGGTAGTTGAGGTTCGTCTTTGTCAGCCCTTCAGCCTGTGCACCCTCCTTCTTTGGGGGTAGTATTTTGTACATAGTAGATGCTCAGCAAGTTGTATTATTAGATGTGTTCTCCCATATAAACTTGCTCTCCCAATCTTTACACATTTTACCAAAAAAAAAAAAAAAAAAAAACTTTTTCAAAACTTCTTCATTCTCCTTAAATCTACCACCCATTCCCATCTCCACTTGTACCCTTCATAGAAAGTCTCATCTTTTACTCCACAGAGAGAACAGAAATCATGAAACTGGAGCTCTCTCCATTCCTGCCTAAACATCCTAAAAGTCTTCCTGAGTTCATACTTGTCTGACAGTCACTGCCACTCTTGTCCCTATGGGACAAGCCTCTCTCCTCCTTTCTATTGAATGCTAAGGTCCCAATGCTAAAAAAGGTGAGAAGTTTTCCTCTGTGCTAATGTGACCATATAAGAGCTCACCCCACGGCATACTACAAGTTGATCATACCAATTCTGAGACTTGCCACCCAACTGGCCTAACCAGTAGACTTAACCAGTAGAGAACAAACAGCCTAATGATGAACCCCCCTAAAAAAATGAAAAAACCCTGAGCAAGACTGAGATTCCAAGCAAGAATAAGAGACCAGTACTGTACTACTGGATAGAAACGTGCTGTAGAAAATCACCCATGCATATTTGGGCCTGTTGTGTGTCAAAGTGCTGTGCATGGAACTTGGGGAGAGCCTCATAGGCACATCCTGGAGTTGGGGCGTACATGAACACCAAGACAGGTACCTGATACTCTGGAGAATTCTGTAAGCAGGAGAAGAAGAACAAGTAGCATGCAGGCAGCCCATATTCCTGCTATTTGTGATGGCAAGAATTCATGGATTTTCCTTGGTCTTAGTGGACACAAAAATTACAGCTGGTTCCCTACCCAAGAGGATGGTCTGCCAGCATAAGGAGACTCCAGCTTGGAAGGCCGTGGTATATACTTCCAAATACAAGTCAAGGTGGGAGAGTGATAAAATAATGGTCACAAATCACTTCGGCCACATCAGGAAATTGTCCAGATCAGAGCTCCGGAAGAGCTTCTCAAGGACACTTAGTCCTGGCGCCCATGAAACATCACTGTTTCCCAGAGGATATCAAACATCAAGCACAGACTCCAGCAGGTTGACAGGAAGCAGTGAATTTTGGTCCTTTTCTTTAATCTTGTTTCTCACCCCTTGGAGGTACTAGAAGTAATGAGATGGAAGAAGAAATACAGAACAAGGAGGAATAATTCAAGAAAAAAGAGGCACATTCTTGTCTATGATATAACTGATAGTGACACTTGGACCAGATCCGTTTTTTAACACCATCCTCCATATGAAAAGGTTGTTTTCAGTAATAATACTTTTGAAAAAAATTATATGGCAAGAAAAGACATGCAGAAAGTGAAAATTTTCTTTAATTGAATTTCATATATATGTACATAATCATGCCAATTAAAAAAATTAAAGAAATTAAAAATTAAAAATTAAATAAATGTTAAGATACAAAAGAGGAAAAAGTAATGGATTGATACATTTAAATTACATTACTGTATTTTTAAAAAGAAAAAACCTACACCAATATATTAGTCTATCACTGTAATGAATAATATTATTATTTCAGTTTTCTCCAAATTTTCAATGACTGTTAAAATTATTCTTTGCATAGATATGCTCATATCTGATTGATGAATGCATGTTATTCATTTTAATTATGAAATGTTTCTTTCACATGTAGCAACAGATCTAAAAATAGTTAACAAAAGTCTTAAACATAAGTATGTTTGGCAGAAATTCATAAAAATTCCAGAAGTTGCAACACTATTTAGATCTTTATTTCATCAGAGTCAATTCTAGAAGCAATCAAATATCTCTATAGTTGAAACATTTCCACTAAAATATCTTAGCCAAAAATTCATTTTACACTTCTGTTATATTTGGAAGAAACCTCCACCTGTTCTTTCATCTGCAAAAGGCAGAATAAATGGCTAAATGACTTTACTTGGTTCATTGATTGAGAACAAGTGTCCAGTTTTAGTGAAAATGATCAAAGCGTTTAAACATTGTCTTTTTGATATCTCTAGCAATGCAAGGCCAGCACCTTTTGTCATTTCTCCTGGCATTTTTGGAAATTATTTTCTGAATATAAATTCTATTTCCTTACATTTTATTGTTACATAGTCAGTGACATTCTCCACAAGGAACATTTTTAAAGCCCAGTGTATCACTGTACATTGTTCAAGTATGATTCTGGCTGTTTGCAAATTTGTGTCTGAATAGCCTCGTCTAAAGCTTCACATTGGAAGAAAAAATAACTTAGAAAAAAATATAAGCTACCACTTATGGTAGTATACAGCTACCACTATACTGAATCTCCTGCTCACACCCAAGAATACGTAGGGTTTGGAGACGTGAACTGTGCCTAATCAAGCTGGCAAAACTTCCCTAACTTCCTCTTGTAACGAATGTGTGTCTCTGAGGCTGTGTGTGTTAGGAGTCGACGCCATAACTGGAAGTTCCCCAAGTTAGCTTCCACGTAGAATACTACGTTTATTAATACCATATGTACTAAAGGAAAGTAAGACACATGTGCTCATTTGAAGCTTATATGTGTATTATTAAAACTTGTCAGTAACCTTGGCAAGTGTTTACATGTTGGAAGATTTTTGGGGGACAGGAATATTTCATTACTGGTGTTGTTTAAAATTACTTATTGATGGTGATTGAAAAACTGAATTTTCATTGGTTGTATTATTGCCTGCATCCTGAGATACTGTTCTCATCTCCTTGATCAAAGTATTCCACTGCCTCAGCTCACTACTGGTCCCCATGCTGGACTGAGCTTGAGCTGCAGGTGGTGGAAGATTTGGACTGGATGTGTAAAGGAAGTTTTGACTTAGATAAATGCACCTTTTATATCTGAGATTTGGCATTAGCACAAACATGAGACTACTATAACTTAGAGTTATCAAAAAGCTATAACATCTACCTGAGATGTCATCAAGAGATAGAGAAGAAAGTTACAATAGAGCAGCGATGCATGTAGTGAAAGGGAAAAAATGAAGACTTTTCCTGTGAATTATTATTATTCAATAAAATGATTACAAAACTATACTATTTTCTAGAGTTGCAAAGTATTTTCTAATCCTATATCAATTATTCTACCCACATGAAGCATAAAATAAATGTCAAAATTAAAACACATCAATAATATTAACTGGAATGTTAGTATTCCCATTCTTAATTCCATACTATTAAATCATCATCGTATGGTTGCCTAATAACAAGATATAAGTGGAGAACTTAAAGAGCTTTCTAGGTCTTTAGGGTCAAGATCAAAAGTAAAAGGGGAAAGTATTGCTTACTGTGTGTCATAAACTGAGTATGTATTTTCAAATAATGGACCATAATATTTATGTATGTGCCTGGGAGAAAAAAAAGGAGAGAGGGAGCAAGCTTGATTGACCAATGACTGATTTATGGGTAAACAATATATATTTGTATAATAGTTATCAGATAAAGAATCTCTAACCAAGTTGTCTTCGGCAACTTTTAAAGGTGCCTGTGCTGTTTACTCTCCATTTGTTGTCCCCTCTCCCTGAGATCTATTCTCCACCCTTCTCTGCCCTGGTCAGTGCCCCAAGGAGACTGACCCAAACATATCAACTTATCCAGATCCCATGACCCTGCTTTGACCCTAGGGAGATTTCTCAGCATCCCACGTTGATTTCTTTGAGCTTTCCCATAACTCTTTTAATACTCCATTCCTTAAGGTTGAGCCAGGATCTCAGCTGAAAACATCTTCTGTCTCCTGCTGGGACTCTGATTAATGCAATGCCTTTTGTTCCCTTTCAGCAATCCCTTTATAAGACCCCTGATCTGATTGCCTAAAGGTCTCTCAGTTATAGCTATTCTGTCTGCCCCTTAGATGTCATCTCTGCTACATTCTGGGCTGGATCCTTAGGCAAAATAAACTCTTTGAATGTCAGTTTTCTTGTCTGTCCAATGGAAAAAGTGATATGTATCAAGTAACAAGGATTAAATCGGATAATGCATGTAAATACATCTATCAGTGTGTCTGGTACCTCAGAGGTCCTGAGGGTGGAGGAAAGCTAGCTGGTAATATTACTGTAGAAAATCCCAAAGAGCCATCTTCAATACCTTACGTTGTCCTCAGTTTGAAACACCCTACTCCATTTCTTTGTTTTGAGTCTTAGTTCCCTCAGCCCCTACAAGGATCGTAGTGTTTCTTCTTTGGAATTGAGGTGCACAAGAATTGGGTAATTATAAATTTCATGGTCATGGCACACTGTCTTCATTTGGCCAACGTATGGTCCCCTTGTATTTATTTAGTCAGTTACTTCTAATGGTATAATAAGCACCCTTAAGCTGACCACTCGGAAGTGAAGTTCTTGATGTAACAGTTGATACATCTAACCTTCCGGTCCATCCTGCTTCCACCCATCTGATATGAACATCATCTTGAGTCTAAAATCCATCATTCCTTTGTTTCCACTTTTGTCTAGATTTAGTACATCTATATATACTTCTGAAAAAGTTAGTACATTTTATTTTAGTTGTTTTTAATTTATAAAAATGGTGTGTGGTATGTAATGTTTTGATCTTTTCAGATTCTTTTTTTCACTCACTTTTATTTTCCTAAGATTCTTCCATGTTGTTGCATGTCGTTACAGTTCATAAATGTTGACCATTATGCAGCATTCCAGAGTATGAACAGTTCATTCATTTACTCTCTTTGGGTGGACACTTGGGTTGTCTCGAAGTTTTTATCGTTGTGAACAGTAATGTTATTGATATACTGTTACTGACTCCTCTGGTTCTTGTGCAAGAATTTCTCTTGGGATATTCCCAACAGTGAAATTACTGGGCCTTAGGTGTATGAATATTCAACTTTAGGAGATATTGACATGATATTTTCCAAAGTATTTGCACCGATTATCACTTCTAGTAGCAATGCACAGAAGATTCTGTGATTCAAAATCCCATTCAATCTTTGGTTTTGTCAGCCTTAAAATTTACCAATTGAATGGTATGTACTTATATCTCATGAAATGATAACAAGTCATTGTGTTTATAATGTACTTTTTCACTAATGATGTTAAACATCTCTTCTTAGAGATGTTTCTTAGCTTAATGGAATTATTTTTTCCTGGAACTGATTTTTTTAGAAATACTTTTCTTTTTATTGTGTTATTTGTGCTTTTAAAATTGAGTTTTAGTGTTCTTAAAGTTCTTGGAGTTAGCCCTTTTTTGGTTGTGTGTACAGCTTGTAAGTCATGTTTTTTATGTTCTTTAAAGCATTTTTGATGCACAAAATTAATTTTGATGCAAACAATTGATTGCTATTCCCACTCAGTGAATGTTTTTGTGTCACGTTTAAAAAAATCTTTCTTTACCCGAAATCTAAAAGATATTCATCTATATTTCTGCTAGGGGGTTTAAAATGTTGTTCTTGACATTTAAGCAATGACCATCATTTTAAAAACAAAAATTAGGGGTATCTGAATACACATTTTCATTGCACAGTAAGAAAGCTTGTAAAATGTAGCTTGAATATCCAGATATAATAGTTTTAGACACGTGTTGATTTGAGAATAGAGCTGATTGTTGAAACTATAGTTATCACTGTTCCTATTTGTGAATGATGATAAACATTTGTCTAATTATTAAGCAAATATTTAAGATTTTAAACATTTGTCCAAATGCAGTCATATTCTTTTGAATTTTCCTATGAGTATTTTTATTTATTATGACCATTAGATTGCTCTCATTTCAGCTCACTTAATGCTATTGAGTACTAATTCTGGGTCATCACAGTTCCATTAAATGCCCATTAAGTCTTGTCTCATGGTTAATGAATAAATACACCTGTATTTGAACTAATCAAAAATTTTGTATGAAAAAAGAAATATATTTCCTTTCATAGATTTTCAAATTTGAAATGCAAGTTTTTTTTAATGCTGCAGCTGAACATATTTGAATATATTTTGGAAGAATCAGAAAATAATTACCTATCTTCCAATAGATTTTCCTTACAGCTTGTTCCTCCTCACTTCCTTTTTAGTTCTTATCTTTCTTCAACCTATATTCATATGTGCTTTTCTTTTTTTTTTTTAACATCTTTATTGGAGTATAATTGCTTTACAATGGTGTGTTAGTTTCTGCTTTATAACAAAGTGAATCAGTTATACATATACATATGTTCCCATATCTCTTCCCTCTTGCATCTCCCTCCCTCCCACCCTCCCTATCCCACCCCTCTAGGTGGTCACAAAGCACCGAGCTGATCTCCCTGTGCTATACGGCTGCTTCCCACTAGCTATCTATTTTATATTTGGTAGTGTATATATGTCCATGCCACTCTCTCAGCCTGTCACATCTTACCCCTCCCCCTCCCCATATCCTCAAGTCCATTCTCTAGTAGGGCTGTGTCTTTATTCCCGTCTTGCCACTAGGTTCTTCATGACCTTTTTTTTTTTTTTTTTTTCTCCTTAGAGTCCATATATATGTGTTAGCCTACTGTATTTGTTTTTCTCTTTCTGACTTACTTCACTCTGTATGACAGACTCTAACTCCATCCACCTCACTACAAATACCTCCATTTCATTTCTTTTTATGGCTGAGTAATATTCCATTGTATATATGTGCCACATCTTCTTTATCCATTCATCCGATGATGGACACTTAGGTTGCTTCCATATCCTGGCTATTGTAAATAGAGCTGCAATGAACATTTTGGTACATGACTCTTTTTGAATTATGGTTTTCTCAGGGTATATGCCCAGTAGTGGGATTGCTGGGTCGTATGGTAGTTCTATTTTTAGTTTTTTAAGGAACCTCCATACTCATATGTGCTTTTCTAATTGTAAGTTTGAGATGTACAAAAAAATTCTTTAATGCAAGTACTTCAGTATTTTTTCATTTTGTTGAAGGTGATTATTTTAATCACCTTTTGATTATTTTAATCTACCTGCTACTGAGACTTGATGAATCAACAATTATATACATAAATAGATGCAGAGCATTTGTTTATGAGATTCCTTTTCTAAGACAAAGCATTCTTTTTAACAAGAATTCACTTTATCTAGCTACTGGTCTGAGTTCTGAGATAACTTTGAAATAGAATTAAATGAAAAAACAAATAAAGTTGTATTCCATTATGATATATTTAATGTTTATAAAGTCAAATAGTTTAATTTTCATGTCAAAAAATGGCAAGGATCAGACTATAGTTCGTACCATGTACTGAACTTCTGAACCTAAACACGCACGCACACAGACACACACACACACACACACATTCTCAGAGACTGAGATTGTTCTTGCCAATAATTTATTTAACACAGGTTCACTGAGGGAATTATAATAATTTCACAAGCCAGTAGCATACAGAATGATGGTTTTTAAGCCAATAATGAAATAACATACTCCAAACAAATAATAGATTAATTATGCTATTATTGTTCCAGGCAAAGGAAGATGAAAGGAATACAGCCCAAATTTAATTTGAGGCGTATCTTTATATGAGTTGAGACTAGGGAGAGGCAGCTTAACCAACTAAGAGCTGATGTCCAGCTGTCGGGAAAGGAAAGTGAAAAGCCTTCTGTCGCTAGAGAAAGTTGCTAAGGAACAATGACATGGGCATTGACTGGCAAGATGATCTTCATGGTTTATGGGGCTGCGGCACAGCTTTCACCGCTGCTGGTAAAAGAGTCACTTTTACCACGGTGGGAGCTAACGCAAGGCTTTTAGAGAGCTATTTAGATCAGCAAAGGGTGGCCTTGCCCAGACTGGACACTCTCAGATTGTCCTAACAACTCTGGGTATTTATAGGAAATAACGATGTATACTTATTGTATATACAAATAAAATTATTTATAGCATAATTTAAATAATATTTCTATTATAAATAAATATAAAATATGCTGGGTCTCCTCACCATAGTTGCTTCTTCATGTTCTTATTTTTGGTAAAAATATATATATTTATTTTTTTCTTGAAGTATAGTTGATTTACAATGTTGTGTTAGCTTCAGGTGTACAGCAAAGTGATTCAGTTTTATATATGCATATATGATATAGTTCCCTGTGCTATACAGTAAGTCCTTGTTGTTTATCTATTTTACATATAGTAGTATGTGTCTGTTAATCCGAAACACCTAATTTATCCCTCCCCTTTTTCCCCTTTGGTAACCATAAGTTGGTTTTCTATGTCAGTGATTCTATTTCCATTTTATAAATAAGTTCATTTGTATCATTTTTTTTTAGATGCCACATATAAGTGATATCATATGGTATTTTTCTTCCTCTTACTGATTTACTTGACTTAGTATGATAATCTCTAGGTCCTTCCATGTTGCTGCAAATGGCATTATTTCATTCTTTTTCATGGCTGAGTAATATTCCACTGTGTATACATACCACATCTTCTTTATCAATTCATCTGTCGATGATAAGCCCCCAGCAGGACCTTCAGCAGCTGAGCCACCACAGATGTGGCTGATGACATCCGGACACACAATACAAAATTAAAGGAATAGAAAAAAGCTTTTTTCTTGTGATGAGAACTCAGGATTTACTCTCAACAACTTTCATATATAACATACAGTAGTGTCAAATATATTATCATGGTGTATATTACATCCCAGTACTTATTTATCTTACAACTGAAAGTCTGTACCCCTTGAATACCTTTATCCAATTTCCCCTCCCACTATGCCCTGCCTCTGGTAACCACAAATCTAATCTCTTTTTCTACGAGTTTGCTTGATTTTGAAGTACAATTGACCTACAACATTATGTTAGTTCCTGGTGCACGACATAGGGATTCACTATTTCTATAACATTACAAAATGTTCACCACAATAAATCTAGTTACCGTCTGTCAACATACAAAGATATTACATTATTCTTGACTGTATTCCCCACACTGTTCATTTCATCCCCGTCACTCATTTATTTTATAACGAAGTTTGCACCTCTTAATCTCCCTCACCTGTTTCTCTTATCCTCCCCACCCCTCCTACCCTCCAGCAACAACCTGTTTTAAATGTTTGTTGAATGAATGAAGTTAGGAGCTTAAGTGCAGAGCTTCTAGGGCAGAGCAAGCATGGCACGTTTGGGGGACCTGAAAAGAGACCAATATGGTGAGAATGTGAAGAGCCAGCGTGGTGCCAGAAGAGGCTGGGAAGGTAAGCAGGAAGCCCGGTCAGGGTCACAAAGTGGCATGATTGCGAGAAGGACCTTCCATATTATGGTTTATGTAAATGGCACTCCTGGAGCACAACTCAACTGTGAATGGCGCCCTCTGGACTGTATAATGCAGCCTACCTGGGACAGGGGATGAAGAAGGGGGAAGAGCACCAAGTTACTTCCAGACCCAAGGAAATGAGGCAGAGACATCTTTGTTGCAAGGGAAATCTCATAGGCTGCTGAGGGCATCTTTTCCATACCCATCATTGTTTGTGGTTGACCCATTTATCCATTCTGAATGCACACATAATCAGCAATTGCTACTGCCAGGAAACATCAACACATGTAATTTACTTTAGCACATACAGAAACATTTATGTATGCAATCCAGTTTTCAGGACTACAAGATGCCAAGTGTCCAGATGCAATGAATTCTCAAAAGTAACTAACTAAATAATTAACTAACTAAATAAAACCATTCTACATGCACTGCTACAAACTAATGGCAAGGCTCCCAGTAATGTTTTGAATGAGTTTTTGTATTTTTTTGTTGAGAATATTTTTTCACACTTCACTTTCAACTCTTTTTGGTCTATTAAAATGAAACCATTTTATTGCCTCTCACCTTCCTTACAAATATTGCCAAAAAATCATAATAAAACCCACATGTGTTTCCTGAATGTTATGTAACTTTCTAGTAAATAAGAAAAGTAAGATACGCAATCTCAACTTTACTCGCTCCTGAAATTATTTGCCTGATGTGTGTTCTTCCATGAAAGAGCTTTTAAGCAATCATATGTGAGATTAGCACACATGAAAAGAAGAGCAGAAGTTTGCTTTTCCACTAGCTTAACAGAGAGTTGCACTGGTGACTTAAAGAGAAATCCAATTTCTCTTTGTTTTATATAACCAGTGATCTCTCAAAGGACATTCTTCACTCATTGAGTCAGAGTAAAGTTAATTCTTTGGCTCATTTGCTGCAGTAGCCAAATATATCTAGGTTCAAATTATGCCTCGGCCATGTTCAACCTCTATCACCTACATTTAATGCTGCTTAATCTCAGTGCCCTCAACTGTAAATGGGGATAACAATGATATTATTGTAGGGTTTTTAACAGATGTGAAAATATAAATACCTAATGTAGTGGTTGGTATAGATGTTATCATTTTATTACTGCATTTAATGGTATTTTATCTATTTGTAACTAAATTGCAAACATATTCCATTTATATGTAGTACACCTGAAACTAACTTAATATTGTAAGTTAACTATATATATTTTAAAATTCCATCTATTATCTAAATCTTGACCCCTTTGGGATATACATGTATCTTAGGATGTCAAATCCTGTCTTCTTGAGTATATTCTCCCTCCCAACTTGATGTGCTTCTTCAAACTGAAGATTTTTAATTTTCTTTCAAGAATCAACAATTCTTAACCATATTGATGCCTGCCTTGACATCTTTTTCTTTTTATTCTGAAATATAGAGCATGTCAAACCTGTCGTCTTATCCTTTGTGTTTCTTAATCTTGCATTCATTTTTTCCTTCTCTCTTTTTGTGCTACATTCTGTTAATTTCCTCAGTTACAGTGTACAGTTCACTAATTTTCTTTTCTACTCTAACATACACAAGGAATTTTAATTAGTCAGTGGCAAGTGTATCATGAAGCTATTTAGGGATGGGCAAGGTGGTGGCTTTCAACCCTGACTGCACATAGAACCTCTTTAAAAGTTCTGATTTTAGGGTTTCATCTCAGACAATTAAACAGAATCTCTGGGAATGAGGACCCAGACACCAGTAGTTTTTAAAGCTCTGTGGGTGATTTCAGTGAGAATCCAATTGTGAGGATTCCTGGCAAAGCAAAGAGGAAGGTCTAGTTTCCACATCATAGTGTGCAGGTGACCCAGTGGAGACTAATGACTAACCAAATAAAAGAGCAAAATCCACTTAACTTGAGCTCTTACATTTTTCAAAAGATACTAACTGACTACAAAAGTATTTATCATGTTTTTCAGCATGTAAAAGGAAAAATGTTCAGGAAACGTTTATTTATAATTTAAATTCCTTTTAGATCTACATTTCCCCAGATGAAAATTCTGTATTGAAACTACTTTATTGTGTTATGATTTTCTTCCTTTAACTCCGTGGATATGATGTTCTGCTATGTTAGAGGAAGTTTTAGGTACATGACTGGAAAGTTTAGGGAGAGTAAAAATAATAGTAGTAATCGTAGTGTTTGCGTATCTCCTGTATGTCTGACACTTTATATGATTTCTTCTAATTTTTACAAGAAATTGAGTGTTATTATTATTGTCTTGTTTTAGAGCTGAGGAAACAAACATGCAAAGGTTCAGCTAATTGTTAAAGTTTGCACAGCTCGTGAATGGCAGAGCTCTGATTCCAAACCCAACCTTTATAACTCCAGAGCCACCTCCTACCCCTTCAGTTGGTATTGGCCTTGAAATAAGGCCAGTCTTGGTTTGAAGCTACATGCTTATACTCATAAATTCTGTACATGTAAATTGTTTAGCTTTCTGAGCTTGGGCTTCCTAATCTGTAAGTGGGCTTAATAACAATGATCTTTAAGGGTTGTTTTACAGACAAAAAATCAGCATATGTAGACTGCCTAACATAAATAACTTCTCAAAATGTGGTCTCTATGTTCATGGTTATGTTTTGACCTATGAAGTTAATAAATGTCTATAACCTGCTGACTTTTAGAACTGGAAGGAAATTGATGTATTTTCTGCAGAGATTTCCATCACATATTCTGGATGGTCTTTTAGTAGCATTGAGCACAGTGGAACTCTCACTGGAGCTAATTGGTAACATAAAAGATTTAAATTATATATATATATGCAGTTAAAAATTAAAATTACTTCTGACTTTTGTTCAGAATTTTGTGCTTTTTTTGAGACTAATAATACTTTTTTATTATGCTTATTTGCCTAATAAAATACCTGCCTGGATTTTCACTAAGTGATTTAAAATAAATATTTTTAGAAAAAAGAATAGTCATGATCCCAGGTCTGATAGATAGAGAATAATTTCCTATGATTTTCTGAGCAAAAACAGGAGAAAAAACATTGACCTAAATATGAGAGATATACAAAGAAGATAGTTTAACCAGTGACCCCAAGCAAGTAAATACTTAAGCCCTTGTTCCCTTTCTCTTTCTGCAGTCCAAGTTTTTTAATGTTAATCTTGAACCTGGGAAATGATTTATAGGTTGCTTTAGCAGATTTGCTCATAAAAAGTCTGACATTTCAATTGCATTCTGAACACATTCCTGTTTAAGGCCACCGAAAGTTTTATTTTATCTTTGGAGGAACTCCATCTTTCCACATTCTATTATTTCAGTGACAGATGTTTCTAGCCAACCCAGTGAATCATCACATGTTTTTTTGTATTTGACTTTCATCACAATGTGCATATTCTAAAGCAATCCTTTATAATGGCAGCCTTGAGCCAGCATACTTCTAGTGGACTAGCTTCCCTTTGAAACCATGTGGCCTTCCATTAAAAAGCCAGCTAAAACACTAGGAAAATACAATCGTTTTAAGTAGGTTTTCTGGGAAGGCAAGTCTTTTTTCCCTGAATTTACTGGCATTTTTATACCGTTACGTCATGTGGTAGAACATGAGGCTAGTCAGATATGTCTGCTTCCAGGGATAATTTCTTATTTTTATAGCATTTAGCTGAGTTTACCAGTATGCTTAATGGAAACCAACCACTAGCTCAATTTTTCTCTGTTTAGGGATGGGAATCCAATATGTAGGTTTCTTAAGTGAGAAGGTTTCTTTCCTTGTAATTATATAATTTATCTCCTTGAACAACAACTTTCACCTGTGCATGGTTTCCTCATCTTCTCCCCCTGCCTCTTTATTAGCTGTAAGCAATATCTTTAATTTTATGTTTATCCGTTCCCAGCTTTTAAAAATAATTTTATCATATATATAATTATGCCTAACAATATAACAATTAATTTTTCTTTTTTTAATGAGTCATATGTAATCTCCCATGATTTGCATTTTTAACTCAGTATATTTCTAAAATTCATCTAAGTCATTTGTACATGAGACCCATTCATTTTTACCACCGTGTAGTACTCCACGGTGATTATACAAAATTTATTTGCTTCTTTTTCCTGTGGATAGGCTTTTGCCACCTAAGCATTTGGAGCATTCTTGTACCCTTCTTATGGCAAACATATGCAGGAGTTTCCTTAGGATAGGAATTTCCTGGGCCATGTATATACATGTCTTCACAGCTACAAAATGGAAAATGAGATGTTTTCCAAAGTGGTCGTACTGATTATAACCTCCACAAGAGTACCTGTGTTTTTGTTGCTCCATGTCCTTATCAGCATTGTCAAGTTTCTAAGTATTTGTCAATCTAATGAACGTAAAACCGCATCTCACTGTGATCTTGACTCACATTTCTTAGTGTACTAATGAGATTGAATGTCGTTTCGTATGTCAGCCATATCTATTTACTCTTCTGTATAAAGCTTTTTTCATGTCCTTTGTGCATTTTTCTGTTGTGCAACCTATTATCTAATATTCATGTGTTGAATAATTGTTCCATTTCTTAATGATCTTCAACGTTATTTCTATCATATATCATAATTATTGTTTCTGGACTCTGTGTTTGAACTATTTGGGAATTCCTACACCAAAATTAACTATATTAATTATTATAGTTTTATAAGCTTTTATTTCTGATAGAACCACATTTTACTCTTTTTTTCTTAAATTTAGGAATGTTTTGAGTATCCTTTTGCCCTTTGCTTTTCCAAATAAATTTTCAAATAATTTTGTCAAATTTCACATAAAATGCTATTGGAATTTTTATTGAAATTATATTGCATATTCAGATCAAATTGTGGAGAATGGAAAAATGATTTTACCTCTCTAATAAAATAAAATATCTATTTGTTAAGGTCTCTCAATATATTTAAATAAAACTATATAACTTTTTTTCACATCTTTATTGGAGTATAATTGCTTTACAATGTTGTGTTAGTTTTTGCTGTACAACAAAGTGAATCAGCTGTATGCATACATATATCCCCATACCCCCTCGCTCTTGAGCCTCCCTCCCACCCTCCCTATCCCATCCCTCTAGGTCATCACAAAGCATTGAGTTGATCTCCCTGTGCTATGCAGCAGTTTCTCACTAGCCATCCATTTTACATTTGGTAGTGTATATATATCAATGCTACTTTCTCACTTCATCCCAGCTTCCCCTTCTCCCCCTGTGTTCTCAAGTCCTTTCTCTACGTCTGTGTCTTTATTCCTGTCCTGCCACTAGGTTCATCAGTACCGTATAACTTTCTTGATATAGGTGATGCCTATCTTTTATTAGATGAATTATTTGCTATATTTCAATATTTATGTTTATTATAAAGGCTATATATTTTTAAAAATTTCTGTTTGTTGCTGCATTTAGAAATGCAATTGAGTTTTGTATATCCATTCTATGTCCAGCCACGTTTCTAAATTATCTTTACTATTTTACTAATTTGTAGATTTTTGTGGTGTTTTATGTACATAATCATATCATCTGCAGATTAAAAGTTTACTTAGCTTCCAATTGTTTTTTTCCAATGTTTATGCTTTTAGTTTGAGGATTTAATTTATCTTCATGGATGGGTGTTTAGCATATATATATATATATATATATATATATATATATATACATATATATGTCATGTTTTTCATCAGTTTAGAATATTTGCAGTTTTTATATTTTCAAATACTGCCTCTTTTTTCTCTCTTCTCTTCTTAAGAAACCTCAGTTAGATATACATACCCCATTCTAATTCTAGCCTTATATCTCTTAAAGTTTGTTCACATTTGCCATTTTCCCCACTCTGTATGTGATACATTCTGTATAATTTCTGTTTTTTTAAAACATTGTTTCAATTAATCCTCCCAAGAATCCTGCTCAGTATTTATTCAATAGTCCATTCTTTAACCCATTGATTTAAAATGCCACCTTTAACATAAACTGAATTTCCATATATACATCAATTCTGTTTTTAACTCTCTATTCTGCTCCACTTATGTGTCAACTATTTCTGCCTCAATACCAAAGCCTTTGTTATGAGTTTTTTTATTGTATATTTTTCTGTTTGATATCATTACACTTTTTTTTTCAAAAACATCTCTTTTTTTAAGTAGATCTTCCCCATATGAAACCTATATTTTAATTTTATTTAGTTTGTTGTCTAGGGAGCAAATACGCTTGGTGCTATATGCAAAAGACACAGGAAGGTAAACAATGAGTAAATAAGTCTCTCCTATAACGTATCACTCAGTTCTGTCTCAAGAAGTGACTGATGTTACCAGCTTCTTTTCTCCCTTCTAGAAATAGTCCATACATATGAAGTTTAAAATAAGTTTATTAAGAATTCAATTAATAACCAAATAATTCAATAAAAATTTGATTAGTATTGAGTTGAATTTATAGATTAATTTGAGGCAAAATTGACAACTATACAGTAACAAACCTTCTCAACAGCTAGAATGTCTTTCCACTTCTTTTGTTCTTCTTTTGTGTCCTTCGATAAACTTTTACAATTTTATTTATATCTTACATATTTCTGATAATATTTATGCCTAAGTATACTATTATTTTTGTATGTGTGGCAATAATGAATAGAATCCTAGTGAACTGATTTTGTATCTTTCTTATAAGTCTAGTAATTTCTGACAATTTTTCATTTGACTTTCTTGCATTTTCAATTCAGATGATCATACTGTTTACAAATAATGACAGTTGAGTCCTTCCTTTCAGTCTCTATACTACTTTATTGATTTAGTAAGACTTTTAGTATACTTTAGAATGATAGCAGAGGTAGAAGATAACGCCCTGTTTTCCCTGTCTTTGTGGAAATACTACTTTTACATCAGTAAATATCATGTTTGCTGTGTGCTGTCAGTAGTTAAGTTTCTATTCCATCAACTAAGGTTTTTTTTTTCTTTTTACCTTTTGACCCTCTTAATCCATTTCTCTCACTCCCACCCCACACTTCTGGCAACCACCAATTTGTTGTCTGTATCCATGAGCTTTTGTTTGTTTAGATTTCATATATAAGAGAGATTATACAATGTTTATCTTTCTTTCTGTAATTTCTGATATATCTTCTGTTCTATATCCTCTATTTCACTAAATGGTTCAACTATTTCTAAACTGATAGTTAGGATATCCACTGAATTTTTTAATTCAAAAATGTATTTTTTGTGTCACTAAATATTCTATTTTTAAGTAATTCTATCTGTTCTTATGATCTCTTATTGCATGCTCATCTTCGAACCTTTTATTTCTATAATACTTGCACACATAGCTGTTTGATATTCTGGACCTGACAATTCCAATATCTTTGATCCTTGAAGAAATAAGAATATCATTTTATATTGCTGTTGACTCTCTCATGTATTGGGTCTCATGGTTTTTTTGGTGCTTGTTGATGTTTGCAGACTTATTGCTTGGACCTCATTTGTGGAAGATCATTATGCTTTCATTGGGATAACTTTTCTCTAAAGAGGGTTTGCCCCAGCTTTGTCAATAGCCAAGGAACATCCCCAGTATGGGTCTTTTTCCACCTCCCTCCCCACTGTGACTCAATATGGGATTCTCAGGCTCAGATTTTTTACAACCTGCCTCTCAAGGCTCAGTTTTCATCTTCCTTAACTGAGTTACTGCTGGCCTCTGCCCTAAATATAACCCTTCTTCCCTCACTGTTCACTGCTCAGTCCCAGCTACTTGATCTGATTCCAGATCACATTAGAAAAATAAATCTTGTGTGATAAAATGAGGAGGAAGATTGGGGGTGAAATTCCTTACCTCTTTTGAAACTGTATAGACATGTATTTTCTGCCATAAGACTGTATCTCTATTCAGCCGTACTATTGAACACAAAAGATCTACATGAGAATTATTTGAGCAAGTTTCGATGGTTTTTCCACATTTCAGTGAATACAGGTTTGTTTAGAAAATTATATTACAGTATAATAATAATAATTAGAATTTATTGAATGCTTCCTGTATGCCAGATGCTATCCTCCACACTTTTCATTATAGTTAATTTCTCCAGCAAACTTATAAAAGAAGTGCAATTACTGTCATTCCAACTTGAACAAAATGTGGAAAATGATACACAATAACATTAAATATCTTGCCCAAAGGACACCTCTAGTAAGTGGGGTGAAGTGAAACCATTGTTTCAACCTGGGTAATCTGACTCCAGAGCCAGCTTTTTTGAAACATTGTTATACTTGGGATTCTCCAGAGAGGGAGGTGCCAGTGCAGAGTTCGTGAGCATCCTCAAACCCAAGGAGGTGTGTATGGGCTTTTCCAAAGGGCTCACACCCAGGGCTCTGTCCATAGTGGCCTCAAGTGGTGGATATGAGTTTCTGGAGCCCTTCAAGATTCCACCTGGTGGACAAAGGCTCCTCTTCCATGCCCAGTGGTAACCCCAGTCTCTCTCAAGTGTTCATTTGGAGGCCCTCTCACTAGCTTGTGTAAGGTTCACAAAGCAAAATGGTGTGTGCAACCACTTTCCAAACAGTAAAACTGCAGGAGTACAGCAGGAAACGTCTTCCTTTTTTCCCCTATACCTCTACTTTAGAAAATTAAGACTATGGATGAATTTATATATTACTAGTTTTACAACAGCATATTAGTTTGCTAAAACTGTCATAACACAGTGCTACAAACTCGATGGCTTAAACTACATAAATTTATTGTCTCGCAGTTTTGGGGGCCAAAAGTCTAAGATCAAGATGTTGACAGGGCTGGTGACACCTAAGGACTGTGGGAGAGAATGTGTTCCATGTCTCTCTCCCGGCTTCTGACACTTTGCTGGCAATTTTTGGCCTTACTTGGCTTGTAGATCATCACTGAATCTCTGCCTCCACCTTCACATGGCATTTTCCCTGTATGCATATGTGTGTCCAAATTCCTCCTTTTCATGACTCTAGTTACAGTGAATTAGGGGCCGACTCTACTCTAATACAAACTCAATTAATTATATCTGCAGTAATGCTATTACTATATAAGGTCACATTCTGATCTATGGGGGTTAAGACTTTAATATGAATTTTTAGGGAACACAGTTCAACCCATTACAGTCGATATCCTTCCTTTCTTAAGTGTTTCTCCCCTGCCTCAGACATAATAATAATTAATAATAATAATAACTATAACAATAACTTACATTTAAAAAATACCTATTATGGGGCTTCCCTGGTGGCGCAGTGGTTGAGAATCTGCCTGCCAATGCAGGGGACACGGGTTCGAGCCCTGTTCTGGGAAGATCCCACATGCCGCGGAGCAACTGGGCCCGTGAGCCACAGTTACTGAGCCTGCGCGTCTGGAGCCTGTGCTCCGCAACAAGAGAGGCCACGATAGTGAGAGGCCCGCGCATCACGATGAAGAGTAGCCCCCGCTTGCCGCAACTAGAGAAAGCCCTCGCACAGAAAGGAAGACCCAACACAGCCATAAAATACCTATTATGTAGTAAGCACTCTTGTAAGTGTGTTACATATGGCGACCAATGAACTGTTACCACCATTGAGGTAGGCGCTGTTGTTATGCTCAGTTGACAAAGGAGAAAACTAAGGCAGAGAGGTCAAGAAGTTTGATCAAGGTCATAGAGCAAGAAAGGCTCTATGACAGGAAGCATACCTGACATTGGCTCCTGGCGCTTGCTCTTCATCACTAGGCAATACCACCTTTGTGCATCTCTCCCTCCATGTATAACACTCAGCTTTCGGAAGAAAAGGAGTTGTGGCTATGGCTGGCATACCATTACTGTCTTTAATTGTGGGCCTTGATAACAATCTCTTTTATGTGCCATAAATGTTGCTGATCTAAATTTTTTTGGAATGCAAGAGTTTTTGAAATTAATCTTATTATGTTTCAACACTATGAAAATTATGTGACTTTGGTAGCTCCTTTTTGACTTTTGTATTTCGATTTAGTGATGCATTTCCCTTTAGGACACAATACTCTTTAATCCTGGTTTAGGATTTTTCTTCCTAGTCTACTTTCCATTTATACTCATGTAAGGAATGCTTAAATTAAAAATCAGGACTCAGTTCTCTACTTGCCCCCAAAACATGCAATTTTCTAAAATAAAAACTGTGTAAATAAACATATTTAAACCAGAAGTCTCATAAAAACATCTTAAGTTATTGATATTGTCCTATGTTTTGAAATACAGTGAAGCAGGAAACCGTGAAATGAATTTGCTTTTTAACAGGTGCAAGTAATTAAAGCTGGAGACTGATGAAAAAAGAACTGCTCACTGTAACACTTAGGTGGAAAAATATTCATTTGAAGCAGAACTGTCCTTCTGAATTCTAGCCCAAATGTGATATATATTTCAGTGTGTGACTTTTATTTAATATATTTTCCTATAATTTGATCTTAAGACCACAAGACATATTGAAAACATTTATCATAGAATTGAAGACATTTTGCAAGTCTTAAATTACTATTGAATTTTAAAGATAAAATCTAATCATTTTATGAGAAGAGATTTAAAACTAAGGTATAGCTATTTACTTTACTAGAGTGACTTGACCCAACCATTATTTGTACGGAAATAAAAGTAAACTTTTCTAAGGAAATATTCTAAATACATTTTTTTTTTTTGGCTGCTTTGGGTCTTCGTTGCTGCACTCGGGCTTTCTCTAGTTGCGGCGAGCGGGGGCTACTCTTCGTTGTGGTGCACCGGCTTCTCATTGCGGTGGCTTCTCTTGTTTCAGAGCACCGGCTCTAGGCGCGCAGGCTTCAGTAGTTGTGGCTCGTGGGCTCTAGAGCACAGGCTCAGTAGTTGTGGCGCACGGGCTTAGTTGCTCCACGGCATGTGGGATCTTCCCGGACCAGGGCTCGAACCCATGCCCCCTACCTTGGCAGGCAGATTCTTAACCACTGTGCCACCAGGGAAGCCCTCTAAATACATTTTAAAAAATTTTGACTAAGTATGTGATTTCAAGTGAGGGAATAATTCAATGTTTAAATAACTATAAACTTCAGCTGCCATTTCATATTTAACTGTAACATAAATACTCATACCATATTTTCTAGATCAAAAAGTTTATAAATGCTGACATATTTATCCTCAGCATAAATATTAGGGTCAACTAGTGCATCCCTAGAATTATTGTAATTTTGGTTTAACTCTACTTTTTGTTTTCTACATAATTAAAGAGACTTAATACATTAAAAAAATTAGTGTATATGTTTTGGACACACAAAGCATAAAGGTGGAATCTTATGACTTTGACAACTGAAAGGGAGTTGGGATAGAGCTGTATAGGAGTAAAGTTCTTTTGTATGTGATTGACATCAAGCTGGTATAAATTCAAATAAAAGTGTTAAAACTCTAGGATGTTAAGTGTCATTCCCATAGTAACCACAAAGAAAATAACTAGAGAATATACAGAAAAGGGAAATGAGAAGAGAATTCTAAAATTTCATGATAAAAAATCGAATAAACACTAAAAAGACAGTAATGCAAGAAATGAGGGACAAAAAAAGCTGTAAGGCATATAGAAAACAAATAGCAAAATACAGAAGTAATTACTTTCCAAAACAATCTTGAAAAAGGATAAAGTAAGAGGACTCAAACATCCTGATTTCAAAATTTACTACAAAGCTACAGTAGTCACAATGGTGTGGTAATGGCATGAGGATAGATATATAGCACAATAGAATAGAATAGAGAGAACAGAAATAAACCTTTGCATGTGTGGTCAAATGTTTTTTGACAAGGCTGTCAAGACCTATCAGTGAGGAAAGGGCAATCTTTTCAACAAACAGTGTTGAGAAAACTGGATATCCACAAGCAAAAGAATGAAGACCAACAAAATAACAATCTAATTAAAAAATTTACAAAGAATTTAAATAGACATTTTTCCAAAGAAGGTGTATAAATGGCTCTATACACACTTGAAAAGATGCTCAACATCACTAATGGTTAGGAAAGTGAAAATCAAACCCACAATAAAAACACCTCACACCCAATAGAATGGCTACTATTAAAAAAAAAACAAAACAGAAAATAACAAGTGTTGATGAGGAAGGATGTGGAAAAATTGGAACCCTTGGCACTACTGGTGGGGATGTAAAATGGTGTGTCTGTTATGGAAAACAGTATGGTGGTTCCGGAAAAAATTAAACATAGAATTACCATATGATCCAGATATTCCACTGCTAAATATATATACTCAAAGGAATTGAAAGCAAGGACATAAACATATATTTGCATACCCATGTTGATAACATTATTTACAATAGCCAAAGAGGTGGAAGCAACCCAAGTGTCCATTGATGGATGAATTGATAAACAAAATGTGGTGTAGGAATAAAATGGAATATTCAACCTTAAAAAGGAGTGAAATTCTGATACATGCTGCAACATAGATGAATCTTGAAAGTACTATGATAAGAGAAATAAACCAGACACAAAAATAGAAATACAGTACAATTCCACTTATTTATGGTACCTAGAGTGGTCAAAGTCATAGAGACAGAAAGTAGAATAATGGTTCCTAACAGGTGAGGGGAAAGGGGATGAAGTGTTATTGTTGAATGGGTATAGAGTTTCAGTATGGGGTGATGAAAAAGTTCTGGATGTGGAGAGTAATGATGGTTGCACAACAATGTGAATGTACTTAATGCCAATGAATCGTACTATGAAAAATGGTTAAATAATAAATTTTATGTTATGTACATTTTACCCCAGTTAAAAAGATAATATTTTTTAAAATTTCAAAAATAGTAAATGCTTGTTAAAATTTGCCAACAATACAGAGGTGCATAAAGTGAAAAGAGAAAGCCTTACTTCCCTTGCTCTCACTCCTCCAACGATTCTTTACTTTTGAAATGGTAAGATGTAAACCAATTTTATAATATTAGCCTAGATTTCTTAAGTAAAGAATACAGGCAATGTGTAGGAAGTGCTAGTAAAAATTAACAAAAATATGGGACTTATAAAGAGGAAGATAAAAGTATCCATGACAAAAGAGCAATTAGTTACATGGGATCATAAGTGTTTATCCAAATATAGGACTCAGGCAGAACTTGAGTTCTTTCTAAGATGGTTAATAATATCTGGAGCACAGATGGGACTTCTTGGCTCCTAACCCATGTAAAATGTGATGTGTGTTTATAAGACAATCCCTTATGCCACGGAAAAGAATATCTCTATTTTATATAGAACTTATTTTCACATTTAATAGCTCCCTAATTGTGAATTTTAGCCTTAGAAATATACTCTGTGACAACGTTTAGTTGAACAGATTTTCACCATAGGTTTGTTTACTCACATATGTAGTTCACCAGGATAAGCATTGCGTTCAAAAGCCAGTGTGCTCTTAATTACTATAATTCTCATCCTCGAGTCAGCCAAACTTCATCCTTATTATCCAGAGAAAGTGGTTTCTTCTTCTTGCATTTTTTTGGGCATATTTTTATGCCTCTCTATTGTCCTAACTTGGTATTTCCTCTCTTGCCCTTAACTCTAAGTATTCTATCCCATCTAAGGCAGAATTTTCCTCTGTGAAGACTTCTCCATCTACTACATGGGATGTGCATACTCTTTATCACAGTACTTGGGCCTATGGCCATTGAAATGTCTATTTCTTGTAACTTTGCTTGTTGCTTAGACACTTCATGTGGGTAAACCTTGTTGCCTCTATAGACTGTCCAGACACACACATAACAGGACATTACTGCCACACTGGATAATACATAATACATAATCAACAAGTACATGATGATAGTCTATGATATTAATAAACATTCTTTAATAATGTTACCTACCACCTTCATATCTGCCTATTATAATAAAAAACTTATCCAAATCATTATTTGCATATGTTATATAGTCTCTTAGACATGTTCTCTCAATTTCCCTAAACTCTACCCATAAAACTGTATTCACTAAACTGATTTCTCTACTCCTGTAATTGGTTTGAGATTGTTAATCCATGCTAAGATTCTATTTTCCAGGATGTAATGTTTTTAGAAAATGTAAAACATTATTATCCTTCTCATTTTACATATTCAGGAGTTTGGGAAAATGCAATATTTGATTGCATTTACATTTCTTAAAGTAATTCTTGATTTTTTTGAATGATCTGGGCTGGCCAGCATTTTGAGTTAAAGTTGATGTGTTTTACACAGATAAAGTGTTTGTTACTTTATAATTTGTTTCCCTATACATTTGACATGATGAAACACATCAAAAAATTGATTTTAAAATTATGAAGATTGGCATTGATTCAATGCATGTTTCTACTCTGAATGTGAGGCCAGTATCAACCTTTGTCTACAACTGTAGGTGAGGCCAGTGATAAACCTTGGCTGCATCTACAAATGAGATCAACACTAATGCTTACCTATGACTGTAAATAAGCCAGCAGTCAGACTTGACGTCACCTGGAACGTATGGAGTTTTGTGGTAGAAGCTGATGTTTGTCTTCCTCGGTGGTTCTCAAAGTGTGGTCCCCGGAGCAGCCGCACCAGCATCACCTAGGAAGTAGTTAGAAATGCAGGTTCTCTGGTTCCACATCAGACCTTCTGAAGCAGAAACTCTGGGGATTAAGGCCCAAGATCTGTATTTTAATCAGTACTCCAGATGACTATGATGAACCACATGGTGTCCGAACAACTGACCTGCCCAACATTTACTGCTAATGTAAATCCTACTTCGTTCAGTAGCAACAGGCTCAGGCCTTTCCTCCAGGCATTGAGACAAGTCCTGACTGGTCTAAGCCAGTCTTGTGCATGCTACTTATCTTTGGCAGGATTGTCGTAGGGGACTAACTACTTTTAGCCAATGCATTATAAAATTAGCTGACTGTTCTCTTGTAGGAAAGACTCTACTCCCTGATAAAAGTGAGAGTCAGCCCTGTGAAGAAAAAGCTATTTTAACTACCAACACATCACCTACCCCCTGCTTTCTGCATGAATATAGTTGTGTCTGGGATAGCAGCTGCCTAATTGCAGCTAAAAAGGGAAGGCTAAGAGAAATGCAGAAGTACCAACTCAGTGGCCTGATACTGTAGAGCTGCTAAGAAACCTGGAAACCACCTGTCCCAGAGTTCATGGTAGGTAAGATATACTCTCCTTATGGTTTAAGCCACGGAGAGTCAGGTGTTCCTTCATTTTCAGTCAACAAATCTTAACTGATAAAAACTGTGAATGCTGACATTTTGGCAGACATCATACCAATGGCAGCAGTTTATAAAGGGATTGCCAGCTGAATTTAGTTTTAGATCTCTTATGGCTCATAAATAATTATGAAGAAAGCATCCAGATTTGGAGATTAATTTTAATATTCAATGCCCACCTTTTCTAACTGTGCTTCAGATTAAACAAATTTTAGGGATGTGGCAGAGCAGTACATTTGTGAAGGCAGTAGGAGAATCGAGGAGAGAAGCAGGCCCATCTGGTGAGTAGATGTAATGCATGACTCCCTTCTGGGATGGAGAATATGGCTGAATTCCAGTGGGCAAGGGAACAAGGGAACTGAGATGAGGTTGGGGAGGGAATAGGTAGGTATTCATGAGGCATTGGAATATTAAGTGCAGTGGGTTGTAAAGGCAGGTTTTTTTTTTTAACATCTTTATTGGAGTATAATTGCTTTACAATGTTCTGTTAGTTTCTGCTGTATAACAAAGTAAATCAGCTATATGTATACATATAACCCAATATCCCCTCCCTCTTGCGTCTCCCTCCCACCCTCCCTATCCCACCCCTCTAGGTGGTCAGAAAGCACCGAGCTGATCTCCCTGTGCTATGAAGCTGCTTCCCACTAGCTGTCTATTTTACATTTGGTAGTGAATATATGTCCATGCCACTCTCTCACTTCGTCCCAGCTTCCCCTTCCCCTTCCCCGTGTCCTCAAGTCCATTCTCTACGTCTGTGTCTTTATTCCTGTAATGTCCCTAGGTTCATCAGAACTTTTTTTTTTTTTTTTAGATTTCATATATATGTGTTAGCATATGGCATTTGTTTTTCTCTTTCTGACTTACTTCACTCTGCATGACAGACTCTAGGTCCATCCACCTCACTACAAATAACTCAACTTCGTTTCTTTTTATGGCTGAGTAATATTCCATTGTATATATGTGCCACATCTTCTTTATCCATTCATCCGATGATGGACACTTAGGTTGCTTCCATGTCCTGGCTATTGTAAATAGAGCTGCAATGAACATTGGGGTACATGACTCTTTTTGAATTATGGTTTTCTCAGGGTATATGCCCAGTAGTGGGATTGCTGGGTCGTATGGTAATTCTATTTTTAGTTTTTTAAGGAACCTCCATACTGTTCTCCATAGTGGCTGTATCAATTTACATTCCCACCAACAGTGCAAGAGGGTTCTCTTTTCTCCACACCCTCTCCAGCATTTACTGTTTCTAGATTTTTTGATGATGGCCATTCTGACTGGTGTGAGGTGATACCTCATTGTAGTTTTGATTTGCATTTCTTTAATGATTAGTGATGTTGAGCATCCTTTCATGTGTTTTTGGCAATCTATATGTCTTCTTTGGAGAAATGTCTATTTAGGTCTCCTGCCCACTTTTGGATTGGGTTGTTTGTTTTTTTGATACTGAGCTGTATGAGCTGCTTGTATATTTTGGAGATTAATCCTTTATTGGTTAGAAAGCCCAGAGATAAACCCACGCATATATGGTCACCTTATCTTTAATAAAGGAGGCAAGAATATGCAATGGAGAAAAGACAGCCTCTTCAATAAGTGGTGCTGGGAAAACTGGACAGCTACATGTAAAAGAATGAAATTAGAACACTCCCTAACACCATTCACAAAAGTAAACTCAAAATGGATTAAAGACCTAAATGTAAGGCCAGACACTATCAAACTCTTAGAGGAAAACATAGGCAGAACACTCTATGACATAAATCACAGCAAGATCCTATTTGCCCCACCTCCTAGAGAAATGGAAATAAAAACAAAAATAAACAAATGGAACCTAATGAAACTTGAAAGCTTTTGCACAGCAAAGGAAACCATAAACAAGATGAAAAGACAACACTCAGAATAGGAGAAAATATTTGCCAGAGAAGCAACTGAAAAAGGATTAATCTCCAAAATATACAAGCAGCTCATGCAGCTCAATATCAAAAATACAAACACCCCAATCCAAAAATGGGCAGAAGACCTAAATAGACATTTCTCCAAAGAAGACATATAGATTGCCAAAAAAACAAATGAAAGGATGCTCAACATCATTAATCATTAGAGAAATGCAAATCAAAACTACAGTGAGGTATCACCTCGCACCAGTCAGAATGACCATCATCAAAAAATCTAGAAACAGTAAATGCTGGAGAGGGTGTGGAGAAAAGAGAACCCTCTTGCACTGTTGGTGGGAATATAAATTGATACAGCCACTATGGAGAACAGTATGGAGGTTCCTTAAAAAACTAAAAATAGAATTACCATACGACCCAGCAATCCCACTACTGGGCATATACCCTGAGAAAACCATAATTCAAAAAGAGTCATGTACCCCAATGTTCATTGCAGCTCTATTTACAATAGCCAGGACATGGAAGCAACCTAAGTGTCCATCATCGGATGAATGGATAAAGAAGATGTGGCATATATATACAATGGAATATTACTCAGCCATAAAAAGAAACAAAACTGAGTTATTTGTAGTGAGGTGGTTGGACCTAGAGTGTGTCATACAGAGTGAAACAAGTCAGAAAAAGAAAAACAAATACTGTATACTAACACATATATATGGAGTCTAAAAAAATAAACTGGTTCTGAAGAACCTAGTGGCAGGACAAGAATAACGACACAGATGTAGAGAATGGACTTGAGGACACGGGGAGGGGGAATTTTAAGCTGGGACGAAGTGAGAGAGTGGCATGGACATATATACACTACCAAATGTAAAATAGATAGTTAGTGGGAAGCAACCGCATAGCACAGGGAGATCAGCTCGGTGCTTTCTGACCACGTAGAGGGGTGGGATAGGGAGGGTGGGAGAGAGGGAGATGCAAGAGGGAAGAGATATGGGAACATATGTATATGTATAACTGATTCACTTTGTCATAAAGCAGAAACTAACACACCATTGTAAAGCAATTATACTCCAATAAAGATGTTAAAAAAAAATAACCCCCCACAACAAGAACAAAAAAAGACAATGATAAAATTGTAAAAGTGGCCATAGAAAAATTACTTATTTCTAGTGGAAAATAATTTGAATGACAGCAGATTTCTCATCAGAAACCATGGAGGTCAATATTTTTCAAAAACTGAAAGAAAGAACTGTCACCCTAGAACCCTATACCTTTTGAAATTATTCTTCCAGAAGAGGAAATTAAAACCTTCTCAGAGGAAAAAGAACTAAGAGGATTTGTCATCTGCAGACTCATTCTAAAAGAACAGCTAAATGAAGTTCTGTAAACAGAAAGGAAATTATAAAACAAAGAACCTGAAACCTCAGGGAAGAAAAAAGAATATGCAATAATAAGAGTAAATACAACCAGCCCATATTCAATGATGGTGTACTAGGACAAGAGTGTCCATAAAATTCATTTGGTACATATTATATGCTTCCTGAGAGATGCTAAATTTCAGAACTAGCAGGAATTTTGAAAACATCTAGTGTCCCTTCCTTTAAAGAGGAGCAAACTGGGCTGCAGAGTGGTTCAGTAACATTTCTAATTTCACACAATTCAGGGCTCTTAGTTGCATTGGAACATCAGGTTTTTTACTTTCAGTGTATCTTTTCACTATATTATACTATCTTCCTTGTTCAGTTACTTTTTTGTATAATCTCTCAATTTTTACATCCTTTAATTTCAAGCATCATTCTCCTCACATTTCATTTATATCCTTAAGTAATTAACTTTTAAAGCAAACTTTTACTGAGCACTTTATATGTTCAAAACACTGAGTTAAATGCTTCACATGAATTACTTTCTCATTTAATTCTCTCAATGCTTGTATAGTATAAGTACTGCTAGTATCCCCATTTTAGAGGAAAGGAAATCGAGAATTAGAAAATTCAAGTAACTTGTACAGGGTCACATACTAATATTAAAACAAAAAAAAGAAAATTATAAACTCTGCATTTTAAAGTTCAGTCTTGAACATAAGCCTTTGTATAATTCAAAGCAAAGGAAGATTTTTGATACAGCTGCTTCCAGGAGACAAATGTTCAGCCATCATAGATTATTTAACCAGATAAGGAAAATGTCAGTGAATATTTACATAAAATTACCACAGCAATTATTTTAGTCTATATTTGTTTTGTTTAACCACAAATTTCAGTTTCTACCTAAGTTTTCTTTTATAAGAAGAGAGAAGAAATTTTTTGTATAATTAAAGGTTAGTTTTAAAAGTTTAAAAGACTGTTTATTCTATTATTAAAATTCAAAATACTTTTTAAAGAAAACTGCATTTGTTAAAATTTGTTTACTCCAAGTTGTAAACTATATCTTCCAAATAAGGTTGATTTTATCCATAAACCTTCTGAAAATTAACTCATTATGTACTCCATAATCTAGCTCTAATAAAATAAATCCGTATATCTGTGAAGATTATTTTAAAATTAGAATCATAGAGGTCATATCCTCTTTGAAATCTGTACAAATTAAAGTAACTGTGGAAGATTAACTTAAAATGCCACACAGAATTTCAATATTCTGTGACCCAAATAAATTAGAAATTTGGGATTTGGGCTTAGTCAGTCTGATTACCATAATTTGAGTGGCCTGAAATTTTGTTTAAACTTGTTAGTGGGCAAGGGTCATTTAAAAATGCTTCCCTTCTAGGTCAAAATATTAGACATTTAATATGAACTTCAACATTGTACATTACCATGGCAATGACTAATTGGAAGGTGATAAACATTTTGGGGTAGAACTCTGCCAATGATGCTATATTTGTAGCTGTTAATTTCACAATTCTGTGTCCAGCTCTACTTGCCAGAAGATGACCTTTGGTGACTACACTTTTACGTAATTGATAACAATATATTATTTTTATGAATTTTAGGACATTTGTGATATGTGTCAGCTTTTTAAAATATGCAATTTTGTTGTATTTTCTTTTTTCATTCTTAATAACAATTCACTTTCTAACATAACTTTGTATTTATAATTCTGTATTCTTTTTGTAAAGAGGGCTCTACAATTGTATAAATTTTAAGCCTCATAAAACTGGATATGCCCCAGATATGGACCACTGAATATTTGATAGTATGGTTTATTGTTCTTTTTCCTTTTTCTCTAAGAGGAACCAGGTCCCATTCTCTTGTTAATTGATTGGTGATAATAGCCTCTTAATTCTTTTAACTCTTTCCCCCTCCCTATTAAGTATATGTATATATGCAATACCTTCTCTGAATCACACAATATCTGACATCAAGGAGTGGCATCACTATTCTTAGTAACAGAGGAAAAGATGTCAGAGGGTTTATCATATGTTGCTGATGCCCCTCTTCTATGGCATATAGTATATACTTACAGAGTTTTTATTATTTTGAATTTTTGCTAAACTCAATTATACTTATTCATGGTGCATTAGTTTTTAATGAGATATATATTATTTGGGAAAATAAGTTATTCCTGGGATAGTATTCATCACTCAACAGAAAATGTAGTAAACCTCGTTAACAACATAACTAAAAGAAAGTTGTATTGAATAAATGTTATAAAATATTAATGCAGATTAACAAGGGTTAATTTTTGTGTGTGGGATAATAGGATAAAGGCCATTGTCTCTGTCAGGGATGACCTCCTGTTTTGATATATTCATGCACTGATCAACTTCTAGCCTTATACTGATTGTACGTAGGTTGTAAACAGTGTTACTCTCAAGTGTCAGCTCTGATTCATGGGTCAAAACTGCCTGAAACACTGTACTGAGATGAACTAGGCAGCCCAGTGGGAAAGAGTGCTATGACCCATGATGAATACTCTCCATGGCCAGGTAAGACGGAGCGGCACCCCATGTACTCATCTTGACCAACTCGGGATTATGACAGTCACAGCCAGGGGCTCGCACTCCTTAGGGGTCAGGATTCTCTCTTGGACGCTGCTGAATCCCTTACATCTAACACAGTACCTGACTGAGGATGTGGTCAAAAGGCAGTTATTGTTCATTGGATCCTCTGTGACTCTGTCTTATTTTTTCCATAGTACTTAGCACATTCTCACATAGTGTATTATTTACCTACTTACTATGTTTATTTTCTGTATCCTTATACTAGCATGCAAGTTTCACAAAAGCAGGCATTTCTTATTTTCTTGCTTTCTTCACTGATGTAATCTTAGTACTTAGAAAAGGGCTTGGCTCATAATCAGCCTTCAATGCATGTTCATTGAATTAATGAATTAATGAATACAACTGGTGTTATTTCACCACCTTACACATCAACTTTTATCCAAGAAGTTAGACTGTAGGGGAGAAGAGAGAAAGTTCTATTCAACCACCATAAGACGAAATCTACACAGCCACACAAAAGAGTCACCTCCACTGTTCTCTTTTTACTCTGCTAAACAGAAACTTTTTGAATTTTTCAAGTGCCCTCATAATAAAACACCATGTTTTGTTCCCTATAATTTTCCTGATGGGAAAACTACTCCACATGTACCCTGAGTAAGAAACCCAAAGACAGAAATACCATCATCTGATCATCAATTGACTGTGCCACCCATCTTCTGGACCACACGTAGTACATTCTTTATTTCTATCTAAGAAGAAACAACTCAGGCAGAGAAATTCTAATCTTAAGGTTCACCTGCTTATTTCAGATGTTGAGTAATCCTTGGGTGGGTTAGGAATGGAGGCATCTTGGACAGAAATGGTCCAAGGAAGCTAGAGAGAAGGAAAACTTTAGCAAAGTATCAGCCCCTTCTAGGCAGATTCACTGCCTTAACAGCGAACAGAGGTCTATTTAGTGTATCTTAAGGCATATAACTAAGTGTGTCTCTGGCTTTTTAATCTCCAGGAATGTTAATCCTGCCACCTTACATGATAAGCTCTCCAAGTGTTTTTTTTGTTTGTTTGTTTTTTTTAGTTGGAACAACTCATTTTTATTAAATTATTTGTGTAAATGTAAGGCCAGACACTATAAAACTCAGAGGAAAACATCGGCAGAACACGATATGACATAAATCACAGTAAGATCCTTTTTGACGCACCTCCTAGAGAAATGGAAATAAAAACAAAAGTAAACAAATGGGACCTAATGAATCTTAAAAGCATTTGCACAGCAAAGAAACCATAAACAAGATGAAAGGACAGTCCTCAGAATGGGAGAAAATATTTGCAAATGAAGCAACTGACAAAGGATTAATCTCCAAAATTTACAAGCAGCTCATGCAGCTCAATATCAAAAAAACAAATAACCCAATCCAAAAATGGGCAGAAGACCTAAATAGACATTTCTCCAAAGATATACAGATTGCCAACAAACACATGAAAGGATGTTCAACATCACTAATCATTAGAGAAATGCAAATCGAAACTACAATGAGGTGTCACCTCACACCAGTCAGAATGGCCATCATCAAAAAATCTCCAAGTATTTACTATGCACAAACTGATTCATTTCTGATTGACTTCTGAATTACAGAATATTGAAACTCTTAGGGCTTGAGTCCTTGACCTTTGTACTTTGGCGACACCAAGTATGAGAAATGACTTTACAGTACTTTGCATTTTAAAAGATTTTTATACCGAGGTAAGCATTACTACTAATAAGGTAACGTTTGCCACTGGCCAGAGTGGCAGAGTACTGAGAGGGAGAAAGAGTGGAGTTTCAATTCACAGCGGCTGTCTTCAGTGATGCACCCCCCCCCACACACACACACCCGCTTTCCTGTCCCCCCTTCCTAACCCAAGCAGCACCTTAGCATCTTTGCCAGCTCTGTCACTGCAGTCAACAGAGAGAGCTTTTCGGTGCCGAGCACCCGTCACTTGGGTTGGAGCTGATTCCAGTTCTTTGCCTACAATCCAAGGATGTGCCACTATGCTAACCCCCAGGGAAGGCCTTTGTTAAAGTTAACAAAGGGTATGTTTTTCCTCCCGCCTCTCCACCTGTGACTATGATGTTCAAATCTCAGGCTTTTACTACGCTTTTGAGATGTTGAGAATTTGGTCTAGGGATGCATTGCGTCAAAATTTTTTGTGGCCTTTGGGGAACACAGATTGCCCGGCACAGCTACAGATCTATTGAGGTAGGATCTCCAGGAGTGGGACAGGTGAGCAGGATTTTTTTATGTGACCTCCCCGATATTTAAAATATATTTCCACGGGCACCGAAACTCTGAGAAATAACAGGAAACAGAAGAGTTTGGCTTAATGACTCACAGAAAGAGGCAGATACTGCATTTCTTTCTGTTTCTTTCATCCACACGAACATGAGAAGCTGTGCTGTGGTTTCTGACACTTGTCAGATCTCACTTTTGGTACAAAGAACTAATTTCCTCTGTGAGTCTGTTTATACTGATAGGCTGCCCAGGAGTTTCTGCAGAAATACTCAGTAAAAAATCATGTTAAAATTGTCATGCTCTTCTTAGTCGAGAATCCTTTGAGAATTCAAGCTATTTGTAAAGATGTAAATTCAGCAGATTATGACACATTCTCCACCCTCTTTTTTTTGTGCATTCATGCTGAAAAATAAATCTCAGTTTTTGATACTTATGAATAATTCACATACAGTTAAAAAATGCAAAAAGAAAAGAGTGTGCTGATATTTCCAAATGAAATAACCCCGTGAGCTCCTGATTTGAAAGTCTCCCAATATCAGCCTTGGAATTCTACAACATCTGGATAGTCATGTCTTTAACGGCAAATAGAGAGAAGATTACCTTTTTATGTAATAAATCTCTCAAATTCATAATGTAATGAAGTCCATGTTTTTCAATTAAATTTGGCTGTTGAATTTAGGATTCATTTTTGTCTAGGAAAATAGAGATTGCTGCAGTTAGTAACTATCACCTGTTTTTGAAAAGAAAATTATAGCATTAAAACAAAACATAGCTGCCTTTATCCCTTTTAAATTAATCTATTTTTTTCCAGACTGTCTCAAGCTGCAGTTCAAAAGAGAATAGAATGTTCTGTTGGGAAAGAGATATTGTTAACTGTTAGGTCTGAGAAAAATTGTGAAGCAGGCAAAATTTGGTGCTGGTGTTGTCAGCAGCTCTTTTATAGTAGCTGTTTCTCCCATCTGAGAAGCCATTACCTGCATGCCAGCCTTCAAGCACTAAATGGTTTCTTTCCTGCCTCAACTGTCTTCCAAAAAAAGGGGAGAGGAGAAGGAAGAAGGGAGGGAGGGAGGGAGGGAAAGATGGATTTGGTATCATTCATCCATACCTTCAATCCAATTTCATTCAACACTTTGATTTTTTTCCTCCAAAGATCACTTATATTATACTCATGTTGAATTATAAAAACAAAGAAAAGAAAAAGAAAAAATACTTAGCAGTCATGCGGCAGGAATCTAAGATAGGAAGTAATATTTTTGTTGGGAGACTCTTCCTGGGGTCATCCTTTGACGGTATCTATTTTCATTTGTGCCTCTTGTGTCTGAACTGTCCAAACCCCTAATGAAAAGAATATAGTCTAGCTGTCGAGGAAGACAGGGCATGGAAACAGAGATTGTTTATGTAAAATTATTGAAATGGTAGTAGGTCTTTCAGTAATTATCTTCCATCTGATTTCAGAGGCCAGCATTTATGAGGTGATATAATGAAGATTCCCCACAATGATTCTATTAAAGAGTTTTAAAAGGCAAATCCTAAGATGAAGCCTTTTTTTTCCCCTTGGGAAAGCTTGTTTGTTCTTTATTAAAATGAGCCAATGGCCTAATGCTTTTCTGAGCCTGATATTTAAAGTGCAGTTTTCTTGCTCTTCCTCCTGGCAAATGCAAAAGTGCTGACAGGTATTGTGGCAGGCATTATCACTGCTGGCTAGTTAAATATGCAGTTGTCAGAAATCTCAGCCAACCCTTTTCCATTGGCAGGCCTGTATTTTAATCATGCAGATTTAAATAAAGACTAAGCAAGCGAAAGCAGATAATTGTCAAGATGGGTGGACAGTCACCTCTCTTTTCAGGGCCCCCAGCATCTCCACACTTGCCCTACATACCTTGCCCAGGGCTCTCGACCACAAATTCAGAAGAAACCGGACACACGTTTTCTTTCCTTTTTTAAAAATTTCAGTATTATAGCTAGTTATATAATTATTACATAACAAGGAGATGGGAACTCTCTAGGGTATTGTTCATTTTTAAGTGTATTTTTTCCTCAGCATCAGGGAGATATGATTTCACCATACGTATGTTTAAAATCTGCATACATTAGATGTTATGTGAGTAGAATTTTCAATTCACCATCAGGTACATTCCCTTTTCTAGCCCTAGATATTTATGTAACAGCTCAAAGATAAAACATCAACCTGACATCTTCAACAGGTAAGGATATTGAGCAAATTCATTACTTAGGGTCTATTCATACTTCTTTTATTCTCAACCAAGGGGACTACTAAAATGATTATAATCAACTCTAGGTTAGTTACCAATAAAATATTTTTTGACTTGAAGCAGATTATTCTAACAGTAAATACATTGGAAGGTGTGAGGTTTTATTTAACAAAAAATCTATTAAACATGAATAGCAGTACACTAGCTGTGTAGTTTTGGAACAAGTCATTTCTGTGTTTTTTTTCTCATCTGTCAAACAAGATTAGGATAGGTAATCTCTAAGATCACTTTCAAATCTTATTCCCTAATTATGTTAGTGATTATAAACTGGGACTTAGGTATATTTTTTCAATAAATATTTATCAACTATATCTGTACCTGGCTTTTCTATAGTAAAGAGTGAAGCATTTGTAGGCAATATTTAGCCTTGACAACAATTCTGTAAATGGGTATTTTATCCTGATATTATCAAGAAGAAAACGGAAGGAAACTGGGTGACTTTCCCAAAATTCCACAACTCTTGATTGGCCCAAGTGAGACTCAAACCCAAATATGTGTGTGTGTGTGTGTGTGTGTGTGTGTTTGTGTGTGTGTGTTAAACTTTGAGATCACTTTTTATCAAGTGCTTGTTATGAGCATAATGGTGTCTTGGACTTTATGACAAATATAAATAAGTAAAATACAAGGTCCCTTTTCTCAGGAAATTTGTGTCCTAGTTAATGAGACAAGACCTACAGAATGTTAAATAACATTGACAATAGATAATGCAAGCAGTTTCAAAAGACTGAGAACAAGTGTCAGATGAATGGGAGAGATAATAAATGTCATGGGTTCCTGTGGGTGGGAAGATTAAGGGGAGTTTTGGGGGGACCTAGTCAACCTAAGAGAAGAAAGACTTGCTAAGGGCTTCTAGACTCCTCAGAGAGGATCACAGAGGGATTTCCTCATTCTGGAGGGATGATTCTAGAATAAGAAAAGCCTGTATCATTTCATTTCTTTTGAAACAGAGAATGCAAACCTTTTCTCAGAATTTGGAAAATGCCATAAAATACTTCCAATACTTCCAAAGCTGAGGCAATTGGCTTCATCCATTGCAATGCAGGATGCACCACAATTGCTCTCCCTTTAAATACATGTTTTGTGTCTCCTCCTCGGCCTTCCTGAAGTGAAATCCATGGAAAGTCCATGTCTTTATATGTGTATGTGCTTTTGCTTTTAAATCAAGTAGATAGTAGTGCTTACTTCAGAAGGTTGGCATTAAGTTGAATGCTTCTATATAAATTATTAAAGCAATTATTGTTTGAATTGTTAAAATAAGCATGTGTTACTTTTCTAATTCCAACAACTGGCATTTAAAAGGTGTTTCACTGCATCCTGTTGAATCTATTGAACTTCGCATTTCTGAACGAATATGAATATGTATCAAAGGAGTTCAGCATCCATTCTTATTTCAGAAAGTTCTAGGTGGCACAAAAAGAGTGAGGAGGGACTTGTGTAGAAGATACCCATGGCTGGTTAGCTCAGTTGATTAGAAAACAGAGTTACTACTGGCCAGGGGATCAGCTTAATCCCTTAGTGGCCTTTTACTTATGATCATATCCAAGGCTCAACCTGCCTGCCCGGACAAGCCCCAAACGGCCTCTTGACAAAGGCATGTCGTTGTTCTTAATGGGAATCAAGTGACAAAATGTGGATGGTTCAGTGAAATCTCAATCAACTGTGGAGAAAAGAGCCCCCTGCACATTAGGGATGGGAATCAGTAATTGCTTCATGCATGAAGAGAAGCAATATCTTTCTATGGTACAATTTATCTTTGAAATATTTCTCTGATGCATGAAGTGACAATCTATTTTTATAAATTATTTTGCTTACCCTTTACTATCAGAAGTATTATTTGAGAAGTCTTTGACCAACCTAATTTTCACAGAATGGATTGTCTAAGGTAGATTTTCAGACTCTCATTCCTAAATCCATCCCCAAACATAGTCAAGATTGGACTAGGGTGGGTCCTATTTTGGCTTCAGTCTGATGGCATTTTTATTAAGTTATGAAAGTCACTGGAAAAACATATTTATAGATTAATTAATTAATTAATTATTTTATGGCTGTGTTGGGTCTTCGTTTCTGTGCGAGGGCTTTCTCTAGTTGCGGCGAGCGGGGGCCACTCTTCATCGCGGTGCGCGGGCCTCTCACCGTCGCGGCCTCTCTTGTTGCAGAGCACAGGCTCCAGACGCGCAGGTTCAGTAATTGTGGCTCACGGGCCCAGTCGCTCCGCGGCATGTGGGATCTTCCCAGACCAGGGCTCGAACCTGTGTCCCCTGCATTGGCAGGCAGATTCTCAACCACTGCGCCACCAGGGAAGCCCAAAAAACATATTTGACCATAGAATGAAAAATTCACTTTTGTAAAGATGAAGTTTTCCCTATGCTGGTCCATAAATTCAAAGCCCTCCAGTTAAAGTGTCTATAGGAATTTGTTCTGTGGGATTTCATAAAGAAAAATTGTAGCTAAAAGTTTTTGGAAAAATAATCATGCAGAAATATCCAGGATTGTTCTGAAAATGAGAAGTAATAGGAGCAGGTCTCTGTTTCGACTAGACATTAGAGTGTATTAAAATTGTATATTAATTAAGACATTTGGAAAGAAGAAAGAGAAACAAGTCAGTGGAACTGAATAGAGACTTCTGACTGTGATATGAAGATTTTACATATAATGATTATGACATTTTAAATAATTGGTGAAAATTAAAACATTAATTTTATACTTTACACAAGTATATTTATTAAGGCCCTTTAACATAAACTAGAATGTATACATTCATAAGCATCAGAAGTAAATATGAAAGTGTATGTCGAAATGTGAAGTCAAATATTTGCAAGATGCTGGAAAGTTGTTCATCCCCACCCTTTATCTATTCGATCAGTAAGTATTTATTGCAGTCTTAGAATGTGTTGGTCATTATGCTACACAATAAGCCTTTGCAAAAACAAAGGTTAGCTTTTACTTGTCTCAGTAGTTAATATACATACAAGGGGAACACTCAGATATAGATGGTTTGACACACTGTAAGAAAAATTGTTTTATATATGTTTTATATTAAAATATGAGTCTTTAACCTTCTTAAAGGAAGCTGTTATTCCATCACTAGTGTTGTCAATGGCTATTTATACTCGGGGGCTTATTTTTCTGAAAAATTGTAAAGGTATTTCTAATTCTAGGGACATAAATATTACCTGTGTCTTTAGACTAGAAGAGAAGGTTGCTTATTTAGAAATCTATGTGTTGTGTCCTCTCAAGTGTCTCATCTTTCATATATTGATCAGTAATGGGTGTATATAGAACTAAGAAATTGAATTTTTCTGGAAAAGTACGTGATACACAAAGGGAGCTCAAACAGGACCCTTTCCTGGCAGCGCTGACCTGTACAAGAAGGGGCCTCAGACCCATGCAGCAGCAGGGTTGTGGTTGGGACTGGGGAGATCAGAAATTATGGAGAAGACCTTGGATGGAGGGGAGAAGCTAGAAGGATGCGAAGTAGGTCTGCCTGGAGAGAGGGCCACCCTGTGCTAACTGATTTGGTCCGCCTCCCGCAATTGACAAGCCAAATGAGTATATTTATAAGATAACTGAATTTTAGAATTAGGAGGGCATTTAGCCTTACTGTTCCTCATTCTGAACAACCCAGAGAGTTTTATGCCTTGTTCCTACTCTTAGTAGGAAAAAACAGTATGAATTGCTTGCATGACTTCAAACAACATCTAGAAATTTCCTGCCTTCTGCAGGTAAATTTTTGTTTTTGTTTTTTGAAATCAAAAAACAGAAAGGTAAATTTATAGCTATAGCCACGGTTGTCTGGATTTTCTGTTTCTGGTTTGCTTGCTTGTTTGGATGATTCCAAGGCATTTGGGTTCTATTGATTTAAAACTCTTCAAGGAAAATGAGAAAATAGAATATGTGAGAGAGGAAAGAGAGTTACTGTTTATCTTTTCACAGTGGTTATTTTCTCACAGCGAGTAGCAGTTATTTGCCAACAATCCTCAATCCATCTAGGTGTTTCAGTCTGGATGGGGACAGGTGAACAAATTCCCAAGTTGAATAATTGTACCCAGAAAGCTTGAGAGCTTTGAAGAGACAAAGAAAGAAAGTGACAATATTAGTTATCATATCATTCTCCTTCCCCCTAATGGGCCCAACACACTTTTTGTAAAGTCCTCATAAATCTATTTTTATCAAATTCCTGTCCACGTACTCTTACTGTTCAGGGACATAGTACTTACCATACAGAATGCCAAATAAGCCTAACATATTGGGTGTTCCATAGAATTAAGAACTATGCAAGGCACTGATATTCCTATTGAGCAGCTAAATTTTTATTTATTTATTTATTTATTTATGACTGTGTTGAGTCTTCGTTTCTGTGCGAGGGCTTTCTCTAGTTGCGGCAAGCGGGGGCCACTCTTCATCGCGGTGCGCGGGCCTCTCACTATCGCGGCCTCTCTTGTTGCGGAGCACAGGCTCCAGACGCGCAGGCTCAGTAATTGTGGCTCACGGGCCCAGTTGCTCCGCGGCATGTGGGATCCTCCCAGACCAGGGCTCGAACCCGTGTCCCCTGCATTGGCAGGCAGATTCTCAACCACTGCGCCACCAGGGAAGCCCCTTGAGCAGCTAAATTTTATAAGCAAAAAGCAGAAGAACAATGGGTCCCCTAATCAAGGCTTACCTTCCCATTCTGCCTCCCCTAATGAATTGCATGGAAATGAATAAGCTGTGTGGTAGAACTATACAAACACCTGGGTATTTTCTCCATCACCAACTCATTAAGTTTGTTTTCCAGATGAGATATTCAAACCTACCTACTCCAATTATATTTAATTTTGTTTATCCTAGTAATTTTTATCATGGATTGTCAAATAATAAAAGCTGAAACTTTACATAGTTTTAAAATACATACATACATACATACATATATACACACATACCAAGTGATCAAAGACTTCACTGAGTAGAAGGGTTTTACTTCCAAGTCTGGAACAAGAGTCCAGATTCTGGGGATGAAGTTCAGGTTAGGAGAAATGAGGGAGGTCTTTTTTTTTCTTTGAAATATAGTTGACATACTATATTATGTTAGTTTTAGGTGAACTACATAATGATTTCACATTTGCATCCATTATGAAATGATCAGCATGGTAAGTCTAATAACCATCAGTTCCCATACTTTTGTATTATGACAATTTATTGGACATATTACTTAGGCTGCATATTATATCCCTGTGACTTATTATATAACTGGAGGTCTGAACCTCTTAATCCCCCTCACTTATTTTGCTCAACTCCCAACCTCCTCCTTTCTGGCAACACCCCATATGTTCTCTGTTTCTGTGAATCTGTTCTCAATATTTTTGTTTGTTTTGTTTTTTAGATTCCATATATTAGTGAGATCATGGGATATTTGTCTTTCTCTGTCTCACTTATTTCACTTAGCATAATACCCTCTAGATCCATCCATCTATTTTGTCACAAATGGCAAGATTTCTTTTTTTTTTTTTTTTTTGGACTAACATTCATATATATATCTTTATCCATTCATCTACTGATGGCCACTTAGGTTATTTCCAGATCTTAGGTATTGTATACAGTGCTGCAATGAACAAGAGGGTACATATATCTTCTCAAATTAGTATTTATTCTTTTTTTAAACTAAGTACCCAAAGTGAAATTGCTGTATCATATGGCAGTTCTATTTTTAATTTTTTGAAGAAACTCCCTTCTCTTTTCCATATGTTTGCCTTTACCAATGAGGTTTTTCTTTTAGCAATTGTTAAGTTTCTAGTTGTTGTCTTTTCTTTTCTGCTTAGAAAAATCCTTGTAACATTTCTTAGAAAGCTGGTTTAGTGGTGTTGAACTCTTTTAGCTTCTGCTTGTCTGTAAAACTCTATCTCTCCTTCAAACCTGAATGATATCCTTGCTAGGTAGAGTATTCTTGGTTGTAGTTTTTTTTTTTTTTTCCTTTCATTACTTTGTGTATTTTATGCTATTCCCTTCTGGCCCACAGATATCTGCCTAAAATTCAGCTGATTGTCTTAAGGGAGTTATATTGTATGTAATTAGTTGCTTTTCCTTTTGCTTCTTTTAAGTCTCTATCTTAAATTTTTGCAATTTTAATGAATGTGTCCTGGTGTGAACTTTTTGGGTTCATGTTATTTGGGACTCTCTGTGCTTTCTAGACCTGAATGTCTGTTTCCTTTCCCAGATTAAGGAGTTTTTCAGCTATTATTTTTTCAAATAAGTTCTCTGCACCTTTAACTTTCTCTCTTCTCCTTCTGGGACCCCTGTAATGCAAATGTTAGTAGACTTGGTGTTGTCACAGAAGCTTCTTAAACTATCCTCATTTTTAACCATTCTTTTTTCTTTTTTCTGCTTACCTTGGGTGATTTCTACTACTCTATCTTCCAGGTTACTGATCCATTCCTCTGTATCATCTAATTTACTGTTGATTCCTTCTAGCGTATTTTATTTATCAGTCTTATGTTCTTCAACTCTGTTTAGTTCTTATTTATATTTTTTCTTTGTTAAACTTCTTACTGTGTCCATCCATTCTTTTCCAGAGTTCATTGGGCAGCTTTATGACCATTACTTTGAACTCTTTATTGGGTAGATTGCCTGTCTCTACTTTGTTTAGTTCTTTTTCTGAGATTTTTTCTTGTTCCTTCTTTTGAAACATATTCCTTTGTCTCGTCATTTTGTATACTTTTCTGTATTTATTTCTATGCATTAGTTAGTTCAGTTGCATTTCCCCATCTTTGAGAAGTGACCTATATAGGATATGTCTTATGGACCCAGCAGCACTCTCCTCTTTGGTCACCAAAGCTGTATGCTCTAGAAGTGTGTCTCTATGTGTACTGCTTGGACTCTTCTCTTGTGGTGGGGTCAACTACTGTGGACATGCTCATAGGTATGACTGGCTCCTGGCCCATTTGGCTGTCAGGACCTGCCTCATGCCATGGCTGCAAGCCCACTGGTGGACAGGTAAACCCCCAGCACTAAAAGGCTAGAGGGAGGAGTACAAATTGGTACTCCCCAGCACCAACGTCCTCATGGTAAAATGAGCTCCTCAACATAGCTGCCGCCAATTACTATGTCCCCAGGGGGAGTCCCAATTGCCTCCTGCTTCCCTGGGAAGCTCTCCAAGGTCAGTAAGTGGGTGTGACCCAGGCTCCTTTCAAATTACTGCTTCTGTGCTGGGTCTCAGAGCATATGAGATTTTGCATGCACCCTTTAAGAGTGGAGTCACTGTTTCCTACAACCTTCCTGTTCTCCCTGCTGACCTTCAAAGTCAGATATTCTTGGGCTTGTCTTCTTGGTGCAGGACCCTTGAGCTAGGGAGTCTGATGTGGGGCTCAGACTCTTCACTCCTTGGGGAGAATCTCTGCAATTGTGATTATCCTCCCATGTGTGGACTGCCTACCCAACAGTGTGGATCTTGACTATACTGTGTCTCCATCCCGCCAAGGTAGGTCTTTTAAAGCCAAAATATCACAAACTTCTTGTATTAGGAAAATGGAAATTCTGGGCACTGACAATTAGCTGGCCATCTTTGAGCTGTGGTCAGGTAGGCAGTGGCTGGCTGGAGATGCTGTGCTGTAGTCTAGGGGAGCCTCCCTGGGGTTGTGGTGACCAGAAGCCACTGCTGCATTCATATCATGTCTCAGTAAGTGTTATGGGGCCCAGGCAGGTCTGCACTGGTGTCAACAGGCTAGATGCCCTGGTCCAGGTTTGTCAGGGATGATCATGGGCCAGGCACTTCTCTGAGAGCTTTACATATATTTATTGATTTGATCCTCATCAGACCAATGGACTAGCTCTTTTTATTAAGCTTCATCTCACAAGTGAGAATATTGACACATAGAAGGTTCAGAAATTTGCCCAAGGTCCCGATACCGGTAGTGGTGGCTGCCTGGGTTTAGCCCAGATAATCTGGTTGCAGACTCTGTATTCACATTTACTGTGCTACCTACATATAAGAGTAATAAATTAGATTTTTAACATTCATATAACTATTCTTTATTATATAGCTGGGAAGAAAAAGAAAAGAATTTTGTAAGGAAAGAAAGCATAGTTTCTTGACACTTGAGTGGGAAATTGTTCTCTCTTTGTCCTCCTTCCCCTCCCCCTCCCCATTCCACTCATCACCTTTTTTTCCCCTAGATTTGTTATCTGGAGAAAATCATGAGAGGTTATTTTAAAATGGTAAACTTTTAGTTCCAGAGAGATAGAACTCTGGTTATATTTTTAATTATTATTGCTTCAGAGATCCTTGTGGGCCACTTAGCCCACTTCATAGCAAAATGAATGAAGAAAGAAAGCAGGTACAATTGCCTGTTAGTGGACAGAGTAGATTTGAATGTACAGACACAGCAGAGACCTGGTGACAGATGGAAGTGCTTCAGGCAGCAATCGCCATACACATTCCTCTATCCGTACCTCCATCTGTCAGCACAAGTGTGTTACTATTTTGGGACTCAATTTATACATTGGGAGAATCATTTTCAGGCTTGTTCTTAAGGTTAAAATGAAACCTGTAACTCACCAAGACTTCCTTTTAGCCACTGAATTCCTTCTCTTTTTCACTAGAATAAGAATTATTGGGGTGGGAAGATAAATATACATGGGGGGAAGGGTGTGCTTGGAGGGGGTGGTAGGATATTAAAATTTGACATTAATGCAAAATAAAAGCAATTGAAAAGAGGACTGAGTATATCATGCCTTCTGCAAGGAACACACTAATCTGAAAATGTAATCTGAGAATAATCCATGAATAGGAAAATCCAGACTCAAAACTAAAGGTTTTCACCATATTTATAAAGTCACTGTGAACCTAATTCCTGAATCTTAAAAGGAAGATTCAAGGAGTGAATTCTTAGCCAAATGACCTTTTTTTTCCCTCACAGCTGAGGAGCCTGGAAGTTAAATCAGCCATGGTTTTGTTTCCGTAAAAAGAGATGAACAAAATAATGTTTTGCCTGCTCCCTATAAGAGTGAAGTGTGTAAGTCTATAAGAGTGAAGATTCATTCTAAGATTATTTAGAAAACGGGGTTCAAAGAACACTATATTCTGTGCTTCACTCAAGGTAACAGCTAACAAAGGTTGCCTCACTTTTGCCTGAAAAAAAACTCAGGTGTCCTTCCTCTTTTGAATTAACAAAGAAAATAAAAAGCTGCAATAAATACAAAGGAATTAAATCTTATGTATTTAGACCTTAAGGTGAGCCCATAATGATGCTCTTAGACCAAGATGTCTTGATAGACATCTCAGACACTGGCATCAGGGTTCACATATCACTTATTATGAAGACTTTTCATTTCTAACTTTCAGCAGTGGAACTCCCCAAGGAAGAAGGGTCTATCTCCGGTCCTTCAAGGATACCTTATGTTTGCCCCCACCCTTTCTTGTGCTCCTCTTGCCAAAATTGCCCTGTCTTTTTTCTGCTGCTTATGTAAATCTTACACAGCCTCTGAATACACATCCAACTTCTTTCTCCTTCCATGAAGTTCTTCCTAATTTCTGTATTCTACACTTTTCTCTACTTCTAAAATACATAAAGTCCAGTGGTCAATCAGGCACTCCTAGTGTACTGTCTTGTGCCAGTTCAACATGAAGACACTGAGATGGGGTTAGGAATAGAGAGGTTTATTGGGGAGGGGGTGCCTGGGAAAGATCATGAGGAAGGACTCAAGATGGTGCAGGAAAAGCCTTCAGATTGTGATGTAGATCTGACATCTGTGAAAGGAAAGAAGGAAGAAAGCAGAAGTAGACAAGGTAACTCTCAGCTTTGATGCAGGTCTGACAGTCACACTCAGTGGAAAAGGGAATTGAGAGCAAAGACTGCCTATTAGAAGAGTCTTGTGTTGGGCAGAAATGTCTCTAGAAGCTCTAGTAGTCTTGTTGTGCTCAGTCATTGGCTGGAGATTGTCCAGGAAGAGCCTCACATTTGCTCCAAAGCTGTGGTGGCTACAGAAAGTACTGCGACTAAAGGCTGTCAGCAAAGTGCGCATCTTGCAAGCTCTTTCTTGAAGGGAAATCCTAATGGTATATTCCAGGTTGCCATGCTTATCACTCGCTGATTGTTGTTTTGCACTATTGTTTGTGTCTCTTGTTCAACTTACCAGGTGCAGTAGGCGGAATAATTCCCTCCCCACCAAACGATAGATGTCCATGTCCAAATCTCCAGAACCAGTAAATGTGTGAATAAGTGAAAGGGACTTTGCAGATGTGAATAAATCAAGGATGTTGAGATGGGGGATTTTCCTGGTTTATCCAGATTGTCTCCATTATAATCACAAGGATCTCTGTAAGAGGAAGGCAGTAGTGTTAGAGGCAGAGTAGGAAATGTCAAGGTAAAAGCAAAATTGGTGTGATGAGTAGAAGCTTTCGTGAGCCAAGGAATGCAGATAGCCTCTGTAAGGCCAAGGAATGCAGAAGCTGGAAAAGGCAAGAAAGTGGACTCTCCTCTACAGCCTCCAGAACAAACAGTCCGGCTGACCCTTTGATTTTAGGACTTCCAACCTACAGAACTGTAAGATAGTAAAATTGTGTTTTGTTAAGCCACTAAATTTTGTTGTAATTTTTTATAGCATTAACAGGAAACTAATACACAAGGTATTTATGACTTTTTTCCTTGTGCAATATGACCCTCTTATAATAGCCCAAGGAGATGAATGCCTACTAAATTTCTGAGAGATCATGATTATACAGATTTTATTGGCTCAGACAATAGCTCAATAACAGCTGCAAAGCTAAGGCAACCAGCTTTGCCTCACTGTTGGGTTATAAACGTCAGTTAATTAAACCATATTCATCAAAACGTTTGCAAGAGATTGGAATTATAGCCCCAGGATCCACTAGTGAAACTGTGTGGCTCTCAGAGAGAGAGGAAAAGAGGTCTTTTGCCGAGTGGATGCCAGTCACATTAGAAAATAAAATCCACTGAAAGGAGCAGAAATTGCTACCCCAAAATATGCCCCTTTGACTAAAGAATTATTTTAAAAGGTTATTTTTTGGAAATGGCGAACACAGGGAAAGCTCTGGAAACCAAGAAGTTACTCTTTTGTAAGAGATATGTGCATTTATAAGGGAAATCTCCATTTGTAAGGGAGTCTTACTCTCTATACCTGGAAGAGGAGGGTGACCACATCTCTAGAAACTCTTATTCATGGAGAAAGCTAGGATTTAAATCTGCATAATAACCATGTACTTGCTCATTGTGCTCTTCCTGGTTACCTCCCAAATCTGGTCTCTCCCATGCCCATATTTTGTGTTTTTAGCTGGAGACAGTCTTTAAGATGGCGGTTTGACCCATCTTGGGAGTTACTCAGCTATCAGGTGGTGGCTTGACCCATCTTGGGAGTAACTGAGTATCTCTGAAACTGAGTCTTTCTAAAACTGAGTTCTCCTGCCAAGTTTATGAATAACCTCTCTATCCAAAACTGTATTCCTTTTCTTGTGCCTCCCCTGTTCCCCTCACGATTGAGGAGTATCAATGAAAAGGAGGGATTGAAACTGAGCAGGACCCTGCAGGGTCCTCCCGGGTACAAAAGCCCCTCTGTGTCCCCTGATTCATGTTTATAGAAAAAGCCTTTAGTCTCCTAGGCCCTCCCTGAGTTCTGAAGAGCAAACTCAAGCAGATACTAACTAGAGAAGTGAGGGAATGCAGAAACAAAGGAAAACAGTCAAGTGAGAAAAGTAATAATAGCTTAAATAATAGTTTAACAGTAAGACAGAGTCTTAGTTCCTCCTCAAGTGATATACATGACAATCTGACACATATCTTTGAGTTTTTCTGTAGAAACTAAGATACCCCTCCCCCAGCCACCCAGGTGAAGGATGGTGACTACATGCTGACCACAAGCACACAGACCCCAGAGTGGCTGGAAGCAGAAAGCTGATGATTAAGATTCCCAAAACATCACCCTATTACCTCATCACCAACCAGTGAGAAGAAAGTCACACACCCTGGAACCCTCACTCTAAATGTTACCTTTAAAAACCCTTCCCTGAAAGCCATTGGGGAGTTCTGGTTTTCAGCATTAGCTACCCCTTTTTCTTGCTTGGTGCCCTGCAGTAAATGCTGTACTTTCCTTCAGCACAACTTGGTGTCAGTAGTTTGGCTTTGCTGTGTGTCAGGTGAGCAGACCCAAGTTTGGTTTGGTAACATCTCTCATGTATACAGGAGGTATACATGTTATTAAACTTTTGCTTATTTTTCTTCTGTTAATTTGTCTATTATTACAGCGGTCTCAGTCAAAACACAGAAGGATGGAGAGAAAATGATTTTTCCTCCCCTACACCACAAAGGAACACCAGAATCCAGTGGTCCTATCAGCAGATTCGAGCCAGGTCCCTACCCCACTTTACACAAGGAAGTGAACAAGCTCCAAAGCAACCACACTCCTCCATGGGTCAGTATCCAGATTTCTTGCCCTAAAGGAGGCCCCTGAAAACTAATGCAAATGCAAATGTACTCCTTTGGTGTGGCTATTGCTGTTATCGTGTACAACCTGGATAATAAGGTTGCTAGTAGACCTCTCAGGCTTACCCCTGTCCCAGGAGATGTGCTGGAACAAATTCAGCCAGGTGCACAAATGCACCCAGGATAACTGAGCACCAGTTGCTGGCAGGCTGTTTCAGAAGGGTTTCAACTAGAGTGCCACCAGGCTTGGATTCTGAACCAGAGCTCACATCCCTTTACATGAAATGATGCCAATGGAAATGATGCTTAAATGAGTCTCTTTCTCCTTATACTATGCCTCAAATTATATCCCAGGTGGAATGGCTCTCCCAATGTAACCAAATCAGACCCTTCTGGCTGGCAGGTTTGTGTGTAAATAATCTTACTATAAATATAATGGGACAATCTCAGGATTGTAAAGCTGCCATCCACAAAATGTCCTTAACCAATGTGCCCAGAATTTGTATGCATCATGGATAGAGTCTCCACAAAGCTCAGTCAGGGTACCCAATGCTTCTTTGCAAGGTGAGGCCCTGATGATTCAAAGGAGCTTAATGAGATCGGCTCAAACAGCGGTAAAGCCCATACTTGTAATTCCATCCTGAGCCAGGCTTCTAGCACATATCAGAACTTAACACCAGCCTGCTCCTACCCACTTTTCATGAGCCCCTACGTGGGAAGACAAGCTACCCATCCCCTCTCCTGGGCTGGCCTCTGACACCTTCAAGTACACAAGTGCTTCAGATGTTGTCACCCCAGCCCACGAGAACAACAAAGGGAGACAACACGCCACAAACTTTTTAGATATTGTAATTCCTGCCTTCCCTAGATTGCCTTCCCACCAGGAGGGAAATGACCTGGAGGCCAGCCTGCGACAATGCCTCCAACTGATCCACCCTGAGGACCCCACAGAATACTATTTTTCTGAAATTGCTAGCTGCTTATGCTGTGAGTCTTTCCTCTATCAAAATGCTTGCAAAACCCTAAGTTCCCTGACAACTGCCCGGCAGCACTAGCTCTCATTTCACCTTTATGGCAAGTGAAACAATGTATTCTAAACCATACTTGGTATGATAAGGCACTTCCTTAAAAGACTGCTAGCTTACTCTGCTTAGCCCCATGGTTGGGTACCTTTTGCTGCTGTGTTCACTGCTCAGTGTCCTATATTACAGCTTTTGCTTTCCACCTGATGCGTCCACAACAGACTTTACTCCCCTAGATAACGGTTCTTACTTGGAGAGCATTTGGAGTCTCAACTGGCAACCCAGGATGTTCAGCCAGGTCTCTCCAGCTAGTTATATTCAAATTCCTTTACCTCCCCTCATGCTGAGATCTCTGAAATCTATGTTCATCTCGTCAAGCTCCCAGTGGCTGTTTCCTGCTAAGTCTTCCAAAGCTTTTCCCTGTACATGCGCAGGTGGGATTCATCCAAGGAACTGAAATAATTTATTTTTTTGGCAGATATTCAGGGCTCATTTTCTGCAGGTCCCTCCTCTGTAGTAATCTGCTCCCAACTGCCTTAGCAACCCAAACTTTAATCTCTGTTTTTTTTTTTCCCATCCAGAAAGACTTCTGTTCTCTTTCTGTGTTCTATTTCTTTGCACCATAGTTATGAAGAATATTCTTGAATGGGAAAGCCAGATGAATGTGGGTCACCTGTTGTGCATCTCTTCTCTCAAGGACTTTAGTGTTGATTGCTGTCCAACGTTTGGAATATTCAAACAGTATTACAAAGCATACATTCAAATGTATTAGTTATTTGCAGCAGCGTGGTAGGTCAGATATTGGCTATTCTATCATGGCCACAAAGTTTTTTCTCATTTGCATAAGTCTATGTACCTATGTTCATGATATCATTATAATGTTATATTCTAGCTGTCTTTTTTTTTAAAGTTTTTTTTGATGTGGACCACTTTTAAAGTCTTTATTGAATTTGTTACAATATTGCTTCTGTTTTATGTTTTGGTTTTTTGGCCGGGAGGCATGTGGGGTCTTAGCTCCCTGACCAAGGATTGAACTCTCACCCCCTTCACTGGAAGGTGAAGTCGTAACCACTGGACCACCAGGGAAGTCCCTTTAGCTGTCTTAACTTTTTTAAAAACCACACAAGCATGGTGCAGTTGCTTGTACTACAGTAAATAAAGATACTATGTTTCTTTGTACACAGCCTAGGACTTCAATTTTTAATGTATCTACATCATCTTCTTCTTGACTTTAGCTAAGTTTTGAGTATCTTTTTCACAAAAGTTGATCTTAAAAAGGATCTTTCCCATTCAGTCCTGTATGATTCACTTTGAATCATCTTATTTTAGGGCTGTATATATACTATTGTTGAATTTTACCTCATTAATTTTGTACCAAGTTTTCCTAGAATAGGATTTTCTTAAAGCTTAGTCTGCCATGTGCTGAAAGGAAATTTACCAATATTTAACAAATATGACCATTAATTCATATTTCAAACCAAAATACAGTTTGTCAAACTAACGTGTGATTAGTTTAGTCAGTAACGAGAACTGAAATCTAGCTATCCCCAAAGGGCTATGAAACTGTTTTTAGCACTAAGACATGCCATCTACAATTTTAGCAAGTGCTATTTCTGTCTAAATGTAAGGTCAAATACCTGATTGATAATGCTAAGGAATGACAGCAGAACAGAGGTAAGGCAATTAGTGAATGAAAACCATTAAAGTAATTTAGTGGCATACATGAAATTAACTCTGTTAATTACTAGAAAATACTAGAATGATTTGGATTTAACACTTCTTTTAGCAGCATAATTCTGTCCCTCATTAGGATCAAGTAAATGGTCACTTAAAGAGTACAATTTTGATGATGATGAACATTATTAATATTTAAAAGTTATTAAATTAATAAATATTAATGTAATATCTAATATATACAAACTACTTGCAAGTACTGTTCTACAAAGTATCATGATGTTGGAAAGCAAGAGGATGTATCAAGACGTGTTATCTTATAAGTATATTAGCATTAGTTTGAAAAATACATTAATTTACTCTCTACATTTTTAAATAAACTCCTTAAAAATAGAGGTCTATTCTCTAAAGAACCAGGAAAATGGTTTCCATAAGGAAACTGCTTTAACAATGTACTTCGAGAGTAGATAAAATGGTGCTCTGTGCATATAACTACTTTCTCACTAAAGATGGTGGAAAACATAATTTTCAAAAACATATTATAACAGAAGTTGTAAACAAGAAACATGATGTCATTTACTGCTTGCCAGGGTACATTGAGGTAGGTAATACCCACATTTTTCAAAAGGGAAAACTGTCTTGGGGCAGAGCTGGGATTCAAACCCGATTCTGAATGACTGCAAAGCCTGATCCTTAAACATTGTGCCAATTTTTTTTAGTGATTTATCTGCTTTCTCTAAGATGGCAAGACTTTTCCATTCTCTACTCACTGAGTGAGTTGTTCAACCCATGTAACCTCCTGCCTTTTACAGTCATTTCAGGGCTTAGCTTGTTTCAGGGAACATTGCACAGTAAGAAGATCTAAACTAAGAGCTCCTATTGAAATGAAAGCTAATAAACTAGTTTTAAAGGAAACTATAGTTCATTGAATACTTAGATAGCATTTCCTTTTAACTGCAAATTAATTTGAAAATTATTGTGACATATGTCAAAATCCATACTGTAAAAGTATCATAAAATTTGCTTCCTGCATGAAATTAGTTTACTTTAGAATAACTACTATTTGTCACAGATTTTATTGAATTCAATCATTGTTGCTGATTGCATTCACATTTTCAGTGATATAACCTTGCTATTCACTATCAAGAGATGGAGTTTACTTTTCCACCCCCTTGATGTCTGGGCAGACCCAGCAATTCCTCTGAGCAAAAGAATTGAATAAAGTGGCACTCTGCAGTTTCTACGCAGCCCTTAGGAAGGCTCCCTGCCTCTTGGAACACTCCCTCTGTGGAACACTCCCCCTTGGAACCGAACTGCCATGCTCTTAGAAGCTCAAGTTACATAAAGAGACAGTGTGTATGGGCTCTGGTCAACAGCTCCAGCTGACCTCCCAAAAGGCATCCAGCAGAAGCTGACAGCCACATGAATAAGCCTCCTTGGACATTCAGCCTAATCTAGCTTTCAGATGACTGCAGTCCCATCTGTTATCTGACTGCAACTGTCAGCTTCTCATTTCATGAGAACCACCCTGCTGAGACCAGTCAACCCACAGAAACACGACAGATAATAAATTGTCATTTTAACCCACCAAGTTTTAAGATGGTTTATTATGCAGCAATGCATAACCGGAATAGTCATAAAGACTTTTTAGGTTTTTATTTTTCCCTATAGCCCCAAGGAATATTTGAATGGCTCTACATTCAAGTGCTTTGCATAAGGCTACTTATATAAGAAACCTAATTTTAAAGCAGCAGCATGAAGTGGGTTACTATTTTTATCTTTAGTAGATGTTGAAAATAGATGTAGAAAAGCAATCACTAAACCAAAGTATTGGGCAAATAGTAACTAATTATATGCTAAATTTATATGAGGATTTAAGTAACCTGTAGATTCCTTAGGCTCTGTGACCTCAGGATAGAGCCAAGGTTACCAGGCACTAGAATTTGATTCTTAGAGACTCATTTGAGGAATTCATGCTTCCTAGCCTTGCAATTCTAGTTTCTGAAGGTGTAGTAGTCCTGGTTCTCAGATCAGTAATGATTTCATTAGGAAACACAGCAAGGGTGTTATCAGTTGTAAGCTATACATGCCACGTGGTTTATGCCACCTCCTGGAGGAGGTGAAGGAAGCAAGTGGATCTGAGTGGTGCAAGTGTTGGACAATAGTGAATGCTGTTCTATTCTATTTAGATTCCCCTTTCAAGTCTGAGTGACTCATTCCCTTAGATGCCAGAAGTGTTGCCTGCTGGTGGCTCATAGCTGAGTCCATCAGCAGAACTTGCACATGGTCTAAAGGAACCTCATCCAAATACATTCTCCCTGAGGACAGTCCAAACACAGAGGCTACTCAATGCAGGTGAGATGAGTTTAAAAGGCCTACCTCCTTGATTAAATTCAGTGAATCTCTGAAGGGCCATCTTAGCTTCCAAATTCCCCTTGGGATCAGCCGAAGCCTGTGCTAAAACTGCACTGAAGTGTAACTTCTACTTCTGTGCAATACCGTTTCCCTCACTCCTTCATGGGTGCTGCTCCTGAGAACTGTCATCTATAAACTTCATTCAAGCAAATCTCTGTTTTGAGTCATTTTGTGGAAAATCTGACCTAAAACTTACCCTAACTGGACCCATTTTTTATACATCTCTCACCCTCTCAAAATCCTGTGCAACTTACAGACTGTCGTTTGTAACATGTATTTATATCTTTAAATGTTTCTCTGAATATTCCCTTTACCTTATGGCTTTCATTAGAATGTGAGAATTTTTTGAGGACACTGTTCGCTGGGCAGGTCTCTCAAGAAATGGATGTTCCCGGGACTTCCCTGGTGGCACAATGGTTGAGAGTCTGCCTGCCGATGCAGGGGACACGGGTTCGAGCCCTGGTCTGGGAAGATCCCGCATGCCGCGGAGGAACTGGGCCCGTGAGCCACAATTACTGAACCTGCGCATCTGGAGCCTGTGCTCCGCAACGAGAGACCGCAACAGTGAGAGGCCCGCACACCGCGATGAAGAGTGGCCCCCGCTCGCCACAACTGGAGAAAGCCCTCGCACAGAAACGAAGACCCAACAAAGCTAAAAATAAATAAATAAATTTATTAAAAAAAAAAAAAAAAAAAAGAAATGGATGTTCCCATCTTCCCCTGCCCCCTACCATACAATTTACAGAGATTCTTGAGATTGGGTAGATATCTTCTTCCTCTTCCTACATTAACAATAAATAAATAAATGCAAAGGTAAAGAAAAATTTAAAAAAACATAATTCCGTTGAAGTAAATGGAATAATACTCTCTACGCATTATTCTCACTCATGGTGATTGCCTACCAATACCACAATATCTCTCCCACATCACTGAAGATTGGAACACCTGGTCTCACCATCTTTCTTTTCATTACTAATCTTTTACACTTATATAAGTGAATGAAAAACACCCTACCCTAGATCCAGTTCCAATCTTATATTTGATGTTTTATTGCCATGTCAAAAACCTCTATTTTGACCATCTTACTCTTTTTTACCACATCCAGTCTTTCACTCACTCCATTATCTCTATTTGAACCATCTTTGTTTCACTGTCTCTAATCCACGGGCTCTTCAATTCTCCCATTGTCCACAACTCCCCACATATCCTTATTTCATTCCTTAAAAAACTTGGATTCCATTATTCAACATTATTACCAATGTTGTGAAATGACTCTCAACTCCTTTGACCCTCTCTCTCTTTGTGTTATGAAAGCGGCAAAATCTCCACCCTAAATAACTCAACTCTCACTATTTTGTCTATGTTTAAAAAACAGCAGAACTCTGATATTCTCCACCCTATAGAAGAAGAGGAGCTAGGCACAGAAATGGAGAAGAAACTGCCAGAAATGTAGAAGGAAACCCAAGAGAATGGATGGTTTCAAACAAAGAACTTCCCACAATTTTGTGTATTTAATTGGACATTTCAGGAACCCTATTTTTGGAAAGTTCTTCCTAAGCAAAATGGTTGAAGCAAAAGGAGTGATCAATGGTGCCAAATGCTCCTGAAAACTCAAGAAAGATGAGTCATGAAAATTGATCATTTAGTTAGTTCCTTCTCTCTTAGCCAAGTTCTCTATGTTGCAAAAAATTGTGTTTGCCTTGCCAACCCGGGAAGAATGGCTCTGCCCTTAATCTCATGCCTCTCCTTGTATAACACAGGGTCCTCCTGACAGGTCCAAGATCAACCTTTTGCAGAGTGGAGATAAGGGAGGGTGGGGTCGAAGTGAGATGAGAGAGCTGGGGGAGTTGCAGGAGTGAGATGATAAGGAGATCCCAGGACCACTTGTAGACAGGGTGTATGAAATTGGGAAGAGACAAAGACAAGAAAGGCAAGAGGGGTTGGAGCAAAAACCAAGAAGGCAAGTGAAACTGGTGACCAATATCTGAAATAATGATACGGCACCAAGAATAACCTTGGTATTTACCTGCTTTAAATTAGCACTGATGCTGCAATACTGGAGAGCTGAATATTGAAGTTCCCTCCACGGTATTGAAGTGAGACCTAGGCACTCTGGATTAATTTATATTGATTGTTTGTTTTATCTAACCAACTTCTCTTTACAGTATCTAAAGCAAAATAGATGTTACTCTCTACTAGCTTATGTCCATAAAGAATCTGAGTTTCACTTTCATTTTCTTCATGTTTTTCTCCTATCCCTGAGTTACATAATTCAGCTAGACTAAGGGGTGCTCTGAGCATTGAAATAAGCTGGTCAGCCTCATTTCCTCTACCATGTGAGTCAAGTCTCATGTGACTGGTTAGCTGAGTAGACAAGAGCTAATGAGTTCATGACATAGGGTTTAATTTCTCTGGGGATCTGTAGTGATTACCAGATTTCTTCTTCAGGGATGACACACCCATTTCTTTCCCCCGTCAACCTTTGGGAATATTAACTGCTGATTATAGCTCCATCCCTCACTGGGAGTTGCCTGCAGCATAAGAAACTTTCTCAATCAGGGTTATAGCCTCTCTCTGGGGTGACTTGCTGCCGATGACTGGCTGATGCAATGATACAAAGATCTAGCCACATTTTCTTAATTTGGGGCAATACCAAAGGTCTTTCCCAGCTCCAGAGCTCTGCATAGAATTGGCTAAAGCTTCAACTATGACAGCAGTGCAGGTCAGTTTGCCCTTTGCCCAGTCCTGCCTTCCTCACTTCCTTATAGGTGTCATCCAAGAATAACCCCTAATCCATCTGTACAGGGTACTTGTCTCAGAGTATGTTTCTGGGAAACAGTGTAAGGCAGGTAACAGGACCTGACAATCATTGACATGGTCACAAACTACACCTGTAAAAACTTGGCTATTTTTCATGAGAAAGCTGGGAGAGATGCAAGCCCATCTTCTGCCATGGACATATTCTTCCAAAGTCAGGCAGGATATTCAGCATATTTCTCAGATGAGGAGAACAGAAGATAACTTCCACTTGCACCCAAACAATACAAGGGACATTAACAACTAGGGGTATTTTAAATTATTATTACCACATGGCATTGTTTGCCAGCAAAGAAATGTGGAAAAGTAATCCAAATTGTTGGTGCAGCAAATGCAAATGCAGATTCCAACACCTACTGAAAATTTCCAACATAGAAACTGCAGAAAATAAACTGCTATTTTAGATTTCATTCCATATGTTGGGCAAACTAAGGAAGAAGTTGTGAAGTAGTAAGTTTAATGTGTAGTAGAGATAAAAGACTGAGAAACTGGGAAGAGGCTAAATTCAACAATCTTTGCTAGCATTCCAGGACTCCATCTTTTACTGACATATTTATTGTTTTTGTTGTTTTTGTTATTGCCCTTATGAAGTTACTTCTACTTTCTAAACGTTTGCTTCCCAGGTGAACAGGTTACACAAAAGAGATATCTTCATCTGAGCAAGAATTGCAGGTTCTCAGGCATGAGGTCACTGCTTTGTGGCTTTGAGGTTTAGCAGGCAAGGTGGGTGTGACATGCACATTGTTATACTGATGAATTCCACCTTATCCACAATCCTGCTGGTTTATCATCAGGACATTTGCTCATGATTTGACCTCTGTGCAGGTGAACCAGGAGCCCTCCGAAGCCAGGGAAGGAGATAAGATTCTAGATCTAGTTGATTACTGGCAGTACGGTTCCAAGAACCTGAGATGTGTTACTACTTCACAAATGCTACCTCATTTGAGTCTTATACCACCTCTTCTGAGATAAGCGTTGAGTCCAGTTATAGTTAAGGAGTTTGATATTATGTAGTGTAATTTGATGGGGGTATTCTAATAAATGTGAACCCAGAATTTGAACCCAGGTCTATCAGACTCCAGAGGTTATTTTATTATGCATACCCACAAAATACAAGTTTTTTCCCTCCCTATAGAGTTTAGTCTTTGTTTTATGAGCAATGAAAGTCCTCAAACTTTTAGAGCAGGAGAGTAAACCAATCAGTGAGATGGTACAGGATTACTTCTCTTCCTAAAGTAGATAGTTGGGTGGGGAGCTGGAAAGAAGTATGTGGAAGTTATTCATTGTTCACATGTAAGGTAAAAAGGTTCTGATTGCTATGGTATTCATAATGCAGAAGTGGATACAGACATGAGAGGTATTTCAGAGTGAAAATTAATGTCTTAACTGATTGCATAGTAAGAAAGGCAAGGGTGACAGAGCTATGAGGATGGTATCGAGTGAGACAGAAATAGGGAATATAATGATCAAAACATTTATTATTCTTTACACATTTTGATTTTGAGATGCTTCATGGACTTCAGGTGGAAAGTAATACTAACCAGTTGGAAATTCAGAGAGATAGTAACAACTGTGTCTCTAAAAATATACTAGACTTGCCATTTTGATTAAAAGAATTAGCTTTAAAGTATTATAACAACCAATTGACAGTACCTGGTTTAGTTAAATTTAATTACACAGAATATACAAAACCAGATACGGATCTGGTAAACAATTGAACAATCATCCAGAGAATTAGATGGCATAGATTTGAAAAATATACAGTGTCATCAAAGGTCTCTGAAGTCTAATATGGAAATATGGAAATCTAGAATCTGGAGTACTAGAGACAAAGTGTCATTTTTTTTTCTGACAATGGATAAAGGCCTTAAATAAAATCTATTTTTTTTGAAATAAAAATGTGATATGATATGTACTGTTCTTAGCTCAAAATCTGTATCCAATGTTTAAAAAATTGAACATATTTCCTGTATAAAACTGTACAATTCCCCACTCTTTCCACCCCTTCAAAAAAATGGAAATCTGTCTATACTAAGCAACTTTTTTGTTTTTACTTAGCTGCACCTGAGTAAAGTAGTTTCCTTTAGATGGGCATGGGCTCTCTCTTTTATTACAGTTCTCATCTCTTCCGACCTTCAACATCTGCCTGCTTCATTTTTTTTTTTTTAACTTACTATTACATGCCTATTCCTTGTAGGTGTTTGAATTTAAGATTCCAGATTTAGGATAAAGGTAAAACATTCTGGTTGATTAAAAGCCTATAAACTAGATTTACATGAAGATAGACTAAAAATAATTATTTAAGGTTTTGGCTGGTGGAAATACTTTGTTGTATGAATACATTTGAGTGAAGATAGACATAAATGTACATCTCTGACAACTTAACCAAACGAATTACTATAATTTTGGCCATTGAAATATCAAGAAATAAGTAAAGTCTGCAATTATAGTTAGTAGGTCACCAGTGCACAGGAAAAAAAAAAATGCAATTGTTTTAACATTTACTGCATAAGTTATGAAGAGCTATAGTTCTTGTCTGGCTTGATGACAACATGCCTGGATTTAGTTAGAGATCTCTCCTGCCCAGATATTTTTAAGGTCTTAGCGGTTTGCTTCAAAATGGCCAAAATTTGTTGCTAATTGTAGTGTGCTGAACCTAGAGTTGCTTTGGGCCCCAGTTTCCCTAGAACAGACAGTTCCAAAGGGATGCTTACCATTGATCAGGGGTTTCCATTTCCATGATGCTAAAGCTCAGGGCTTCCAAAGAGTAGAGCTGTTACATAGAGTCATCTGCTGTGTGGATAGCTCTGATATTGGGTCATCTTAATCTGTTCAAGCAGTGTTGGTTCCTCTTATCCTCTTGTCTTCAAACTTCTCCAGTCTAGTTTGTTTGTTTGTTTATTTTTCCTTCATGGAGATATAGTTCATATACTGCAAAATTCACGCACTTGTAATGTACAATTCAGTGGTTTTTAGTATATTCACAAAGTTGTGCAACCATCACCACTCTCTAATTCCAGAACATTTTATCACCCCAGAAATATTCTCTGTGCCCATTAGCAGTCACACCCCATTCCCTTTTCCCCAAGTCCCTGGCAATCATGAATTTATTTTCTGTTTCCATGGGTTTCTTTATTTTGTATATTTCATATAAACGGAATCATATAATATATGGCCTTTTGTGTCTGGTTTCTTTCACTGGCATAAAGTTTTCAAGGTTCGTCCATGCTGTAACATGTACCAATACTTCATTTCTTTCTATTGCCAAATACTATTCTATTTTATGGATATACCACATTTTGTTTCTCTATTCATCTGTACATGGACATTTGTGTTGTTTCCACTTTTTTGCTCTTAAGAGAAATTCTGCTATGAACATATGTGTACAAGTTTTTGTGTGGATATATGTTTCCAGTCTCTTGGATATGTATCAATACTTAGGAGTAGAATTGCTGGGTCATTTGGTAACCCTAATGTTTAGCTTTTTGAGGAACTGTCAAACTCTTTTCTACAGTAGCTGTACAATTTTATATTCCTCCCAGCAATGCACAAAAGTTATGATTTCTCCACATCCTCACCAACACTTATTGAATGTCATTTTGATTAAAGTGGGTATGAGGTGGTATCTCATTGTAGTTTGTATTTTCCTAATGACTAATGATGGTAAGCATCTTTTTCTGTATGTATTAGCCATTTGTATATTTTCTTTGAAGAAATGCCTGTTCATAGGCATTTGAATGCCGCTTTTTAACTGGATTTTTGTCTTTTTATTTTTGAGTTGTAAGTATTCTTTATTTATTCTAGATTCAAGTGCTTTATGACATATATGATTTGCAGATGTTACAAATGTCACCCATTGTGTTGGCTGTCTTTTCACTTTCTTGATAGTATCTTTTGAAGCATAAAAGATTTAAAGTTTGATGAAGTCAACTTTATCTATATTTTTTCCTTTGATTGCTTGTGCTTTTGGTGTTATTTTAAGAAACTATTGCCTAATCCAAGGCCACAGTGTTCATGCTATATTTTTATTTAGGTTGTTGATTTATTTTGAGCTAATTTTTGAATGTTATATGAGGTAGGGGTCCAATTTCTTTATTTTTTTTAAGTTTTTATTTTATATTGGAGTAAAATTAATTAACAATGTTGTGTTAGTTTCAGGTGCACAGCAAAGTGATTCAGTTATACATATACATGTATCTATTCTTTTTCAAATTATTTTCCCATTTAGGTTGTTACATAATATTGAGCAGAGTTCCCTGTGCTATACAGTAGGTCCTTGTTGGTTATCCGTTTTAAATACAGCAGTGTGTACATGTCAATTTCAAACTCCCAATTTCATTCTTTTGAATATGATTATCCATTTTTCCTCACACTATTTATTGAAAACACTACTCTACCCATTGAGTGGTTTTGTCACCCTTGTTGAAAATCACTTCACCATAGATTTATGGGTTTATTTCTGGACACTCAATTCTATTTCTTGATGTGTATGTCTGTCTTTACGCCAGCACCACATTTTGGTATGTGCTTAGAGAAAGAATGAAGGAAGTTTTCAATACTTTGAATGGGAGGTCACAGACTTCTGTTTACAAAAGTCAGATAAAAGAATTAGATTATGATGAAAATTAAAATTAAACAAGAAGGTGAGCTGTTGTAACTCCCTTTGATGGACCTACATTAAATCCTTTTTTTTTTTTTTTTTTTGGAGCAACTATGGAAACAAGGATCAGTGTGGCCATAAGACTCTCTGGATAAAAACTCTGTATTTTACCCCACTTCCTTGATGAAAATATACGGCTCTTAAGTACATACAGTCAGTGAATTTAAGATGATAACCGTAAATTGTTAGGATGGTGATATCAATTCATTTGAAATGATATCAATGTTCGCTTAGTGGTTGAGTGAATGTCAAACCAAGGGAAGTACTAGAAGTAACTGTAGTGATTAAAATTTTTTAAATCACAGCATTAATAATTCTATACTAAGTTTAGGAACAATTTGCATATATTTGGCATTTAAAATAGGTAAGATAATGTGGTCTTATAAAATATTTAACAGATTAGCTTTATAGTTCCAATGTAAATGCTGACAAATTTTAAATTTTTGACATTTAGTTGAAAGGTGTGTAAGAATTGTACTAAATTTGTAAATTATATTGGAACGATAGAAGAATTTTAATCTTACAGTTGATTTAATTTATGAAACAATGTGATTTTTTTAAAGAGTGAGCAATTTTGCTTGTAGTTAGGTTTGAGGAATTTTTATAAATTTATAAGTAGAAACAATTAATTACGGGTATTTGGTTTGATTTGGTAAATATTAATCAAGGACACTGTTTAATTGTTAAAATTTACTAGATTTATGAATAGAATACTATTTATATAGTATACTTGAGGCTCAAGGAAAATTAGATTTTTGAATTTGTAACATAAATAAGTTGAGTATTCATTTAAATCCTAACGGGTAACGAGTTTCAGTTATGCTAAACAAATAAGTTCTGGATATCTGCTCTGCAACGTAGTGCCTGTAGTTAACAATACAATAATTTAAAAATTTGTTAAGAGGGTAAATCTCATGTTAAGTATTCTTACAACACACACAAAACACAAAAAAACCAAAGATACATAAGGAAACTCTGGGAAGGATTAGTTATATCTATTACCTTGATTGTGGTGATAGTCTCATGGGTGTTTGCATCTGTCCAGACTCATTAAATAGTACAGATTACATGTGTGCAGTTCTTTGTGTATCAATTATACCTCAACAGAGCTGTTGAAAAACATCCTAAGTAGCAAACAGATTTTTCTGTATATAAATATCACATGTAAACATAAAAATATAGTTGTAAAATTATCCTATACAACTGCTTTTATTACCGCTACAGCAGATTTAGGATAGAGACTGAAAATAATATATACTGCAACTTTTATTATTAACACTGCAAAATACTTATTTCTCTGCATTACATATTGCATATTTTTAATGACCAGTGTGTTTCTGTCATTTAAAATGTTTGTTTTTAATATTTTTTATTTTTAGAAGTAGAAATATTTCTTTTCAATATTTTTCAATTCATTCACTCAGTAAGCATTTCTCACGTACTTGATAGGTGTATGGATTGAAGAAAAAAAATAAGGCAGTCATCCCCAACAGAATCTTGATTTTGACAGAATAGTAACCAGAGAATTTGCTGGGCACCTTCCTCACCTTTGAGGACACTACCATAACCCAAATGTTACAGAGGGGTTGGTGTTTCTTTCAAGACTACATCATATTGTTACTTCAGCCTACTTCATTTGTTAACATTATTCTCCATCATGTCCAGTAGGGAAGAAAGATTGCTAATATATAAGGGCCTATCATGTTTTAGGAAGTTTAAGATGCATCTGTGAGAGGCTAGGACAGGAGTCATTATCAAAGTAATTAACCACTGGCTTGGCTTAGGCACTGACCAGTGAGAGCAGACCCAGCCTGGCTGCTGGAGCCGTCCTTAGAGGTTCCTTACTGTGTCACATGTTACCTCTTTAGTTACTGGATTGTGGGGAGGTTCTGGAGAAATGGTGGGGTGACTAGGGTGAAAATGAGGCACTTGCAGAGTTATGAGTAGATGTTATTTGCCAACTGTTACAGGAGTTTTACAGTATTTTGGTAAGAAATTTGATATCATTGCATTCTGGCTGAATAGCAGCTCTGGATTAAGCCATTGCCATGGAGTTCTGACTATCTCCTACATTCTTCTGTGAAGTACCATTGTATTACAGGAAGGTAAAATGACATAAACTCCTGTTTAGGAAGTAATATTTTTCATATTAATTAACAAAGTGATGCCCTTACCTTAGAAATAACTGTGCTATTATGCTGAAGAGTCCTACGTTTTATTACTCCTCTGACCTTGGCTTTACAGGAGAGCCTCACAAGCTTTGCTTTTAATAGCTCCACTCTCAGATATGTAGAGAGAGATACTAGTGTACATCAAAGTCTTCTACTCAGCTTTTCCCACCAAAAGGAGTTAGAGCCATAGAGGCATATAATCAAGTGTGAGGAATGATATATGGTATTGATAGAATGTTAGTGGGTAAAAGCTGTTGACTATTATGAAAGGCTAGTATTTTAATGATTTATTTATTTTTAAAATTTACACACTTGTTAAATTCACATTTTTTGGTGTAGAGGTTTATGAATTTTAACAAAAATAGAGTCAAATAGCCACCAACATAATCAAGATATAAAACAGAACTTTCAAATTATCTAACGCTATTCCTTTGTCATCAGATCTTACCCCTGGAAACCATTGATCTGTTCTTCATGCTTAGGTTTTACTTTTCCAGAATGCCATATAAATGAAATCATACAGTATGTAACCTTTGTAGTCTTTGAATCCTTATTCCTCTCTATGTAATGTGTCATTTTTTGGTATGATTTAAGATTTTTCTTTATATTTGATTTTCAGTAGTTCAGTTATGATATAACAGAGGTGATTTCTTTGAGTTTAACGTATTTCAGGTTTGTTGAGCTTCTTGTATCTGTCGAATTATGTCTTTCAGCAAATGTGGATGTTTTCAGACATTATTTCATCAAAACTTGTTTCCTTACCAATCTCTTTTTCTTCTCCTTCTCAGATTCTAATGGCAACATGCATGCTTTAATATTGTCCCACAAGTCTCTGAGGCTCTTTCCATTATTTTTCAAACATTTTTTTCTTTCATATTCATTGATTTTTATTGATCTCTAAGTTCACTGACTCCTTCCTCTATCATCATTTTTCTGCTATAGAATCCCCTCAGTGAATTTTAAAATTTCCAGCATTGTATCTTTATCAGTTATAAAATTTCATTTTGTTCTTTTCTATAGTTTCTATTTCTTTCCTGAGAGCTAATATTTTTCCATTTGTATCATGAGTGCTTACCCATGCTTCATGGCCCCTGAGTACAATAGCTGCTTTAAAGTCTTTGTTGGATATTTCTAACATCAGGGCCATTTTGAGTATGATGTCCTTCTATTGATTGCCATTTCCTGTGAGAGTTATTCCGTGAAATATTTTCTTGGTTCTTTACATGTCAGGTAATGTTTTATTATATCCTGGACATTTTGAAAATCATGTAATGAAACCCTGGTACCTTTGTAATCCCCGGGATCATGTTGTTTCCTTCTTTGGCATGCACTCAATCTGGTTAGGTTCAGGCTACGAGTCTCAATGCTCATCTGTGCCATTTTAGTTTACAAGGCCCTTTGCCATGCTGTCCTCACCTGATTCATGTGTGTACCTTCAGGGCTTCCCTGGGACCTGGACAGTGCTTTACACCTGTGATGGTTAATTTTATGTCTCAGCTTGACTGGGCCATGGGGCCCCAGGTACTCATCAAACATTCTTGGTGTTTCTGTGAGGGTGTTTTGGATGAGATTTACATTTACATTGGTAGACTGAAAAAATGAGATTGCCTTCCATAATGTGAGTGGGCCTCATCCAATCAGTTGAAGGCCTGAATAGAACAAAAAGGCTGACTTCCCCAATGAAGAATTCTTCTTGTCCAAAGGCTTTCAAACTGAGACATTGCTTTTCCTGCCTTTGGACTTGAACTGAAACATGGGCTCTTCCTGTGTCTCGAGTTTTGGACTGGAACTACACTATTGGATCTCCTGGTTGTTAGGCCTTCAAACTCAGCCTGGAACATAGTTTTAAGAGTTTTAGGAGCCTGTGCGGACACCAATTCCTCCAAACAAGTGCAGTTTCATGCCTGGGTCTTGCCTCAGGACAGATTCAGCAGGGCAAAAATAGAAAAAAGTTAAATAAGGACTTTCTGCACTCTTCTTCCACAGGGGGGACCACTCCTTATTCTCTGACCAGAAACAAGAGTTATTTTTTGGAGAACTTTCTGTCCTTCCCACATATGCCGTTCTGGAATTTGGGTTCTTCTAGTCTAGATCAGGAGATAATGGGAAGGGGAAAAAACAAACAAATAGGAAAGTCATTGTCATATCGGCATACTTCGAATTTTGAATTCTCTCCCTAATCTGCTTGTTTTTATTTACTTTTCAGAGTTCTCAGATCTGTCTTATGCAATGTTTCCAGAATTTTTATTTGTAATCAGTGAAACAGATGGGGTTGACTGTGCTTATTCCATTTTAGCAGATCCAGAAGTCAGTGTTGTTTTATTCTGACTCTGTCAGATTTATTTGTAGACTTTGCCTCCACGTATAGATGCAAAATCAAGGAACAGGGTGCATGACATAGCAGTTGTGCCATGGCTGTTTGGTATTAGGGATATCTTAGTGCAGCCCAAAATATATTGTGTCTTATTCTAAAGGAATGTTCACCACATGTATCCTTACCAATTATTAGAAATTAACCTGTTTCTGCATCTACTCCTGCCTCTCTGTAGAGCCTGTTGCTTCCCTGTGTTTTCCCTAAGTCCCTAATTTCAAACCTTATCTGAACCTTACCTTCATGAGTTTCATGTTACCCCTGAATCTCACCCCCTTGCTATCTTAGAAACTAATTCTATTTATGATTCTCACTCTTTTGCTGAAATCACCTAATTTTTGAGTCTTAGCTCTTCCTAAGCTTCATCTCATTTCTTGTCCCATGTGATCATCTCATTTACCCTTGACTCAAGTGCTCATTCTAGGAAGAAAATTTGTTGTACATATTACGTGGTTACTCAAACAAAGTAATGTTTCTACATCTTTATGCACCTGGACCAAAAAAAATGCAATAATTTGAAAATTCCGTTAACATAAGAATAAGAAGTCTGTTTACTTTTATTCATCAATTCTTATGCTATTACCATTGTTGAATTATCAGACTGAATACAGTAACGGTAGCATTTTGTGATTAACTTTTTACTTTTTTTTTTGAGTTGTAACAACAGGATACTATAATTATGTTTATTATAAAAATTTACTTGAGTCTCTTTCCTTTCTTGTAGGTTAAGTGGTTCACTGAGTTGTTGCTTAAAATCGAACTGTTATTTGGGAGTCTGCCAAGGCACTGAATTCAATTTTCTTCAGCAATGTTTCATGATATATTAATTTTGCTTGTTTGCAAAAAAAGTGACTTTCCCAATCATTTATTCTTGGTCCCTGTCTTAGTTGGCTCTAGGCTACTGTAACAAAATACCATAGTTTCACTGGATTAAACAACACACACTTCTCACAGTTTTGGAGGCTGGAAGTCCCAGATTACAGTGCCAGCCTGGTGCAGTTCTGATGAGCGCCTGCTTCCTGGATTGTGGACAGTTCCTTCTCGCTGTTTCCCACATGGCCAAGAGAAGATGCTCTGGTCTTTTTCTCTCATAAGGACACTAATCTCATAGTTGGAGCTCTACTCTCATGACCTCATCTAAACCTAATTAACACCCAAAGGCCTTACCTCCTAATACCATCCCACTGGGGACTTAGCATTTCTAACATATGGATTTTGGGGGGTGGGGACAAAAATGTAGTCCAAAACAGTTGCAGTGTCTAGGAAATGAAGTGAAAGGTGAGGTATAAATGTTCTCAACAGCAGACTCAAGATAACATAATCTACAAACTGAAATTTTCGACTTACTGTTTGCATTAGTTTAACTGCTCAGAATGGTGATCACACACTAAAGGAAAGTTTATTTCTGATGAATTATAAAATTTACATATTATTTTTTTTCCTTGTTAGGGAACTTTAAAACAATGTAGGATAAGATTTTAATTAGAAGAATAGAAATACTTGATTAGAAATGTGGATTTTCTGAAACAACTCTTTTTATCCTTAGATAAATAGTCAACCTTTACATAAAAAAAAAATCACTTAACAGAAATATTCAATATATATGATCAATTCTATAATTAACTTTTAGAAAAAGCAGTAAGTCTGTCAGATTTTTAAAAAAATTTGTTTTTGGTAATAAATTGTATTGAGAAGGTAACTTGGCATTTATTAGATTAAACATGACAATATACAATGCCAAAACATCAGTAATTGGTGTTTGAGAATGTAATCTTTATAGAAATAATTTTAAAAATTTATGATAATTCCATTTAGTACATGTTGCCAAATCAACAATCTAATTAAATGTGACAGTCATCAAACAAATGATTGAAATATTGTATAGGGACACATTAGTTATCTGTATATTTTGATGGTGTTTTAATTAACTAAATAACATTAAATTCACTTTATTTATTTTGCATATTTTCTTCAAAACAATTAAAGAAGTAAAGCATTACAGATACAGTTGAAGTGCACTTTGGTTCCTTTCCAGCATCCACTCCTTCTTCACTAGATGCCACTAATATTATTGATTCGGTATTTGTAATTCCAAAAATTTTAAAAATAGTTATTACATAGTAAAATATTTATTTCCCTGCTTTTAAAATTTTTACAAATGGTGTTATTGAAAATGTATCATAGTACATCTAGCTTTATGCACTCTGCATTTTATTTTCAAGATGTCCATATTATATATGTCCATAGGTGTCTAATTTATTCATTTTAACTCTACACAATATTCCATTTTGTAAATATGTCATATTTTAATCATTCATTCACCTGCTCAAGCATATTTCAGTTGTTTCCAAATTTTCACTATTGTAACAATGCTGCAGTGAATATACTTTTGTACATATGTAAAAATATCTTGAGTTATTATACTTAGAAGTGGATTCTGGTCTCATTTTGGCAGAATAAATTGTTCTCTCACATGTCTGTGGTTCCTCCTCATTTCCCAGCCTACTTTACAAGTTGTACTGGTCATATAACTGAGTTCTAGCCAAAGGAATATATGTGGAAGTAATATAGGCCACTTTATGATGGCTCCTTAAAATTTTTTTGTCATTTTCTTGCATTCATTTTACTCATTGGTCAACTGAAGAGAGTTGAGTAGAGGAATTTAAAGAAGCCTAAAATAGGAGGCAAGAGGGTGTTGATCTTTGACTACTTTTATACACACACACAAGCATGCACACACACACACACACACACACACACACACACACACAGCCCTAAACTAAACACTTTCCCACATCCTCACTGCTGTATGCCCAATACAAGCCATCACTATCACCCACCTGAACTGTGTAACAGCTACTTGTCCTGTACTGCAACCTCCATATAGCAGCCCTGATGAACTTACCCTTTCCAAGATCATTTCCCTCCCAGGATAAATCTTTTTTCATTACTTTCTATTTCAAACAGAAAAAAAAATTCACAACTTCTCATTATAGCACACAAGGCTCTGTGTTTCTCAATAGGAGCAATATTAGTATTTTGCAGTAATCCTTTTATGTAAAGGATCTGTCTCACACATTATAGGATGTTTGATATTTTTGACCTCAGGCACAATGTGCCATTGACATTTCTCTTCCTCCTCATAGTTTATTACATCAATAAAGAAGCCCCTGCCACCATCCTCTCTCTCTCTCTCTCTCTCTCTCTCTCACACACACACACACACACACACACACACACACACGCTTACAGCTCTTGGATGAAAAATGGTTTGGCTCTGCCTACTTTTCTGACCTCAACGTACCTCTATTCTTCCCCTTGTTCACTAAGCTGGAGATACAAGAGAGTTCTTTCTACTCATTAAACATGAGGCTTATTCCACGTATTCAGGCCTTTGTACTTGTCTGTCTTTCTTCCTAGAAATCTCCTTAGAAATTTGCTTGTACTACCTCTTCATTATTCAGATATCAAGTATACAAAATAATACCCTCAATATAAAACCACCCTCTATAAAATGCCAACTCCTAAACCTCTCTTCCTTTTCAGCTCTCTTGTATTGTTTACATCGTCTGCTTCCCATACTAGGGTGCATTGTTTTTATTAAGAATTATTTTTTAGAACAGTTTTAGTTTTACAACAAAATTGTGGAGAAGGTATAGAGATTTCTTGTATATCCACTGCTCCCATAAATGGATAACCTCATCCATTATTAACGTCCCCACCAGAATGGTAAATTTGCTACAATTGATGAACCTAATATGACCCATTATAGTCACCCAAAGTCTATAATTTACACTAGGGGTCACTCTTGGCGTTGCACATTCTATAGGTTTGGACAAATCTGTAATGAATGGCATGTATCAATCATTTGATATATATATATATTTTGCAGTTAAAAGCATTTAATAATATGCTTATTCTAATGAAGGTAACATTCAGACTTTCAGAAAACCAAAATCTGACTCATAAAAAAGTAGGGAAACAGGAGGTAAAGGATGTGAATGGATGCTGGGGTACATAGGGAACCACAAAGTAAACATACAAAACAGAAAACTGACATCATTTTTGAATTTTTGAGTTTTGTTTTGTTTGTTTTTTTATACAGCAGGTTCTTATTGGTTGTCTATTTTATGCTTATTGGTGTGTATGTGTCAATCCCAATCTCCCAGTGCGTCCCACCAACCCCTCCTCCCGCCACTTTCCCCCCTGGGTGTCCATAGGAGAAAACTGGTATCCTGATGGTTTCAAAGTGTTCCTAGTTTCTGGTATCCTCAGATGTTCCTTGGCTGGTAGGTGCCATTCTCCTTGTGTCTTCACATGGTCTTCCCTCCCTAGGCATCCGTCTCTGTGTGTAAATTTCCTCTTTTTATAAGGACTCAATCATATTAGATTAGGGCCCACCCTAAGGACCTCATCTCAACTTGATCATCTGCAAACACCTTATTTCCAAATAAGATCACACTCACAAGTACTGAGGGTTAGAATGCAATATTTTAGGGGTACATAATTCTTCAGCCCATCTATCCAAGAGAATAGAATGAAGAAGAAGGAGGAAGAGGAGGAGGAAGAGAAGGAGAAGGGGAAGTTGAATACAGGGATAATAGGTATCACCCAGGGAGCTTTGTTTTTCTCCCCCCAAAATCGTGGAACCAAGAAACTGCTGTGAAGTTAATTTTTTGGGAGTGGTGCTGATACTCTAAAAATAAAGGGGTTGGAATATAATAATAATAATAATATGGTTATTGTTCTATCCTTAATGTGAATCTTTTTTTTTTTAGCATCTTTATTGGAGTATAATTGCTTTACAACGGTGTGTTAGTTTCTGTGTATAATAAAGTGAATCAGCTATATATATATATGTATATATCCCCATATCTCCTCCCTCTTGCATATCCCTCCCACCCTCCCTATCCCACCCCTCTGGTGGACACAAAGCACCGAGGTGATTTCCCTGTGCTATGCGTCTGGTTCGCACTAGCTATCTATTTTACATTTGGTAGTGTATATATGTCCATGCCACTCACTCACTTCGTCCCAGCTTACCCTTCCCCCTCCCCATGTCCTCAAGTCCATTCTCTACGTCTGTGTCTTTATTCCTGTCCTGACACTAGGTTCTTCAAAACCATTTTTTTTTTTTTGAGATTCTATATATATGTGTTAGCATACAGTATTTGTTTTTCTCTTTCTGACTTACTTCACTCTGTATGACAGACTCAAGGTTGATCCACCTCACTACAAATATCTCAATTTTGTTTCTATTTATAGCTGAGTAATATTGCATTGTATATATGTGCCACATCTTCTTTATCCATTCATCAGTTGATGGACACTTAGGTTGCTTCCATGTCCTGCCTGTTGTAAATAGAGCTGCAATGAGCATTGTGGTACATGACTCTTCTTGAATTATGGTTTTCTCAGGGTATATACCCAGTAGTGGGATTGCTGGGTCGTATGGTAGTTCTATTTAAAGTTTTTTAAGGAACCTCCATACAGTTCTCCATAGTAGCTGTATCAATTTACATTCCCACAGCAGTGCAACAGGGTGCCCTTTTCTCTACACCCACTCCAGCATTTATTGTTTGTAGATTTTTTGATGATGGCCATTCTGACTGGTGTGAGGTGATACCTCATTGTAGTTTTGATTTGCATTTCTCTAATGATTAGTGATGTTGAGCATTCCTTCATGTGTTTGTTGACTATCTGTATATCTTCTTTGGAGAAATGTCTATTTTGGTCTTCTGTCCATTTTTGGATTGGGTTATTTGTTTTTTTGATATTGAGCTGCATGAGCTGCTTATAAATTTTGGAGATTAATCCTTTGTCAGTTGGTTCATTTGCAAATATTTTCTTCTATTCTGAGGGTTGTCTTTTCATCTTGTTTATGGTTTCCTTTGCTGTGCAAAAGCTTTTAAGTTTCATTAGGTCCCATTTGTTTATTTTTGTTTTTATTTCCATCTCTCTAGGAGGTGGGTCAAAAAGGATCTTGCTGTGATTTATGTCATAGCATGTTCTGCCTGTGTTTTCCTCTAAGAGTTTTATAGTGTCTGGCCTTACATTTCGGTCTTTAATTCATTTTGAGTTTATTTTTGTGTATGGTGTTAGGGAGTGTTCTAATTTCATTCTTTTACATGTAGCTGTCCAGTTTTCTCAGCACCATTTATTAAAGAGGTTGTCTTTTCTCCATTGTACATTCTTGCCTCCTTTATCAAAAATAAGGTGACCATATGTGCGTGGGCTTATCTCTGGGCTTTCTATCCTGTTCCATTGATCTATATGACAGTTTTTCTGCTAGTACCATACTGTGTTGATTACTGTAGCTTTGTAGCATAGTCTGAAGTCAGGGAGCCTGATTCCTCCAGCTCTGTTTTTCTTTCTTAAGGTCCCTTTGGCTATTCGGGGTCTTCTGTGTTTCCATACAAACTGTGCAATTTTTCGTTCTAGTTCCGTGAAAAATGCCATTGGTAGTTTGATAGGGATTGCACTGAACCTGTACATTGCTTTGGGTAGTTTAGTCATTTTCACAATGTTGATTCTTCCAATCCAAGAACATGGTATATCTCTCCATCTGTTTGTATCACCTTTAATTTCTTTCATCAGTATCTTATAGTTTTCTGCATACAGGTCTTTTGTCTCCTTAGGTAAGTTTATTCCTAGGTATTTTATTCTTTTTGTTACAATGGTAAATGGCAGTGTTTCCTTAAATTTTCTTTCAGATTTTTCATCATTAGTGTATAGGAATGTGAGAGATTTTTGTGCACTAATTTTGTATCCTGCTGCTTTACCAAATTCATTGATTAGCTCTAGTAGTTTTCTGGTAGTATCTTCAAGATTCTCTATGTATACTATCATATCTGCAAATGGTGACAGTTTTACTTTCTTTTCCGATTTTGTTTTCTTTTATTTCTTTTTCTTCTCTGATTGCTGTGGCTAAAACTTCCAAAACTATGTTGAATAATAGTGGTGAGAGTGGACAACCTTGTCCTGTTCCTGATCTTAGAGGAAATGGTTTCAGTTTTTCACCACTGAGAACACTGTTGTCTGTGGGTTTGTCATATAAGGCCTTTATTATGTTGAGGTAAGTTCCTTCTATGTCTACTTTTTGGAGAGTTTTTATCATAAATGGGTGTTGAATTTTGTTGAAAGATTTTTCTGCATCTCTTGAGATGATCATATGGTTTTTCTCCTTCAATTTGTTAATACGGTGTATCACATTGTTTCATTTGTGTATATTGAAGAATCCTTGCATTCCTGGGATAAACCCCACTTGATCAGGTTGTAGGATCCTTTTAATGCGCTGTTGGATTCTGTTTGCTAGGATTTTGTTGAGGATTTTTGCATCTATGTTCATCAATGATATTGGCCTGTAATTTTCTTTCTTTGTGACATCTTTGTCTGGTTTTGGTATCAGGGTGATGGTGGCCTTGTAGAATGAGTTTGGGAGTGCTCCTCCCTCTGCTATATTTTGGAAGAGTTTGAGAAGGATGGGTGATAGCTATTCTCTAAATGTTTGATAGAATTCACCTGTGAAGCCATCTGGTCCTGGGATTTTGTTTGTTGGAAGATTTTTAATCCCAGTCTCAATTTCAGTGCTTGTGATTGGTCTGTTTATATTTTCTATTTCTTCCTGGTTCAGTCTCAGAAGGTTGTGCTTTTCTAAGAATGTACCCATTTCTTCCAGGTTGTCCATTTTATTGGCATATATTGCTTGTAGTAATCTCTCATGATCCTTTGTATTTCTGCAGTGTCAGTTGTTACTTCTCCTTTTTCATTTCTAATTCTATTGATTTGTCTTTTCCCTTCTATTCTTGATGAGTCTGGTTAATGGTTTATCAATTTTGTTTATCTTTTCAAAGAAGCAGCTTGTAGTTTCATTGATCTTTGCAGTCGCTTCCTTAATTTCTTTTTCATTTATGTCTGATCTGATTATTTTGATTTCTTTCCTTCTGCTAAATTGGGGGTTTTTTTGTTCTTCTTTCTCTAGTTGCTTTAGGTGTAAGGTTAGGTTTTTTATTTGAGATTTTTCTTGTTTCTTGAAGTAGGATTGTATTGCTATAAAATTCCTTCTTAGAACTGCTTTTGCTGCATCCCATAGGTTTTGGGTCGTCATGATTTCATTGTCATTTTTTTCTAGGTATTTTTTGATTTCCACTTTGATTTCTTCAGTGATCTCTTAGTTATTAAGTAATGTATTGTTTAGCCTCCACGTGTTTGGATTTTTTACAGATTTTTTCCTGTAATTGATATCTAGTCTCATAACACTGTGGTTGGAAAAGATACTTGATACAATTTCAGTTTTCTAAATTTACCAAGGCTTGATCTGTGACCCAAGATATGATCTATCATGGAGAACTTTCCATGAGCACTTGAGAAGAAAGTGTATTCTGTTGTTTTTGGATGGAATGTCCTATAAATATCCATTAAGTCCATCTTGTTTAATATGCCATTTAAAGCTTGTGTTTCCATATTTATTTTCATTTTGGATGATCTGTCCATTGGTGAAAGTGGGGTGTTAATGTCCCCTACTATGATTGTGTTACTGTCGATTTCCCCTTTTATGGCTGTTAGCATTTGCCTTATGTATTGAGGTGCTCCTATGTTGGGTCCATAAATATTTACAATTGTTATATCTTCTTCTTGGATTGATCCCTTGATCAATATGTAGTGTCCTTCTTTGTCTCTTGTAATACTCTATTTTAAAGTCTATTTTGTCTGATAGGAGAATTGCTACTCCAGCTTTCTTTTGATTTCCATTGCATGGAATATCTTTTTCCATCCTCTCACTTTCAGTCTGTATGTGTCCCTACGTCTGAAGTGGATCTCTTGTAACAGCATAGGTACGGGTCCTGTTTTTGTATCCATTCATCCAGTCTATGTCTTTAGGGTGGAGCATTTAATCCATTTACATTTAAGGTAGTTATCGATATGTATGTTCCTATTACCATTTTCTTAATTGTTTTGGGTTTGTTATTATAGGTCTTTTCCTTCTCTTGTGTTTCCTGCCTAGAAAAGTTCCTTTAGCATTTGTTGTAAAGCTGGTTTGGTGGTGCTGAATTCTCTTAGCTTCTGCTTTTCTGTAAAGGTTTTAATTTCTCCATGGAATCTGAATGAGATCCTTGCTGTGCAGAGTAATTTTCGTTGTAGGTTTTTCCCTTTCATCACTTTAAATTGTCCTGCCACTTCTTTCTGGCTTGCAGAGTTTCTGCTGAAAGATCAGCTGTTAACCTTATGGGGATTCCCTTGTATGTTATTTGTTGCTTTTCCCTTGCTGCTTTTGATATATTTTCTTTGTATTTAATTTTTGATAGTTTGATTAATCTGTGTCTTGGCGTGTTTCTCCTTGTATTTATCCTATATGGGACTCTCTGCGCTTCCTGGACTTGAATGACTATTTCTTTTCCCATATTAGGGAAGTTTTCGACTATAGTCTCTTCAAATATTTTCCTAGTCCCTTTCTTATTCTCTTCTTCTTCTGGGACCCCTATAATTCGAAAGTTGGTGCCTTTAATATTGTCCCAGATGTTGGTCTCTGAGACTGTCCTCAATTCTTTTCATTCTTTTTTCTTTAATCTGCTGTGTGGTAGTTATTTCCACTATTTTATCTTCCAGGTCACTTATCCGTTCTTCTGCCTCAGTTTTTCTGCTATTGATTCCTTCTAGAGAATTTTTACTTTCATTTATTGTGTTGTTCATCATTGTTTGTTTGCTGTTTAGTTCTTCTATGTCCTTGTTATACGCTTCTTGTAATTTCTCCATTCTATTTCCAAGATTTTGGATCATCTTTACTATCATTACTCTGAATTCTCTCTCAGGTAGACTGCCTATTTCCTGCTCATTTGTTTGGTCTGGTGGGTTTATGCCTTTCTCCTTCATCTGCTGCGTATTTCTCTGTCATCTCATTTTGCTTAAATTACTATGTTTGGGGCCTCCTTTCAGCAAGCTGCAGGTTTGTAATTCCCATTGTTTCGGGTGTCTGCCACCAGTGGGTAAGGTTGGTTCAGTGGGTTGTGTAGGCTTCCCGGTGGAGGGGACTGATGCCTGTGTTCTGGTGGAAGAGGCTGGATCTTGTCTTTCTGGTGAGCAGGACCGCATCCAGTGGTATGTTTTGGGGCATCTGTGAACTTATTATTATTTTAGGCAGCCTCTCCTCTAATGGGTGGGGTTGTGTTCCTGTCTTGCTAGTTGTTTGCTATAGGGTGTCCAGCACTGTAGCTTGCTGGTTGTTGAGTGGAGGTATGTCTTAGCACTGAGATGGAGATCTCTGCGAGAGCTTTTGCTGTTTGATATTACGTGGGGCTGGGACGTCTCTGGTGGAGCAATGTCCTGATCTCAGCTCTCCCACCTTAGAGGCTCAGGACTGACACCCGACCAGAGCACCAATACCTGTTCTGAAGACTAGGAAGTCCAAGTTAAGGTGCTGGCAGATTCAGTGTCTGTTGGGACACTGACAGCACAGGCAGCAGTCACAGACTGCAGTCTTCTCACTGTAGCCTCACATGGCAGTGACTGCAGCATCAGGGTCAGATGTGAAGTGCATGAAAGTGATCTGTTGTTGATCAGAGTTAAAATACTGAAGTGGTGCTCTATAACCATTTTCACACAGGTGCAGTCTTCCAGAACAGAGTCAGAGCCTCTCCTATACAAGGTTTTGGTTAGCTTAGGGATTCAAGCATTGGCGAACATTTATAAGCAGGAGTGTTTAGGGACTGACAGACTTTCAAGGGTGATCCTGTGGTCACTAGAGTAAGGCTCTTATGGACCCACTGACTTCCAGAAGCGTGGCTCCCCTGACAGAGTATCATTTGATATTAGTGTCCTGAAATTTGGTCGTTATTTTCCTAAAAAGGTTTCTTCTTTTGTCTATCTAGAATTTTGTTTGGATCATATTGGATGTTCCATAAATATTAACTGTATTGTACTGTTGGATATTCCATAAATATTAACTGTATTAAGCATCATGAATGAATCTAAATCTCTACCTCAAAAAAACCATCCCTGATCAAACTAGCTAGAGTAGCTCCCACTCGTTCTTTATCATATAATCCTGCAGCACATATTGGTATCTAATCCACTGTATTTATTAAAAGAATTTTGATGTCTTTCCCCACTAGAAGGCAAGCTCCTTAGAATAAGGATTAAAGTCTTATAATCACACTAGTTCCAACCCCTAGAAATGTGCATAGATCTTAGAAGATGCTAACAAATATCACTTGACTGAGTAGGCTTTTCCAACTCAATGTTTATTGGTTATAAGCTTGGGTTTTGACATATTATTTATTATTATTTACTTGGAAATATATATCTTTTTTTAAAGAATTGTGAATTGTATACATATTTTAATAATTACTTAGAGTTGGTTCTATGTTTAAATGATTTCGTTGCTCTCTGATAGCTCTAATATATTACAAACTTCCCATTCTTTAATCCTAAATTTTGGTTCATTTCATGAGTAGTGGAGTAATATTTTAAGTGTTTTATTTTATGTTTTACTTTCTATTAGTCTTCTCTGGAGATCATACAAAATATTATCTGTTCTGTTCCATTCCATAATTGTGAGGGCAAAGTGTGGGCCAGGACAATAGCTTGAGCAGTTACTGCATTAAGAGATGCCTGCAGATCCCAGAACAGAAACAGCTGTTTCCTAAAATTACCCAGAAGGCAGCCCTAAGACCACAGAGAGGAAAGCCTGTGGTTTATTTGAGCAGAGGAAAGAAACTTAGGTGGTTTTGAAAATTCACCTTGTCTTGGGTGCACCCAGGAACAGCAAAGTGATACTAGACCAAAGCAGACTATGTGCAGAGAGACAATAAACCTGACAGCAGTAACCTGTGCAGACTCATACCCAAGAATTGGGGGACCCCTTACTCAACTGAGCAAGATGACAGAACACAACCAAGGCACATCCTCTGGAGATGTAGAGAAGGGGGACGAGGGGAACAAAATGGAGAGGGGAACAAAAAGCCATAGCTTATACAGGTTGTTGGAAGAACTCAGTTCTTTATGGTTGTAGGGCTGAGGCATTTAGATCCTTGACCCACTCCTATTCAGAGGCAGTTCACCACGTGACTGGTTGCTTCTCCTTAAAGCCAGCAAGAAGATCTTGTGGATGCTTTACCCTGTTTGAAAGATTTTACCTGATTAGCTTAAGCCCACTGAGGATAATCTCCCTCTTGATTAACACAAAGTCATCTGATTAGGGACCTTGATTACATCTGCACACTCCTGCCATCTTTGCTGCATAACTTAATCATAGTGGTGACATCTATCACATTCACAAATCCTAGTCACACTCAAGGGGAGAAGATGTTACAATGGTTTGGGCCTTAGAGAGTCATCTTAGAATTCTGTCTACCACACAGTCTGTTCCTTAATTTATTTCTCTCCTCTTCCAGTTTATAATAAGCAGCAAGAAGAAAACAAGTAACTCCTTCAACATTTTACTTGGAAATCTCCTTGCTTAAATCAACGTTTATTAGTCATAGTTCTGATTTCCACATAAGTGCAGATGACGGTGTCAATAAATTTTCTGACACCATATAACATGGATCTTTCTTCCTCCAGTTTTGCATAACATGTTTCTCACTTCCTTTTAAGCTCGCACTGACAATATCCTTAATGTCTATAATTTTACTAATATTCTGTTAAAGACAATTTGGGCTTTCTCTAATATGCTACTCAAAATCTTTTCAACTTCTGTCCACTGCCTGTCTTTCCAATCTTTGTCCACTTCCTGGTTGCTAAGCCAGTGCCAAATATTTAGGTATTTGTTATGACATTACCCCAGTCCTATAGTGTAACAAAATCTATATTAGTTATCTATTGCTGCACAACAAATTAGCTGCCAAATATAGTGGCTCAAAACAGCAACATTTATTTTCCTTGTTTCTGTAGGTCAAAAATAGGAGCGTGGCTTAGCTTGGTCTTCTGTGTCAGGGTCTCCCACAGGCTGCAATCAAGATATCAGCTGGCGGTGCAGTCATAACAAGTTAATTGGGGAAGGACCCACTTCTAAGCTCACTCGATTATTGGTGGGATTCATTTCCTCATGGGATGTTGGACTGCGAGCCTTGGTTTATTGCTGACTGTTGGCCAGAGGACATACTCTGGTCCTTAACACTTGGGCCCCTCTAAAGGTGAGCTTACCACATGACAATTTGCTTCATCATAGCAAGCAAGAAGAGCCAGAGAGAGAACATATATCAGCAAGATGAAAATCTCAGTCTTCGTAACCAAATTTCAAGAGTGACATGCCATCATTTTTGCTGTATTCATTTGTTAGAAGGAAGTCACTAGGTCCAACTCACACCCAAGTGAGTTATAAGGGTGTGAATGCTAAGAGGCTGGATCGTGGGGGCCATTTCAGAAGCTACCTACCAAACAGGTAGTAAAGGGCAGATCTAAGATTAGAATTTAGGCAAGTTGACCCTAGAGTTTAGGCCTCAGCCTTTCTAATCCAAATCTGTTCTAAAAAATTAAACTATCAAATACACTCCATTAAACATATAGTAGCAATAAGAATAACACACTTTGACTATTATCAATGCACCCTACATTTTTAACATCAAATTTAAAGGTTATCAAAATGCCTCGTATGTTAGCGATGATAATGTGACAAATACAGTAATATCTCTTTAGAATATGCATTTTTAATCTCTCTTTTCTATTATATGATGGTGGGTGGGTGTTTCTATCCATTTCTACCACCATGTAACCATTACTCTTAAGTTTTCATCACAGATTTTTGGAAAATCTGATGAAATTATAAACCCTAACTTTTAAAAAAAATTGATGTGTCATGCACACTTCGTTATAAAATGTTATGGGCTTATGAACTTCTTGTTGTCAACCCATACAGACATCTCTGTCTCGAGGACTTCACACTCATGCAAATTTGCTCAAATTTTTAGTGAAATTCTTTCTATGGTTCCAGTTTCACAGCCTTAGACTTTATCCATAAGACCCTACCTAATAGTTCTCCGTAACCTCAAATTCCATGCAGTATTAATCACTTTGTTTACATAGCTCTTTAATGTAGCTCAAATGGTAGAGCACACACTATGCTTTGTAATAATTAGCTCTGTAAATATATCTTTTTTCCTGCAGACCGTGAAGATCCCAGAAACTGAGACTTACTGATTATATCCCTAGTTACTGGCACTGATCTTGGCATACCATAGGGGATGGATGATACTAGATGAAAACTAATCAGTGCATGATTAACAAGGAATATTCATGCTTTATGTATATTGAATGGAATATCCTCTTGAGATAATATAAAAGCTGAAGTAAGTTATCACTGACTCATCTCAATTGGTTAGACTGCCTATATGAATAATAAGTAGCATAAATTTAGTGTAGTGGCCCTCATGGACAAATAACTGACTAAGAACCACAGAACAAGGCTTAAGCAACCTCAAATCTTACAGTATGATGGTATAAGAGGGTGAATTATCAGATGACCACTAAGGTTCCTTTCTGCCTTGAGTTAGATTCATTTATTCAAACTTTTTTTTTTCCCTGCAAAGGACCAGATAGTAAATATTTTAGCTTCATATGCCAAGAGGACATGTATTCTACCTTGTAATGAGAAAGCATCCATAGACAATACATACCATGGCTATATTCATGGTCAATAAAAAATGGATATTGGGCAGGATTTGGCCCTTGGGCTATAGTTTGCAGACCCTAGTTTTATTCAAACTAATAGAGAAGCTTTCATGAAATAACATTTTGGAGGACACAATGAAATATGAGAGAAAGAAAGAAAGTAAGAAAGAAAGAAAGAAAGGAAGAAAGGAAGAAAGAAAAGAAAGACAGAAAGAAAGAAAGGAAAGAAAGAAGAAAGAAAGAAAGAAAGAAAGGAAGGAAGAAAGAAAGGCTTCCCTGGTGGTGCAGTGGTTGAAAATCTGCCTGCCAATGCAGGGGACACGGGTTCGAGCCCTGGTCTGGGACGATCCCACATGCCGCGGAGCAACTAGGCCCGTGAGGCACAACTACTGAGCCTGCGCATCTGGAGCGTGTGCTCCACAACAAGAGAGGCTGTGACAGTGAGAGGCCTGCACTCCGCGATGAAGAGTGGCCCCCACTCACCATAACTAGAGAAAGCCCTCGCACAGAAACGAAGACCCAACACAGCCAAAAATAAATAAATAAATAAATAAATTTAAAAAAAGGAAGGAAGGAAGAAAGAAAGAAGAAAGAAAGTGCCCAGATAAGCTAGTCCTGAAAACCTGACCCACAGAAACTATGACAATAATATGTTTATTGGTTTTTAAATCCACTAAATTTGGGAATGATTTGTTATATAGCGATAGATAACAAATAATTATCCCAAGTATTCTTTAAACTAAAAATACCAAACCTATTTAAATGAGTTTTGTAACTAGAAAAGCTTTGATAGTTTGGAATGGGACAGATAGATACATGTATGCAATAGTAAAGATTGCAATTTGCTGGGGATAGTAGTTAAAAGAATAGGCTTTGCCTTTCAAGAAATCTGGAACTAAATTCCTATAATGTCACTTGTTCACTATGTGACCCTGGATGAAATATAAATATTATAATATTAATAGCCAACATAAATTGAGTATGGATATTCTTTTCAACTTTTCAGCATTTAAGCCTCACAACAATCCTATGAAGTAATTGTTACTCTTATCAACGGAAAGATAAGTTGTCTAAAGGGATTGGGAACTTGAAACATGTCAAGCACACTCAGCAAAGCAAGTCTTGACTGATTTGTCCAGTAAAGATATAATGATTCAGTCAGTTTATTACTCATGTGAAAGGACGAGCAGCCAAGGGTGTCAGCTCCCAGATCCTAGTCCTATATACACAAAAGAATGTCATCAAAGCAACAAGAGCCAGGTGGCAAAGCAACATGTGTTGTGGAACGCCCCATCGCTGAGGACCCAATTGTATACTAAGTACAACTGCACAGTTGTATACTACTGCTCTAGAGTTTTATAGTCTGCAACAATAGCTTGAGGGGACATGGCAGAAAGTGTCATACTCATCAGAAATGGGAGGCAATAAGAAACTATCGCTTGATAGCATCCCAGGAAGTTAGGAAACAAGAGAGAGGCAGCTCCCGGGAAGCTCCTCACAAACCTCACATCCTTTCATGTTTCCAGAGGATCACATGTGTCCCACCAAGACTCAGATTAATTTGTGGAGCAAGCCTTTGCTTATGTGGCAAATATGGATATGCACAAACTCATCAGGGCAGCATGGTGGAGCCATTTCCCTATAAGATCTTTTGATTTTGGAGCCCACAATCTTAATCACAGCTCTATAAGTTTTAACTGTATTATATAAAATACCTAAAAGGACAATAAAGATACTTCCTACCTCACAAAATTGTATTGAAGACGAAATGAGGTATGTTTTAAATTAATTCAGTGATATCTGATGTATAGTTAACATCTAATAATTATGAGATATTTATTATTTTTCTGTTAAATCAGCTGAAATTTCTAAAAATATTTTGGGACATAAGAAAGTCAGAAATGTCAGGACTACCTTCTAGGCAAGGCATCAAAATGCTTTCTGAATCAAGATGAAAAAGAGATGCACAAATTTTAATGATAAATTTCTTGATTATATTATAGTTCTTTTCAAAGATTTTCTTTTTAAGTATAACATTTATGGTAACTGGTAAATAAAACATTTAATATACTCAATTCTTGCCCTTGCTAGATACCTATATGCTTAATGTAAAGACATATTTATTTTGCAGCTTCTCTTTCAAAATACTTTCAATTTTCACTTCAAAAATCGAGCCATTTTATATTACCATCAAAAAATATATTAAATGTTCACCATTTAAAACTGAATTTAAAACAATTTTGAACACACTCTGCCAGACATTGTATCAGGCAGTTACAGGCATGGTATCTATTCATAGACCATAATCATGGGCATTATATTACAAATGGCTTAATACATTTTTCGAGGAGAAACTTAAGGATAAATTCACTATAATAAAAAATTGTATTTGTTTTAAAAGAGAAAGGAGGTGGTTTCTAAATGAGCCATTAGCTTGGGTCCTGAAACCATAATTTTGAAAGCCTAAACCTGAGCAGTACTACTGCTTTTGTCAAAAAAAGAGTGGGAAAATTATACCAGTGTTACTGCAAAGGGGTTCAAGTGTTATATATTTCTCTTCACTGTCATGTTTCCATAGAAACGGTGACTGAGAAAAATCAATGTTAATTTTTGCTGCTTCATTGTTTCAGTCTTCACACAACATACATCGGTGTGTTTAAGTATATTTGATTATATATGTACACACATATGCATATTATATAAGAATGTGTATATGAAAACAATAACAGTTTATTATTTATTTAATATTAATAATATTAATTTATTATTGTTTAAAATACACTGAAACTCAAATCCTATATATGGGTGTGAGCTGAGAAAGCAGACTAAAAACCCCAGGTCAAAACAAGGTCCCTTTTACATAACTTTATGTTACCTATTCTTCTTTCATTAAATTGATAAAAATGGGTATGGATAACATAAAGCTCTAGGTAATAGTTATGGATTTAACTACATGTAAACATAATATGGAAATTTGTTTTATTTAATCAAAAGTCTGTACTTCACAGATAAGTTAATATTAAAGTATTTAATAGTAATGACTTTTATACTTCATTTCTATTCAATTCTGTTATTACTTGAAAAGAAAGTGCATAAACTAAACTATCATTATTAAAATATTTATAGGCCATAATTTGGCATATTTAAAGACACTTGACATTTTAAACCTGGAGACTCCTAAAAGAATATGGTGAATATTGTCAGTTCATGTATAAGAAAATTTTGTGTCTTAAATATGGCACATAATGCGAGAGCATTATTGTATTTCTTTGGTTATTTTTCAAATGCTGGATTTTGATGGAAAATTACTACATACTTTATACCACTTTTTCTTAATTTAATGTGAGGGTGTCAGCTTCCTCTGGGAAATAATGCATTTAACATTCTGAATATGGAAATGTTGTAGCAATAATTTGAGCTTATGTGAAAAGTGAAGTCGGGAGGGGTTTAAGCTGAATGTCTCAGGTGCTCTGTTAACTTCTTTCTTAAGTGTTAAACTGTCAGATAGGAGAGCAATATGAATGAGAGGTCCTTTCCAGTGGATGTGTGCTTGTGATAATATATCTTTACCCTTTATAGGACCATCTAGATTTTCATATCCATAGAGCTGTTGGATGTTTCCTTTTCAGTTAATTAATGATATTCATATTATAAATTGTTACTACTTACTGGGCACTTTGTGCTAGGCATGATGCTACATATACTTCACACTTGTCACTTCATTAAAACCTTATAATTCTACAATGCAAGTACTATCATTTTTTTCAGATATCACAGATGGTCTAGAAATCAAATACAGATAGTCTTACCCAAGAGCTTGTCTCTTAACCAATTTATAAACCACCTATTGATAGAAATTGCATTAACTCATAGTATTTCTATTCATTAGGCAAATTGACTATCTGTAGTTTAATCAGTACAGTCTGTGGAAAAGAATCAGTTTCTTTCAACCAACTCAACAAAACCCTCTACCCCAAATTACTTATTTTGTGTATAACATTCTATATCTATTCATTAACTGTAAATTTTAATTAAATAATACAACAATTTATCATAAGCATTTATTTTGTACAGGGAAATATTCAGAATCACACACACTTTTCAGTCTTTGAATCTTCTTTAATTTTGCTTTATTTGTTATCTACAAGTGAAAGGCTTAAATTTGATATGGAAAATAATATGGGTCCTTTAAATAGCCTTCAGTGAAGTTTCACTATTTTTTCTAAAGGCTCGTATATGTCTTTTGTTATATTTTTACCTAGGTAACTTCTAAAAACTGTATAAATTGAATATTTTAAAATTACATTTTATTTTTGTGTTTTGATTTTAATACAGCATGTATTATAACTTTCATTTTTGGTTTTCAATGTAGACTATCTTGCTGCATGATTACAGAAACAAGAGCCCATGCACTTCCAACTCCAACCCAGCACAATAGGGATTATTCTTACATTCCACTTTGGCTTATTTCAATTTCTTTCTCAAATCAGCTTTCATTGTCTAGATTACACTTACTTGTTCAGTCCTTGAATAAAATGTAAAGAAGTTTCAGAATTGCTAACTTATACTCCATTTACCAACCAGAATACTGTGTGCACTCTTTTTTTTAATCTTGAACATTCCAATGTCTGGTCAAATGTTGTTTTTCAAAGTTACTTAGGTCAGTTTCTTTCTTTACAAAATTAAAATAGCCATGTCACTCATTTGTAATATAGTTAGATTCTTTGTCACAGTTATACCTCATCTTGAGATCTCTTTCTGTCTTCTTTGACTTTTTAAAATTTGTATAGAGTAAAATCCATTCTTTGTGGTGTACATTTCTATGTGTTTTGAAATACGCATAGAGTTGTGAATCCACCAGCACAGTACCACATAAAACATTTCTATCATTCAGTCATTGATTTTAGGATCCTGAATTCTTTGGAACTTTCATTGTAGGCAATCATATTGTCTGCAAATAAAAATGCTTCCATTTTTTCCTCTGGAATCTATATAATTTTAAATTTCTTTTTCTTGTCTTATTGTATTGGCTAGGGCTTCCAGTGTGATATTAAAAATGAATGGTGAGAGGAGAAATTTTACTTCTTTCTTGGTCTTAAGAAAAAACACTCCAATCACACATGTTTGATTGTATTTGTGTGTGTTTGAAACTCATTCTTTTTTCAAAATATGTCTAGTTATTACTGCCATTATTTAAGTATTTAGAAGTGTGTTGCTTGGAGGTTTAGGAGGTTGACATTTTTTTTCCAACTGTGTGAAACTCAATCTAAATTATCATCTTCTTCAGAGTTTCACATTCTGGTATTTTATTTCCTTGTTTTATGAGAAAATTAAGAAAACAAAGTAATACTATAAAAAATAAAGGTAGAGTCACGATTGATAGAAACTAAATGCTTGGCTCTTAGGGACTGGATTTTAAATTGTTGTTGTTGTTGGGAAAAAAAATTGATGATTCACCTGAATTTCAAGTAACCCTGATATTTCAGTGTGTGATTAAGAGGAAATAATGGATTTGGGTACACAGCTGTTAAGCAATTAGTGATATATGCAGAGAAAGTCTAGTTTACTGAGAAAATGATAGTAATGTGAACAAATTTCCAAGAATAAAATTTTTTATGATTATGAGCATTTACATGATAGAAGACATGGTTGGATAAGTTATTTTGTGTTTTGTTACATGCTAACTGCATTTTTGTGTATGACTATATAATTCCTTTTTCATTAAGAGTATCTATATAACATCCAGCTGTTAATTTAGGTAGTCCAGACACTGAAGTAAGAATTTCTACCTATGAGGATTATATTCACTAAACTATGGATTCAACTTTTTACTCTAGTTTATCTAAAATACTAAAAAACAAAATATGAATACTAACAGTTTACAAAGAATTAAAAAGAAGGGCATAGAAAAAATATTAATCACCACAAATCTTTTTTAAAAAACTGGAAGTTTTATTTTCTTCATTTTAATATTTTATATCTCTACATTTTTAGAAAAAGCTACTTTAATACACAGAAATTTAGGATAACTTTGTGTTTTTTAAGGTTAGAACCAAAGAATTTTTATTATTAAATAGTAGTTTGGAACATCTTGGTTCAAAATCATGTGTTTGAACATACTGGACATGACATAGGACTTTAAGTAAGAGCATTACAGATTCAACTTTCTTAAGATTTTTGTCCTTGTCAAAAAATTACACAAATTTAAATAATTATTCTACTTATGTTCTTAAAAGAAATATATATCCTTTTTTTCTAAAAATAAACGAGCAGAAGTTTGATCTTTTCTCAAACAATACCTGTAATCACAATCTACAGCCCATGAGGGAAAACTGCAGAGCACATCAAAAGGAAGACTTGCCTTTCCCTTTTAAAGTCTCAGTTTTTAACCCACTGAATTAACAAGCTATACATAGAACAGAAACCTGTATGAAATACAGGTGACATATGATCTTGGGTATGCCATTCTCTGGATTTACTGTTTCATTAATTAATTCAACTCTTTTCTTGTTTTTCTTAATCTGTTCTGAAGAGACAGTTTTCTCACTCTGTGTGTCAAAGTTTCTTACAGTACCCTAATTGTCTAGATACTTTATGATGTCAAAATATCTTGATATACAAACTTTAAATTACCTACCTCCCACTTACACAAAATTCAACCACTACAATATGTCTATGTATTACAGCATTTCTTCATGAAACAAGCCTCTCTCCCTTTCTCTCTCTCCCCTCCCCCTTCTCCAATTGTCTCTCCACTTTTATTAACAGTAAGTGATTTCTGTCCCAATTACTTTGATTATGTGATTATAAATTACAGATCTTATGGTATTGTTTTCTATAATTGAATAAACTTTCTATTTATACGTCATACTTTTTTGCTCAGAGTTCTGCATTTTAGAATGCTGCATAGCAAAGTGTCTTATCTACATTCAAATTATTAATTGCTTCATAAGAATGATTTCCCTAGAAGTGTTTACTGTTTTATACAGCACATTGATGATGTTGTATGATTAACTCTTTTGTTATTCAATGGGAATTATTTGCTATCAGATTAAACAGGATAATTATAGAATTTTATATAAATCTTCCTGTTGCTTAACATATCATTTGTAACGTGGTGGTAAGTGTAACAAAATACCCTCACAAATTCCTTTGTATTTAAAACTGATAAATTATTATTACTTGAAGCGAAGGGTAATCGTGCAATATAGATGTAATCTTCTCTCCAGTGCCTCCTATGTCTACACAGTTTGGTATGATGGAAAATACTATAACTAAATCATGATTTGGTTAAATTTCATGGCCATTATTTCTTTCATAAAATGCTGTCATCTTAAAATAGTGAACATTTGTTTATTTCCTTTCTTTGCCTAAACTAGTATTTAGTCATTTGTATTTTTAATCCTAAAACACATAAAATCACTGAACAGGAAAAAAATAAGATTTAAGAATACCTTAAATTCCTGTCATTTTAGGAGTTATTGATTGTGCGCCCCTCCCTCCAAAAAAAAAAAAAAAAGGCCAAAAATAAAATAATTGTAGCAAAAATTGTAGCCAATTGAAGAGTAACAAAGTAATATGTCAAGGGCTTAATGCACAAATATCATTAAAACTGTGGCTCTTTTTACCTTTGAAACAAATTGCAAGCAATGTTAACTTGAGAGTGTTTTTCAAGGTTAAGACCAGTCATTGCCATTTCTAATAGACTGTTAAATACTGAGTAATTACAGCTTTATTTCCCATAGCCACTGGAAATTTCCTTCACTAGAAATAACAAATGGATTCTTTTCAACTAATAAAATCCCTGGGCAAGAGCACAGGAAGATCAAGTTTCAAGAGGCTGCTGTTGCTATAAACAAGGCATTTTTGCCATATGAACCCCCCAGACTAGATGTTGCTATTAGCTAAATTTCCAAATTCTTTCTACACATTTAACTTCTCCCTGTACCTTTAAATGTTTCATCCAGCCAAATTTTCAGATTCTTGCTTATCATTAAATTCTTAATACACAAACGTTCTTTTTACAAAAACGTGTGGTGGTCGAAAGGACAGGTCTAGAGCCAGAATGCCTGGATTCAGGGTGCTTGGTTCAGCCACTTATCTTGGGCAGGTTGTCAACCTTCTGTGGCTCAGTTTCCTCAGTTCTCGGTTAATAATTTTACTGCCCTCCTAAGTTGTGCAGGGGTTATTAAATGAGTTAATACACATGAAGTTCTTGGAGGAGTGCCTCCTGGCACATCACAAGCATTATGATGCATAATGAAGCATCCTTTTTTTTTTTTTAATTGAAGTATAGTTGATTTACAATGTTTCAGGTGTATAGCAAAGTAATTCAGTTATACATATATATTACATATATATATACTGAAAAAGATCTCCATTCTTTTTCAGATTCTTTCCCATTATAGGTTATTACAAGATACTGAATATAGTCCCCTGTGCTATATGTAGGTCCTTGTTGTTTCTCTACTTTATATATAGAAGCATTCATTTTTATTAAGCACACTTATAAATCTCATGTCAATATTTCATACCCCTTTTTATTAACTCTTTCCAGTACTCATTGTAAAAAAAAAAATCTATTTCTTCTATCTTCCGAAAACAACATTTTTCTATGCTTTGCTGTAACTGAAGCCTATCTTTCCCTAGCTAACACAACTTCCAACCCACGTCCTGGATACGTTTAGTGAAATTAATCTATATTAGAGAAATTAAGGACCTCCCATACTATTATAAAAATTTGAACATGAATGTCTTAAAGCTGAGTGGACTATCCAGTGAGCCATTATCTATACTTTTAGGTTTGACCCCTGCGTTAGTGGAGGACTGTACAGTTCTGTGTGGTGTAACATCTGTGTTGCACTCTTGTTTGCCCTCCACTACTCAGTTCTCCCTGGTGAGAATCATTATTTGAGTGGTTTCCAGCAAGTTATAGGCAGCATTCCTTAAAATACCTTTTCTCCTTTGGGCTGTTCCCCACATGGCTTTTCAGGAATCAGACATATGGGTCTTCATCAACGGTATATTTTTTTCCGTCCATCCTTTCCTAAATCAGCACAAGGATATGGGAGAGAAGTTACAAAACAGCATATGTTACTTTCTTACTTAAAAAGTATAGACATTCTGTTACGTATAATAAGCAGACATATTGGTAGATAGATCTATAGATTGAATGACCAGATTTACCAGCTTGGGGGAGATACTATACCTCTTTTTTTTTTTTTTTTTTTTTTAATTCAAATTAGTGTCTCAAGCCACTATCTGTCCAGATGAACAGGCAATCCAGTATTTCAACTTTGGGGCCTCCAAGAATTAATCAAGAATTAATCAAGAGTTCTGGATGTTTTCTAAAACCTTACAGGCTTTTACCTCTCTTGCATTGGTATAGATATTTCAGAACTCAGAGGTACTGTTTTATTGAGAATGCAAACCTACAACTGCCTCTGAAACATCTACTTTAGAAGTGACTGAGGGTATTACAGCTACCAGAAGGAAAGACCTCAGGGACTCTCCTCTCGTTGTTAAGGCTGTTTCAGAAGTGTTATCTCTGATGGAAGTAGCTGTACAACTTATGTGACTGGACCTGAGTCGCCTGCTCTACTATCACTAGCGTTGGTGTAGATCTCAACCTATTTTCTCAATTTCATGTTCAGTCAAGTTTGTTCCATGCTTGAGCTCGTAAGTCTTCAACTTTAGTTTACACTCATATGCTCTTGATACTGTAGCCAAAGCCCACTCTCAGCATCATGTAACCGGGTGTAAATCAGCCACACAATATGCCAGGATCAGCTCTCCACCAGCGATGAAAAAAATAGTTTCACACAGTAAGAAAATATTTAGGTTGTTTCTTAAATTATGCCAACCAGGTTGCCTCTCCCATCAGCCCTTTCGTATATGAGAACACATTTAGGACATAATTTCTACGTTTTTATTAGAAACAACACTGGAATGAACAGGCTTCCACATGTATATTTGTTTATTTATCCAATTATATTGTAGAATGAAATTTTAGAACCTCTGTTATGGAAGCAAAAATTGATATTTTTAAAGATTTTAGTACATTTTTCCAAAAGGCTTTTAGATTCATTACACATTTCACCCTTCTACCAATGTTATATGAGACATAATTCATACCAGCTTATCAGTTGCATTTTAGAAACATCTTACACTTTGAAACAAAACATTTGTACATGCTTTAATTTCCATATCAATCTTACGAGACTGGAAATGATATTCTAGTTTTGCCTATAATAAAAAATGAAGCTTAGGAGATTTAACTATCATGATTAAGATGAAACAGATAATAATTGGTTGAAGTACTATTTGATTTGAATAATATGGATCATATTTATTTATTGATTCATTCCCTCATTCTGTATGCATTTGTTGAGTACCTATAATGCATCAGGCACTGTGCAGGGAGCTGCATATATCCCCATTAGCTGGAAGATATGCTCTCTGATACCACAGAACTTATGATTTAGGAGAGAAGGAGACATTTAAAAAATAAATATTTACATATTTATTAATATTGAGACTGTGATGGGTACATATTGGAGGTCCCTCGTGCAATGAGAGAATATAATGGGGTGATTGTAATCTAGGGAGGGCAGTAAACATGGTACAGAAATATGGAACACGGAGGGAACTACAAGAAGTACACTGACCAGAGTTTAGAGAGTAAGAGGACATGTGGAATGAAATAAAGCTGGAGGAGTGCAGGCCAGGATTTGCAGAGCCCACGGGTGCAGCACCTCCTCAATTTTCCGAGGTAGAGAACCAGTATTTGTTTTGCTTTGTTTCGCTTTTCAATTCTCATGGTCTAATAGTTTTATAAAAATAAAATAACAAATTACCAAAAACATAAAATTTAAAAATAAAAAAATGCCTAAAAATACAAGTCCCGCCCCCCATTTATTTTTAGTTTCATCGGACAGGAAATTACCCTGAAACGCTGTGAAAGTGTTTAAATACTTGCCCTCGGTTTCTGTGCTGATCTCTCTGCAGGGCAGGAGACAGTAGAGAGCAAATCGGGCACCTCTGCTTCAGGCCACAGCTGTCCTTGAGAACACTAGGAAGTGGGTAACACTATCAGGCGCGTGTTTGGAGCTGATGACTCTGGTTGTAGTGTGCATAGACTAGGGGAGCAGGAGAGAGTGAATCTGAGAAGATGAATTAGGAGGGCAATTCTCGGTACAGAGAGTGACGATAATAATTTGCGTCAATATTGTAGGAGAATTTCTAAAATGGTTTCCCAAAGATATCACATCCTAATCCCCAGAATCTGTGAATGTGATGAGATATTACACCCTTGATTATGTTCTATGTTGTATGAACAGTTGACTTTAAGAGAGGGAGATTATTCTGGTGGGCCCGATCTGATCACATTAGTCCTTAAACATAGAGAGCTTTCTCTAGCTAGTTGCAGGAGGAGAAGTCAGAGAGCTTCAAAGTAGAAGAGTCACTGCATCTTTGCTAACTTGGAGTTGGAGGGGCTATTGTGATCAGGCATGTGGGGAACCTCCAGAAGCTAAGAGCAGTCCTCTGGTGATAGCCAGCAAAGAATTGGGGACTCTGGTGCTATAACTACAAGAAGCTAAATTCTACCAATAAAATGAATGATTCTGTAAGGGGACCCTGAGCCCTAGATGACAATGCAGCCAGTTGACATCTTTTCTTTTTTTTAAATTTTATTTATTTATTTATTTAATTTATTTATTTGGTTACGTTGGGTCTTCATTGCTGCGCTCGGGCTTTCTCTAGTTGCTGCGAGCAGGGGTTAGTCTTCGTTGCAGTGCACGGGCTTCTCACTGCAGGGGCTTCTCTTGTTGCACAGGACGGGGTCTAGGAGCACGGGCTTCAATAGTTGCAGCACGCGGGCTCAGTAGTTGTAGCTCGTGGGTTCTAGAGCGCAGGCTCAGTAGTTGTGGTGCACGGGCTTAGTTGTTCTGCGGCATGTGGGATCTTCCCAGACCAGGGCTCAAACCCATGTCCCCTGCATTGGCAGGTGGATTCTTAACCACTGCACCACCAGGGAAGTCCTGCCAGTTGACATCTTGATTTCCTCCTGAGCAGAGAACCGAACCACATACTCTGTGGGCTTCTGAACTACAGTACTGTGACCTAATAAATCTAAATCAGTGTTGTTTTAAGATGAGAAATTTGTGTTGATTTGTTACACAACAATAGAAAAACAATACAGCCAGAATTGTGGCAGTAGAGATGTAAAGAAGAGGACGGATGTATTTTATCAATATTTAGTAAGTAAAATGGATAGGAGAGAGTGGTGGTGTTCATATAGATGACAGAGATGGGGAAGGGTCAAAGATGACCCCTAAGTGTATGACTTGTAAAGCCAGGTGGATGATGGTTCCACTTACTGAGATAGAACATGCTGGAAGAGGATCTAGTCTGGGAGGAAAGGTCATGATTTCATTTTTAGGTCGTATTTGTTTTGAAGTGGCCACGATTCATCTGAGAAGAGCTGTCAGGCAAGCAATTGTATTTATAGACCTGGAGCCCAACAAGAAATATGTGCTTGGAATATAAATGTGTGAGCTTTCTGTGTAGAGCTGGTGATGAGAGCCCTGGATGAGGATAACACAGAATAAGAAGAAAGTGCATCTAGGAAGAGCATGAGATTTAAAGGTTCAGGAGAAGAAGATATGCTCGCAAAGGTGGGACAGCCTGAGGGGTGGGAGGGAAGCCAGGGGACAGTTAGATCAAGGAACCTGTATTAGTTTCCTCTTGCTGCTCTATCAAATTACCACAAACTAAGTAGTTTAAAACATCACAAATGTATTATGTTACAAGTCTCTCAGCTGGAAGTCAGGTGCAGATCTCAGTGGGTTTGAATCAAGGCCATAAGTAAGGTTACATTCCTTTCTGGAGGCTCTAGATAGGATATGTTCTCTTGCCTTTACCAGATTCTAGAGGTTGGCTGCATTCCTTGGATCGAGGCCCCTTCCTCAATCTTCAAAGCCAGCAACATCAATCCAAGTCCTTTTAATACTGCCATCTGGTTCTCTGGTTCTCTCTCTTCTGCCTCCCTTTTCCACTTTTAAGGACCCTCGTAATTACATTCAGCCCTCCTGGATAATCCAGGATAATCTCTCTATTTTAAGGTCATTTGATTAGCAATTGTAAATCCCTCTGTTTTCTTAATTCCCCTTTGCCATGTAACATAACATAGTCACAGGTCCTGGGAATTAGAATGTGGATGTCTTTTGGGGGACATTATTCTGCCTGCCACAAAAGTTAAAGATTGATCCACAGGGTGTGTAATATGATGATGATCTTGAAGACAGTTGCTTGGAAGGATGCTAGAGATGGAAGTAATAGTTCAGTAGGTACAGAGTGAAGTGGGTCGTGAGAAATGGAGTGACTCTGGAAAACCATGAGAAGTTTGGCTGTGAGTGAATAAAAGGAAGTAGCATGTAGCTGTGAGTGGTTTGGGACCTAGGAAGAGTTATTTTATGGGAATTCATGAAAATGTCTAATAACCAATGTAAAGTATCCGATTGAGAGAGGTTGTCTATACAACAGAGAGAGACATGATACTCAATAGTTTAAGGTTCTTGAGAGAACAGGTAGGGGAATAACCTTAAGCCTTTACCCCTATTGTAAACATAAGAAATGAAGTTAGACATGTAGGTACATTTATATGTTTATTAGCAGAAATCTGAAAAGTTCACATTTTATGTCCTCTTTTCCATGTTAAATGCCAATAAGAAAAGTAGAATAGAGTTAGCAAACTAGGGACACGATTATTAAAAATATAGTATATAGCAATCATATTTCCCCAGTGTATGAAAAGTCCTGCCTGCTAAGTGAAAACTTCCAACTCACACTGTACATAAATGAGGTAACTCCCTGTTGTAGGTATATTTTACATCTCATCAAGGTTGATGGCGTACTTTATACTATTTGGGAACATAAACCATTTCCCACTAGTGCTATCATCTTAAAACACTTTGGATTTTTGACTGAATAACTGACTAGGCAGCAGATTGTTAGGTGAATGATGGAACCAAGTGAGTTTTAATGGAGTCTCAGAAGAGTCTCAGAAAAAGAAAATGTGCTGTTAACAGAAAAAACATGGATGTGGAATGTACCAATGCTTATTTCCACATTTCGGGCACAATTTATTATTAAACTAAGAGTCAAAATGCCCATTAAGGTCCAGAGTCCAAGGCAATCAGTGAATCTGTTCTTTTATAATCAGGAAGCAAGATGCATCAAGAACTGGTTGCTACCATTTCCTGCTTTATAAATATGATGGATATTCTAAGTGTACCAATTAGAGGAGATACAGCTCAGTAGGGTTGTCTGGTCAGGGTTGCCAGATAAAATACAGGACTCCCAGTTAATTTTGAACTTCAGATAAAGAGCAAAAAAATTTTACCCTAAGTATGCCCCAGATATTGCATCAAAACACTTACACTAATTTTTTGTTTTTTATCTGAAATTCAAATTCAAATTTAACTGGGTGTTCTCTATTTTTATTTGCTAAATCTAGCAACCATAACCATACTGAAAATCCAGATACCTTCTATTTGCCGAAGGTAAACATATTTTATAGGAAGACAAAACTGGATTCATAGGCTAAAAAATATTCGAACCGCTTTCAGACTTGAGAAGTCTGAGCATATTGTCTGAAATCCAAAATACTAGCATTTCTGGAATATTTCACTGGTTCATAGCAAACTGTAGGTTTGCAATTTAAATAGGACTAAAACATTTATTCTGGGAAAACACTTGTAGTTGCTACATGTATTTGGGCCATAGGTTTCCTTGAAGTCTTCCCTGATAAACTTTCAGGAATAATTTTCTATTTTTTGTTTGTTTGTTTGTTTCAGTGTAATGCATGATACTGTAGAGAGGCAGGTTATATATTTTGTATGTTCATCAGTCCATCAATGAATTGGCCACGTAAAAGTGGATTTATTGTAATCATAATCTTTTCAGAATAGACTACTCTTCTAGACCTATTTAGAAAGCAGCAGCGACAGGACAGTTGATACCAAGCATTACAATCAGCTTGGATGACAATTCTTAAAATCTACCTTATGAGTACTTACTTACTCATTTATAAAGTCCACAAATATTACTGAACGACTGCCTGGAAAGAAGTGAAGATAAAATGGTGAATAAGATAGACAAGACCTTGTATTGGAGAGACTAATAATGTCAGAGAGAGACCAACATTAGGAAAGTGCCAATGAAAAAAAGCAACACAGAGAAAAAAATAGGTTGATGTCATGGAGGCACATTATGGCAGGACACTTTTGGTAGTCCAGATTTGGTGATCAGGGACGCTGGTCTGAGGGCATGGTTTCTAAACCGAGATTCTGAATTTCATATTGCAAAGGCCATCAGGAAATTGCTTGGTAAGAGTGAAATACAGAGAGGAAGTCAGTGTGGCTGGAGGAGAGTGGGGAGTGTCATAGAAGACGAGGTGAGAGCAGTTGGCTGGCAAGACCGTGCAGGGCTCTGTCAATCAGAGCAAGGAACTTGTTTTATTCTGTCTTTGCTGGGAAGCTCTTAGGATACTTTAAGCAAGAGAATAACGTGATAAGTGTTGAATTTTAAGAAAACAAAGTGAAAATCTTGAGTCTTTTTAAAAGGTAAATTATCATTTACTTATTAAGTACTCTCTGTGTCAAAATAAAATGATTCTAATCTGCCCATAAGGTAAAATATTGAAAAGGCTAAAACAATATTAGCAGATGTAGCTATAAATCAGGGCAAAGAGAAAAATGTGCAAAAATGTTACAACAATGGCATCAGTTATCATGATAAATGTAAATGAATAAACTTTCTTATTAATAATAAAAAAGCTCTCATATTAGCTAAAAACAAAGAAATCCAATAAAATGATTACAGATTTGTTGACTCATAAAGAGTTGTACATAGATGTTGCTATTGAGCTGTCATTTTAATTTATTGTTTAAGTAAATAAAATTATTATATATTAAAGTCTAACTTTTAAAATTTTAATATAAAATACTTACTGATTTTCAGATACCCTGTAATAATTAAAATACTAATTCCCAGGTGTTAATGATATTAGCTAGACTTATTGTAGTGATCACTTTGCAGTGTATACAAATATCAAATCATTATATTGCATACCTGAAACTAATAAAAAAATGCGAATTCCCTCGTACTTGAAAGAAGTAAACATTTTTTCTGTAATTATCTTGGAAAATATTTGAATGTTCAACTCTTGGACTGATGTCTAATAAGCAGCATATCATTACTAAAGGAGGAATATTTTAGATTGGTAATGAGGAAGAGAAAAAAGAAATTTGTAGGGAAAAATCTATATATAACCCAGATGGTTACACAGAATTGAAATCCTAAAATATACCTGAGTCTGCCAGGATACTGAAAGCTAATTACCACGGTGAGAAGTACTGACCTAAATAGAAGTGACTTCAATATCCCTCCACCTCCAAGATGCTGCAGATTCAGAGGTGTGTGTGTGTGGTGGAGAAAGCTGTGTTAAGACCACAAAGGGGTGATTATTACAAGTCTTATATTCTTCTGTAGTGAAATAATTCCTGTAGTGAGATAATTGCCGTATGATTTGTCGCTGACTGTACTCAGAAAGCATTTTATAAATGAGAAATGTGAGATCCCTAGAGAGGGCTTGCAATTTGAATTAACCTATGTGAAAAAACTAAGTGTGGTTTTAAGAAATGACTTGAGGTTTCAGAGGAAGATTTTTATGGGAAAGTAGCACTCCTGCCTATGTCAATACTTTTTTAAGCCATTCCCTAGAAGACTTCTATGGTATGAGTTTGGACTTCCATTTTATCATTAAGGGGGAAAAAATGTATGCAGATTAGTTGGAAAGCTTGTTATAAACAGACATTCTGCACTTGGGAATTTCTGTCTAAATTTTATAAATTGAGGTTATAACTGATTGGCTGTCAATCTTAATATTCGAGTAAGGATGGCCCTGAAATAGAAAAGTGATCATTTGAATCTAACTTGCCATTACTAATATTTTTAATGGATCCCCAGCCTAAAACAGGTTCCATTTCAAAAATGAAAACTTGTTCCTTTTGTGCCATGTGAATGGCAGTTAGCAGTCCTTAAAGCTTTTCACTGGGAACAATTTCCAAAATAACTCAAATATTCACTCCTTCTCAATATTTGCTTCAGTGAAACAGAAACAACTGCAAATTTTGTTGAGTTCTTGATCATCTGGCAAATCAAGACAAAGCACAAAGATATGTTAGTTGCTGAACAAGAGACAATTTATCTCATGAACAAAAAACAGATTGTGGTCAGAGGACAAATCAGAGGACAGTTACAATCATGCCTAAAAGGATACCATAATTACAGTGCAATGTTCCTCAATCAGACCACATCATTGCTCAGGAAAGCAGGTTGCTTGTGAGATTCTAATGACTTTCTTTCTTATCACTGTGAATCATGTCTTTCCTCTCTGTAATTAAGGCCTTTGATATGCATGACAGTCAATAGCATCGAGATAATGAAACAAATCAGGCCAAATATCCCGCTGTTAAAGTTAGAAAAGCTACAGCAAACGCTGATCTTCTTTTGCCTCAACTTGTGCATAGAAAAAAAGTATGTTATTCTAGAAATACTCCAATTTAGATTTGAAGGTGTTGACAAAGTCAAGATATTGCCCATTTTTGAAATATTGCATATTAAATTAATTGAAGGCAATGATTGATTCCTTTATTAGAAGATCTTTGATAACTTCAACATATAAGTTAAATATGCAACAGTATGTACTCTTTGGTCATTTAAAGAGTCTATAGCCTTACTACTTATCTTAACAAGCTGTTGGTTATACTGTATATAGTTCACATTGAAGTATTTTTCTGGTTTACCTCAATTAGCCATATCTTCCTGTCCAGAGATCAAAGTTAAGGAATCTCTTGCAAGTGTTGTTAAAGAAGAAACATTTGCTTCCAGATGCACTCAGCAAAATTGGTTCGCATGTAAAGGTGGTACTTGCCCTGGTCTGCCAGGAGTGGTTACATAAATGCTGGCTATTCAACCAGTTTCTATGCAGGAACTGACTCTGTGAGCATAATCAGGTAAATCAGTTTCATAAAAGGAAGAAATGTACTCTTGCTCGTGATTGATAGCTGTTGCCTCTCATTTTCTCCAAAAATTCTCTTACTGATCACTACCATTTTGATTTAAATAGGCTCACTTAAAAACTGGACTCCAAATGGATGGGCAAATGCAGTGCAATTCTGTGAAAGATACTATATAGTATCAACTAAAACACATCAAACAAATTTTCATTCTTACATATTAGTGCAAAATCAAGTGAAGGCTACAGATGAGTGCATCTTCCTTCTCTACTATTAAATAGTAGTTGAAACAGTGCAGTACGTCTTTTATTTTTGTTTATTTCTTATTTTTGTAAGGAAAACATGTTTTATAGAACTTGTTGGCATTGACATATATGGTCTAATGTAGGCTCAAGTGACTCCCTTTACATGTGGACCCAAGCTGACACTGGATTTGTCATTTATGTTGGAGAAAGAAATGTTCTCTTTTTTTTTTTTTTTTTCAGTTTCGAGATTACCCATAGAGGGTAATATTAGTGCAGTACATCTTAAAGCAAGAGGACCTGAACCTGATGACTATGGCTGACACTGCTGTGGGATATATAGGAAAGCTGTTAAGAGAGTTAATCATAAAAGTTCCCATCACAAGGAGAAAACTGTTTTTCTTTTTTCTTTTTTCCTTTTTTTTTTTTTATTGGATCTCTATGGGAAGATGGATGTTAGCTGAACGTATTGTAATCAGTTCAAAACATATGTAAATCAAACCATCATGACGTATGCCTTAAACTTATATAGTGATGTATGTCAATGATTTCTCAATAAAACTGGAAAAAAAAGAGGACCTCCCCAAAGGGAAGATTTAAGTGCAGAATGTAGAAGAGAATGTTCCTTTGGCCATATGCTCTGTGGGTGTGCCACTGGCAAAGTACAGTGTTGGAAAGAAGCTGAACTTCATTGTGATACACATTTTGTTTTCCTTGTACTGCGGGGAAAGCAGTAAGTGAGAGTGATTATTAAATTATATCATAGAACATAGAATATTTGTTACAGAAGGAAGATTAGAGTGTGGTAGCAATTTTTTAAAATTTCTCTTCTTTTAACCATTTTACAGTAAATGATACCCTGATGCATGCCATCAGCATACATTTTCCTTCCCCCACCAACCTCATATCTTTTGAAACAGCAATATTAATAACCGACATTGAGAAAAAATTTTGTGCCTGGCACCTTGCTTAGATCTTTATAGGCATTATGTCATTTAATCATAAGTACAGTCTATGTGTTCAGTATAGTAATTTACTGATAAGGAAACTGAGGCTTAGAGAAGTTTTGTAACTTAATAAGGTACACTTGACAAAGTGGAAGAACTAGGATTTGAATCAAAGTTTAAATTCATGCCTTAACCACAAGCCACTAAACTTTCTCCAGTAGAAGTTCAAAATCTGCAGTCAATAATTTGTAGAGACCTATGTCCACATATAGGCGGTCCCTGACTTGTGATGGTTCAACTTAATGATTTTTTGACTTTATGATGGTGCAAAAACGATATGCATTCGGCATAAACTGTACTTCAAATTTTGAATTTTTATCTTTTCCCAGGCTAGCAATATGTGGTCTGATAGTCTCTAGTGATGCTGGGCAATGGCAAGGAGTCACAGCTCTCAGTCAGCCAGACAATCATGAGGAAAAACAATGAATACTCTTACAACCATCCTGGACGCAGACAAACATTCTGTTTTTCACTTTCAGTGCAGTATTCAAAGAAACTATATGAGATAGTCAACAGTTTATTATAAAATAGGCTTTGTGTTAGATGATTTTGCCCAGCTATAGGCTAAGGTAAGTGTTCTGAGCATGTTAAAGATGGGACACTAAGCTATGATGTTTGGTAGGTTAAGTGTATTAAATGCATTTTGGGCTATTTTCAATTTATGATGGGTCTGTCAGGACATAATCCCATCAAAAATAGAGGAATATCTGTACTACTTAGGATGATTTAAGCTAGGAACAATAAATTCCATGTTGACTGTATGCACAGTGATTTTTTGGGGGGGAATTAGATGCTATTAAAAAATATGTGAGCTCGAAGTATCAGTCTTTCATGGATAGCTTGAGTGGAAATTGTCTTCACTTCTTGGTGTATGTTTCTGTATGTTTTTTTTTTCTCCATTGCTAATGTTACATAGTATTTTATTATCATACAAAGACTGATTCATAGAAAAATAAAATGTTTCATAATTTAGAAGTCTATAATTTTCAAATTATTTAGTGATATTATTATTACCATTATGACCTTGATACTTTCCATTCAATTTATAAATAAACTTGCCAATATCCACTATTGGACATTTTTGACCCAAATTTTTAATTTCAGGAAGTATTATATTAGTTTGTAGGAATCAAAAGGTAACCAGTAGATATAATGAAAGAAAGATATTTTTTACCTTTTAATTTCTGCTTAGAGAGATGTTACTCTGCGGTAGAAATAACATACTTTTGAACAAGAGGGTATATTAACTTAATTCATAAATTTGTGTTTCAACTCTTACATTTGCAAAATGATAATAAAACAGCTTCAATTTATCTAGCTGTTGTGAGGATTAAACGAGATTATATGGAGCATGCCTTATTAAAAAAAATATTTTTCAGCCTAAACAAGTAATACATGGCTACAATCTCATTGTACCAAATTAAAGCAGTTTCCTTGAACATTCAATTAGGAAGAAGCATGCAGAAATAAGTACAAATATCAAGACATATATCCAAGAAACAGTGGATCTAATCCAGGTGGCTTATGAAGGAAAATCAATGCAGTAAAAAAAATGCAAAGTGGGTTTCAATTTAAAAAAGAAAAACTATCCAAATTAGAGCAGGAGTTTGAAGGGTCTATCATTTAGGCATCAGTTAAGAAAAAAGAAACTAATCTAAATATTTGAGGCACAATAGAAATTAACATTCTAAAACCCTTTGGAAGGGCTGGAGGAGCAGTATTTCTAAGGTAGCTGTCAAAAAGGAATCTAGAAAAATGGTACAGATGAACCTATTTGCAAAGCAGAAATAGAGACACAGACGTAGAGAACAAACGTATGGACGCCAAGGGGAGAAAGGTGGTGGTGGGATGAATTGGGAGATTGGGATTGACATGTATACACTGCTATGTATAAAAGAGATAACTAATGAGAACCTACTGTATAGCACAGGGAACTCTACTCAATGCTCTTTGGTGACCTAAATGGGAAGGAAATCCAAAAAAGAGGGGATATATGTATACCTATAGCTGATTCACTTTGCTGTACAGCAGAAACTAACACAATATTGTAAAACAACTATACTACAATAAAAATTTTAAAAAAGTCTTAGGAAATCAGCGTGTTTCAGGGATCACAATAAACTGATGCTGATCATCTCGGCTGCCTACTGTTCTGAAGCAGCTATCCTCAAGAAAATGTCGAAAAGCGGCATTACATTGTGATGTAATTTGGACCAGAAGACTGCTGTATGGACGTTTAAGAAAGATATAGTTTCCAGACATCCAGCCTCTGCAGAACAAAAGCAGGTTTAGTAGAGCAGATCGGTGCTGAGTACCAGAAGGAATTCTCAGGAAATGAAGAGAGAAAATAGAAATATTGGAACACTGGAAAAAAAACCTAAGTTTGTAATAAGAGATAAGAAAGGTAAATCCATTTGAAGCTGGTTACAAGAATATTTTCTTTTGAGTGGGGCGAGATTTGTGAAATTGAGTTCAGGAGGAAAGAAATGCATCGCTCACATTCTACTGGGCTTCAGATCTACGTTTAAAATAATAAATGTTAATTATTGTTTTTAAAATTTAAAATTAACTTAACCTAAGATGTATTGGCAAAATTAGAATATGGGAGGTAGAAGGGGATTAAGGTGTCAAGGAAAGGTGGACGCAAGAGCATTGGCTAGAGTTATCACTGGCGATTTTCTGTGGCTTCAGTTAAGACTAGAAAATCTTCTCTTTGTAATTGGCACTACATTTACGTATTTAACATGGAGAGAACTACAGAGTTGGGATGTTAATTTTTTTATTTTACAAAATGAAAATAACCTTCTCATTTTATTATCAAAAATAGATCACACTCAGTTAAAATGTAATTCAAACAATACAGAAAATATATCATGAAGAAAGTAAAATAACCACTATATCTACCACCCAGAGATAATATTCAATATGTTTTGGTGAACATATGTTTAGGCATTTCTTCATGCATTTATATTTATATACAATCTATAAATGTATATAAGGTTTTTTAAAATTAAAAGTGGGCTTATATTCTACATACTGTTTTAAAACATGCCTTGACAATCTGGTGTTGGCATTATTCCATGACACTAAATATTGATTTACATACTTTTCTGAGTTTTTTTGTTAGTTTTTTATTGAAGTACACACATAGAAAATTATACAACTCATAAGTGTGCAGCTAGAGGGATTTTTACAAGGCGGACATACCCATGTATACACTACCTAGGCTGAGATACAGAACATTACCAGCAAACTAGAAGTTCCTTTGCGTCTCTTCCTAGCCATCACCACCGATAAGACTGCTGTCCCAGTGGGTGTCTTCTGGCATCCGCAATGCCTACAGGCTGACTTTTCTCCTCCGAGAAAGTATCGTTACTCGCCGCAACCCAACCGCAGTTACTTTTGAGATTTTCTCTCCTTGTTTTGTTTTCAGTAGTTTTACTATCATACATCTAATTGTGTGTGTGTGTGTGTGTGTGTGTATGTGTGTTACTTAATTGAGGGATATTTTTAACCATTAGCTCTTCAATTATTGTTTCTTCCTTGTTCTCTCATCTCTTTTGAGAATCTTATTACATGTATGTTAGAACATTTTATCCAGATTCTTTTGTTGTTCTCTGTATTTTCCATTCTGTTTTGCTATCTGTTAACACAGATATTTTCTATTAAATTTTTTCCACTTTCCTCGTCTTCATTTCTGTTAAAGCTAATCTGTGTTAAGTCTACCTACTGGGTTGCTAATTTCAATTATTACATTGTTTTAGCTTTAGAATTTCTATCTGGTTATTTAAAAAATAGTTTTCTAGTGATATTCTTCACCTTTTAATCTGTTTATTGAATGTTAGTCACCATTATTTTTAAAGTCAGCATCTGGTAATTCCAAATAAGTCAACTGTGGTACTGCCTGATTAGATTTGTTTGGTGGTGGTGGTGGGGATTGTATTTTATTTCTTAGGCTGCCTTGTGATTTTTTTTCATTTAAATGCTGGATGTTGTTTATAAAAAAAAATTTGAAGCGACTTCGGATATATTTTTTTTCCAGAAAAGGTTTACCCTGTCCTCTGGTAGGTAGCTTGAATGCAAGCAGTTCACCTTAATGCTATTGAGAATAAGTCTGCCTTGAGGCTGGGTTGCAGTTTTTTAGTAAGGTTTAGTGTACATCTGGTTCATCCTATTTATTAGGAGTGAAACTCTCCATGGGACATAGCTGAGACCTAGAATTTTTATTAGGGTCATGTTTTGGTGGATCCTAACTTCAATTTTCTGTCTTCTCAGACCACACCACTCTGAAATCTGTTTTTACATCTAGCAGTTTCTTGCTTATATTCCCAGTTTCTCCTCCTGCTCCATTTAAGAATTTAGCAAATTCCATGCAGCTGAAACACATAGTGTTACACTCCCCATCCTGTGTCTCCCATCCTTCTAGGATTTGGTGCCTCAATCAGGTCAGATAGGGAACCCCAAATACCACATTTACCCTCTTGATCCCCTTGGAATTTTTCAAAAGCTCCTCTTTCTTTTCCACCCTATAGTCGTGGCCTTCTGCTATGCTTCTCAGGTTCTTGCCCTACACCAAGTACCTTCAAAACATTTTTGGAAAAAGCAGCTTGCAGAATGTCAGTTCACCCCTCTGATGTTCTCTTTTCTCATGGATTTTGGCTACTTACGTCTTGGCTGCTTCATTAACTCTCCAATGTCTTCAAATAGATGGTATATGTGTTTTACCTATATTTTCTAATTGTTCTTGGCAAAAGCATTTGTCAGCCAAAATCTACTCTATCAGGATTGGTCATAAAAGTACAAAGCTATTTTTAGTGCCTAAATAATTGCATATTGCATGAATTATAGTAGGAAAAAATGATATAACTTTTTCCCACTGGTTTGCTTTCTAGTCAGATGAAATAGCTTTTCTTATGTGTAAAGACTATTTTTTTCTACATTTTATTTGTTAACATCCTTTGCCTATTTTTCTGTTAGTAATTTTTCTTTGTTTAAGAGCTCTTTTTTATAAGAGATATTTTTAAATTAAGGATATTAACTTTCTAAACTTCATATAACTTAAAATTATTTTCCTAGTTTATTTTTCAATCCAATTGTGGCATTTTGACATCTAATCTTTTAAAAAATGTATGTGGCCTTTATTTTGCTTCTCCCATATGGTTTTGCTCTATATCATTCTTAGAAAGGTTATCTCTACCACCAAAGTTATGATGTATATCTGTATTTTATTAGTAATATTGTTCCATGTTTTATATTCAAGTATTTGTACATCTGGAGTTATTTTCATGGATTGCTATAGAAATACATACTTCATTTTTTCTATTTTTTACAGAAATGGCTAGCCAGTCATTTCAGAACCACTTAATAAATTATGTATTCTTTCACATTTATTTTTAATATCAACATTTTCTTATGTTAACATATATTAATATAAGTTAAATTCCCACATAATTTTAAATGTATTTTAAGACTTTTATACTATTTTATATCTACAACCTAGTTTTGTGTATCTTTAAAATATACTGATCTCTGAAAGAGTGTGTCTTTTTTCTTATTTTCTCAGAATATTCCTTGACATATTTGCATGCTTATCTTCTCAGATTAGCTTTATTTACTTTTTACATTTAAAAATAATCCTTTAGTAATGTTATTGGGGTTGTATTGCATTCAAATATCTAGTCTTCCCATTTGGTAGAAATTATTGCTTGGGGAAAAATATATTAGTCAATTATTTTGCACATTAATTCATTATCCTTCTGGATTTTAAAAAATCCATATCATGACCTTTTTTTAGTGTGAGCCCACTGAGAATTATGACTATAAATTTCTGAAACCATGCTGAAATAATCCACTCTTCAAGAATAGCCAAAACAGGTCAATCAAATTTCATTTTTATCTTAGGAATGTTGGGTCACAGGTTAAGAAACTCTAAATAATATTGATACTAATGATGATGATGATAATAAAAACACAGTAATAAGATAAGAATAATTATATAGTACATTAAAATCATAGGACCTGTAGTAAGACTGCTTGAGTTCAAAACTTACACCCACTGTACAATCACTAACAGTCTGGCATTGGGAAAATTACTTACTGTTCTGTGTCTCAATTAAGTCATCTTAAAATAAAGTTATTATTATCATTAAATGGAATGACACAAGTTGGTTTAGTTATTATTATTATTATCAAAATTACTATTGTTATCAGTTGTTGAGCATCTATTAGACACTTGACACTATACCAGAGGTACCAAATAATTTCTCTTCAGTCATCACACATTTATGTAGATGTCTTCCAAAACAAATTAGATACCTCACTCAGCCAGAGCTGTGGTTGTCTTTGAAAACAAATTAGATATCCCACTCAGCCAGCTATGGTGTTAAGACTTTACCATTCATGTTAATGCTTAGAATTTTCCTAAGTAAAGTAAGATAAAAGTAATGAACTTTTTGGTGAATTTACCTAAGCTGAGAACCTGGCCATCAGTTTTCCAGTGTTATTAGCCTGATGTGGTGAGACACTAGAAGTGGCCTTATTACACAAACTTAACTTACATTGGACACGCTCATGAAAATAATGTTTAAAATAGAATGACAACTGATGAATGTGCAGTGAAATTTCTCTAGTTTGCTCTATTAGGTCTGGGATTCCATATGCTTTGTTTGCTGTTTTTTCCCTAGTACCTGTCATGAATTTCTAGGCACATCATGGATACTTAACAGATATGCATTGACTTTTTGAGCAATGATGAGAAAAAATTATTATAGGAACAATAATATTCAACACCATAAAAAAAATTAGAGGGACAGGAGATAGTCTTTATGAGCAGTTGCTTCCCACTCTGTAGGGACAATTTCAGAGATGCCAAATTTTAATCATCAAATTGGCGAGGATCCAACCAAAATCAGAGAAGTTAATATAACTTCATGGACTTAGATTAAGATGACTCAATGCATTTTTCTCAAAATAGGTGTAAAATTTCCTGTTAGATATTGGATGGGCATTTCCAACTTTTGCCTTTTGTTGTGTTTTTAGAACACCCTCCAATTGATACTTTATTTCTATAGCTAAGTGTTGCAGTCAAATATCACAACATTGGAGCCATTTTGTCTCTTTATTTCTATTTTTTGCTATTATCTGTTATGATCCCTTTCAGATCAATCTTTTAGTTTATCTTTCAGAAGACATTCTTATTTCCTTCATATTCAGATCTCCCCAGCATCTTGCTCTAGCTGCCTTGTACTGACAAACAGATGTTAACATCTCTAATTTACATCTCAGGAAATTGTTTTAGAGTTTAAGTAACTTGCCTGAAGTCAGATAGTAAGTACTGGGGAGGAGAACTGAACTCAAAGCCCATACTGCTTCTGTTAGATGGCACTACCTACAGCTATTATTTATAATAATTATAGGTAATCAACATTAGAAATTATCTCGTTCTTATTCCCTGTGCCTTTTATAAGGGGTGAGGGTGGTGTCCCTCTATTTCTGTATGCAGAAAATACAGGAGTTTTCACGTTGAAAAGTTGATTAGCTTGCCATTGACTTAGAAGTTTCACAAGATGGTACCTCTTAACTGCCTTTTCCATAGTCCTATGTCTTATGTCTTCTCAGACCAACAGCTTCAAGAAGTAAATTCTGTTAAAGCCTCAGAGTTGAGTCATTCCAGGGAGATTGGCTGGCATTAAAAATTCCGCAGGACATTGGTGTATAAAAACAAGATTTACTTGAGGTGCCTGTGAGACACAAAGGCATCTTTTCCAAAAATGAAAGTTTGCTTGGTGAGTGTGGAATTATGGCAAGGGGCTGATTGACTCAAATCCATTATCCTCCACTGAGTGCTTCCTAGCCACAGATTGGTATTTGTTGAGGAGTTCCTCATCCTTGGATATTTTCCATTCTGCTCTTTACCATCTCATTGTTCTGTGGTCCACTGCTGACCATTTGGTACTAGATTACAATATTTCTATACATATACACATACGCTGTTGATTAGATTAGGACATGGGCATCTAGCTAAACTATTTTCTCTTTCTATTAGGATTGTGTGAATACTCTGATATTTCTCTCTCTGGCCCAAGGAAACATTTTCAACTTAAATTGTTTTACATTAACATGATGTCCTCTGTTTTGCATTGATTTAATAGTTAGATTCTTAGAGTTTTTATAGTGCTTTCTTTTCTCATCTATTTACAGGCATGTAGAATGTGATTCCTGCAGTCAGTTACCCATGTATTTATCTAATGAACATTTTTGGGCACCATCCATGTAGGAGACCCAATCTTAAAAAAGACATAATGTTTGTATTTGATGCATTTAGTGCTGGAGAAAGGAAACTTATGGAAAAAGTTACAAAACAATGAGGAAATTGCTTTATATTAGATAGCTCAATGTACTAGCGGAAGTATGGCCAATGCATTCTAGGGCCGGGGATATCAATTATTCTATACAACTTAAATGTTTAAAATATATTGATTTTAAAGAAGTAGATTGAAGCCATATAGGCAAGTATATATTTCAAAACAAACATATAAGACTCAAGAGTTTTTGTTAACCTATAAACATTTTAGAAAATAATACATATAACAGGTAAGGCAAGATGTACTTTAGCTTCGAAGAAACACACACAGACAGCCTTCTGTACCCTTGGACCATGGTTGGTTGAATCTGCAGATGCGGAACTCAGGGATATGAAAGTTGCACTGTATTCATTGTACTGTGATGGACTGGAGCCTCTGTGGATTTTATGTGATGGACTTGAGCTTCTGTGGATTTTGGTATCCGTCAGACCTCCTGGAATCAATCCCCCACAGATATCGAGGAACAACTGTATTTCAAACACAACTGGGGCTTAAGGGCAAAACCACATTACAGAAAGTGTTTGCGATAATTAGGTTGATTTTGTGGTCCTGCCTTTATCTTCTATTGCTTGTTCATAGGTGATATTTTACATGTAGGGGCTACACCATCTGCAAATAAAGAACTTGAGAAAGCAGTACAATATAAATGTTTCTGGCCCATAGCAATGTTTTCCCTCCAAGGTATCTTGGGTACAAATCTGATCTCAGCCAATTTGTGTTGATTATAAAATTTAACATAAAGAGTTTTAGTGTTGTGGGACCCCTTACAATGTACTAGCCTGATTCCAATATAAGTTTCGTTCTTTAATGATATTTCTGAATAAATGGCTTATATTATTAAGTACACAACTAATATGCTAAATAGTTTAAATACACTATGTCACAATCATCATCATGTCTGTATGATAGGTATTATTATTACATAAATTTTACAGAAGAGGAAGCAGATTCAGAGAGGTAACTGGCCTAAAATCACACAGTGGAAAGTGGCAGGTCTGGGATTCAAACTCATGTGTCTTATTATGGAGTCCTTTCCTCTTACTTATAATGGTCAATATATGTAGATGTCTATAGGTAGGAGAGAAACATTATACAAAGGAACAAATTCATCTGGAATCCAATATATGCAAATGAAACTGGAATAATTATGAAACTGCAGTGATATTATCTAGATTTTCTGCACCTCTCTCTCTATTATTTCTTACTAGACATATTTTGATGAAAACTCGATTGTCATTTCTTAGTTCCTCATACTGTCTTCTACCACCCCCTTTGCCATCATCACAGCTGGATGCTGAGGATAATGAGAAGCAAAAGGATTTAGTCTTCAAGTTGGGGAATAAGAGGCAGGAACAGATGGAACATTTTAGAAACAGAGATTGTGATTTTATGCACTCTCCAAAGTCACATAAACTAAAGGAGGTTAAGAAGAAAGGAAAATTACTTCCCAATGACTTGTTTTTCTGAGTTTGTTATAATTGCTAAGGACAGAGCTATTCTACATCATCTTCCTTTCAAATATGTACATTATGTAAGTGATTCAACTTTATTTGTAGTTTCATTACTCAAAGATGTGTTAGTCTTTTTCAAAGTTTATAGGTAAAATTTGGGCAAACTTCAAAGAAAGAAGCATGGAACTTAGACATTGTGGTTATAATGGAATGGTCTGCTATGTCCTTAAGAAGAACTTTTGGCTCACCACAGAGTACTGCAGTACTGCAGAAAAGTACTGTGGTATATTGTTGAGATCACCATGATCATGGGACAAGTCTTCATACTTGTTTTAAAATCTTGATTTATTTGTGGTATCCAGAGTATTTTAGATTCCCTAGTCAATGTTATAATAGATTAATACAGAAACCACAAAGCCAATTTAGTAATTTGTACTGAAAAATAGTGTCAAAAGGACCACATCCTATAGTCTATCAGTCAATGTACTCTCTCTCTAGAGATTAGCTTGTGTGAGATGTTATTTGGCATTTAGAGGTTGTTGGTGATTGAGGAACATTTATCAACTGTACCATCCAGCTGTCCTACCCTTACGTCATTTTCACCAAGGCAATATGTCTACCTACCAGACGTGGTGTTGGGGTCATCTTGTAGGTTACCCTTTGCCTTGGTATAGGCTGGTAGGAAAAGCATTTTGGAGCTCCCTTTTTTACGCTTCCAAGCAGATAATCATCCTTTTTATAGTACCATCTTTCGTAATACAGAGTAAAACTGAATGGATGAGATTTTGTTACCATTTGTACTCCAGCCTTTATTTTACTGGTTGGCCAGAAAGTTCATTTGGGGTTTTCCATAACATCTTATGGAAAACCCCAAATGAACTTTCTGGCCAACCCAATACATTAACACAATTAGAATAAATATATTTATCTAGATTTTTGGGGACTTCCTTATTAATTGTTACTTAAGTGTGAGTCACTTCTACATTTAGCTGACCAGATTCCTTATATTCCATTGTTTTCCCACAGTTTCATCACAGACAGTTACCTAATTCCAGTCTGGGGTATATCTTGTTTTTATTCTATAGTGTTGCACATGTAATGACAATTCCAGTGGAATCCAGCTATATTTTAGGAAACAGATTTAATAAAGACACTGGATAACTCTTGGGGATAATGATGGGATCTCCCTACACCTGCTCACTTTTGACATTTCTTTCTCTTAACTCTTACCCTCTCATTTTCTTTTTCACTCATTGTTTCTTTCTCCTTTTACACATTTAATTAATCCTTCTTTCCTTTCTATCTTCCTTCTCCCTTTCTTACCCTTCCTTTTCTTGTCCTTCTCCTACCCAATACCTGCAAGTGGTATTCATAAAAATAGGTATTGGATAGAGAAAGTAGCTCTACTAATAATTAACCACAAGTGATAAACTATACTTTCTTCTCCACCATCTGCTAGGATGGAGACACAAGAACCTTCAACAACATTTTGAAAGTAAAACATAATTATAACTTTTAGTCATCAGGAACTGGATAAAATCATAAGTTTATGGTCATGGACATCTTAAGACCTTTGTCTTATTTAATGTAATTTTGGGTCTCAGTAGTCACCCAGAGTGTTTGATAAATATTATCCAGGTCGTATAAAGAATTTACTGGTTTCAGAGGAAATTAGCTTCTACAGCTGAGTTTCTTAGCTGTTCCTAACTGAAATTCTCCCAACAATGTGATTTCTTGTTAAGTTATATTTTTAATATATGCCTTGCAAAAGGGCTGAATTGCTATTTATTGAATCTATTTACTGAATTTTGATATTCAGTCAATTTGTGATGGGATGGAAGTTTCTAGGAATGAGTAATTTTGAGACTGTTTTCCTTCCGAGATACATATTTCTGTGGATGAAATTTGGGTTTAATTAACTAGGACTCTACTGTAGTTCTGTCCCTTATTGCCACTGATATACTTTTTGCCTTTTCCAATATGGCTTTTCAAATACTAATAGTTTGATCACGAACTCTCATACAAACATGCCCAGGAAAACTCCACCATTCATTTTCTTAAATACACTGAGAATTCTAAAATTAATGGTATTTTTGCTCAGTCTTTCTTTACTCAGTGCTACTAACATTACAACAAAACTTGCACCATGTGGTTGAAATTATCGTGGTACTCCGCACAACAGGCTGCACCCTGAGCTCCTGAAAACCTGTTCTAGATATCGCTCATCCAACATGGAATTTGATCAGGGAGGAACTGAAACTAAGGAAAATTAAATAGTGGGTCTAGAATAGCACAGTATGTGGTTGGATCTGTGTTAAAAATATATTTTTAAATGAACATATTACTGCAAATTGTCAAAGTTTAACATGTATTAGAGGCATTGATACTTTCCACCTTCTATGGCATTATCCTGATGTGTTGTTCCCGATGGCACATATGGCAGCAAGCTCTGTTATGGCACATTCATAGCTGGGTTCTTCTCTGATCCAGAGAGGTCTCTAAGCCAACCTGGAGTCCAGGCCACGACTATCTCATCCCATGACCATGTCACATGCACTTTGAACGCTTCCTCTGAATTATTATAGCTACAAATTGAGCAGAGTTGACACTGAGACAGTCATTCCTATGTCATATTTTTGGTCAGTACACCCTTTCCACTTCAGTTCTTCTCAACGTTAAGTGCATTGGATAATGGAACAAAATTATACATTTCTTTTCTTTCATTTTTGATATTAAAAACTTTTATCCCTGTATTTAGAAACACAGGAAGTCAAAATAACATCTGAAAAAGTTGAAAAAAAATAGTTGTCTTATGAAATTGGTCCGGAATTAGAAAGTGGGGATCAATGCATAACTTTGTGAATGTATGTAAAAGCCACTGACGTGTACAGTTTAGAAGAATGAGCTTTATGGTAAATGTGTAATATGTCAATAAACTGCTCTTCGAAAAAAAAAGTAAAGAAACACTGTTGGCCACACCTTCAGCACAGTTTAGAGCATGACAGTTTTGCAGCATCTCCACAGCACCTGCCCTGGTCCACGAGCCTCTCACCTGCTAGATTTTCCACTTTCACACATGCCCTGCCCTTCCCCCAACATTGGTTATGCAACACAACTACCTCTTTAACTCTGTTGAGTCAAATTATTCCTGCATTCAAAACCCTATAATGGATCCCTGTTTCACTCAGAGTAAAAACCTATGCCCTTTTAAAGCCTTTTCATGATGCTTCACCTTTCCAAACTCTCTCCTTATTCTCTCCCGTTCACTAACTCTGCTCCGGCCATACCAACTGCCTTGCTGTCCCTCATACTCACCAGCCATGCTCCACCTTAATATTATTACAGGCTGTTTCTCTGCATCATTCTTCTCAACATCTCCATGACTAACTCTCTTACCTCTGATAAGTGTTTGCGCAAATGTCACTTTCTCAGGAGGATGGCCCTGACCCCGTATTTAAACATAGCTTCATGTCCACAAAGCCCTTAGACCTCAGCTGTAAGATCACACCTTCCCTGCTGGCCCCTTGTTTTTTCCATGGCACTGAACCCTTTAATAACACTGTGCGTATGTAATTTGCTTATTCACTCTGTTTATCCTTGTATGTTTATTTGTTATGTTTATCAGTGCTCTTGGTATATCACAGGTGCTCAATCAATGTTTGTTGAGTTAAATAAACGTGTAAAATTTTATTATACAGGAATTCCTAATCTGGAGGTATCGTAATCATCAGGGGATTCATGAATACTTGATTTTATGCAAAATCCTGTGTGTACTATTTGTTTGTGTGCTATTTTTTCCTGGAGAAAGTGTCCATAGTCCTAATCAGATTTTCAGAAGAAAGAAAAAAACAAATTGTAAGTATTATTGCTTGTAACCACTATCCATGCTCTTAATTGGATTTTTTGATAGACTATGTATTTATTTATTTTTTAACATCTTTGTTGGAGTATAATTGCTTTACAATGTTGTGTTAATTTCTGCTGTATAACAAAGTGAATCAGCTATATGTATACATATATCCCTATATCCCCTTCCCCTTGCGCCTCCCTCCCACACTCCATATGCCCCCCCCCTCTAGGTGGTCACAAAGCACTGAGCTGATCTCCCTGTGTTATGCAGCTGCTTCCCACTAGCTATCTATCTTACGTTTGGTAGTGTATATATGTCAATGCTACTCTCTCACTTCGTCCCAGCTTACCCTTTTCTCTCCCGATGTCCTCAAGTCCATTCTCTATGTCTGCATCTTTATTCCTGTCCTGCCCCTAGGTTCATCACAACCATATATATGTGTTAGCATATTTCTGACTTACTTCATTCTGTATGACAGACTCTAGGTCGATCCACCTCAACTACAAATAACTCAATTTTGTTTCTATTTATAGCTGAGTAATATTGCATTGTATATATGTGCCACATATTTGTTGTCCATTCGTCTGTCGATGGACACTTAAGTTGCTTCCATACCCTGGCTATTGTAAATAGTGTTGCAATGAACATTGTGGTACATTACTCTTTTTGAATTATGGTTTTCTCAGGGTATATGCCCTGTAGTGGTATTGCTGGGTCATATGGTAGTTCTGTTTTTAGTTTTTTAAGGAACCTCTATACTGTTCTCCATAGCAGCTGTATCAATCTACATTCCAACCAACAGTGCAAGAGGGTTCTCTTTTCTCCACACCCTCTCCAGCATTTATTGTTTGTAGATTTTTTGATGATGGCAATTCTGACTGGTGAGGTGATACCTCATTGTAGTTTTGATGTTCATTTCTCTAATGATTAGTGATGTTGAACATCCTTTTATGTGTTTATTGGCAATCTGTATGTCTTCTTTGGAGAAATGACTGTTTAGGTTTTCAGCCCATTTTTGGCTACCTAAGGAGACAAAAATCATGTATGCAGAAAACTATAAGACATTGATGGAAGAAATTAAAGACAATACAAATAGATGGAGAGCTATACCATGTTCTTGGATTGGAAGAATCAGCATTGTGGAAATGACTATACTACAAAGCAATCTACAGATTCAATGCAATCCCTATCAAACTACCAATGGCATTTTCCACAGTACTAGAATAAACAATTTTACAATTTGTATGGAAACACAAAAGACCTCAAATAGCCAAAGCAATCTTGAGGAAGAAAAATGGAGCTGGAGGAATCAGGCTCCCTGACTTCAGACTATACTACAAAGCTACAGTAATCAAGACGGTATGGTACTGGCACAAAAACAGAAATATAGATCAATGGAACAGGATAGAAAGCCCAGAGATAAACGCATGCACATATGGTCATCTTATCTTTGATAAAGGAGGCAAGAATATACAATGGAGAAAAGACAGCCTCTTCAATAAATGGTGCTGTGAAAACTGGACAGCTACATGTAAAAAAAAATGAAATTAGAACACTTCCTAACACTGTACACAAAAATAAACTCAAAATGGATTAAAAACCTAAATTTAAAAGATATGAATATTAGTGGTTTTATTTAATGATTCATTTTCTAGCAAATTCTCACTACAATGAATGACCAATGACACCTGCTACCAGAAAGTTTCAAATCCCAGATAAAGGATTGAAAAAATAAACTGGTAACTTTTATAAAATTGGACATCTGATGGCATCAGACTTCTAAATAGCAACAAATGAGCAAATGATGAAGCAATGTCTTCAAAATGGAAGAAATTATTTCTAACTTAGACTTCTATCCCAATCTAAATGATCAATCAAATATAAAGGTAGACCAAAGATATTCAGATGTATCTGCCCTTCTCAGAAGCTATAGGAAGAATGCTCACTGAAAGAGAAGAATCAATCAAGATAGAGAAAGACAGGAAGGTAACACAGGCAGTATCACATGTACGTGCACACATGTGTGTAAGGACTGAGAATAAACAGACCATCATGAAGCAGAAAGAAAAAAAAAAGAGAAAGAATGGACACAGAGTTCACCTGATATTTTGGTTATAAGATTTAACAATAATAAAAGAAATTTTAGGCATGAGCTACTTAATTTGTGACTGAATTAATAGTTAATCTATGTATGCATCTATCTATTCACACACACAAACATATAAATATATTATATAAGTATAAGAAATATACATATATGTGCATATGAAATATATATGTATATATAAAGCTAAATAATTTTAAAAGGTAATTGTTACCATCAAAAGAACAATTTAAAAATGCACATTAATTTAGAAATAGTAATTTGTCTTTAAATAATGTCTTCATAATATAATAATGCAAACACTGACTACTGATTTAACAAATAATGTGTATTATTATATTGAAGATGGGAGGAGAATATGTGAGTGATTCAAGTAGAGAATAGTGTGCAGAAACCAATAGATACGATCTAAACCTAAACTCAAGAGATATAGCAGTAGCAGGTTATTTGGAAACCTAGAGGTAAAGAACAGATGAGACTTGTAAGGGAGTGGAAAGTTTGCCTCTGGGAACAGGAATCCAGAATATGGAGCAGGTGGGAAAGAACTTTGCTTCTTTGTTTCTTATTTTTTAAAAAGTCTTATACTTTGAACATGGAATTAATTTTAAGAAATATAAAAATCAGGTTTTAAAAAGAACAATATGAGGCCATTAATCATCCCAGCTCATGGGATTATTGGACATTTATTCCAGGATTGCATTAAGTGTGATGTGGACTATGGAGAAGAATAAGCATAGACCCTGCCCAGCTGTCATTCCATTGTAGTTCTCATATAAAGACTCCATTGCTTAGTTGTTACTACAGTAGTTGTGTCATGGTCACATTTATACTGAATTTACTTACAGACTCTATTTCCTAACCAACCATGAGCCCTTTGAAGAAAGTTTCTATATCTTATTCAGATCCTCTTTTCTGTACCTCGGATATAGTAGATGCTCGATAAATGTTGCTTGAAAGTAATTAGCAGTTTCCAAATTCAAGGCATAACCTTGAGTAAACCTACATATGCCTCAGAGTTGCCTGAGTATCTTCTAAAAATATAAAGGTCTTCATATTAATTTGGTGTCCTGCAACTTCACCGAATTCATTGATGAGCTCTAGTAGTTTTCTGGTGGCATACTTAGGATTTTCTATGCATAGTTTCCTGCAATCTGTAAACAGTGACAGTTTTGCTACTTCTTTTCCCATTTGGATTCCTTTTATTTCTATTTCTTCTATGATTGCTGTGGGTAGAACTTCCAAAACTATGTTGAATGAAAGTGGCGAGAGTGGGCATTCTTGTCTTGTTCCTGATCTTATTTGTTCACCATTGAGTATGATATTAGCTGTGGGTTTGTCATATATGGTCTTTATTATGTTGAGGTATGTTCCCTCTGAGCCCACTGTCTGGAGAGTTTTTATCATAAATGGATGTTGAATTTTGTAAAAGCTTTTTCTATATCTATTGAGATGATCATATGGTTTTTATTCTTCAATTTGTTAATGTGATGTATAACATTGATTGATTTGTGGAAATTGAAAAATCCTTGCATCCCTGGGATAAATCCCACTTGATCATGGTGTATGACCCTTTTAAAGTATTGTTGGATTTGGTTTGCTAATATTTTCTTGTCTCTACTTTTGAAGAATCTGATTGAGGTGATACACTATGGATATACCAGGAATGTGTGTTGTGTCAAAAGCACAGCACACACAATGGCCAGTCACTAGCCATTGAGGTGGAGCATATGTGTGTCCTAAGAGGCATGCTATGTGCTGTGGGATTCTGAGGAGAGCAAGAGTCATTTTGGATGGGTGGATTTGGAGGAGCCAGTGTTGGAAGCAGAGGTCCCATACTGTGCTCCTGTAAAATACATCTTTGTTTTGGTGGCTCTGGACACTGTTGTCAGTGCCTGCTGCTACTTAAAGTGTGATCCTTAGACTTAGGGTTAACCCTGAGGCTTTACTCAAAATAACATGGTTTAATTTTTAAGGGTTTCATAATAGAATATTTTCTCATCATGCTTCTTATTCAGATGGATTGCAGCAGTTTTCTCCCAAGCCTCAAATTATTTCTATGCTTTTCCTTATAGCTTGATAATTTTTTCCCCTGTAAATACCAGAGAGAACATGGATTGGTGTTCAAAAATTAATGAGCACTGCTCCTGGCTCTGCCCATCTCTCACTAATGTTATAACCTTAGGCACAAGCCATTAACCATTCCGAGCTTGTGTCTTCATGTATTAAATGAAATAATAATGACTAGCTGTTTGTTTTATAGGGTTATTATGAGTATCTAACGAAGTATGGATGGAAAAGCCTGGACTAACTACAAATTTTTATAGATCTCAGGGAATTGTGTTATTATAATTATTGTTTAAATATTGTTCATCTATTTTGTCATCATGCTATCATTTATTCTTTAAACTTGGTTGCCCAGATTTAGTCTGTTGGGAAGAGAACTGCTTGGTGATTCACATAAACATGAATGTAGATGATCAGGTCAAAGTTAAAAAAAAAAAAAAGGGAAAGAATGGTAGATGTGGTTTACATTTCTCACCAGCAGGTGAAAAATATAACTTTACATTTGGATACATTTTAACAAAGTTCTGAGAAATAATTTTTGGAATAATGATACAGGAGACTCATATGCCTAGACATAAAGTTCCAGAATATTAGAAAGCTGGAAAGATGTAATCTGGTGGGTAATCTGGTTTAGGAGGGTAATTTTATATTTACTTTTTCCTAATCTTTTTGTACATCTCAAATGAAACGGAAAAATCCTGTTCATTGTCATGAACAGTTATAAACATTTTTAAAGGTATAACAAAGAAGAATTCATTTCTCTATAACCCAATAGAAAAATATCAGGGAAAATAATTTAAAGTCCAATGGAAGCATTTGTTTAAACTTCCAATTTAAAGACATATGTCAATTACAAAGTACTGATTTCTGATTCTCATCAGAAAAAAAACATAAAACTCATATTGTGAAGTTTTCAAGTCAAGAGGAAGCAAACAATAATCTGCTTCAGCAAATATGATGACCTATTTTTCAATGGTATTTTTATAACAATCATAAAAATGGTATTTTTATCACAGCAAACTTTAGACAAACCATTTTTAAGGAATAATTTAGTTCTAGGATGCAAGAGAAACACTTATCTATGGCATATATATTTCACTCAGGAGGGCTTGTGGATAATATCACCCTATTTTTAAACCAAAAGTTGAATTGTGCTATTTTGATATCACCTGTTGTTAGGTACTATACTTCTCTCTCTCCTGGAAAGTCTTTCTTAGGTGCAGGAAAAAGCAAAAAGTAATTTTATTACTATTCAAAATTGCTATCTATAGTACTTTTATAAATGTCAAAAATAAATTACACAATGGAAAGACATTGTGGAAAGTACAGGAGGAAGAAAAAGCATTACTCAGGGCCATAGATGCCATCATCAAAGATAAAAGTCACTTTTCTATTCTTGACTTCTTGGAAAGGATGTTTCCCTACACCATTTCAGGCCACAAAGAGTTGTGCCCTCAAGTACTGGCCTACACAGGAAGGTATTCCTTGGATCACAAAAGTCACTCTTAGAATCTCCAGATAAAATACAGGATGCCCAATTAAACTGGAATTTAAGGTAAATAACTAGTGATATTTTAGCATCAGTATGACATGATTCTAAAAAAAGGTATTTTTTGTCTGAAATTCCAATTTAACTGAGTGTCCTGTATTTCTATTTGCTAAATCAAATTATACTTTGGTTAGCATTGTTTTGGCAGAAATTAGCATTTAGGATATTAAATATTATTTTCTGTGAACTATCTCAACAAGCAAAGTTTTGATTGACACCTCTCGTAAGGTGATTCCCCAATTCCAACCAATATCAATGAAATGTAAGGAAGTAGCCAGAATTCTAGACGAGTAGATACTCCTAAGAAGAGTAGTAGGAAGGGGCTTTTTTCCACAATAGTGAGGGTGCTTGTGTTTCAGGGAATGGTTGGGAGGGCTCCTTCCTGAGAGAAAGTGGATGCGACCTTCTGTGGGTTGAAGTGTGGGCATCTCATGTAGACAGAGAGTACTAACGGATACCATGAATGAGAAACTGGGGGCAAGGTGTTGATGACAGAATTTTAGGCAACTTCCGCATGCTGTGATGTGCTTCCCGAAACCTGTTGCCATCTTATTAATGGACCGTTGAACTTTCAAGGCTTCTGAATTGACTGCTTTTCCTGTTTTTCTTTCCTCTCTCTTTTTCTTTTACTTTATTATTATTATTATTTTTTAATGTGACACCAAGTACAGCTAGACCACCAGGGAGAAGCCTACTTTGGAAACAAAAAGAACAACGTTCTACTTCAGGCAGTTTAACTCTTGACAGAATGATGTCAAAGGATGAAGATGGGCCAGACCTCTGCTTGCTGTGCTCTTAAACAATTACCAGAAAGCTGAAGAGATTCCACAATGACAAGCACAGTGAGCATATAAGGTTTGTTGTGAAGGATTCTAAGCAGATGATTTGATTTAAGCAGTAGCATGCGACATTGCTAAATTAACCTGAAAACCTCCGATTAAAATAAGCAAAATTAAATTGTTAGTTAACTCAGCATCTAGAGCTATCCAATTTCTTAAGAAATCGAAATCCTTTTATGAGGTGGAATGGCCATTGGTGGCAGACATGTCCAGACACATTCAAGGCGTTTGCTTATTTCAGCGCGTAAGATCTGACGTGGGTCTTGGCTGCTGCTATAGAGAAATTAGTTCAGGCTTTGTTTTCAATTACACGTTTTACTTTCAAATAATTTTAGGTTTACAGAGAGGTCATAAAGATAGTACAAAGATTTCCATATACCCTCCGCGTAGTTCTCCCTAATCTTACATATCTATGGTGCATCTACTATCGGTACATTAAAATTAAATACATTTCAGAATTTATTTGGGTTTCACCAGTTTTTCCGCTAATGTCCTCTTTCTGTGCCAGAATCCAATCCCATCTGGGCTATTACACTGCATTTGTTCAGGCTTTTGCTACCAAATGCTGGAGAAATTCGGGGTGCACTGTGCCAGGGGCAGAAAAAGAACTTTGAGCCACTGTGACTATTCCATTCAGTAGCGTAAAGTACAGCTAGATTCCCATTTTGATTTATAACCACTTCTGAACAAGTGAGGAAAAGTTGTTTTGCCTAATGATTCTCAAGCGTGGCTGCATCCTGAAATCACCTAAGGGGAGTTAAACCATGCTGATGCTTGGGTTTCACCTCAAGTATGCTGATTTAATTGGTATGGGGTGCAACACGGTGCATCCTGAGCTTTCAAAAGCCTCCCAGGTACAACAAAGCTTAAGAAGCTTTCTGCTGTGTAGCCAAATGGAGAATCACTGGTTTTAGCCTCAGAGCTAGGAACAGAGAAGTCACTGAGCCAGCCTCCCCCAAGGGGCGACGGAGAGCATCTACATGTACTCTACACTCCTGGGTCAGACTGTAGGAGGAAAATCCTGAAGGCACCTCAGAATTTCTGGTCTTCATGAAGCATTTCAGGAAAAAAGAATACAGCTCTGGTGCACTCAGTCAAGAAGACCAAATAGAGCCATGGTCTGTGAGTCTGAAATAGCAATTAAACTTGGTGTATTTATTTCCTACTTATTACAAATGTAGTGACCTGACACAAATTTATTATCTCATCATTCTGGAGGTCAGAAGTCTGAAATGGGTCTTTCTAGACTAAAATCAAGGTGTCAAAAGGGCTGAATTTCTTCTGGAGGCTTTAGAGTGGAATCTATTTCCCATCCTTTGAAGGCCACCTGCATCCTTGGCCCATGGCCCCTTTTTGCTGTCACTCAAGCTTCTGCTTCCATCAGTACATCTCCTTCTCTGACCCTGACTCTTCTTCCTCTTCCTTTCACTTATGAGGACCCCTTGTGATTACGTTGGGTTTTCCAGGATAATCCAGAATGATCTTCCTATCTCAAGACCCTTAACTTAATCACAACTGAAAATTCCCTTTTGCCATGTAAAGTGACTCATACACAGGTTTCAGGGAATAAGACTTGGGCATTTTTTGGGACGCATTGTTTTGTCCACGGCATTTGGGGAGTCAGAAATGAGGCAGGAGCTCACAACTAGGTTTTTATATGCTGACCAGGCCAAGACCAGGCCAAGACCAGGCCAAGAAGAGGCACTGGTTTTATGAATCTTACATATATGCTAGTGACTCTTGAGATGCATTGAGAAGCTATCTTTGCCCAACACAAAAGCTTGGAGACTGTCTTTATCGTAACTATTAAGAACTCAAATTAATATACTGAGAGCCAGTGTCAGTGGAAAATAGGTAAATATCTGAGGTCATTAGCATCCTAACTGTACCTGTAAGTAAAAGAAAAACTTAATCAAAATGACCTAAGTGATGATATTATTTTCATACATAATCAGTTCAGAGGAAGAGTGGGCATCAAGTTTGTTATTTTTTTTTAATTTGGTTGTTTGTCCATTTTCCGTCAATGTTATCATTATAGTCAGTTTTGTCTAAAACTGGTTCCTCTTGCTGTCACAATAAACCTTCAGTGGCAATCAGGGGTGAGTGGCATATAATGGCTAACTTGCTAACTTAGGTTAAGCAGCTGTTCCTGGACCAAAAATAGTTACCAGGGAAATAACGGTGGGGTTGGTTTAAACTAATTAGAGGCTTCCTCTGGAGCTGGGTTGGAGCCATGTTCCTCTGAATCACAGAAGCAAACTTGGGGTTCTGTAAAAAAAAAAAAAAAATTGGAAGGGAATCAGCAGTGTCTACCAGTAAAAACTAAACTATCCTCGTGTTTCTCAGATGCTTGAGAAAGGTGAAGAATTTATTTAAATCCAGCTGCTGCCATCGTGGATCAATCAAATCCTAGTCTAAATATTTGACTATTAGTTGCAATTTAGAATAAGTAGAGTTTATAGAACACATATTATTTTATGTTAAATGTATTTACGTCAGATTTGCCATATTTCAACTGGAAACAACAGCTGCATTTTACGTGACTGTTTTCATTTGGCAGGACTGAAAACAGCGGTTCAAAGTATATTCTCTCCTATCCAAGCGAGAGCAGCTGGCCAATCTCAGTGTTATTTCATACTTCATTTAAACTTGCTAAGTGATTTCACAGTGCCAGTGTGCTTGGAGAAACAAGCTATAACTAAATGAAAAAAAAAAATTAACCACTACCAAAATTCAAAGCCTTGTTTTTTTTTTCCTTTCTAGTATTAAAATCAAGACTCCTTCAGGAATCTTGTCTTTCAGAGGTTAAGTCACCTGATCTCTTAATCCTAGGGAAATACAAAAAATATAAATTTACCAGCTAGGACAAAATCAAACTGGCCTGAAGTCTGAACAACCTGACCTCTTTAAATACTTCTGATAAATCAGAATTGAATGAACCTATCCATCCTTCTCACTGCCTTTTTTTACACTGTGAAATTTTTTTCTGCAGCTTGCTCTGGGAGTAGAGTGTATGAGTTTTCCATTGCTGCTGTAACAGGTTACCACAAATTCATGGCTTAACAGCAACACAGGTTTATTATCTTAGCTTTCTGGAGGTCAGAAGTTGGAAAGGGGTCATAGTGGGCTAAAAGAGAGATATTGGCAGGGCTGTGTTCCTTTGGGAGGCCCTAGAGCAGGATCTGTTCCCTTGGCTTTTCCAGCTTCTCTAGGCCTCCTGAATTCCTTGGATCCTGGCTGCTTCTTCTACCTTCAAAGGCAGTAGTGGCTGGTCAAGGTTTTGTCAAGCTGCTTCACTCTGACACTGACTCTCTTGCCTCCCTCTTCCATTTATAACGAGCCTTGTGATTACATCCGGACCCACCTGAACAATTCAGGCTAAACTCCCCATCCCCCAATTCTTAATTTAATCACACCTTCAAAGTCTCTTTTACCAGACAAGATAGCATATTTACAGGTTCTAGGAATTTAGACGTGGATATCTTTTGGGACCATTATTCTGCCTACCACATAGGATGGGTCAAACATTTTTGTACCTATGTATACATATTCTGACTTTTTCATTCCACCAACACTCAAGAAGCTACAGTGTGCTAGGGACCTAATATATGCCCACATATTTTCTGTTATTAAGATTGCAGATTTTTGCCTATATACTATCTGGTGTCATATAGGTCTTGGTAGGATTTCTTGATTTTTGTGGTTTACCTGTAGCTAAAGTCAAGCTAAAGCCCAATAAGCAGTGGTTTTCCACCTTCCAGTTTCCCATGTACTTTTGGTTTTAAGAATGGTCACACTCCCTTCTCCCCCATGAACTCACTTACTGAAGTTCATATAAACTTTAGGGCTCAACTCAATTTTCATCCCCTCTGGGAAAATCTTGCTGAGGTTTTCTTCTGCAAAAGTTAACTTCTTCCTCCTTTTTGCTCTGATCCCACTGCCAACCCTTGTCAAATTGCCACAGCTATCTTTTTTAATATCTGCCTTCCCCTTAGCCGTTGAGAACTTGCAGAGCAGAGTCTGTGACTTAAATTTTGTATTCACTATTTTGTACGTGCTGAAAAAATATTGGTTTAATTCCTCAAAGAATAAATTATACATTTATCTTAAAATTACCCAAAATATCTAAAAAAATAAATGTTAATGCTAGTGTCTATCTCCAGCATTCCAGTTCTGGCCTCTAGTACACTTTATTTTTAAACTACAGGTTACAGTGTATCTTCTCTACATTGGAATTTGAAGTCCAGATGAATAGAATAATATTGGAATGTAAATTATGGACTCAGGACATGTATTATTTTGGGTTCACACTGTTATTTTGAGCACACAACACAAAGCTTGATACATTAGAGTTCAACAACTATATGTTACAATAAGAAATATTGTGTTTTTATGAAAGAAGTCTTTTATGATAGGATATGCTTTGGGGTTTTAATTTTTTTCTTTTTGTATTTAAAATATAAGTAAATATAATTAAATCATAAATATTTTAAAGTTTCAGAGCAGAAATTTTTCCAATACTTTTTATGTCATCTGTCATGAAAATACTTTCATACATTTGTACTTTCACTCATTGACCATTGATTGATTGAGGCCACATGCTTCCCTAAGTGGCAAACAGTTCAGACCCAGGTAAGCCTCGGTAAAGCCTTAACTGCCTGGTAAGGTCACAGCTTGGTGAGTGGTTCTGCTTAATTTGTTTGGCCTCTCTGTCTACCAGAATCTAAATTAAGTAGACCAGAACATGTTCTAGAAATTTATTAAAAACTCTCAAGAAGACATTCTCCAACACGTGTTGACTAAAGACAACAGAATTTTTCATTTATTTGTTTTGTCTATTTTAGAATGAGTGAACCCATACTTAAGCAGATATTTGGTATAATTTACTGTTTCAATCCAACTAGAAATAGTTATAATACTAGCATGAAAATTCTAGATAACTTAGCGATCATCCATAATTTTAAAAATCTTTATCAAAATTTGCATATCTCATCTATCTCTGTAAACTATCTTCCCTGAATTACCCTAATTATCTTTTTTTATGCCATTAAAGCTATGTTTAGAGTAAGGGGTCAGTCTTCCAAATGAGCAATTACAAAAATGTGGTGGAGAGGAAATGTTTCCCTTGGTGGGACCTAAAAGCATAAGGTAATATTCTGAGGACATTACTCTCATTCAACATTTTCATTTTTTGATCTTCTACTTTGGCATTATTTGCCTTTTACACCAACACACAATGTAGAGCAGATTCCAAGGGTCTGCATTATTTATCAGTTTCATTACTGTTTTGGAGGAAGAAATTTTCCTCTACCTTTCTAAATTCTTCTGGATGATCCAAGAATTAAATTGACATGAGGCATATTAACAGGAGAAAAATCAAACAAAAGTTTAATAACATGTATATATGGGAGAGACCCAGGAAAACTGTGTAACTCCTCAGAATGGCTGAAAACCTCACCTTTAACACCGTCTTCAGCAAAAGACAAAAGAGGATGTAGAGGATGGTGGTTTGGGACTTCAAAGAGGAGGAAGGCAATTCACATGGAGATGAAAAAGCAAATGTTTAGTAAACAAATACTTGCTGGGTCAGGGGACACAACAATGGGACACAGAGTGGACTCTGATCTCTAGACCCTGCTGACTTTGTTTCCCCAACCACCCTTAGCTCATGTTCTTTGCAGATATCTCTGGTGATTGCTCTATTCTGAGAATAGGTCCTTTATCAAAATTTTTTTAGGCAGTTAAGGGAGAAGTAACAAGACAAACTTCTGAATTTTGTTTCTTAAAAATAATCAGCCTAAATTAATCCTCATGCCAAAGAGACACATTTTGGGGTGGCAATTTTGCTCCATTGTTGAGCTAAATTCCTGCAAAATGAAAGAAAGTGGATGGAATTTGAGTATTTTTGAAAAATGTACAACTCATCCAAACTTTTCATTCTTCTTTATTCATAACCTGGCCTCTATTTTCTTATTACATGTTTATTCCTAACTCAGTGAAAATCTAGGTTTCCCAACTCTAAGCAATTTTTATATTTGTAGATCTCATGAAGAATTTTTGTATATATGGAAGAGTTCTTTTTTTAGTGCTTTAATACAAAAGTTCACAATAGCTGTACAACCAGTTAGCAATAATGAAATCCTTGATATCTAAAATGATATTCTTCCTCCCTCTGCAATTTTTGGGAAAAGTTTGAGAAGGATAAGTATTAGCTCTTCTCTAAATGTTTGATAGAAGTCACCTGTGAAGCCATCTGGTGCTGGACTTTTGTTTGTTGGAAGATTTTTAATTACAGTTTCAATTTCGTTACTTATGATAGGTCTGTTTATATTATCTAATTCTTCCTGGTTCGGTCTTGGAAAACTGTACCTTTCCAAGAATTTATCCTTTTCTTCAAGGTTGTCCATTTTATTGGCATAGAGTTGTTTTTAGTAGTCTCTTATAATCCTTTGTATTTTGATGGTGTCACTTATGGTCTCTCCTTTCTCATTTCTAATTTTATTGATTTGTGTCCTCTCCCTTTTTTTCTTGATGAGTCTGGCTAAAGGTTTATCAATTTTGTTTATCTTCTCAAAGAACCAACTCTTAGTTTTATTCATCTTTGATATTGTTTTCTTCATTTCTATTTCATTTATTTCTGCTCAGATCTTTATGATTTCTTTTCTTCTACTGACTTTGGGGTTTTTTTGTTCTTCTTTCTCTAGTTGCTTTAGGTGTAAGGTTAGATTGTTTATTTGAGATTTTTCTTGTTTCTTGAGGTGAGATTGAATTGCTGTAAACTTCCCTCTTAGAACTGCTTTTGCTGCGTCCCATAGGGTTTGGGTCATCGTGTTTTTGTTGTCATTTGTTTCTATGTATTTTTTATTTCCTCTTTGGTTTCTTCAGTGATCTCTTGATTATTTAGTAGTGCACTGTTTAACCTCCATGTATTTGTGTTTCTTACAGTTTTTTTTTTTCTGTAATTGATTTCTAATCTCATAGCATTGTGGTAGGAAAAGATGCTTAATATGATTTCAATCTTCTTAAACTTTCTGAGGCTTGATTTGTGACCCAAGATGTCATCTACCCTAGAGAATGTTCCATGTGCACTTGAGAAGAAAGTGTATTCTGCCACTTTTGGGTGGAATGTCCTATAAATATCAGTTAAATCTATCTGGTCTATTGTGTGATTTAAAGCTTGTGTTTATTTATTTATTTTCTGTTTGGATGACCTGTCCATTGGTGTAAGTGGGGTGTTAAAGTCCCCTACTATTATTGTGTTACTGTCAATTTCCCCTATGAGGCCACCATCACCCTGACACCAAAACCAGAAAAAGATATCACAAAAAAAGAAAATTATAGACCAATATCACTGATGAACATAAATGCAAAAATCCTCAACAAAATACAAGTAAACAGAATCCAACAACACATTAAGAGGCTCATACACCATGATCAAGTGGGATTTGTCCCAGAAATACAATGATTCTTCAATATATGCAAATCAATGTGATACACCACATTAACAAATTAAGGAATAAAAACCATATGATCATCTCAATAGATGCAGAAAAAGCTCTTGACAAAATTCAACACTCATTTATGATAAAAAATCTCCAGAAAATGGGCATAGAGGGAACCTACCTCAACATAATAAAGGCCATATATGACAAACCCACAACAAACATCATTCTCAATGGTGAAAAACTGAAAGCATTTCCACTAAGATAAGGAACAAGACAAGGATGTTCACTCTTGCCACTCTTATTCAACATAGTTTTGGAAGTCCTAGCCACAGCAATCAGAGAAGAAAAAGAAATAAAAGGAATACAAATTGGAAAAGAAGAAGTAAAACTGTCTTGGTTGCAGATAACATGATAATATACATAGAAAATCCTAAAAATGCCACCAGAAAACTATTAGAACTAATCAATGAATTTGGTAAGGTTTCAGGATACAAAATTAATGCACAGAAATCTCTTGCATTCCTATACACTAACAACGAAAGATCAGAAAAAGAAATTAAAGAAACAATCTCATTTACCATTACCAACAAAAAGAATAAAATACCTAGGAATAAACCTACCTAAGGAAGCAAAAGACCTGTACCCAGAAAACCATAAAACACTGATGAATGGAATCAAAGATGACATAAACAGATGGAGAAATATACCATGTTCTTGGATTGGAAGAATCAATATTGTGAAAATGACTCAACTACCCAAATCAGTCTACAGATTCAATGCAATCCCTATCAAATTACCAATGGCATTCTTCACAGGTTTAGAACAAAAAATTTTACAATTTGTATGGAAATGCAAAAGACCCTGAATAGCCAAAACAATCTTGAGAAAGAAAAAAGGAGCTGGAGGAATCAGGCTCCCCAACTTCAAACTATACTGCAAGGCTACAGTAATCAAGACAGTATGGTACTGGCACAAAAACAGAAATATGGATCAATGGAATAGGATAGAAAGCCAAGAGATAAACCCACACACACATATGGTCACCTAATTTATGACAACAGAGGCAAGAACATACAATGGAGAAAATACAGCCTCTTCAATAAGTGGTGCTGGGAAAATTGGACAGCTACATGTAAAAGAATGAAATTGGAATATTACCTAACACCATACACAAAAGTAAACTCAAAATGGATTAAAGACCTAAATGTAAGACAGGACAGTATAAAACTCTTAGAGGTAAACATAAGAAAAACACTCTTTGACATAGACCACAGCAAGATCTTTTTTGACCCACCTCCTGGAGTAATGAAAATAAAAACAAAAATAAACAAATGGGACCTAATGAAACTTAAAACTTTTGCACAGCAAAGGAAACTATAAAGAAGATGAAAAGATAACCCTCAGAATGGGAGAAAATATTTGCAAACGAATCAACTGACAAAGGATTAATCTCTAAAATATATAAATAGCTCATGCAGCTCAATATTAAAAAACAAACAACCCAATTAAAAAATGGGCAGAAGACCTAAATAGATATTTCTCCAGAGAAGACATACAGATGGCCAAGAGGCACTTGAAAGGCTGCTCAACATCACTAATTATTAGAGAAATGCAAATCAAAACTACAGTGAGGAATCACCTCACACCAGTTAGAATGGGCATCATCAGAAAATCTGCAAACAACAAATGCTGGAGAGGGTGTGGAGAAAAGGGAACCCTCTTGCACTGTTGGTGGGATTGTAAATTGATACAGCCACTGTGGAGAACAGTATGGAGTTTCCTTAAAAACTAAAAATAGAATTACCATATGACCCAGCAATCCCACTACTGGGCATATACCCAGAGAAAACCATAACTCAAAAAGACACATGCACCCCAATGTTCATTGCAGCACTATTTACAATAGCCAGGTCATGGAAGCAACCTAAATGCCCATCGACAGACGAATGGATAAAGAAGATGTGGTACATATATACAATAGAATATTACTCAGCCATAAAAAGGAACGAAATTGGGTCATTTGTAGAGATGTGGATGGACCTAGAGTCTGTCATATAGAGTGAAGTAAGCCTTAAAGAGAAAAACAAATATCATATATTAACGCATATATGTGGAATCTAGAAAAATGGTACAGATGAACCTATTTGCAGAGCAGAAATAGAGATGCAGATGTAGAGAACGGACATGTGGACACAGTGGAGGAAGGGGGGGGTGGGATGAATTGGGAGATTAGGATTGATATATTTACACTACCATGTGTAAAATAGGTAGCTAGTGGGAACCTGCTCTATAGCACAGGGAGCTCAGCTTGGTGCTCTGTGACGACCTAGATGGGTGGGATGGGCGTGGGGGAGGGAGGTTCAAGAGGGAGGGGATATAGGTATACATATAGCTGATTCACTTCATTGTACAGCAGAAGCTAACACAACATTGTAAAGCAATTATACTCCAATAAAAAAATAAATAAAATTTTTTTTAAAATTAAAAGAATAAAAATAAATAAAACAATATTCTTAATCAAGAGGACATAGATACAAGTACATTGTAAGTTTTACTGTGGTTCCTGATGCAGGTCAGGTATTTAAGGCATACAAAGTAAATAAATGAATTTCTCACCCAGTTTTATATATTATTTTTGTACATATAGAAAGGTATTGGGATTAATCAGGGTATTTTTATGTGAATGGAAAAGGTGAGGATAGAGATTTGTGTTTTATTTTTTTAGATAGGAACTTTCGAGAACAGAGGGGGAACACTTGCTGGAAGTATTGACTTGTTAGAAAATTCTCCCAACAGTTTTCCCAAGGATATAAAAACTTCAGCTCTTGTTAACAATGAATGCAGTTGAATTTTCATTCAGTATTTACTCAGTCGGAAAACTCTAAGAACCTCAACAAAGCCTCTGATGTTGGCTAAAGGCTTTTAAATGAGAGACAGTCCTTGAGTTATTCCCAGTTGTTTATTTAAAACCGAACGAATGCCAACAATGGATGTGCCACTGGGTGCCAACTTGATTAAATCACTTGACAGTAAATAACTTGGCAATAACAGTCTAATGGCAGAAAATGTATTTGATCACTGTTTTGAGCATTTACAACCGCAGGGACTTAGAGGTTGCATAATGACAGAGCAACGTGTCAAAGCAACCCTTCTGCTGACAAAAATGACAAGCTTTAGACAAAATGTAAAAAGCAATGATAAGAAGGTACTGAAGAGGGATGAAGGGAAGTCAGAAATCAGAGAGGTTGCAAACCTTGAAAGAAGGGAAAACCAGGGTGTGAGATTCACATTTAAATAGATTTCTCCCCTGAGGGCCCTTCCCAGCCCACTCACCAGTAAGTGGAATAGAGTTCAGACTCAAAGCAGCAAATTCAATGGGCTGAGAAGTTAGCACAATTCAGGAGCTGCAAGTATAGTAAGAAAAGTAAGGGGAGAAACCCCACACATTTTTGGTGTTTCTTTTCCCAGATTTGATTAGCTCCCTCTCAGGCATGTGCCAGTCTGTTCTCAGACCCCAAGGACCTTCTGCAGATCTCCTAAGCTTCCTCTCTGTGCAGCTCCCTCCTCTCCAGGGTTTTGCCCTGTGAAGTGTACCCACCGGTGGTCTCCGGCACTCCAGATCTGTGCTGTGGTCTTGAAACTCCTCCAGCGGACAGAAAAACTGGGCCAGTAGGAGTGCTCACCTCATTTGCCTCCCGTATCTCAGGATCACAGATCTTCACTGCTAACTATCTAATTTCTAGTGCCTTATTCTCTCTCTTTTCTGCTTGTAGAATACCAATTACCTGTATGTTACAGCATTACTCATTGCTCTACAACCTTTAGATGCCTTTCTTCTTTTTTTACTGCCTTGTGTGTGTGTATGTGGGAATGTGTGTGTGTTTTAATTTAGAAAATTTCTATTAATATATCTTCAAGTCCACTGATTATTTCTTCAGCTGTGTCAAATCTATTATGAGCTATTGAAGGAATTCATTTTTCTCCATTCACTCATCATTTTTATCCCTCTGCTGAAATTCTCAAACTGCATGAGATCCACTTTTTCCACTAAATCTTTAACGTAGTAATCACAGTTACTTTAAATTCCCTCTCTGATAGTTCTAACAGCTGGGTGATCCTAAGTCTGGTTTTGTGGATGGCCAAATATCTTGACAGTGAGTTGTTTTCCCTCACATTTTTGTACACCTCATAAGTTTTGATGGAATCCCAGACATTGCGTGTAGTATAGTAAGGACTGAGGTAAATAGCATTTACGCCCAGAAAGGGGCGTTTCCTGTTCTTCTGCCAGGCTATTTGTGCGGGGTGTTGAGTAGTCAAGAGTTGTGCTGAGTTTGGATTTTGCTGTTGCTATGGTAAATTTCAGCCGCACAAGCTTCAGATTCCTCTAGGGTTGCCTTGTGCTTAGGCTGGGGTTGAGTTGCCCGTGTTTGTGCTGGACCCTCACTGAATGACTATGTAACCAAAAGTGGAATCTGGCTACTTGCAGCTCAAAAGCCAATGAAGAGGCAAGGTTGGTGGAAAGGAAAGTTTGCTTTATTTCAGATGCTGGCAACCGGGGCCAGGGGAGGGGGGGAGGGTGGACTCCAACTCCCCGCCCCCCCCACACACACACTGACAATTAGGGGGCAGGAGATTTATAGACGGAGGGGGCTACATGCAGAAACAGCATAGGCAGCTCTGACAGGTTTCTTGAAATTGATCATGTGGTGTTCTGACCCAGCCTCATCTTGATTGTTTTAGGTACAGTTAGTCTTCAGTTCCAGGGTTGGCTTATTTCCATTTCTTTGAGGCAAATTCTCAGAACTGTGGCAGCTTATGTCATGGCTACAGTCTGGTCATCATGTAGTTACCTTGTTCCGCCTGGTGGGGCTTTCTGCACATATTGAATATAAGACAGCTCAGAGGATACGGCTCAGAATATTATCTGTAACCCTTGAGGAGGACTTGAATTTGCTTAATGACTAACCTATTATTATTTGGTCTAGTTTGACTGCTTTCCTTTGCTTCTGTATTTTCTCACTTCTCTGATTAAACTTATTCTTTGGCTAAAGTTTTCCCCAGGCAAAAGGCAGGCTGAGGACATGGTGGGTGGGAGGGAAGGACCATAGGGTCCTGCTCTGTTTCATCTACACCTCAGAGAGAATCTATGCCCATATTCTTGCCCCCCCCCCCAAGACTCCTTAGGCTGATGGTGTACAGCGTTGGGGCTGTTCTCTGTTGTCTTGGTTTATCCTCCAACTTAGGTCGATCCTGTGTGCCTGGGCTTTGCAGATAAGGTAATCTAAACCTTCCTGCTTTCCCTCTTCATGCCAGGCATGCTCCAATTTGTATCATCTGTGGAATTTCTTATGCAGGAGAGATGCTCTTGCTTCTTCCCCAGCTGCAGGAGATCACTAGTGATATTGGGCCCAGGATGCTTTTCTGCCCTTCACCCAGAGTTACGGGAATTTTTTTTCTTCTAATGTTGCCTTAGTAGCAATGAGTTAGCTGATTTCTTCTTACCTCCTTCTTTTATCATGGCCACACCTCTTCCTCCTGGGCCTGCTATATGTGATCCAGTCCCACTTCTCCTTTCCTTTGGGGGAAACCTGTGCCTCACTGGAATCCATGCTACTTACCGTGTGATCTCAGTTCCCTGAAGGCTTCCAGAAGGTTGTGACTTTGTAATTTTTCTTATTGTTAGGTTGGGACAGCCAGCATTTCTAGCTTTCTACATGTTGGACAAAGTGGAACTCTTTCATTAGATGTATTCTTAGATATTTAATTTTTTTTTTGGATGCTCCTTAAAGTGTAATGTTTTGAATCTTTTATTAGTCATTTGTTGCTGGTATATAAAAATACAAATGATGTTTATGTATTGATGTTAGATCCATTGCTAAGTTCACATATTAATTTTAATAGATTATTCTTTTGATTTTCTAAGTACTCAATTACTAGTCTTCAAATTATTTCTTTCTTTCCAATAACCATAAGTCTTATTTCTTTTTCTGGTCTTATACCACTGCAAAGACCTTTAATATGATGTTAAATACAAGTGGTGGCAAGGTAACATTTTTAGCCTCATGGAAAAGCTTTCAATACATCATCATTAAGTATGATTTTTGCTATAGAATTTCCTAGATTTTTTTTTAAATTTATTTATTTATTTTTGGCTGTGTTGGGTCTTCGTTTCTGTGCGAGGGCTTTCTCTAGTTGCGGCAAGCGGGGGCCACTTTTCATCGTGGTGCGCGGGCCTCTCACTGTCGCGGTCTCTCTTGTTGCGGAGCACAGGCTCCAGACGCGCAGGCTCAGTAGTTGTGGCTCACGGGCCTAGTTGCTCCGCGGCATGTGGGATCTTCCCAGACCAGGGCTCGAACCCGTGTCCCCTGCATTGGCAGGCAGATTCTTAACCACTGCGCCACCAGGGAAGCCCCTAGATGTTTTTTATAAGATTAGAAAGTTGTCTTTTATTCCTAGTGTGTTAAGAGCTTTTCTGGTGAATATAAGTGCCTTTTCTATACCTTTTCAGATGATTGCAAGGCTATTCTTTTTATTGAGTTAATGTGAAGAATAACATTAGATTTTAAAATGTTAAGGTGGCTTTGCATTTTATGAATAAACTCCACTTTGTCGTGATGTATTATTCTTTTATACATTGCTAGATTCAGTTTACTCTGTTCTTATGGCGTAATTTTGAATTTCAGAATCAATTTCATTTCATATATAAAGGTTTATTTATATTTTTATTTACTTTAGGTCAGTGCTGCTGTTATCTTTTTCTGGAAATTTAAACATTTTATCAAAAATTTAAAAAACATTGACATATAGTTGTTAATATTATACTCAAATGTTTTATATCACGTATACCCATATGTAGGTAGGTATATCTTCTTTAATATTTCTAATACTGATAATCGAGCTCTTTCTCTCTCTCCATCCATCCACTCTCTCCTCTCCCTTTTTTCCTCTATCTTCTCTCCTCTCTCTTCTTTTTTTAGATTAGCCTTGCCAGAGGCTTATGAAATTTATTAGTCTTTTTAAAATATAATATTTTGGACTTGTTGACTTTTCTCCATTGTGTATCTGTTTCTTACTCCCTGGTTTCTGCTCTTATCTTTATTATTTCCTTCTGTCTACATTCTTTGGGTTAATTTGCTGTTCTTTTTCTCAATTCTTGAGATGGATGTCTATATCATTAATTTTTTTCAGCCTTAATTTCTATTCTTATTATGCACCTGAGGCATTTTCCTCTTAGTATTGTTTATTTGCATCCTACACATTTTATTTTTCTCATAATTATGTATGTTAAGCATTTTCTAACTTTCATTTAATTGCTTCTTAAAATCCAGAGGCATCTAGATGTGTATTTCTTAGTGTCTAAACATTTGATCTGTTAGAATATCTTTTTGTTACTGATTTCTTATTTTTTCTGTGGCATAAAAATATTTGGAATTATTATAATTCTTTCATACTCATTAAACTTTACTTTATTGAGCTTCATAGGATGATCTTGTAAAATACTACTTGGGCACTTGAAAATAATCTGTATTCCACACTATACAATTTCAACTGGGTCATGTTTATGAATGGAGATGTTCACATTTTAAATAACACTTCTTGCTTTTCCTTTTTTACTTGAGCCCCCAGTTACTGAGAGAGGTGTGGTAAAATCTCCCAGTATAACATGAATTGGTCTATTTCTCCTTTTAGTTCTGTCAAATTTTATATATTTGCATATTTGCAAATTTTAACATATTATGAGGCTTTTTCATCATGTGCATAATAATTAAGACTTGAGTAATGTCAGTAGTGAGAGTTAATTATTGTCTTCAGCAATATGGAACTATCGATGACCTCAACAAAATTAATTTTATTGGAGCTATGGGAACTAAAGGCTCATTAGAGTGCAATCAAGAGAGAATGAAAGGAGACACATGGAGACTGAGTTATAAACTACATTCAAAGATTTGTTCATTAAATAAGGGCATAGAAAGTTGATGGTGGCCAGAGAAGAAATGAGATCAAGGGAGGCTGTGTGTGTGTGTGTGTGTATTTAAAGAAGTTCTTATAGCATGTTTTTATGCAGATGAGAATTTTATGCAGAGAAATTTGACAATAAAAGAAAGAGGTGGAGTAATAGCAAAAGCACGTCCCTGAGAGAGTCTGGAACCCAGTATACAATGATGAAGAGTTCATGCATTGTAATACTACAGGGAAAAGAAGAGAAAATGGACACACATATGAATAGATCAGTCAATTTTGTGTTGGAAACACGTGGAAAGTTTCTTCTCACTGTTTCTGTTTCTCTGTGAAATAAGAAAAAGGTCATCATCTGAGAATGAAGAGGGGAGGGGATCTTGGGAATTGCAAATAGAAGAGCATGTGGAGTAGTTTTATGACATAGTGAGACAATAAATGGCTAGGCAAATGTATATAGTAGAATGGCAAGGCATCAGTGAGAGCCTCTTTGCGGAAGGTGGTTATGAAATAAAAGTGGGATAAGCTTCATGTCCCACAAATAGAAAACCTTAAGCAGCAGAGGAGGTATATTCTAAATTAGGGGGTCAGTCACAAGATTCTTTCCTTCTTTCTAGATGAACGTTCTACTCTTTGTCTGGAAGCTTGTCTGGGATGATCTACTGCATGTCTCAATTTAGTGCCATTTGCTAGACGGTGAGTTTTTTGACTACCATAAATTTCCTGAAGACTTTGGAAACAAATTAACTCTCAATCCTAGTTCTAAGTGTTGTAAGGTCTTGAATTTTTGTTTCAAGTGGAAGTCAGGAAGGTTTGAGCAGGTGATTTTAACAGATGACACTGTCAAGCAGAAAGAAGTGAGAAGACTGATTTATTAGCTACCAGATGACACAGTCTTACTTTGTGAAAACGTGCCACTATCTTGCAGAAACATCATACATTCACATCATCGTTTTTTCTATTTTGTACCTTCTTGTGCCCTTTTCACTGAATCTTTAAATACCAGTTTGATTGTGGCTCTCCCAGAGCTTCTGTTCACAGACTCAGTTGGTATGTTTCTCCATTCCAGGGTCATATAAAAGTCAACTCTCCTTCACGGTGAGATAGCTCTATTTTTGCGCTAACTTAAAGTGTCTGAAAAACTAATTTATGTGATAGATTAAAGTGACAGAAAAAACACCCTAGGCACAGTCATTTCGCTTAGTGCAACAGATTTCCAAAGTACAACAGCTTTAATTTCAACATAGTAACCTCAGGAGGATCAGATACTGTTTGGCTATTAAGCCCTTCACACATCATTAATTCCCAAGCAAGATGATAAATCTCACCACAAAACTAGTTCAGTGTACATAGGAGAAAAATAGAACTGAGATGATATCTGACTTGATCACAGACTGTAGACACTGTTAAAAATAAATACTAAGTTTATATACACATTTTGGTTGGTAAAGAAAATGTAATCCATGTGAAAGCTAACGGATATAAGCTCAAATACCACCTCTTAACTTGCCCCTGTCTCTTTGTATCAACAAGTTCACCTTGGGGCCTTACTGTCAGCATTTCATCATGACAAACCTTTGTATTTCATTAATTCAATATTCATACTTAGAAGCAAGCGTGGTCGTTCTTTATATCCTTCATAATTACTTGTTCTTGTAAAGGACTATCTGGGCATAGTTTTCATTTTGGATCAAGTCAGAGACATCCTTGTGGCAGGAGAAATTCTGGATATATTCCAACTCATGAGACTATTCAGCATTCACCACTTCTAGTCAATAGCCTGGCATAGCTTGACCTTCAAAGCCTTTCCAAAGAAGAAACATTTGCTGGCCGTAGTGCTTGGGATAGAAGGTCTGAGACCAAAACAGATGAGAAAGTCCAGGTTATTGATGATTTTGTGGATTTCTTTCTTTAGATGAGACTTTAAAGGGGTTAATGGCATCAAGAAAACTATCATCATTCGTCTTAGCAAAGAATCCCTTCAAAATATTATCCTTCAATATTTTTTAAGGGGCAATATGAAAAAAATGTTACTATCAGAACCCAGATTCAGATTATTTCTCACCTATGACATTTTAAAACCAAAACTAAAATTCAGTATAGAAATTATTTTAAAAACCTTAAAGAAATATCAACGTGAAAACTTTTCCATTTTACATTCAAGTCATCACTACCTAAATGGGAAAAATGTCAATTATGATGCAAGCAGATACATTTTCATTTTTGTAGCTGGTTTCTGACATAATGGTTGCTCACTAAAATATAATCAAGAAATATGCCCTGTAGTTCAAATTACGAGAACGAGCCTTAATGAGAGAGAGAGAGTATGAGATAAATGAAAAATTCAATTGTGGAAAGTTGGTAAAAGTAATATGAGTTCACAAAAAACATTATTCTTGAGTTCATACTCATATCACTAAGTACAGTATTTTCTATCTCAATTCTGCAAATCGCTTTAGTGCCAGCTGTGTTACACCAGCCATGGGCATCAACACAATTATTGATGGTAATAAAAATTATCCTAGCAGGGAAAATGCAAACCAAGTAGGTTGAAAAAAGAGTTAACTTATTTGTCTATATTATTAGTGTGACACACACCATACTGCAAAATGAATGACTTAGTGGATCTGCTGTTGCCTGAGTTTAGAGAGACCATCAGGAGAATGATTTAAAGGAAGCCTTCAAGTTGACTTCCAGATATTGCAACATGAACATCCTGGAAACTTTCCAAAGATATTTCATTATATTAACATGATTATAATTGAGGCACTGTTGTTCAATATTCAGTTCCATCTGGGAAGTATAAGAAGGAAGCATCCCTAATGGTATGTGTCTTAGCAATTTGTTTCTGTGAAAATATGTTGCACTCTTAGTAATTGTGCACAACAGAGCAGAGATACTGTAACTCATATGAAATGTAAAGCAGCTATTGACCGGCAATGGCATGTAAACAATGAAGCAGCCACATACCCCGTTTTTATGCAATTTGTTCCTTCATTGTGTATTCATCCATGATTCAGCAAACGTTGATTGATAATCTTTTCTGCTACAAGCACAATTGTAGGCACTCAAGGAAGCCATGGATCAATTCAAAATGGTTAACGTTAAAATAAATTTGCAAACAGGACTTAATAACTGAATGTACTAACATATCTGCTCTTTATTTAGCATCATTTTCCTTCATATTTAAAATCCACTGCTCTATACAAATTCTACTCCTTATTAAATGTCTAAACTCTTACACAGTCACCCTTTATCAATCTGTTTAGTTTGTTTCTCACTTTATCAGGGTGTGAAAGCACAAACACATTTTATAAGCTTACAGAGAGTTCAAATTGAAACACTGCCGGAAGCCATAACAAAAGCGCAATAAAAGGAAAGAAAAATATACATTTGCTTTATGTCCCATCCCCCAATCCTCAGCTTTTTTTTTTTCCCCCCTTTTTAGATGTGTTGCCTTTGTAATTGGACTAATTCCCCTTAGACTCCAGGCATTTCTGGCTAGTCTAGCATGTTGTTTTGTTATTTTGCTTTGAAGCACCGTTTTTCTGAATTCAAGTGCAATATTTATTCCTTGTAGAAACTTTGCACAATACAAGGAAGTAAAAAAAAAAAAAGCTGATGATATTTCCTTCTAGTTTTTAAATACAATTCAGAAAGTTTTTCCTGAGGTAATTGGTACTAGAAAAATGATGCAAACAAAATCCAATTAAAATGGGAACTAGCATATCATTGTATTGAGGCTGCTAGACTTAGTAAATATAAATACAGGACACCAAGATAAATTAGAATATCAGAAAAACAACAAATAATATTTGTAGTATCAGTACGTCCCATGTGAACATTGCATAAGACAGGCATGTGAGGTATACTGATACTAAAATTTTTTCATTGTTTATATGAAAATAAAATTTAACTGTCTTGTCTTTAATTTGGCAATCTTATATAAAGAGAAAGCCTGGTTGTGACTTGGCTTGAAAACTAAATGCAAGTTATAGCTTGTATCTAACCAAAAACTATAATTATAGCCATAATATTGCATTAATTCTTCTAATGAATTTTGTGTTGATTTTTTTTTCTTTTCAGTGTAATTTTCAGTTCAAAATTGCATGTAAACATAACAGGGCATCTTTTACTTTATATTTTAATCCTCAAAATAAAATACCACATAAGTAGATTTTATAATATTGAATATATGACTACCTTATACTTTTGATATTTAAATTGTTTACTTTTAATCACTGATACTTGTGTTGCCCACATCCTTTCTTTCCTCCAGTGGTTATCTAGCCAAATTCTGCTAGATCCTCCCTTGTTCCTGATATTGCTGCTGATTGGAACAGACATCCTATCATTTGCATTGATTTAGGAAACCTTGTATCATTTACAAGTTTTCAATTTTACCCTTCAACTGATTTGCTTTGTACTTGGCATTTTGGAAATGCCCTATAATAAACAAGAGGCTGATAAAGAAAGGTGTTAATTCAATGGGCAGGAAGACCACTTTTTTTGTTTTTTGTTTTTTATTTTTTGGCCGTGCTGTGTGGCTTCCGGGATCTTAGTTCCCGGACCAGGGATTGAACCTGTGCCCTGGGCAGTGAAAACTCGGAGTCCTAACCACTGGACCACCAAGGAATTCCCGAAGACCAATTGTTTTAATCAAAGAGGACTGCTGAGAAGGTACTAGTTTTATAAAAAATGTCATTGATGACTTTTTTCTCGGCATTAGGGTGACTTTTGCTTTACTTCAATTATCTGGTTTAAAATTTTTCTTAATAATGACAAAAAACGTTACCAAAAAAAAATTCCTCATACTGTCATTCTTGACAATCTCTTGAAGATCCTTTCAGAAAGTTTCTAAGCATATACAACAGTGTGTGTGTGTGTGTGTGTGTGTGTGTGTGTGTGTATTTGTGTGTAGCTATGTGATGTTTGGCCAGCACATCTGTGTAGGGTGGGTAGCTGGGAGTGTTCATGTATTTACATGTGTGTGCATTTGTGTGTATGTATATTTATGCTTCTGTTTAAATTATATATAACAAATAGCACCCTCTTATACACACAGCTCTATATTTTGTTTCTTTACCAAGTAATATATCATACAGATGATTTCCTATCCGTCATTAAAAGGCAGCACCATTCTTTTTAACTGCTAATATATTAGATTAAAATGTACTATTATTTATTTAAACAGTCCTCTATGGATGGATACTTAAGCATTTTGCCTATTTATAAATGATAATATAATTACATACTGTTGCAGTTGCACACCTTTGGAATTGTATTTACATGATAATTTCCTGGAAATGAAATTATGTGCATAAATTCGGGTTTGCATTCAGCTGTGAATAACAACTGACAAAATACGGCTGAAACTCCTAACAGTTTAGTCTGTCCCCTGGTATAAGTTCAATATACAAAAGGAATCCACAGGAAGGCAGTAACAGGACTGGAATGCTAGCATAACATTTTCATCAGGGACCGACAAGAAAAGACTGAACAGCGTGTAAGTAGTTATACACCTCTGGCATACTCTAACAAAGTATGGGTGGGTTTTAAATTTTATAGATGCCATCAGCTCTCCGTATCTGTGGGTAGAATCCCCAGATTCTACCAATTGCATATCAAAAATATTTGGAAAAAAAATCCAGAAATTTCCAAAAGGCAAAACTTGAATTTGGGCTGGCAACTGTTTAAACAGCATTTACATTGCATTAAATACTATAAGTAATCTAGAGATGATTTAAGTATATGGGACGATGTGTGTAGGTTATATGCAAATACTAAACCAGTTTATATGAGGGATTTGAATATCTTTAGATATTTGCTGTGGTCCAGGGTACAATTCCCAGCAGATATGGAGGAATTATATGGAGGAAGTATATTTTATAAGGGTGCCAATTTTCTTGAAATTAAACTACCACCCATAATGCATGATAGTGCATATTTCACAATATCCTATAAACATGTTTTAACATCAAAAATTTTTTTGGTAACCTATTAGGATAAAAGTGTTATTTCAGTGTTTTTTTTTTTTTTTGCATTTCTCATTTCATTGATGAGAATGAATATCTAATGCTATAGTTAATAGCCATTTGTATGTCCCTTTCTGTGAACTCTGAGTTTACGTCTGTTTGCCATGTTTCCTTTTGCGACACTGATCTGTTTCTTACTAGTTGGTGGGAGTTCTTCATATATGAGGGAAATTGTGACATCTGCTGCCAATATTTCTGTATATATATGTATTATGAATGCTTTCTCTTGGTCTATGACTTGCTCTTTTCATTTTGGTGTCTTTTTTTGATGAGCAGCTTTCAGTTTTGATTATGACTAGTTTATCAATACATTTCTTTTATGGCAGTGGTTTCTGTGATCTATTTAAGAAATTTTCATCTATTCCAAGGTCACAAAGACATTTTCCTAAGTTTGCTGTTAGGATCCTCCCTAGGGTCCCAATTAAAGTAAATTTTCTTTATGGTGTGAGGAAAGGGTCAAGGTTTATGGTATTTTTTCCCCCCAACATATATCCACTGATTTACCATCATTTGTTATAAAGACATTCTTTCTCTCAGTGATGAAAATCAATTTTCTGTATATGTGAGGATCTATTTCTGGGCTCTATTTTGCTCCATTGGTCAATCTAACTATGTTTATGTCAATATCTCTCTCTCTTAATGACTAGATTTATATTTTAAAACTGAGATAGTTTAAGTCTTCAAGATTTGTTCTATTGTTAGAAAGCTTTTTGTATTTTCAGTGTTTTCCGGTTATAAATTTAATTATCAGGCTGTCAGTTGCTAGTAAAAATGCTAAACTTTTGAATATAATTTAGAATTTTGAGGAAATTGACATCTTCACATTATCTAGTCTTCCAACCCAGAGGCATGGCATATCTGTCCATTTATTCATTTCTTTAATTTTTCAGCAATGTTTTGTAGTTTTTATTATAGTGATCTTTTACATTTTTAAAAAAATATTTATTTATTTATTTATGGCTGTGTTGGGTCTTCGTTTCTGTGCGAGGGCTTTCTCTAGTTGCGGCAAGTGGGGACCACTCTTCATCGCGGTGCGCGGGCCTCTCATTATCGCGGCCTCTCTTGTTGTGGAGCACAGGCTCCAGACACGCAGGCTCAGTAGCTGTGGCGCACGGGCTTAGTTGCTCCGCGGCATGTGGGATCTTCCCAGACCAGGGCTTGAACCCGTGTCCCCTGCATTGACAGGCAGATTCTCAACCACTGCGCCACCAGGGAAGCCCCCCATTTTTCATTATATTTATTTCCAGTTTTTAAATGTTCTTGGGTGATATTACCAATAGTACTGTTTGTGTAATTTTGTTTCTTATTTTTGATATATAGACATACAGTTGATTTTTGTATATTGAACTTATATCAAGAGAGTTGCTGAATTAATTTATTAAACTACATTTTTATATTCCTTTTGCATATTTTCTACATACATGTTAATTGAGAATAGACTGTTCTTTTCTCAATAGTTATGCCTTATTTTTATAGCATTAGCATATTTTCAAGGATTCCTACTATAATATTGAATGTAATTGAAAGAGGAAACATTCTTGACTTGTTTCTGACCTTAGGTGGAAAGAAAGTATTCAACATTTCCTTGTTAACTGTGACGGTAACTGTTGGTTTTTCTTAAATGCCTTTATAAGGTGGGAGTTTTTTTAATTCCTAGTTTGCTGATATATTTTGTGTTTGTGTGTGAACGTGTGTTAACTTTGCCAAATAATTTTCCTCTATTTTTTGAATGGTTATTTATTTTTCTCATTTTTTTCCCTGAACGAGTAATTATTTTGACTGATTTTTATATGTTAAACTTGTATTCCTGGAATCAACTGTGTGTGTGTGTATGTGTATGTGTGTGTATAGTAATACAACTTCAAGGAGTTTAATCTGTTGGATCCAATTTGCTAATACATTGTTGAGAATTTTTGAGCCTATACTTATGAGGGGAATTTATCCATAATTTTATTTTTTCATAATGTGCTTGTTCAGCTTTGATGTTAGAGGTATGCTGGCTTCCTAAAAACAATTGAGCAGTGTTTCATCTTTTTATGATTTTTTTTTCCCTCTTAACTTATGGCAGTGGCTTGGGCCTCAGAGTAAATGTTTAACAGCATTGGTAAGAGCAGAAACCTTTGCCCTTGTCCTTATCTTGAGGTACTCAATTCAGTCAATACCATTAAGAATGATTTTAGCGGTAGATTGTTGCTAGATACCCTTTATAAGATTTAGGTACTTTCCTAGTTTGCTAAGAGGTTTTTATTTTCATCATGAATTGGTGTTAAATTTTTTCAAATGCTATTTCTTCGTCTATTTAAACGACCCCATAGTTAGTCATTTACTCTTTCTTTAATATGGTGAATTACATTGATTGCTTATCAAATATTCAGCCAACCAACCTTTCATTTGTGGGATAAAAACTACTACATTATGATGTATTGTTCTATTTATATATTGCTGGATAATTTATCAATTGTAGTAGCAGTAGCAGGCTGCTGTAACTAAGTACCACAGGACAGGTGGCTTAAACAACAGAAATTTATTTTCTGCCGATTCTGGAGGCTAGAAGTTCAAGAGCAAGGCATCAGCAAGGTTGATTTTTTTCTGAGGGTTGTGAGGAAAGGATCTGTTCCAGGCCTCTCTTTATGGCTTTTTTTTTTTTTTTTTTAATACATTTATTTATTTATTTATTTTTGGCTGCATTGGGTCTTTGTTGCTGCGCGCGGGCTTTCTCTAGTTGCGGCGAGCGGGGGCTACTCTTCGTTGTGGTGCGCGGGCTTCTCATTGCAGTGGCTTCTCCTGTTGTGGAGCACAGGCTTTAGGCGCACGGGCTTCAGTAGTTGTGGCTCACAGGCTCTAGAGCACAGGCTCAGTAGTTGTGATGCACAGGCTTAGTTGCTCTGCAGCATGTGGTATCTTCCCGGACCAGGGCTTGAACCCATGTCCCCCGCATTGGCAGACAGATTCTTACCAACTGCGCCACCATGGAAGTCCCTCTTTTTGGCTTTTAGATGACTGTCTTTTTCCTTTTTTTCTCATTATCTTTCCTATATGCATGTCTGTGTCCAAATTTCCTCTTCTTATAAGGACAGCAGTCATACTGGTTTAGAGCCCACTTTATTGACCTCTTTTTGACTTAATTACCTGTTTGAAGATGTTATCTCTAATTTCAGTCACATTCTGATGTAACAGGGATTAGGACTTAAACGTATGAATTTCAGTGTGAACGCAATTCAGCCCGCAACACCAGTACTTGATAATATTTTCTAAAAACATTTTTTTCTTTATTCATAAGAGAAATAGTATGCAATCTCTCTCTCTCTTTCTTTCTCTCCTTTAATTTTTGTCATGTCTGTCAGGTTTTATTAGTCAGGGTCTGCTGATATCTTATAATGAGGTTGCCAATGTTCACTTCTCCTTTGTTTTCTAAAAAACATTTGTAAGACTGGTGTTATTGCTTCTTTAAAATTTGATAAAATTCCACCAGGCCCTGGAGTATTCTATTTGGGAAGGTTTTTAACTAAAAAAAATTTTTTTAAATATTTATAGGGCTATTTAGATTATCTGTTTCTTTGTGAGTGAGTTTTAGCTGCTTGTATCATTCAAAGAATTTGTCCATTTCATCCAAATGGTTGAATTTATTCATTCTATTCCTTATTAACCATTCAATATTTGTAGAACCTGCAGTGATATCACCTCTCTCATTCTTGATATTGGTAATTGTGTCTTTTCTCTTTTATTCCTGATTTTTAGTGAGGTTAGAGGTTTATCAATTATAATATTTTCAAAGTACCAGATTTGGTTTTATTGATTTTCCTTATGGGTTTTTTGTTTTCTATTTTATTGATTTCCCCTTTGATCTTTATTATTCTTTCTTCTGCTTCAGTTGTGCTTAACTTGCTCTTCCTTTGCTTTTTTCTTAAGGTGAATACTATGTTTTTCAGACATAATTTTCTGGACTCAATTATATTAAGAAAACAATAAAATATTATTATTAAGCAAACTTAAATTTAAGAAATCTTAGACGTGACACTTTCTTTTGCTGTTGCACAAGGAAAGGGACATACTAGTTACTCAATATTACTGATTGATCTGAATTGAACTTTGCTTTATTGAAAACTTCAGGTTAGAAGTTTGGTCAAGTTTTAGTCTCTCCACATTGCTCATTACTCTCTTTTCTCTGTATAACATCGAGTGAGATTGTTGAATGACCCAAAGAGCCAATTACTCTGCTTTTTTCATTCTTAAATCAGTGGTCTGCCTGAGTTCCCTGAATTGAGCCCAGCAGCTGCCCAAATAGAAATAGAGGAAACTAAGATGTGTAGTGTTACCATGAAATCTATTCCTTTACATAACTTTTTCATTTAAATTTCACCTTACCCTTTTGAATTACATATTGATTAATTTTAATGTATTGAATATTTATTATGTGTGGCCAGTTTGCTTAGGGCATTATCTGGACCATCTCATTAAATATTCACAATGACCTTTGAAGAGAGATGGTGTGTATGGTCTCCATAATACATATGGGAAATCATAAGATATGTTATAACATAGTAGGATATTATATTAAAAATAGTATTATGTAATATATATTGTAATGTAACAAGGTTAACATGTAGACTTAAATATTTGTTATCAGTACTTTGCTTAAATTTTCTCAAATTCAAGAAAAGGAGAAATAGCTCATACGAATTGTTTTCAGGAATTAAATAAAGATAAAGATTGATAATATTTGCAATGAAGTCAAGGGCACATTTGGAATTTAGTAAAGTGGGACAAAGTTAGCCATAAATATTAAACTGCGCATGTACCCTTACTTGAGCCCTTAGTTAATGTTAATAATATAACATAAAAAGGTACATGCAAATAAAACCAGCACTTAGCTAGAGTAGGAAAACTTATGCTCTAGCTAGCTCCATCATGAAGTAGTGTCTAAGGGCAAAGTTGTGGATAGTTTGAGGATAAGAACAGAATGCTTGCAAATAACAACTCAGTTTTCAAGTTTGTGAACATCATAGACCTGGGATATCTCCCATTGATTTGGTTCATGAGAAAATTTAAATACTTTAAGTTTCTGTATTATCTTTTGTGGTCTAAATGCATGATCACTGCCATATTGAGGAAATAACAGAAATGAAAGACTGTTGAGCTCAGTCTCCTGGTATGGTAGCGTTTGTAAATTGGCTTGGGCAGTTATATGACAGAGTCCTGCTTTGAGTGCTTTCCCAGGTCTTTGTAAACATCATAAAGTACTGCCCCAACCAACAGGAAATTTGAGGTGTAGAGTAGGTAAGTAATTTGCACAACTTCAAAGAATGAGACAGGGAGAGAAGCAACTACAGTTAATCAGGTGACCTGACTCCTCAACCCACTTTCTTAATGACCTGTACCACTTTCCTTGGACTATCAAAAGTCAGGAGGGCACTGCCAAGTGCAAGGTTCTGTGAGCCTCCTGAAAGTCAACAGGGACTAAAAAAAATATATATCAATAGGCACTGACTTCAAGCCCTCAAGAAACCTAAGACTGCTGGGATCCCTTCGGAATACTAAAGAAAAAAATGAATAAATATCTCAGCCTGATGATTTCATTTACCTGGTACATACATTTCTTCCTGTTTTTCCATATGACTTCATGCTTAAAGCATACCTAATTTGCAAAACTATTTATTTTACAGTCTAACTCTAGTTGGGAAAGTATTTTAAAATCCCCCTATGTTTCTCTTCCCTCAATAAACTTTCAAACTTTCATGTGGTTTCAACTTTGGAAAATGGGAAGAGAAAATGAAAAATTAAGGAATAAAAAATAAGATCACTTTCACAAAAATAATTAACTGGAATGTCATTTGCTTTATTCTAGTGGTCTTACTAGAAAGTTGCCTAAAATGTATCATACTGTGTTCCTGACAGGGTATCTATAAAAATCATCACAAGTCAGGGTTCTAGTCAAAAGCAATTGATATCTTGTTAAAGCATTTACAAGAGATACTTATCTGTGGCAATAAATCTGTGTCAATAAGGGGACATTTTAATATGCCTTTTTACATGTCTTAATATACAAGCAATCTCATAAAGTTATATTGACCAAAACCAAAACCAAGAAAACGTCCCTTTAACTTTTTATTTCCTCAGTTTGTAAATTATCATTACTATCACTTAAAAATAAAGTGATTGTTCAATAACTTCAGGACAATGCAATTGCTGATATTTACCCCTTTCCATGGCCTGACCATGAATCTAAATAAAGATTGTGATTTAAAAGGACCTATGAATATCCTCTATGGCTTGGTGAATATTTATTGAATCTCAGCTTTGAAAACAGCATCATATTTAAACAACAACAGAGCCCATACTTGTTTTCTTCCCTGGGCCAGATGGTGCATCATCGTGGGAAATGGTGTAACCTGTCACAATGTATAAGTGTGATCTTGTGCGAAAAAATTCTGCAAGCTTGGGACACTATCTGTGGAGGCTGCATGCTGTCTCTCATTATCCCAAATAATTAAAATTTTGCATTTTCCTCAACAACATGCCACTGAGATGAACAATTAAGAATCACTGACTAGGGTCACAGAAGCGTTAAGAATCTGATGGTTAGAAAGGAACTTTTACTATTTCATTCTATCATAGTTACATCCATCTATCTTAAGATGCTAAGATCCAGGGAAAGAATTTGCTCTCACGTATGCCCAAACAAGAAAATACTGTAACCGTATGGGTAGAGAAAGTATGTGCATTTGGGCTGATGTATAGATTTTCTTCTTATGGATCAGAAAAATTCATAAAACCTAAGGATTTATTTTTTAAATGTGATTTTCTTAAATTAGTGAAGAAATTTTAAGAGAAAGGGCTTTGTTCTTGGAGAGAACAGAGTTCAAAGATCAGAGTTCAAGTTGTACTTCTGCCATTTTGTACATAACCTTGGGCAAATAACTTACATTCTCCATTAACTATGAAGCAAATGGTGATTAAAAAAAAATCGAAACCCCAGTATTAATGTGAGGATTAAATGAGACAATCTCTGGAAATAATTTATAAGCTACAAAATGATGACTGCATGACATTTTTATCTAAAAATGAAGGGAAGTAACACATCTTTTCCTTATATATCCTTTATGTTTTCCTGGTTTTTCTTAAAGGTATAAGGCAGATTGCTGAGAAAAAATAGCTTGAAATAGTTTAATAATTTACCAGCTGTAACAGTCAGCATCCAGACAGGGGAATAGGAAACCATTCCAGGTCTTTCAGGCAGGGAGGGTTGTAATGCAGGGAATTGCTTATACACGTGTCAGAAGGGCTGGTGGAGTGAATGGGGCAGAGAGGCCACTAGAGGAGCCCAAACAAGGAAGGGCTTATCCAGAGAGGTGGAATCTGTAGCTATCCCTGGGCTGGTGTCCAGCTCTCACTTGTCCCTGCTCCACGAGAGGCAATGTCACTGCTATTGCTGCTGCTTTGAAACTGCACCAGTGCAACTGAATAGAAGCTCAGGAGCCCACACACCTTCTTGTGCTCAACTCCTAGAAGTACTGCCATAGTCATCCCTTTTTTTCTTCTTCCAATGTCCTGCCAGTACCTCTCAATGGAAAATCAAACCAGAACCTAACTGGCAAGGAAATCTGGGAAATCCAATAAGAGATTATTCTTAGTCTTTGTCTAAGATTTTCCACCCATCTGGAATCAGAGCCTTGAATGGAGCTGAGGGACAGCGTGCCTTACATATTTTGGCAATCAATTTGCACAGCTCACATGGCTATTACATTGCAGAACAGAATTCAGAGACAGTTTGACTCCATAAGCCATACTTTTTACCACTATGCCATACTTTAATTAAGATAAAACTCAGTAATAGTGGAGTATATTATTATTTTCTCTTTAAAGTAAAGATCTATGAAATCTCTTCAAATCATCACATTTGTGTTTTCAGGAAGTCAAAGCAAGGAGGAAGAGGGATGGGGTGATATATGAATAAGGAAGCTCCAATAAAAGGGAATCTGAGAAGGATCATATTTTTTGACTGTGCTCAAGTATATGACTAGTAGTTAAACAAAATAAATACGCAGTTTGGATTTTAAAGCTGTCATGTATTCCCCTTTTCCTCATGAGATAATTTCCAATATCCAATAAAAATAATGTAGATGTATCATCATCAGTCCTCCTGGTCCCATTCCTGCAATGCTGATGTGTTCAGGCCAAGCACAGATTGCCCTTGTGCGTCACCACAGATGATACACTGGATTTTAAGGAAACCCCAGAAGGCTGAAAATTATTTTACTTGTAATATTCTGTATGATTTGCTTTATGTGTGGAACAGTTTATGAAGACTGTACGTGAAATGAAATAAGAGCTATTGTCATATTGGGTTTGGAGATACTTGAGGTTTTTTGCAGTTTAGTTTCTTAGATACTTAATAACACAAACATCAAAGATACTTAGGGGCATGTTAACATCTTGCAAAATAATTGACAGGTTAAGCCGACTAGAAAACTGTTGATTGTATCTTATTATCTATTGTCTCACATGTGTGTAAATGTAGAATTGTCCACAACTGTTCAGCAATGCAGATAGGAAGGATTTGGCATTTTATACTTTAGTTTGGGGGAGGGGATCAAGACCTTTGTAATAAAGCAGAACTTTTGTAGTTAGATGTCTGTCTCTGCCACTAAGTAGCTTCAGAACTTTGAACAAATTAAGTTACCCTCTCTCTGTCACTCAGTTTCCTATTTGTAAATGGAGATTAGGGTCTAGCTCTTCATGTTGTACATAGTTTTTTATAAATGTTACTTCACTCTCCTTTATGTGTACCTTATTTCACTGCTTTGAAAATCTTTTTTTTTTATTGGTTATATTTTGGGTCTTAGACTTTATCTCCAAAAATAATTAGTTAATACGCTTATGTAGAAAATAAGAGATAACAAAAGTAATAAATAGTCTGCTACCATTTGATAAGACATGAATATGAATGTAGATCAAATCACAAAGGTTGAGCAACCAATAAGCTCTATCTTGTGCCCTCAGCTCCCAGTGGCACCTCATGCGTAGTCAATGGTCATCTAGTGTTTCCTTGTTGTCTCATGCAGAGTGAGTAATGTACAGTATGATGCTGCTACCAAAGACCTCTAAACACTTTTGCTGAAATAGCTTCCAATTAGTGGTTACACTTGTGTTTTATTTCCACTTCATTGCATGAGATTTGAGTTACTAATATTTTAAAAGCTTTCATTCTTTTTCTCAAGCAGAGATAACGGACGTATTTATTCAAATAAAGTGCCAATATCAGAACTTTTTTTTTGTTATAACCATATGGTTCCATTTATTATTTATTTATTTATTTATTTATTTATTTATTTATTTATTTATTTATTTATTTTTGCCAAGCAACTTTACAAACTCAATGCTGACTCACAATATGGAGAAACATCCAGCCAAACCCCTGCCTGAAGTTAACATTGCTATCACTATTGTTCTTTCTATGACCATTATGCTTTTTACTTGAAAGGGTACCTCCCCATTCTTGCAGAGTGGCTTCATGGTGACAAGTTAATTCTAAAGTAGAAGGAATAATAGCATCAACTACTTTTAACATTACCGTTAAGTGAAACTGTGCCAGGCAGTGAGCTATTCTCTTTACCAATATTATTTTTTATATTTTAATTTTTCTAAAAAGTTGACGAGGTAGATATTACTCCCTCATTTCACAGATGAGGAAACTGAGACTCACAGAGGTTGAGTTTTGCCAGGTTCATTGATAATTTCAGTGACATTGCTAAGCTTAATTTTAATTTATACTTGTCTGACTTCACCATGGTCACTGCCTCTCTCACTGCATTCTGGTGGTTGAACTTGATACATCTTGAATCCTTAATAGAGATACCATAAAACAGGAGATTTACAACTAAAAGTGTGAATTATAAGCAGGTACCATCCACTTTTTGGCAAAATAGTTCCTATATTGATGTAACGAGGGCAATCCCTCATAGTAACTATCCCTTCCACTGCTTTCTCTTAACTTGCCCCTTCCCCAAATCACGTTCATTATTTTTATCTCATTATGAATGCTATATATGAGCCATGTGAAAAGTTGAAAATTATATATACAAAAAATATTTCACCAAACAGAGATCACCATCATTTCCTTTAGTATATTTGGTTCAATCTTTTTACTCATAATATAAGGAAGTATTATATTTAATTTGGCATGAAATATATAAAGACACATATATGCATATTTGCAATTAAATAATATATACCATTTGTGTCCTGCATCTCCCATTAAATATTTCTTGGAAATGATTTACCACTTAAGTTTTTTAGGAAATTATTATGATGTTTGGGTTATATTATATCCATCATAAAAGTATATGAACATTTATTTAACCTTTTCAATTTAATTGGAGCATATAATTGTTTTAGAAAACTCTGATACTGTTACAAATCTAGGTTCTTTCCATTTTTTTCTAGATTATGTTAAAATGCCTTCAGTGAAAACCTTTGTTTAAAAATGCTTGAGTGACTATTTGTTTATTATCTTAAGATAAAAGGAGATTTTTAGCTACATGATGATAAAAATGCTTGGTTCAATATGTCACTTAAAAATTTTAAAAATCAACTACTAAATGAATAGAAATAGGACATTTATCTTTCAAACCTTAATGGGACTAAATTTAATGAAGAAAACTTCATCACAAGGGACCATACATAATGGTGTTGAACATCTTAAAGATAGGAGTAAGAGGAAGAGGCTGACAAATATTTTCAAGAAGGACTTTGCAAAATTCTGTTGCTGTATCCCCAAAGGACAGTGGGTGGTAATGAGTTGAAGAAGGGGCCCTCCCAACCCCACTAGGGCTCTCATGTCAGTTTGGCATCCCAAGGACTCTAAATTGGGAGTATCCAGAGGTAACATCCTTGTTACATGTATTATTTTTTTTTCAAGTTAGGCAGTAGTAAATTTGGTTTCACCCAGTTGGCTTTTGAGCAGGAATTTGGAATTGAAGAATTTGAATAGAAGAGAAGTGGACATGGCATGGACTTATATATACTACCAAGTGTAAAATAGATAGCTAGTGAGAAGCAGCTGCATAGCACAGGGAGATCAGCTAGGTGCTTTGTGACCACCTAGAGGGGTGGGATAGGGAGGGTGGGAAGGAGACGCAAGAGGGAGGGGATATGGGGATATATGTATATGCATAGCTGATTCACTTTGTTATAAAGCAGAAACTAACACACCATTGTGAAGCAATTATACTCCAATAAAGATGTTTAAAAAATTAATTAATTAATTAATTTAAAAAAAGAGAAGTAGAAAAAAGGGAGGGAGTAGAAGCTGCAGCTGGTTCTAACTGGTTTTTAGGTTCATGTGAGAAATACCTAAATGACACTTTCAGGATGTTGAATTCCTGCTACTAGATGAACTGGAGTGATCCAGGCTGTAAACATCTGGACTCCAATAGTGGGATTGGAAGTTAGTAATAACTTCCCAGTATGTGCATTCTGTGTAATCTAAAATCCCTAAGATTCCACTGATGTTCTACCGTTAAATGACTCTGATCCACCCGATATTGGCACCAAATATTGGGATACTGTGGCTTAGTCAAGTTGACACATAAATTAACCATCATACCATTGATACACATGTAATTTCCTAACACTAAAAGTGCTTTCACACAGCTGAATTTCTCCTATCACTAATCTCAAGTTGGGAATGCCTTTTTTCTAATCTTTTGAATCACATAAGTCTATGGTTATGTGATTGAAAAGGTTTAATCCTGCTGGCACGTCCTTCATGAAACCTTTTCTGGTCTTCCCACTCCTGGGTCATCAAATATGCTTCCATGCTCCCATAGTATTTTGTTTATACTTGATCTTTAGCAATTCTCAGTCCACGTCGTGGATTCTAATCACTGATATATTAATACGTGAGGTCCCCCCAGTAGGGTTTATCCTGCTGGAGAGGAGGGCATTTTGTTCTGTTTATATTAGTGAACAAGTGTAACAGTTGTATAGAGTCAGAAGTCAATAAATGCAAGGTAGAGGCACAAGTCCAATATGAATTTGATTATTGAGAAAAGTTATTTCTTATCACGTGGAACTGTATGCAAAGATTGTAAGGTTGTGTAATGCTCCTTGCCTGGATACTGGAGTGAAACCCTTTCTACTGAACTGATAAACCTCAACTCTGAGATTACTCAGAGCCTGGTGGATTCAGTTTCTGAAGGCTTTATGCTGGTGGTGAGGAGAGGGAAATGGATATTAGAACATGTCAACCTCCTCTGCATGTGAGCTGGTGACTGCCCGCCACTCTCTGTGGGTGATGTATGTCCAGATATTTTACCACAAGTGCAGACATCAAAGTGAGGAGTATTCATAGGTCTTACCTCTGTCTTTCTCAGGAACAGTCATGTAATTGTCTCCAGGGCTGAGGAGAGTATTGGGAGAAAATAAAACAAAATAAAACTTACCAAACAACCCAATCTTCCTTTGTTGCTCATGTTTTGTTTGCTTCTTCTCTCTTCTCAAATAAATAATAAGCTCTTATAATTTTTGTCTCAGGAAAATCCCCAGGGCATAACCTTCATTATGTTTGCATATATTACAGAATCACACGTATTTACCACTCTGGACCTGCTTCTTTTTATTAACCTGTAAAAATTATTGAGTACAAAAGTTTAGTGAGGCAAAAGAGAAAGAAAACAGTGAGGAACAGAAGTACACAAGGCATTCTGGATTTTGTTTTTTCTGACTGAAATTTATCTTCATGTGGGAATGAAAGCCTCTCTCTAAGCTTGGATTACAAATCAATAGTGTATGAATGACTCTCAAACTTTTATCATGAGGTGGAGGGAAGGGAAGGACTCTAATAATTATACTAATTATAATAACTAATAATTATACAATCCATTGAATGCTTATGATAAAGAATAGCGTATCTCTCCCACCCATTTTTAAATAAACAAATGTCTTTTAAAAATGAAAGTACAAAAAGCAACATGCTTATTGTATGGTTAACATCAGCAAGTGTTACACTTATTTAACTATTTACTCTTGGAATCTTCTTATGAAACTTGAACAATTTCTGGCACTTCTGGAGTGATTGTCTAGCTTCTAAAGAAACATGGAAGGAGAGACAGGTCATCCAGATGTGGTCCAGTCTTCACCAGGTATTATTTCTGCCTTTTAGTGCAGATTTTCATACTAACTCCCTGGAATGATCTGGAACTTCAAGATAATTTCAAGATAGAGCTTGGGACTTCGTAAAGACTGAATAAAAGTTTGCTCAAATGAGTTGCCTTTATCAGACTTTGGTTCTTGCCTTCATTTCAAAAAGATTTTGAAAGACTGGGGTGAAGGGGAGTAGGAAAGTTCGCTGGGATTTCTAAATGCCATGTTTTCAAGCCCTCATCATTTCAAAAGACAATTACAGAGTTGGAACTGTGGAACCCTGCCAAGCCCTTTACCTCTCAGTCAGCACAACCATCACTGCCATTCGTTGTTAAAGCAAAACGCCTCCAGAAACCTGAGGACATTTTGCCTTTCATGTGCCTCCCCTCCATGTTTCCTTCCTCTTTACTATAAATTAAATATGCCTACTATTTGTGGCATTAAAACAAAGCAAAACTATTCAACCCATCTAAATCCAATTAATCAATCTGTTCTCAAGGTTTATTAAGCTCCTTTCTTTATACCTCCTATTTGTACGATGAGTGATATCAAGGAACCCAACAGAATGCAAACCTTAACATGAAATCATTGATGTAGGCAAATTAACTTACATAGTTTGTGGGCAGTGTGGTAGGATTGCTCTCTGTTTTTAACCAGTTTGTCCTTTGAGATAGGATGATAAATTTACTTGTACTTTGTCATTGAAATGTCAACTTGTGAGGTGCATATGGTATCACATGGACGCAAAAGAATAACAGCTGAGGGCTCAGATGGGGTCTGAGATGAATTAAGAATAGCCACTTCAGGAAGTGTGCTCCAATTCCAGGCTCAAACCAGGGACCTGACAACAAAGCAGGTCAGAACAAAATTTCTTTCATCACCTACTCCTCCTCAAGCCGTCATTAGCTCTTTAAAAAGGTTGACTCGTTTAGATTTCTCTGTATGCTCCATATAACCCCAAAGACCACTAATTCCATTCTGAATCCACTTATCTGTGTCTTTGAGAATCTTAGAGGTTGTTGCTGTTTGCAAAATAAGTCTCCTAGGTGCCTGTTCATTATCCGAAGGGTCAAATTCCCTTGCAGTACATAGCGTTTTCTACCTCAAATTATTCTGCAGATGGATGAACTCTACGCTACAGACCTTAAGCTTAAGAAAAACAAAAAGGATGTGGAGAGTGAGGTTATTTCTGCTATTCCTGTTGAGATAATGGCAAAGAGAGGCACCAGGCAAGTGACCAACACATTGATCTGATCATTTTCAGACTAATGTTTTAAAAGCAAGCTGGAACATCTGTTGCTTAGTCAAAGTTTCTCTATTTTCTGACTACCAGTCTTATTAAGATATCAAAAATGACATCTGTTAGCATCTATCCTTAGCATGTAAACTACATGCTAAACAAAAGTTCCGTTCATCTTGTTTGCTGCCTTATCTCCAGTGCTCAAAACATGAAAAGAGCTCAAAATATACTTATTAAATACATGAATAAATGAATGAATAATATGTGATTGTAGCTGCTGTCCTAATTTGGGCGCTAAGCTGTCAGCTGCTGAGATTAAGAAACATCTGTGTAGGACTAAAGAATTGGTGGGTCAGCTCAAAAAAAAACCCTTTTAGGACTGAGGAATTGGGTAGGCACGTTTCTAAAAATTTCCTCCTGAGATTTCTATCCTCTGGTTGTTCAGTTAAACATGAATCTAGCCCTGTTGAAGGAATTTTCCTGTTGGAATTAGGGTTACCACATAAGAGTTCTTAAAATAAGGAGAATAGCTGGGATTATCCAGGTATACCCAATCTAACCACAAGAGCCCTCAAAAGCAGGGAATATTCTCCAGCTGGTTACAGAAGAGAACATCAGAGGAGGTAAAAAGAAGAGAGATGAGGCCAAAGGAGATGAAGAGAGATTTGAAGAATAGGAAGAACTCACTGCTGGCTTGGAATTTGGAAGAAGGGGGCCAAAGCTGGGCCATGAGAGCTGCCTCTAGAAGGTGAGAATGACTCCAAGCTGAGAGCCTGCAAGGAAACAGACCTCAGTCCTACACCCCATAAACTGAATTCTGCTAACAAACTTAATGGTCAGAATCCTTGGAAAAAGATTCATGCCCAGAACCTCCAGAGAGAACCTCAACTCTGCCAAAATGATTTCAGATTTGAGATGTCCAGAGCAGAGATCCAGCTGAACCAGGTCATGCTGGGTACAGGGACCTAATCTGAAAGAATTCACCAAGAAAAAAAAAAGAAAAGAAAAAACAGAGATGGCAAAACAAGCTTGATCTAGGCAGAATCGTGAATGATCAGGAGGGGTGATATTAAATTTGGCATACTGGTTGTAATTCAGGTTTGTTAATACAACGTGGCACTTAAAAACAGTGCTTTTGAACCTGATAAAGGGAAAGTAAGAGCAAAAATAGAGATTTGTTCAACACCCATAGGCAGTAGAATATCCTGCCGCCTTGATACGTAGGTGCCCAGCAGAGGTGTAGGTGCCCAGTAGAGTTAGCAATCCCCAGGGGAAATATTAAGCCACAGCAAACTTGGAACAAGAAATGTAAATACACACTCCTCTTATAGCTCCAGACTCCTTTATCGCTTAATACTGCCATTTGAATGCCTAATAAGTATACCATAATTTTTCTCTCCTCCAAAATCTAGCTCAATTGAAGTATACACCATTTTGATAAATGGCACCACTACCTACCATGTTTCTCAGACCAGAAACCTTGAAATCATGCTTAGGTTCATTCTTTGCCTCATAATCTACTTGATGTAGGGTGCATCCAATCCATCAATGTGTTCTTTTGCTTCTATTACATTGCAAATCTATCACAGAATTCAGCACCTCTATTGCAGCAACCAGAGTGCCAGCAAACTCATCCCTTATTTGGAGTTTCACAACAGCTTCTTCTCCAGTTTCTCTGACTGCATTCTTTCCCCAATACAACCACCACCAGCAGTTCCAAACAGTTCACCTGCTGCATAGCGGCCAGACATCTTTCTAAAGCATAAATTAGATCCTGTCATTCCCCTGCTTGAAATAATTCCCTGCAACCAGAAGAACATCTACCACATTCTGTGGTCTACAAAGTCTTGATCTTGCTTCAACCTTCTTCTCCACCTTTGTCTTCTTTACTCTCTCCAATTTCACTACATCCCAGTGGTACTGGCTTTTTGATGTCCATTGAACGACTCACTCTTGTTCCTCTTTCAGGGCCTTGATATTTACTTATTCTGCTTGGAACTTTCGCATTTGTCTTCTCAGGTCTCAAGTCAAATGTCACGTCCTCAGACAGTACACCCTTGATATTCTACCTAACGTACCTCCCAAATACATTGGCTTATTTAATTTTTATAACACATTTTACTTTTAAATATGTTCATTCTTTCATCTTTTCATCTACTTATTGATGGCCTATGTCCCTTTAAAGAGCAAATACAAGTGAAAAATAAGGGACTTAATTTACCCTGCTGAAAATAAGGGAAGAGACTCCTTCCTGCTTCTTAATGCATTTACTTTAGAAAACTTGTGGTTGTAAGCTCTTTCCCTGTTTCTTTGAAATGTATGTAAATCTTTTTATAAAGCTAAATTGGTCTTCTGTTAATTTTACAAGTCAGGAATGTTTCCTTAAGGACCTGGGAATGATGTCTTTGAAATGTAATCATTAAGGAATATAATGCCCCAATCCATAGTTTCCTGGGTGCTAAAACCCTAACTTCAGTGGGTGCTGGCTCCAGGTTGCAAACTGCTTCAGGTCATAGTGATGTGAGAAAATTATTTTTTAAAAGACTTTTGCAAAACAGGTGGCTACTTTAATTACCAATAAATTTAGGATAGACTAGCTATGATGAATGATGCTGTCACATCCTTTTAATTAAGGACTAGTTTCTCTTGAAAACATGCACGCAATAGGTTGTATCTGCTTAACTGCATAGGAGGATGAGATTTCTTTCTGTCTTTGCAATCTCTTTTTTGTGGATTGACTGTGCCACGCATCACATTTTGGTTTAATGATTATTCAATAACAAAAATGTTTTCCACTTTTGTGAAGAGATTTTTCTGGGGTGATAAGGAGAGGTTGTCTTTCATTATACTTTCCCCAGCACCTTACACTGAAATGTAAGACTCACAGGAGAAAGACACTTGCTATCATCTTTGATATATACATCGGTGCTGGGCATTTTGTAGGTGCTCTGTAAATACTCGTGAAACAGCTGATCGACAAAAATGGTGATAATTTAAGCAGAGGCAGGTTGCTGGATGGCTGGGAAGCCCCTGGAGGCCACAGTAGTACTCCACAGATGAGAATAAAGCTGCAAACATGGATGAGGGTTAGGGGAACAAGGTATGTGAAGTGGTAGTGGAGCAGAGAGCGTAGTGATCTTCTTTCAGAGAACATATGAGAGACTTCTGGGATAGCTCTGACATTGCTTTGGAAGGTCTCTGAAGATGCATTAGCAGGTAGCTGCAAGAGCCTGCAGAATGTCAGTTACAAAGTTGATATTATTTCTGACAAAGTTAGATAGGAAAGTGCCTTTAGATCAAATGATTCCTACCCAAGTGAAAGCAAGTTCAATCGGCTTCCCTATCAGTGACTCTAATGTTATGGAAAATATAAAAGTAAGCAAAACCAGAAGCAGTAGAAAGAAGGGTAAGTTTTTCCTCAGCAGGGAGTTGTGAAACAGAAAATAAGGGCCACGAAAATGTCAGGATGATTGTATTTGGTATACGCTTTAAAGTTTAATTAATATGGAATTAGTAAACTAGGAAAACAGATCATTCATGTTTTCTTTGTTACATGCCATACACACATTTGTTTATAATATTACTTACAGGCAAAACCAAAATTAAATATCTGAGATTAAAAATACACAATAAGATGGACATTGAACAAGCAACCTTCAGCTGTAGACTTAACTCAGTACTGAGACATTCAAACTGCATTAAGATTAGCAACATACTTGAGCTTCAAAATACATCTGGCACTAGGCTTGTGCAGTGTAAAGGAAATCCTTACAGAACTTTCCATGTCCTCTCTACCAAGTTGGGGATAGAGTCTGAGTTCAGAGAGGAGGGTGAAAGAGGGAAGAACAGGTGGTCTAATCATTATTTAAATGTTCATGGAAGATAAATGGCCTATTATCCAAGAGTGTGCTATAATCAATTTTAGACATGCTGAGCTCCATAAAGTTCAGTGTTCGCTTTTATTAGTAGAAAAAAACAATGCATTTCTCTTTTGCCGAAATATCCTTTCACCATTTTTCCATTAATACTTACAATAGCCCTCCAAGCATTTTCCCAGGATTTTTGGAAAGGTTTTGGCAGAGTAAGTTGCCCTTGGGTATGAATTCAGCCAACTCTGCATGCCCCTACATAGGTACTTATTCAATGCAAGCTTATCAGCAGAGAACAGGGAATGCTAGGACATTTTCAGCGTAGGGTAGATTTTGAAGAGATGAGTCATGTAGCTGCGGGGAGAGAATTGAGAAGGAGAATACCAGGAAGGTTCTGGAGTTACAGGATTGAAAAGATTCTAATTATTTCTCTCCACACACACAAAAATGGGAATATTAAAGAAAGCAGTGAATTATTGGGAGGTCAAAGAAGGTACATGTACTGTTTCTAGAGGACAGTCAGTTGGACCTTAGTCAAAATTTGCGGCGATGTTCAAGACAATAGTCTTGAGAGTCACAAAGATCTGGTTCTAATTCAGGCTTTACCACTTGCTAAATATGTGACTTTGAGAAAGTTACTTAATTTTCCTGAACCTTAATTTGTCATCCATAAACTGGAGATAATATCAGTAATACCTAAATCCCATAAAATTTATGAGGATTCAATGTGCTTATATATAAGGGCATTTAGCAAATTATCTGACAGATAGTAAGTATTCAGAAATAATTACTATTAGCAATGGTAATATTAATAGCTATGCATTTCACAAGCCACAAACTGAGACGTGAAAAAAGAAAAAAAAAATAACTTTTTTATACTTGAATTTAACTTTTCTCTTGAATTCCTATTGTACAGGATGACAGAAAGATTGGTCTGGTCATTTCCAGATAAACTCAGACATTTCTGAGTTTTCTTATTCATTTCCAGTTTAAAGTCAACATATGATTTTCTACTCTTTTTTTTCTCCCTGAAGTGGAGGTTGTGTGTGTTAAGATGTAGAGACAAGGCATTTGTCTATGCTCTCATTCAATTATACTCACATTTGATTCAAAATTTATTTTTGTATATAATAATGAGTTAAGAGTTACATTTCCTCTGAATTTTCAAACTACCCTTCCGTTGTTTTCGAGCAATCAGTGTTTTCTAATGGGAAGTATGAACCTAGTCTGACTCTCATTCTTTTAAAGGTGATAGCACTTTTTTTCCTTGGGAAACTTTAAAAAATTTTATTTTTATCCATGAAGCTGTGAATATTTATCTCATGTCTAGGTGTGGGTATCTGTTATTCAGCTTACTTAGCATTCCTTTCAGTTAGACCATTTGAGTTTTCTTTCAGCCCTGAAAATTTTTCTTGCATTATTTCTTTGATAATTTCTTACCATTCATTTTCTCTATGGGTGAACAAAATTGCATACATAAATCTTGGTCTAAATGTCTAGCTATTTTCTTAGGATAAATTCTCAGAAGTAAAACTAATGGGTTAAAATTTATGCCTATTTTATAGCATTTCATAAATATTACCACACTTTTCTCTTGAATGGCTGTACCAGTTCATATTTCCAACTTAATAATAAGTATGAGGATATTTAGGTAGTCAATGGGTCTTCAAACACAGATGGTATTTTAAGGATGTGTTTTACAGGACATACAAAAACTTTAAAAATCAAACCACTCATTTTCCTTAGTTCAACCTCACATTAAAATAATTGTATACAATTATTTTATATAGTATTATTCAGAATATTTTTAACTTCATGTCAAATTCTGTAAAAATAAGACGAGAGTCATGCTGAATATGCTTCAGTTTAGATGTTGAATATGCTTTGAATTAGATTTTAGATGAATTAGATATAATCTTGTAGTCTTAGCAAGATCTGGCTACAACTAAGTTTAGTATTTTGAATATGTCACTCAAGACCAAATAAATCAGTAAAACCAATAATTAGTCCTTGCTTACCAAAATTTGATAAGTGTTAAATAAGCTAAAGAAAATAAAAAGTTTTAGTTTTACTTATAATGACCTGAGGGAGAGGGGCCAGTTGGATCTTGCTTCCCATCATCCGAAGCGTTACTTTCTTCTGTCCTTTTGTGCACCCTTTACTCAGTAACTAAGATTTTTTTTTTTTAAGTGACTGATGTTGAGTGTTTATTTAATTGAAAAGCTTAATTTTTTTCTAGATAGGACCATTTCGTAAATATGTATAACATTATGGTAAATAACATTTCTAGAGACATAACAAGCCCTCATTGTTTACCTACTTATCCTTACAAATTCACTAACAAAGAAGGATATTGTGAGACTTTTTAAAAGTATAAAAATGCTTGTAATCTGTAAGAGATTTATGCGCTGGGTAGCTTTGATCTTCTAGCTAAATACTCAAATTGTGTCCGTCTGCTGACTTTTACAGTCTTGTATCGATATCAACAGACTCTCTAACTTCTTAATAGGTTCAGCTGTTCATAGACAGTGGCAGGTGTTTGTAGAATGGGAGAAGAGAAAGACTGGGGTACCCTTTCCCAGGCTGTCCTCCCCCTGTTGCGGGTTGGCTGTGTTACTCCACAAAAGGGCACAGCTTCCATCAGGGGGCCCTCTCCGTCACTATAACTGGTACCTGCTTCCTCCTCCTGCCCTTTCAGGTCTAGGTGTGATAATTGTTCACATCTGATTTGTCATTCCTTGCTATACCATTGCTTTTTGGTTTTCTTAAGCTTACATTCATTTTTGTAAACAGTTTCTTTATTAAGCTCTCCTCAATTACCCTGGTAAATGTGCCATTCACCTCCTTCTGGGATCCTGACTGATGTACTCTATCACGGTTTTCTGTTCAATAGACGTCGTTTTTCTTATTTACTTATAGTGCAAAAACTTGAAATAAAAATCAGTTTTTGCTGTAAAATGATGTTTTGAAACCAATTCAATAAGTTATTTTTCTATCCTACAAAAAAAAAAAAGAAAGAAAAGAAAGAAATTCATGTAAAGTAGATTCACCTAGTAGGAGGTTCTCCTGCAGAGGCTCCAAAAACAGGTAAATGAATAAGTTTGATGCTTCCCGGTAGAACTTCCCAATACACTGATTACTGTGTATACAGAATTAGTCAGTATATCTGCCAAGAATGCAGAATCCATTTACATGGAATAGAAAGTATGTTTTGAAACTAATGGATAGTGGTTGATTTTGATTGCTTCAATTTCAATCAAGAACCAACGGGCTATCTTGGAATAGAAACTGCGTTAGCAGAAATGTCTATACCTAGGAAAAATAACATTTTTTCTTTTGATTATTATTATATTTGGTTTAGCTATTAAAGTTACTTTAGTTCAAGTTTCATCTGCTTTAATGACACATATATTTTCCATGGATTGTTTTCTCCATTATCTTTTTATTTTCCCTCAACAGTTTAATAAGAAAACATGCAAATATATAGAAAAATTTAAAGAATTTGTGCTGAATACCTCTAAAGCCACCACTTAAATTCTATTAATATTTTACTATACTTGTTTCATTACAAGTCTATCATCTTTCTATGCAGGTACCCATTCATCCATTCATTTATCCATCCTTCCTTCCTAATGATTTTGTTTTCTTCATGGACTCTCTTTAACTATTCTGCATTTTTTACATTCACTAGATATTTTCTAGCTACAGAAATTTATTATACTTGCAGATGATTAAGATTCTTTAACAAAAGGCACCATAAAGTGAAATGATGCAAGTTAAATCTGGTTTTCTCATAAAAGTGTTTCCATAGGAAGTTATATCCCAAGGAATTAATGACTCACTTTATATAAAGGAATACATGTATACAAAATAATCACAAAATGTTATACTTGTTCTGCATTCAACATAATTCTAATAAGCAGAGCAACAATATTATAAATTCCACAACATTCAGCATTCAAATGGACGGTGAAGAGGGATGAGCATAAAGTGTCCCTCAGTGCCCTTGATGATGACCTTTTATTTAAGGATAAACATACAGGAAAATAATTATAGAGCTTTAAAAATTTATGCTTTTTATTCTCAGTAAGACAGATGACCACTTCAGAAAGCAATTTGGTAAAATCTAATAAAATCATATATACATGTGCCCTGCAATCCAGCAATTCCATTACTAGGAATTTACTTATGATAAAATTCTTACCTATGTACAGAAGATATTTGTATGAGCATATTCATTGCAGTACAATTTGTCATAGCAAAATTAAAATCTGTCTCTCAGCAAGGTCAGGAATAAATAAAGTGGTTGATAATACAGCAAAATTCTATTTTTAAATTTTAAAAAATGAACTAGTCCTATGTGCATCAAGCTAAATAAATATCAAAGAAAAGTCATGCTAAGTGTAAAAAAGAAGTTTGCAAAAGGTTATATATAGTGTGATACCCTTTATGCAAATGTTTAAAACAGATTAAAAAAAGAATTTGAAAATTTTTAAATTTTTTGAAAAAATTAGACTAAATGCTAACATTAAGACATGAAATATTCTTTTTTCTTTCTTTAACTTTCTGTGATTTCATTTTTTCTCTATAATTAACTAAATTACTCTTCTTACTCTTATTGCTACTGTTATACTTTCTCCTATCATCACTATCTTTTTCACTTTCTATTTTATTTAATTGAAGTATAGTTGATTTACAGTATTGTGTTATTTTCAGTTGTACATCAAAGTGATTCATTTATACACATATATATATATATGCACACATATATGTCAGATTATTTTCCATTATAGGTTATTACAAGATATTGAACATAGTTCCCTGTATTATGCAACAAATCCTTGTTGCTTACCTATTCTATGCATATCATCACTATTATTTTTACGTGCACATCACATTTCAAGCTCAATATTTATGTTTTTGTAAAATTGCATCTGATTTTCAAGACAATCAGGTGGATTAGTCCCATTTTTTAGTCAGGGAGTTAAACATCATCACTCAAGGAGGGACACAGTAACATATCCAAGATTACATACCCAGTAAGTGACAGATCCAGAATGAAATACAGGTTTCTGATGATAAATTAGTATTTTTTTAACTTGCTGTTTCTGCATGTCGGAGTGATATACACATGAAAATTCAATACGCATTTTTGGCAGATAGTAGGAAAAATAGTACCAGTGTCCAAATAATCAATGGTTATAGAACAATATGTTCTGGGTATGGTTCTAAGTACATCAGATATATTCATCACCTGGTCTTCACAACAACTCTGCAAAGAATCTACTTCTCTTATCTGAACTTAACAGACGAGGAAACAGGTGGAGAACATTTGCGAAATTTTTCAAAGTCCTATAGAAAGAAGTGGCTGTGCGGGGATTTGAACACAGAAGGTCCTAGTCCACAGACCATACACACAACCACTATGTCATCCTGCCTCACCACAAACCATTTTTGTTTTACTCCTCCCAGTAGAAACAATAAGTGTAGAATGCCTTGAGGAGCCTTTTCAATTCTGATGTGATTTTAATGAAAAGCGCTCTCTATGGGCTTTTTTTTTTTTTTAATGTCTTTATTGGAGTAAAATTGCTTTACAATGTTGTGTTAGTTTCTGCTGTATAACAAAGTGAATCAGCTATATGTATACATATATCCCCATATCCTCTCCCTCTTGCATCTCCCTCCCACCCTCCCTATCCCACCCCTCTAGGTGGTCACAAAGCACCGAGCTGATCTCCCTGTGCTATGCAGCTGCTTCCCACTAGCAATCTTTTTTACATTTGGTAGTTTATATATGTCCACGCCACTCTCTCACTTCTTCCCAGCTTACCCTTCCCATTCCCCATGTCCTCAAGTCCATACTCTATGTCTGCATATTTATTGCTGTCTTGCTGCTAGGTTCTTCAGAACATTTTTTTTTTTTTATTCCATATATATGTGTTAGCATACGGTATTTGTTTTTCTCTTTCTGACTTACTTCACTCTGTATAACACACTCTAGGTCCATCCACCTCACCACAAATAACTCAATTTTGTTTCTTTTTATGGCTGAGTAATATTCCATTGTATATGTGTACCACATCTTCCTTATCCATTCATCTGTCGATGGACACTTAGGTTGCTTCCATGTCCCAGCTATTGTAAATAGAGCTGCAATGAACATTGTGGTACATGACTATTTTTGAATTATGGTTTTCTCAGGGTATATGCCAATAGTGGGATTACTGGGTAATATAGTAATTTTATTTTTAGTTTTTAAGGAACCTCCATGCTGTTCTCCATAGTGACTGTATCAATTTACATTCCCACTAACAGTGCAAGAGGGTACCCTTTTCTCCACACCCTCTCCAGCATTTACTGTTTCTAGATTTTTTGATGATGGCCATTCTGATTGGTGTGAAGTGATGCCTCATTGTAGTTTTGATTTGCTTTCTCTAATGATTAGTGATGTTGCACATCTTTTCATGTGTTTGTTGGCAATCTGTATATCTTCTTTGGAGAGATGTCTGTTTAGGTCTTCTGCCCATTTTTGGATAGGGTTGTTTGTTGTTTTGGTATTGAGCTGCATGAGCTGCTTGTAAATTTTGGAGATTAATCCTTTGTCAGCTGCTTCATTTGCAAATATTTTCTCCCATTGTGAGGACTGTCTTTTCATCTTGTTTATGGTTTCTTTGCTGTGCAAATGCTTTTAAGTTTCATTAGGTCCCATTTGATTTTGTTTTTATTTCCATTGCTCTAAGAGGTGGGTCAAAAGGATCTTGCTGTGATTTATGTCATAGAGTGTTCTGCCTATGTTTTCCTCTAAGAGTTTTATACTGTCTGGACTTACATTTAGGTCTTTAATCCTTTTAGAGTTTATTTTTGTGTGTGGTGTTAAGGAGTGTTCTAGTTTCATTCTGTTACAAGTAGCTGTCCAGTTTTTGCAGCACCACTTATTGAAGAGGCTGTCTTTTCTCCATTGTACATTCTTGCCTCCTTTATCAAAGATAGGTTGACCATATGTGTGTGGGTTTATCTCTGGGCTTTCTATCCGGTTCCATTGATCTATATTTCTGTTTTTGTGCCAGTACCATACTGTCTTGATTAATGTAGCTTTGTAGTATAGTCTGAAGTCATGGAGACTGATTTCTCCAGCTCTGTTTTTCTTTCTCAAGATTGCTTTGGCTATTTGGGGTCTTTTGTTTTTCCATACAAATTGTTCATTTTTTTGTTCTACTTCTGTGAAAAATGCCATTGGTAGTTTGATAGAGATTGCATTGAATCTGTAGATTGCTTTGGGTAGTATAGGCATTTTCACAATGTTGATTCTTCCAATCCAAGAACATGGTATATCTCTCCATCTGTTTGTATCATCTTTAATTTCTTTCATCAGTGTCTTACAGTTTTTTGCATACAGGTCTTTTGTCTCCTTAGGTAGGTTTATTCCTAGGTATTTTATTCTTTTTGTTGCAATGGTAACTGGCAGTGTTTCCTTAATTTCTCTTTCAGATTTTTCATCATTAGTGTATAGGAATGTAAGAGATTTTTGTGCATTAATTTTGTATCCTGCTACTATACCAAATTCATTGATTACCTCTAGTAGTTTTCTGGTAACGTCTCTAGGATTCTCTATGCATAGTATCATGTCATATGCAAACAATGACAGTTTTGCTTCTTCTTTTCCGATATGGATTCCTTTTATTTCTTTTTCGTCTCTGATTGCTGTTGCTAAAACTTCCAAAATTTTGTTGAATAACAGTGGTGAGAGTGGGCAACCTTGTCTTGTTCCTGATCTTAGAGGAAATAGTTTCAATTTTTCACCATTGAGAACGATATTGACTGTGCATTTGTCATATATGGCCTTTATTAGGTTGAGGTAGGTTCTCTCTATGCCTACATTCTGGAGAGTTTTTATCATAAATGGGTGTTGAATTTTGTCAAAAGCTCTTTCTGCATCTATTGAGATTATCATATGGTTTTTATCCTTCAGTTTGTTAATATGGTGTATCACATTGATTCATCTGCGTATATTGAAGAATCCTTGCATTCCTGGATAAACCCCACTTGATCATGGTGTATGATCCTTTTTATGTGCTGTTGGATTCTGTTTGCTAATATTTTGTTGAGGATTTTTGCATCTATGTTCATCAGTGATATTGCCCTGTAGTTTTCTTTCTTTGTGACACCTTTGTCTGGTTTTGGTATCAGGGTGATGGTGGCCTCATAGAATGAGTATGGGAGTGTTCCTCGCTCTGCTATATTTTGGAAGAGTTTGAGAAGGATAGGTGTTAGCTCTTCTCTACATGTTTGGCAGAAATCTCCTGTGAAGCCATCTGGCCCTGGGCTTTTGTTTGTTGTAAGATTTTTAATCACAGTCTCAATTTCAGTGCTTGTGATTCATCTGTTTATATTTTCTATTTCTTGATAGTTTAGTCTCAGAAGGTTGTTCTTCGAAGAATTTGTCTATTTCTTCCAGGTTGTCCATTTTATTGGCATATAGTTGCTTGTAGTAATCTCTCATGATCCTTTGTATTTCTGTAGTGTCAGTTGTTACTTCTCTGTTGTCATTTCTAATTCTGTTGATTTGAATCTTCCCCTTTTTTTCTTGATGAGTCTGGCTAATGGTTTATCAATTTTGTTTATCTTTTCAAAGAACCAGCTTTTAGTTTTATTGATCTTTGCTATTGTTTTCTTCATTTCTTTTTCATTTATTTCTGATCTGATCTTTATGAGTTGTTTCCTTCTGCTAACTTTAGGGTTTTATTGTTCTTCTTTATCTAATTGCTTTATGTGTAAGGTTAGGTTGTTTTTTGAAACTTTTCTTGTTTCTTGGGGTACAATTTTATTACTATAAAATCCCCTCTTAGAACTGCTTTTGCTGAATCCCACAGGTTTTGGGTCATTGTGTTTTCATTGTCATTTGTTTCTAGGTAATTTTTGATTTCCTCTTTGATTTCTTCACTGATCTCTTGGATATTTAGTAGTATATTGTTTAGCCTCCATGTGTTTGTATTTTTTACAGTATTTTCCTCTAATTGATATCTAGTCTCATAGCATTGTGGTCGGAAAAGATACTTGACATGATTTCAATTTTATTAAATTTACCAAGGTTTGAATTGTGACCCAAGATATGGTCTATCCAAATGTTTCATGAGCACTTCAGAAGAACGTGTATTTTATTGTTTTGGGATGGAATGTCCTATAAATATCAATTAAGTCTATCTCGTCCAATGTGTCATTCAAAGCTTGTGCTTCCTTATTTATTTTCATTTTGGTTGATTTGTCCATTGGTGAAAGTGGGGTGTTAAAGTCCCCTACTATCATTGTGTTACTGTCAATTTCCCCTTTTATGGCTGTTAGCATTTGCCTTATGTATTGAGGTGCTCCTATGTTGGGTGCATAAATATTTACCATTGTTATATCCTCTTCTTGGATTGATCCCTTGATTATTATGTAGTGTCCTTCTTTGTCTCTTGTAATAGTCTTTATTTTAAAGTCTATTTTGTCTCATATGACAATTGCTACTTTAACTTTCTTTTGATTTCCATTTGCACGGAATATCTTTTTCCATCCCCTCACTTTCATTCTGTATGTGTCCTTAGGTCTGAAGTGGGTCTCTTATAGACAGTATATATATGGGTCTTGTTTTGTATCCATTCAGCCAGCCTATTTCTTTTGGTTGTAGCATTTAATCCATTTACAGTTAAGTTAGTTATCAATATGTATGTCCGTATTACTAGTTTCTTAATTGTTTTGGGTTTGTTTTTGTAGGTCTTGTAGGTCTTCTCTTGTGTTTACTGACTAGAAAATTTCCTTTACCATTTGTTGTAAAGCTGGTTTAGTGATGCTGAATTCTTTTAACTTTTGTCTATCTGTAAAGGTTTTAATTTCTCCATCAAATCTGAATGAGATCCTTGCTGGGTAGAGTAATCTTGGTTGTAGGTTTTTCCCTTTCATCACTTTAAATATGTTCTGCCACTCCCTTCTGGCTTGCAGAGTTTCTGCTGAAATGTCAGCTGTTAACGTTATGGGGATTCCCTTGTATGTTATTTGTTGCTTTTCCCTTGCTGCTTTTAATATTTTTTCCTTGTATTTAGTTTTTGATAGTTTGATTAACATGTGTCTCAGTGTGATTCTTTTTGGGTTTATCCAGTATGGTACTCTCTGTGCTTCCTGGACTTGACTATTTCCTTTCCCATGGTAGGGAAGTTTTTAACTATAATCTCATCAAATACTTTCTCAGACCCTTTCTTTTTCTGTTCTTCTTCTGGGACCCCTAAATTCAAATGTTGGTGCATTTAACGTTGTCCCAGAGGTCTCTGAGACTGTCCTCAATTCTTGTCATTCTTTTTTCTTTATTCTGCTCCCTGGCTGTTATTTCCACCATTTTATCTTCCAGCTGACTTATCTGTTCTTCTGCCTCAGTTATTCTGCTATTGATTCCTTCTAGAGTATTTTTAATTTCAGTAATTGTGTTGCTCATCACAGTTTGTTTGCTCTTTAGTTCTTCTAGATCCTTGTTAAATGTTTCTTGTATTTTCTCCATTCTGTTTCCGAGATTTTGGATCATCTTTACTATCATTACTCTGAATTCTTTTTCAGGTAGGTTGCCTATTTCACCTTCATTTATTTGATATTGTAGGTTTTTACCTTGCTCCTTCATCTGTAGCATACTTTTTTATCATTTTTTTTTTTTTTGATGGGTGGTGCTGTATTCCTGTCTTACTTGTTGTTTGGCCTGAGACACCCAGCACTAGAGTTTGCAGGCAGCTGGATAAAGCCGGGTCTTGGTACTGAGATGAGGAACTCTGGGAGGCCTCACTCCGATTAATATTCCCTGGGGTCGGAAGTTCTCTGTTTGTGCAGTGGTTTGGACTCGGAGCTCCCACCACAGGAGCTCGGGCCCAACCTCTGGCCTGCGCACCAAGATCCCACAAGCTTCATTGCATGGTTAAAAAAAAGAAAGAAGGAAAGAAAAGAAAGAAAGAAAGAGAAAGAAAGAAAGAAGGAAAGAAGGAAAGAAAGAAAGAAAGAAAGAAGGAAAGAAGGAAAGAAAGAAAGAAAAGAAAAAAGAAAGGAAGGAAGAAAGAAAGAAAGAAAAAAGTAGCAGTACAATCTCAAAGAATAAAAAACAAAATAAAATTAGAAAGATAAAAAATATATTAGGAAAAATGAAACTATAATTGAAACAACTGCAACAAGGTAAAGTAAAACTACAACAGAAAAAAGAAAAAAAAAGGTGGTGGGGGGGGACAAGCCAAAAGGAGAGAACAATAACAAAGTACAAAGAATAAAATTAAATTAGAAAACTAAAAGATCTATTAGGAAAAATAAAAATATAAAAGAATCAACAACAATGAATCAACAAGGTAAAACAGCACCCCAATCTAAAAGAGGAAAAAAAAAAGCCTTGGTTATGGGGGCAGAGTTTAGGCGGGGGTGGAACTTAGGCAGGGGCGGGGCTTAGGATGGGGCCGGATCTAGGCAGGTTGGGGGTTGACGTTTGTGCGTGGGGCAGGGCCTAGACTCAGGACCCACATAGCCGGAAAAGGCCCTGGGGGTGGGGCCTAGGCAGGGCAACGTTCAAGCATGGGGCGGGGCCTCTGCTTAGGACCTGCGTGGAAGGGGAGAGGCACCATGTGGAAAGGAGGGCCTCCAGAGTGTGGAGTTCTGGAGTTTGGAGGTTGGGCCCTGAGTGTGGGTGTGTGGGTGGGGTTTAGGCCCAACGTGTTGGAAGGGGTCTCAGAGGGGGTCTCCGAATGTAGAGGTTGGGCCCTGGGTGGGGGTGTAGGGGCGGGGCTTGCGTTCTGCACCCCAGGAGGGAGGCTCCAAGGGCAGAAGATTAGCCCCAGGAGCCTAAAAGGCTCCCCACTGCCTAAGTGCACAGGGAAAGCACTGGCCATGTTCCCTTCCATTCCTTTGCGCCCATCCCGCACCGTCTCCCCTAGGGTCTCTCCCATGGCCACTGGACCCCTAACCATGCGTGGGTCCCGCTGGGTGTAGGAACTCCTCCCCTCCCCCAGCCACCCCTCAGGGATGCTGGTCCTGGAGGTTTGGCATTTACTTTTGCTCCCTTTTCCATCCCTCCCACTCCCTCAGGACGTGCGCGGCTGGAGGGGGCCTCGGTAGGCAGGGGATCAGGCCTGGGATCTCAGCAGGTTCCTGGGGGCCCCAGTGGGCAGGGTAAACCTGGCCATGCTCCCTTTTGATGTTCTGCCCTCCCAATGGTTCCCCAATTTCCCCCTTTGGGTGTGGAATCCGTTCCCCTCCCTCAGCCACCCTCAGGGGCACCAGTCCCGTCCCGCCTCCACTTGTCCTCCCCCTTCACTCCCCCCATGCCCCACGTCCTACCCGGTCGCTGGGGGTTCCTCCCGTCCCCTTAGGTGCCTGTGGTCCCCCACGGGTGCCTGGTAGGTGCCCTAGTTGTGAGGAGATGCGAATTCCACGTCCTCCTAGTCTGCCATCTTGACTCCGCCCCCTCCACTTTTCATCTCACTTAATCCTCATCCAGTAATGAGAGGGACTCATTAGCCTGGCATGTACTGATAAGAAAAATAGACTCAGGAAAATTAACTAATTTTCACAAGACCACAAAGATAATAAGAGGCAGAGAAGAATTTCAACCTAGTTGTGTCTATTTCTAAATTCTCTGGTCTTGTCCCTTCTCCATGTGGGTAAACAAATAATGTCATTAGTCATGATCACCATTAATATTTTTTCGTCACTAACAATGTATCAGGTTTTATAATAAGTGCTGTATAGGCACTGTCTCTAACAAACCTCACATAGAAACTATCATTGTTCTTGTTTTATAAAATGAGAAGATGTCCGGGGAAATAAGATTGGTTTCTCAGATCCCTGCAGATGAAGAGGGAAAAAATGGGAACCTGCATTTCTATTGTGATGACCAATGTTACACTTCATGGAAAACAGAAGCAGGTTTAGAGGCAGCTGCTTTCTTTAAGCATTATGGCTTATTTTTCCACAGCATTAATTTTACACTTATATTTTTGCTGACTATAATGTATAATATGTTTTAAAATGTTATCATTTTGTACCAAACATTTATTTCTCAAATCGTTTGAATTATAATAAAAAGTACTTGATGTCCTGCTATTATGAAAATAGCCCCATGAAAGAAAAAACTACAGATGCATTTACAGCACCAGTGACCTTATCGTTTTCATCATTACTATTCTTTTAAAATCATCTCTTTTATAATTTCAGGTTCTCTTTTCTCTTTGAAGTCATAAGTGGCTGAAATAATCTATATGAAGCACTATGCACAATGTTCCTTTAGGATGGTGATTTAATTTGTACATGAGAATGGAAATTGTATATATGAAAAAGATTAACTTTTTGGAGACATTTAATTTCCTTTCATTAAGCTGTTTAATTCATTAGAATAATAATGTATAAAGAGGAATACTTCAAAAAGTTGTAAAAATGAATATTTAAATGTCACCATTCATAAAAATATTTTACCATCTTATCCCTTACCAAGTCACTTTGCAGAAAATATGCAAAATTAATAGAAACCATCTTCTCTTTCCTTTTATCCTTGAGTTCAAGAATCTAGCATATGTCTTTCTCATTACTATTTCCAGAAACGTAATGTAATTTTCCATTCTGTAGAAAGCAGTCTTTTATCTCAGAGAAACATTCTTTAGTCACTGGTATAGTTATTGTATACTTCCCATCAGTTTCCTTTTCTCCTTCTGAAATTGTTGTTATTTGGGCACTAAATTTCTGAAATCTATTCTCCAGATCTCACATCTCTTCAAATTTTCTCTCTTTTCATATTTGTGGTCTGTACTTTGAGATAATATTCTTGCACTCACTCTTCCAGGCTGCTAATCCCGGTCTTAACAACAATCATCCCATACTTCACCTCATCTGCTGAATTTTGTACTTCAAACATTTAGTTTTTATTTTAGAAAGTCTTGCTTTGTACCTAACTGGAATAGTCATAGCTGTTCCTTACCATGTTATTATTATATACTGGTGTTGTCTGAGTCCTCAGCTGTCCCCTCCAGAGGTTCTCCCCTATTTCAGTTTACTTTGCTGGATGTTTGGGTCCCTCAGAGTGGGATTAGTTTTCCTTGTCATCTCTTTAGGAATCAGCTTTGGTTGTTGAAGCACCCTAAGTGGAGGAACTCTCAGAAGGAAGTTGAATCACCGTCTACTTTTGTCGGCTAAAGGTATGCCAATAGGCAGACAGCAGGAAAAATCCCACCAGTGACCTAATAGTCTCATACTCTCCTAACCTCAGAGGTATCAGTTCACATTTTCAGCTCTGCCTTCTCTTTTGAAGGCGAAGGAGACCAGCCCATCCGAACACTCGAGGATGCATGGGCGCACACGCGTGCACACACACACACGTACACACGGGTTCAGCATTGCCCCCTCTAAATTCCCAGGGTTCCACAGATTTCTGTAAGCCAGGTTCTTTCCAAGATCCTCCATAATCTTTTCTTAAAAGATCTCTTACCATGGTCTCACCAGGCCCATGGAAGGAAAGCCCTTCACAGGTCTCTTCCTCAGGATTCCTCAATCCCCAGAGCTAAAGACTCTCTTATACCCAGCAATCTACTATCTCCTACAGCCATTTGGACAAGTGAGCCAGAAGTATTCTTGTGAAAAGAAAGAATAATGAGTTCTCAGGATATTTCCAGAATCCCTGTATTTTATCTAAGTTCTTTCCTTACCATTTGCACTAAAATTTGTCAGTAGAATGGATGAAAATGATATCTAATTCCTGCTAGCAAATTTTTCGATACTGGAGTAATCATCAGTTCAACACATATAATTTTATCCTGTGTTCGTTCTATAAATGACCTTGCCCTTCCTATAGTCTATTTTTTCTTCTGTCTATGAAGCCAAAGAAAAATGCAATAGAATATATAATTAAACCCTAAGTGGTCTCAGTGATGTAGGAAATTATCTTAAGATTTCTCAGTCTTCCTTGGAAGAAGCAGACGAAGCTCTAACCTTAGTTGAGACCATGTGTAGCTTCTAAGTTCTTCCTAGAAATGAGAAAAAGTCAGAGTGCTATTACTCTCATGGGTCATTGTCAACAGTAACACTTTTTTAAAAAGTACTTTTAGGAATGTAAACAGCACTGATGCAAACAAGTAGAGAGAAATATATCCTGGCCTGAACTCTTATTAGTATAGCCGGAAAAGAAATGACCAGAAACAAGCAACATCCCATTAAATAGAAGGAGAAACAAACATGGATATGGGAGAAATGGAAAAATCAAGTTAATAATACTATGGTGCTGTGTTCTGTCCGTTAATGATAAGAATCTGAGGGTTTGTGTCTGTCACGCATATCTATTAGCAGATTCTTGGAGAAAAAAAAAACATTGCTATAAAAACTAATGGGCACACAGTTAGACCTATATTTTCATGTTTACTAATTTGGAGGCACAATCAGGGTCAGAAAATATATTGCACATACTCCTCCTGTTTCTGGAAGTGAAGCAATACCATAAAATAACATATTTCCCCATTACTTTTTCACCAACATTGCTTCACAGAAAACCAGTTGGTACAGTTAAATCTGTAAATGTCCCACAGCATATATAATTAGCCCAGTCAGAAAAGTAATATGCTGAACCGTAAAGGAGGAACAAGTGATTTAAACATCTGTTCTCATGCCGTGAAGTATTTCTACTTTTTAAACAAAAAAACAATCTCCAGTACATTTTGGAAGTGACATTGCTGTTGTTGTTTCTAATCTCAAAAAGAGCAAAAAAAAAAAAAAAAAACAGAAAAGAAAAGAAATATAACAGCAAATTAATTGAAAATCCCTGTAGCTCACTGAAATACACATCATGACTGAAAGCATTGTGGAGGAGAATACTCAGTCTCCCAGTGTCTCTGTGTGATTTCGTGTGGTACACTCGGAGCTGATGAGGCCCAGGGATTTACCCCTGTGACATGTATAGAGGTAATACAAACCAATTCATCCTAGAAACAAGCTGCAGAGGCTGTCTGAGAAGTGTGCACTTATGACCATCACACCTTTGGAGAGGTCCCTCAGCACAGCTGCGTACCCATAAAATGTGGACCTAGGGCTGTTTATAAGCTGACACAGTTTTATGAAGCCAGATATTTTACTTTTCCTTGGTATATATAATCCTCCCTCTGCTATTTCTAGGAGCTCAAGGCCCAGCCTGAAGGCAATCCCGGTTTTGCCTTATAAAATTCCAAAATAGGATTTTAGTGCCTATAGTTTCCGGTTGTCCATTCATTCAGTTAGTAAATATTTAGGAAACTCCCACTTTGTGCAGGATGTAAGGCTAAGTGCAGGGTTCACAGTAATGGAGGAGACAAATAACGATCTCTGCCTCTTGGAGCACTTTGGCTAAGAACTGTGGTGGGGGTGTGGTAGATACTATACAAACAACTAAAATTCTGGCAAGTACTCAAGAAGAAATACTAGATACTCTAAAAATATAAAGAAAGGGCCTGGTAGCAGATTGGGTGGGATTGTCTGAGAATGTGTTATTTAAGTGGCATTCTCAAAGATGAGTGGGATGTGACCAGGTGAAGACAAGAGATTTACAAGCACATGGAACCACATGGCAAAGGCCCTAAGGAAAGGATAAGCAGGTCATGTTCACGGTTCCATTGTGGTTGGTATGTAGAGAGTTGAAATGTGACACAAGATGAGGCAGGCACTGGTCTGTATCACACAAGGAGTTACAGCCTGGATTAGGGTCTCAGGCCACTATCAAAAGTAACAGGATACTACCAAACTGAGTTGAGTTCTAAACTGAGATGTATCAGAGGTTAGCACTCCTTTGAAAAGCATCTACCTGGCTTCTAAGCAAAGATTAGATTGAAGGGGGAAAATGTGTGTGAGAGATGCCAGTTGGAGGCTATTGCAGTAGATGAAGTGAAAATGGTGGTGATACAGACCAAGGTAGTAATGGTGAATATGGATAAGAATAGAGCTCTTTGAGAGAGATTTTGAAGTCAGAATCATCATGATTAAGTAACTGATTAGAAGCAAAGGCTGAAGGAGTACAGAATCAAGAATGACTTCCATGTTTCTGGCATGAAAAATGGAGTTTATGGTGGCATCATTTACTGACATAAGGAGTTCTGGAAGGAAAAGAAGCAAAGATATTTAGGGGAAAACCATGAGTTCAGTTTAGACACATTGAGTTTCAGGTGTCTGGAGACTTTGCAGTGGGCACATCAATAGTCAGGGTTATATCCAGGCCTAGAATATAGAAGAGGAGTTTGTCATGAAAAAAATATTTGACAGAAATATTAATATATGTGGTAGAAATATATGCTATTAGCATAAAGATAGTAAATGAAGTCATAGGAGTGTATGCACTGTACAAAGATAACCTAGAAAAAATAAAAGGAGAAGAAAAGGTGCTTGGGACTGAGTCCTGAAAAATTCCTAATAGTTTAAATTAGTGTAGAAAAGGTAGAACAAGAAGATTGACATATTGACAAGAGAAATGTAAGGAAAAGCCAAAAAACAACAACAAAAAAACCAGAGTGTTTCAAGGAACACTCATCAGTGTCAAGTTTTGCCCAAGAAATTAGGTTAAATGAAAGCTGAAAAGCCTCCATTGTATTGAATCACATGGAGGCCACCTTGAGTGGAGGTGCCCATGGAGGATGGGGACAGAGCCAGATGGCGTGTGGTGCAACTGGTGCAAATGGTCAGTGAAGGAGGAAGTGGAAAAAGAGGGTTAGAGAAATCTTCTGAGCATTTGACCATGAAAGAGAGCTACAGCCATAAATTATGAGCTGGAGGTATGGTTACCACCCATGAGTTTTAGGTTTTCTTTTCAAGACTGGAAAAGCTCAAAATGTTTAAGTGCTGATAGGAAAGCGCCAAAGATGGAACAGCTGACAATACACAAGAGACATTGTCTCCATCAGAATGGGAGGGTGTAGCTACAGGTAGGTGTGTTATGTTTGATGACAGGAAGGTCCACCCATTAGTGTATCTTTTCCCTGGGAAAAAAAGAGCCACAGTCTTCTGCTGAAAATAAGGGAAGAAGAGGAAGCCATGTTGGGGGGGGGGTGTCAAGCAAGGAAATTATAAGGGATTTGCAATATATATTCCTAGAAGAGTGATCTGACTAAAGAACAGTAACTGCGTTGCTGGGGAAGCGTTGAGGGCCCAATTCTTCCTCCTGACCATCCCCCACTCCTCTCTTTCTGGCATTGCAATCAATCGCTGTAAAATCTAGACTCCAGAAAGCACCCAGTATTTACACTGGAGTACAAGAGAAGTATGATACATGACTTGGCTTACTCTTTTGCCCGGATAATTTGTATTTTACTAGGGATTCATATCAGAAGCTCACTGATGACCTCCAGATTGTGAAAATCTCAGAACTGGTCAGCGTCTGGGAGATACTTGGGATCGGGAGTGTTGGCTGAAGGGTCTATGGCTCAGGAACATCACCGTGCACAGGCAGAGTAGGAGGCTGGTGCAGCTAGTCGTCTGTTCTGCTGCTGCAGATCCGGGTTTGTCAACAACTATTACCGCTATTACCTTGTCAGTAACTCTGTAGGAGTCTGAGAGCATGGGGCACTCTTCAAGACAGACAGACCCTGATGAAGTTTTGCAGAAGGACACACTAGGAAACCAGGGAGCATTTACATCCTAGAGGAGAGAGAAGCTCCAAGACAGGAGGATGCAGAAATCGCTAAATGTTGCTTTGAATTTCATGTGCAGGATGATGTTATTTATTGATATAAGCGTTACGATTTCAGGTATGGCCTCAAGGATCTGATGAGACCAATTGTACTTTCTCATTGTGGTGATTGGGACTGCTAACATCATTCTCTCAAGTGCACCGTCACCGTCACTTGGCCCTGCCGGCTCTGAAACAAGGAATGTTCATGGCCCTGGGAAGAACTGAAGGGAAGGAAGACTTTCTTCCTGCTGCTCTGGGGGAGCAGGAGTCCAGAGTCCTGCATTAATCTGTGGAAGGCTTTCTTCAGTCCTGGACCCTCGAATCTGTTTTGAAGGTTGAATTATGAGACTGCATGATGGTCAAGATAGGCTATGTAATTTTCAGGGACCAGTGCAAAATGAAAATGTGGGGTTCCTTGTTAAAAAACTAAGAATTTCAAAAAAAAATTATTTTAATAAAAAAAAATTATTAAGAATTTCATGACAGAACAGTTGAGTACTAAACAAAGTGCAAGGCCCTTCTGAGTCAGAGCCCTGTGCAACCGTGCAAGTCAAACACCCATGAAGCCAGCCCTAGTGACGGTAATGACTGTTCTAACGTTACTCTGGCTTCTAAATGTGGCTTTATGTATCATTAACCCTGTGACCTACGGCAAGTCACTTAGCTTATCTACCTTTAATTCCTCAACTGTAAAATACAAAGGTCAAGCAAACATATATTAAGTGTCTATTTTGTTCAGTGACTACACTGGTCATTGTTGCTATATTGTTATGAACACTAAAAACACAACCATTACCCTCACAAAGCTTATATGTTATCTGAGGCAACTGAGAGTAAATAATTTTAAAATTAGTGATTCGATTACAATACGATGAGAGCTACAATGGGGAAGTACTATGAACTGTGATACATTTTTTTTTTTTTTTATAAATTTATTTGTTTTTATATTTGACTGTGTTGGGTCTTCGTTGCTGTGCATGGGCTTTCTCTAGTTCCAGCGAGCAGGGGCTACTCTTCCTTGCGGTGCGCGGGCTTTTCATTGTTGTGGCTTTTCTTGTTGTGGAGCAGGGCTCTAGGTGCACGGGCTTCAGTAGTTGTGGCACGTGGGCTCAGAGGTTGTGGCTGGCGGGCTCTAGAGCGCAGGCTCAGTAGTTGTGGCGCGCGGGCTTAGTTGCTCCAGAGCATGTGGAATCTTCCTGGACCAGGGCCCGAACCCATGTCCCTTGCATTGGCAGGCGGATCCCCAACCACTGTGCCACCAGGGAAGCCTGAACTGTGATACATGTTTACAAATGGCTTAAGGCAGTTTTAACCTGGTTTCAGCATTTGTCACTTTCAAATCTTGTATTAATAGCATTACCTCAACTAATAGAACAATTATTTTGTGCCAGGCATATAATACCTATGCTATATTAACTCAGTTAATACAATTACTAAATGAAGTAGGTACTCTTAATAGCCTTATTTTGCAAATGAGGAAATGAGGCACAGAGTTTTAAGTAACTTTTCAAAGATCTTATAGTTAATTAATGTGGATCTGCTTTCAATTCCAAGCTGAGTGTTATGGCCAGAAACTGGAGTGTTTATGCTGGTATCCTACCTCTCAGAACATAAAAATGATCACTTGGCAAACAATAAAACGAGGCAGCTCATAAATCCTAGAGAATGAATCTGAAGAGCTAGATTTTCTTTCTGGTTCTCCATGGGCTGCTTTGTGACAGTCTCCTACTATCTTTATCCTTGCATTTCCTCATTTCTAAGGGAAGGGGTCAGCTTCCCAGGGATTGATATAGGTCAAAAAATGTAGATCAAAAATGTTCCGTATCTTACAGCACTTACAAGGGGAGATAAGGACGTTATTGAAAACATAAACCGTCATTTAATATAATCTATCCACTACTACTACCTATCAGCTATCTATCTACTTATCTACTATATATAGTTACATAAGTGATACTTTAATGTTACCTAAATCAGTTTTTTTCCAATATATAATTAGCATTTAGGTAAGAATACCCAATGAACAGTTAAACTAATGCCAGTAGTTGCTTTGAATGTATTTCTCTTTTTTAACCTCCACTTTTTCCTTCTTAACTTAAAATTTTATTTCATAGTTTATTTATATGAAAAGTCTGCTTTTTAATAGTTTTAACATTAAAAATTTTTTTCTGATCTAAATTGTACCTGTTTTAATATTTTTTAAAACACCTTTCAGTTTTGTCTTAAAATGCATTCAATCTTTGAATTCCATGTCTTGCGTATTTGAAATTTTATACAATATTAAATAATAAATAATTGTTCACTCTTTAAAAATACTATTCTTGGTCTGCTCACCTTTAGGATTGTCCAGTGCTACAAACAAAACTCTGTTTCCCATTGGTGTTCACAGACAGGGCGTTATGTCCACGAGGCATCAATGGTACTTTAAAATTTGAATGTTAATTCTTTTTCCATGTAATTGCTGTTTGCTTTGACATTGGCTTGTGACAGTGAAAGCCTTTTCTTTTCCTTTGTTTATTAAGTCCTTTCCCATCTCTGTCCAATGGTTTATGTTACACTTTGGCTGAAAAATGTATTGCACGCCCTTTACCAATTTATAATAATGTATTCCAGTAACAGATGTGCAGCTCAGTGGGAACATTATAAACATCACATGCCAGGATGAATAATTTCTTCTTCTCCCTTAGTATTCAGCATCTTTTATAAGATAGAGTCAAGAAAACAAAAACCCAAATCAGGAAATTTGCATCTCTTTTAATAAAAAAATTTGCATCTCTTGTATCTTCTTTGGTATCAGAAGATAGAAAAAATTGTTTCCTGTGTGCCTGACCTGCTACCTATGTCTTTTATGAGGCAATTTTCAATGTGAAATTGAGATGGGAAAGTCAGAAACATGAGCCTCCTGTTTGTGTTTTCTATGCCTCTGGTGTTGGATTGGTTTTGAATAGTTTTTATAGCCAATTTAGCAGTTTCTTATCTAGATGGCGTTTTTTTTATTTTCAGTTTGTTTTATGATTAAGCTATCCTCAGGGTGTTCTTCTGCAAGAAAATAGCCTGCTTGTTCTAGGAGAGTGGTGCTAATGGACAGCTGTAGGAAATATAAGCAAAGAAAAGTGGATAGAAGAAATTAAATTAGGTGTAAACTGGGGCTTTTTCATATTTTTAGCACATATGACTTTCTTGTATACTTTTCTTTCTGCAAATACAGCATCAACTGATCTCTAGGGTGGTTATTTTCCCAACTGCAAATCAATTTCACTTGAAATAACAAAAATATACATTACTACATAACACACCAGGCAGGAAAGAAAAAATTAAAGAGACCAGTGTGTACTGAAACAGCTAGTCACAGTACAAGCCACGTGAGAATCTGTGGAAACTATAAACGGGGATCTTTAGAAATGTTGTCACATAATCTCTAATCATTTATATTTGCCTCAAAGAATTGAGGACTTTTGAGAATCACTTAGATCAAGCACAACGTCTGCCCGGCTTCAGCAAGACACACCAGGCTAGCGCGTTAGAAATCACACACAATATTAGAAATCACACACATAATTAGAAATCGCACACTTAATTAGAAATCACACATAATAGTGAATTATTGCCATGTAGCTGGTGGGGCTTCTGTGTGTGTGTGTGTGTTTGCTTTATTGTTCCACAAAATATCTAAATACTCTTTTCATTTAATTGGAATGTAATATATACCAATTCAGCTGCTATCACTCAGGTAGGGCAGCAAATTCATATATAAACTGACATGTACTGGGGGCGAGAAAGTGTTCAAGAATCCACAGATTGTTAGAAGGGATCATATGCTAGGAAAGCAGCAGCATGCCAAGTCAATACAGTACCCATAAGTGTGTGCAAACTAGATAATTTTTGAAGGGTTAGACATATAAATGATGACAAAGGGTCACTTATTTCCTCAAGGCAACGTTCCACGCATGCCCAGAATATGGCTTGCTCTTTTCAGAAGGAAAATGTCAGGATCCATGGCATTTCTCAGTGTGTGTAAAGGACTACAAGTATCTTTGGGAAGTTAAGTGAGAAAAAACCAGCGGGATGTGAAGTCACTTAGCCGGAAGCCTCACTAGTTGACACGTGTGCTCTCAGTTCTTGCTAATAGAGCCATGAGGGGTGACTGAGTGAGAAGGGCCAGTGATGAGGTCACCAATCCTGTGATGACCTAATCAACGTAGTGTGGGGATTTCCCCAGGCAGGAGGTCCTATACCTCACCTGGGCCAGCAGCCCCAGTGGGAGGGTAGACTTGGAACATCTTAGGTTTGTGGGATCTCAGCATGTGCCAGAGTGGGCGAATGCACAAAGAAAACAAGAATATAAAAAGCTTTTTGCCTTGAGGAGGACAAAGCAAACATCTTCTCAGGAGTACAGAACACAAATGAGAAAATGCCAAAACAAAACCTGAAAATAAAATAGTGATAGCAATGGTCTCAACATTAGATGGAGAAGAACTGAAACTACCAAAAAGAAAAATCACTCCAGAAAAATCTTTTAGTCTGTAAGATGAGACTTATTACCAGCACCCCTTTTACTATTACTATTTTTGCAGCAATACATCTGGAAGGTAACCAGTCCATCTAGAACCAGCAAGGAGTCCAGAGACAATGTGAAACCAGAAAATAGCAACATCTGGCATGAAACTAAACTGGGCTAGAAAAGGGTACCATTTCCTATGTCGTGAGGGGATAGGAATTTGGGAATGGTTACATCAGATCTTAACTAATTAAACAGTTAATTCCGTATTTCCTCTTTATATTTTTCTTCCAGTTTCATTGAGATATAAATGACATACAGCACTTCATAAGTTTAAGATGTACAGTGTAATGATTTGACTTATATAATCATGAAATGATTATCGCAATAGGTTGCATGAACATCCATCATCTCATACAGATACAAGATTAAGTAAACAGAAAAAGGTTTCTTCTTGTGATGAGAACTCTTAGGATTTACTCTCCTAAACACTGTCATATATAACACATGGCAGTGCCAATTCCATTCATCATGCTGTACATTCCATCCCTAGTACTTATTTATCTTATAAATGGAAGATTGTATCTTTTGACTGCCTTCATCCAATTCCCCCCTGCCCCCAACACCCACATTTGGTAACCACAAATCTGATCTCTTTTACTATGAGCTTGTTTGGTTTTGAAGTATAATTGACCTACAGCACTACGTTAGTTTTTGTTACACAACATAGTGCTTCAATATTTCTATGCATTTCGAACTGATCACCACAATAAGTCTAGTTTCCATATGCCACCAAAGAAGATATCACATAGTTATTGACAATATTCCCCATACTGTGCATTTTATACCCGTGACTCATTTATTTTGCAACTGGAAGTTTGTACCTCTTAATCTCCCTCACCCATTTCTCTCATTCCTCCACCTCCCTCCCTTCTGGCAACCACCTGTTTGTTCTCTGTATCTATGGCTCTGTTACTGTTTTGTTATGTTTGTTTCTCTGTTTTGTTTTTTAGATTCCACATATAAGTGAAATCATACAATATTAGTCTTTCTCGGTCTGAATTATTTCATTTAGCATAATACCATCTAGGTCCATCCAAGTTGTCACAAATGGCAAGATTTCCTTCTTTTTTTATGGCTAATATTCATTATATGTATGTACCATATCTTCTTTATCCATTCATTTATTGGTGGGCACTTAGGTTCCTTCCATATCTTGGCTATTGTAAATAATGCTGTAATGAACACAAGGGTGCATATGTCATTTCTAATTACTGTTTTCATTTTCTTCAGATAAATATCCCAGAGTGGGATTGCTGGATCATACGCTAGTTCTATTTTTAATTTTTTGAGAAATCTCCATACTGTTTTCCATAGTGGCTGCACCAATTTACATTCCCACCAACAGTGAACGAGGGTTCCCTTTTCTCCTCATCCTTGCCAACACTTGTCATTTATTGTCTTTTTTATAATAAAAAGATAGATGTAACGTCACATAAAAAGACATCTATCAGATGTCTTTCTGGCAGATATGATGTGAAGTCTCACTGTGGTTTTAATTTGTGTTTCCCTGATGATTAGTGAAGTTGAGCATCTTTTCATGTGCCTGTTGCCCATCAGTATGTCTTCTCTGGAGAAAAGTCTTTTCAGGTCCTCTGTCCATTTTTTAATGGGATTGTTTACTTTTTTGGTATTGAGTTGTATGAGTTCTTGGTATCTTTTGAATATTAGCCCCTTATTTGATATATATCATTCAAATATCTTCTCCCATTCAGTGGGTCGCCTTTTCATTTTATGAATAGTTTCCTTCACTGTGCAAAAGCTTTTTAGTTTGATATAGTCCCATTTGTTTATTCTTGCTTTTGTTTCCCTTGCCTAAAGAGACATATCCAAAAAAATATTTCTAAGACCAGTGTCAAAGAGAGTACTGCCTATATTTTCTTCTAGGTGCTTTATGATTTCAGGACTTACATTTAAGTGTTTAATGCATTTTGAGTTTATCTTTGTATATAGTGTGAGAAAAGAATACAGTATGATTACTTAGCACATAGCTTTCCAGTTTTCCCAAAACCATTTATTGAAGAGGCTTATTCCCCATTGTATATTCTTGTCTCTTTTGTTATAGATTAATTGTCCATATGTGTGTGGGTTCATTTCTGGGCTCCCTCTTCTGTTTCATTGATCTATGTGTCTGTTTTTCTGTGCTAGTACCATACTGTTTTGATGACTATAGCTTTGTAGTATAGTTTGAAATCAGGGATTGTGATACCTCCAGCTTTGTTCTCCTTTCTCAAGATTGTTTTAGATATTCAGTGTCTTTTGTTGTTCCATACAAATTTCAGAATTTCTTGTTTTAGTTCTCTGAAAAATGTTATTGGTATTTTGATAAGGATTACACCAAATCTGTAGATTGCCTTGGTTAGTATGCTCATTTTAATAATTTAATTCTTCCAATCCAAGAACACCATATATATTTCCATCTGTTTGTGCCGTCCTTAATTTTTTTCATCAGTGTGTTAGAATTTCCTGAGTACAGGTTTTATTCCTAGGTATTTTATTCTTTTGATGCAATTATAAATGTGATTTTTTCTTAATTTTCTTTTTCTGATATTTCATTGTTAGTTTATAGAAATGCAACAAATTTCTGTGTATTAATTCTGTATCCTGCATTTTTACCTAATTCATTGATGAGTTATAGTAGTTTTTTGGTGGTACTTTTAGGATTTTCTATGTATAGTATCATGTCATCTGCAAAGAGTGACTGTTCTACTACTTCCTTATCAATTTGGATTAAATTTATTTATTTTCTCTGTCTGATTGCTTTCTCTGAGACTTATAATACTATGTTGAATTAAAGTGGCAAGAGTGGGCATCCCTGTCTTGTTTCTGATCTTACAGAAAATCCTTTCAGCTTTTCACTCTTGAGTTAACTGTCATATATGGTCTTTATTATGTTGAGGTGTGTTCCCTTACATTGTTAAAAGTTTTCATCTCAACTAAATGCTGAATTTTTTCAAATTCTTTTCTGCATCTACTGAGGTAATCATATGCTTTTTATTCTTCACTATGTTAATGTGGTGTATCACATTGATTGGTTTGTGAATACTGAAACATCTTGGCATCCCTGGGATAAATACCATTACATCCAGGTGTATGATCCTTTTAATGTACTGTTGAATTCACTTGCATTTCGTTGAGGATATCTGCATTTATGTTCATCAGTGTTATGGGCCTGTAATTTTCTATTTTGTGATATCTTTGGTTTTGGTATCAGAGTGATGCTGGCCTTGTAGAATGAGTTTAGAAGTGTTTGAGAAGGATAGGTGTTGACCTTTTCTAAATGTTTGGTAGAATTCATCTGTGACACCATCTGGTTCTGAACTTTTGTTTACTGGGAGTTTTTTTTTTTTTTTTAATTAGTGATTCAATTTCATTACTGATAATTGGTCTATTTTTATTTTCTGTTTGTTCCCGGTTCAGTCTTGGGAGATTGTACATTTCTAGGAATTTGTCCGTTTCTTCTCCATTGTCCAGTATATTGGCATATAATTGTACCCAGTAATCTCTTATGATTTTTCTGTGGTGTCACTTGTAACTTCTCTTTTTCCTTTCTGATTGTATTGATTTGGGCTCTCTTTCTCTCTCTCTGTTGATTTTTTGTTTGTTGTTTTTTTTTTTGATGAGTCTGGCTAAAGGTTTATCCATTTTTTTTTATCTTTTCAAAGAACCAGATCTAAGTTTCATTGATCTTTTCTAATCTTTTGTCTCTATTTAGTTCATTTCCTCTCTGATCTTCATGATTTCTTTCCTTCTACTCACCATGGGTTTTGTTTGTTCTGTTCTTTTTCTAGTTACTTTAGGTGTAAGGTTAGGTTGTTTATTTGACATTTTTCTTGTTTCCTTAGGTAAGCTTGTATCACTATAAACTTCCCTCTTAAAACTTCTTTTGCTGCATTCTGTAGGTTTTGGATCATTGTGTTTTCATTTTCATTTGTCTTCAGGTAGTTTTCTTATTTCTTCTTTGATTTCTTCAGTGAATTATTAGTGTTTAGCAGCCTATTATTTAGCATCCATGTGTTTGTTTTTTTGCAGTTTTCTTCTTGTAGTTAATTTCTTGTCTCATAGCACTGTGGTTGAACAGTTAATTCTAAGAGAAGAACACCCTTGATATCCTGACTGCTAAGTCTTGGTGTTGTTAGGAGCTGGTCTGGTCCTCACGGCTCTGCCATGTTGTTCTCCTTTTGGAAATAAATAATTTCACAGGACACCAACATCAGACAAGGTCATTCTGCAACCATGATGAAGTGAAACAAAGAACAAGACCACTCATCATTTTGTCCCAGCATAAACAAAAACCAGGTCATTGTGGAAGCTACAATAAATATCCAACTGACAAATATCCCTCTCTCCTGCCTAATATGAGTAACGGGTATCTCTTTTCCATTTTTTTTCAATTACAGCTTTAACCTGGCTCTAGTCTTCCCTCCTAGATAAGACTTATTATTCCCAGTCATAGAATTGTCCTTTTTCTGACAGTATCTAATATAGAGAAAATACTTGCTTCCTTGAACTTTCTCCCAAATCACCCAGCACAAACTCCAATCCCATAGGCGATTGTTTTTAGAATAACTCACTCTTTTACCAAGATGTCTCAATGTTTCCCATGATGTGCAGGCTTCCTCACTGCAACTAATGATAAACCCAACTTTTTGACCCCAGGTATGCCCCAGATAATCTTGGCTAGATGCGCATGTGAAACTTTCTTGCACTAAGCATTGTGTGTAGCCTTTAGGGTACAACAGTGAGGAAGATGGTGCCATCAAGTACATAAGCATCACCATGAATGGGAGTTTTTCCTGTTTTGTTCACTGATGTTCCCCTTAGAGAGCCCAGCACATAGTAAGTTCTCAATAAATATTTATTGAAAGAATGAAATAGCTTTCAGTCTACCAGCTAGCTCAGAATGTAAATCAATATGAAGTGCTCAGCAGGGAGCCAGACACATAGAATGTACAATTAACAATAACTTATTTCATATTATATTAAGTTCAACAGTAGCTGTATATTTATTTAAGTTAATTCTACTCTATGTTTGTAGAGCGTTGAGCCAAATATTTGCTTGTGATCTTTGTAATAAATTATTTTCTCTCCAATGTTTCAAGTCCATTAACTCTTTCAAAATATTGTAGAAGTAATGTTTAGTGCAGAAAGTCAGCTCTTTTTATGCAGCGCCAATCATTTTGTCCTCAGCATTTACTGACCTTCCAGGATTCTGTCATTTAGCTCACTGTTCTTTCCAGTTGAAATTGCCTTTATTTCCTTCTTGGTTAGGTTAAAGAAATCCTATTTATAATTCCCTTGTCTGATATGTTTCCTCTTAAGTAGAAAAAAAACCACTTCCATTTCTCTTCCATTTCACTTCCATTTCTCTATACACATATTGTTATTTCTGTGTGGCAATTTCTCACCCTCTGCCATGCACGGTTCCTTTGGAAGGTAATGTATCTATTCCTTTTCTATTCCAGGCATTTAGTTCTATGTTGTATTCAATACACAGTAAATAAGTAAATTTGTGGCCTCCCAATAAACATTTAATTATTTCCCCATTGCAGGATAAAATCCACACTTCTTTTCTTGACATTCAAACTTCCATAAAATATTGCCTTAAAATATATTTCAAGGGTATCTTCCCTTACTCCTCTGTGTGAACAATTTACTTCCATGAAATTGGTCTCTGCATGTTTATTGGCATTTTTTCCCATTTTTCTCTTCCAGAGTGATTTCCCTTCCTTTTACTTAGCTAAGACTTACTTTTCCTAAACTTCTGAGTAAATTACTACCTACGTCATTAATTATCACCGGTATAGTACATGAATATCAATATATAGATGATGTATCTCGAATCCCCAGGACCTTACACAACATAGAGACTTAATACATGACTGATGACAATGATGATAGTGATTAGGTGGGAGCTCAAGACCTCAACAGTCATAGAAGAGATGCTTCTACATAGTCTTAAGCCAAGATCTACTTCCAAGAATAAAACAGAAAGAAGGAAGAGCAGGATAGCAATAGAAAACAAAAATAGCTCCTGTTAGACATCAAATGGTAGTAAAGAGCCTGGTGGTGAGGAGGTAAACCTAAGCTGTTGTCTTGAGTGCAGAAAGGTCATGTGGTTTTCTGGATTTAAAATGATTTATTATGACCTAACCAGACTTTAGAGTTTGGGCTTTGAACATGGGAATTTCATTCATAGCATTCAGAAAATAAATTACCCACGTACATGTCTCATTCTTTTTAGCATTATTTATCTGAAACCTCATAATACTATTCCTTCTCCTTTGTGATCTTTTTAAAAAATTGCTTGCATCATTTTCTTGGATTATTTCCTGCTAGACCTTCATAAAATATGTCTATGTTTAGGTGCTACTGAAGAAGATGCTCCTTATTCCCCGCTTGCACCCCACCGTGCAACCACAGAGGAGTCTACAGATCAGTGGGGGTTGATTCTTCATAGAAATAGCATCTCATCTTGGGAGTATGAAATTTCAGTGAAATATTTTTGTAAACTACTTGACTTATTTCTAAATTTCTTCTTATACAGAAACGTAAATAAGTCATATATCCATTGCCTTTGAATTCAGTTAGGGTTTAATATTTAAGGGAGAGACTTCAATGAAAACAAAATTGTCTGAAGTATTATGATTGTCACTGGGAATTCAAACAAAGGATGATGATAAAGACAAAAGGCCTTCACTATAAACTGACAAAAAAGGCAACACGTAAATAAGTGCAAAAACCAGAAAAATGGGCAAATAAAAGGACTTATTCTGATAGAGGAGCTTGGCTTCATGGAGACCTCCTGGAGGAGGTCTAGTTTAATGAGGTATTGATGGGTTAGTTGGCTTTTGACAAATATTGACTTGAGAGGGAAATTCTAAGTAAAAATCAAATTCAAGAAAGCAAAATGACTGTTTTGGGAAAAAAAAAATCTTGATATGTGTAAACAGCAGTCTTCCAACTCCAATACAACTAATATATTATCCAACATATTTCCTATTTTATCAATCCTCTTAGAAAACTAAAAACTGCATTTGGCGTTCTGTTACATTTTCTTTCCTCAGCCATGATGTTTTTATTTTTTGTCATACCTTTCTTTTTTTCTCTTCCTCTCTTTTCTTGTTTCTTGGGTTTTCATTTCATCCTGATTTGTTTTAGTTATACCACACCCCCCACACACACCTCACCACAACATTATTAAAGGCCTATCTACAGCAGTTCCTTTTACTCAAGATACATCATCTATGGCTACCAGTCAGAGAGAATGGCCAGAAAAATATATATATTTGAAAAGATAATGGCCCAAAACTCCCCAACTTTTGTGAAAGACATAAATTTAAAGGTCCCAGGAGTTCACTGAGACTCAAACAAGATAAATTCAAAGGAAAATATAACCAGAGACATAGTAAGCAAACGGCAGAATATTAAAGATAACATATAGAAAATAGCCAGAGAAAGACAAGACATTTCATATAGAGGAGTAACTCAACAATTCAAATGACAATCACGTGAGACTGGCAATTTAAATACAGGTGCGGTTTTTTTTAATGTCATGCTGTTGTTTAGGTAATAAGAAATATTAAGTAATTGGCTTTAGATTTTCCAACTTTTTCCCTGAGTTCCTGCTATATTTCATATTCTAGTAGTGGATGTATTTTCAGAGAAATGTACAAATGTTCCTGTTCTCTTTGACCAGTATTAATTTCTTGAGATCTTATTGCTTGTCACTTGAATCCTGTAGCTCTCATACACCTGGTATAAGCAACATTTAATTTTTGAAGTATAGAGACGATCTCTTTATAATTACAAGAGGTCATTTTACATTTTTGCGTTTAAAAAACAGTTCGGTCATAATCTATGCCTGCTTTTCATTCATGCACCTTCACACGTGACATTTGTGAGCAAAAATTATCATGTATAATCTGTGTTTACTTACAACTTTCTGGTTACATACTGCCTATATCTGTGGAGTCAGGTTACTGAAATTAATATGAAAAAACAAAATACCTAGGCTGTGTTCATTGGTTATACAAGTTTGAAATGCTAACCAATATATTTTATTCACTGTTACACTTCTGTGCATGCTTTAACAAATTACTCTTTAAATCTAGGATGTCCTAAAGTCTGCTACCAAAGAACTGAGTTTGAAAAAAAAAAATGACAATAGAATTTTCTTCAGAACACAAGAAAAATAGAAGACAGTATGACATCATTTTAAAGGTGTGTAGGGGCTTCCCTGGTGGCGCAGTGGTTGAGAATCTGCCTGCCAATGCAGGGGACACGGGTTCGAGCCCTGGTCCGGGAAGATCCCACATGCCGCGGAGCAACTAGGTCCGTGAGCCACAACTACTGAGCCTGCGCGTCTGGAGCCTGTGCTCCACAACAAGAGAGGCCGCGATAGTGAGAGGCCTGCACACCGTGATGAAGAGTGGCCCCCGCTTGCCACAACTAGAGAAAGCCCTCGCACAGAAACGAAGACCCAACACAGCCAAAAAGAAATTAATTAATTAATAAAGGTGTGTAAAGAATAAAATATAAAAGACCCAAACAGGAAGACGTTTCAAATCCTATGCGGGTCTTAACGCCTATAGAAGAAGAGAGGGAAGGAAAGACAATTGGAGCAGCTCTAGTGCAGCTCAAGTTGTTGGCCAGGCCAATGGCGAGCTCCAGAGCAATGAATACCCATTGGAGGAGCCCCACAATGGACAGAAATGGCCTGCCTCTAGTATCTTGATTATGCTCAGTCATTGACTGGGAGTAGCCCAGAGAAAGCTTCAAGAAAATGATTGTCGATCTTGAACTTGGAGCAGCTGGAAGTTGGCAGCTCTCACCTTCCTTGAAGCAATTTCTCTCTTAAAAGAGAACCGAGCAGCACTCTCTCATCACTGCCATACATATGAATTGGAGAATTTATACCTTACAATGGGGTGTTAATTTATAATGTGTTAAAGACATATACCCACTCAAAAAGGAAAAAAATTTTCTTGACAAGTATTTACCCTAAGACTGTATCAGTTATCTAAACTCATGTAACAAATTACTCCAAAATTTATTAGTTTAAAATGACAACCATTTTATTTATTCATGATTCTGTGGCTTAGGATTTGGGGCTGGGCTCAGCTGGGTGGCTTTCTGTTGGTTTTACCTGGAGTCAATCATATGGCTGCAGTTATCTGATGGCTCAAGTGAAGTTCACTGGTCTAAGGTGCCTCACTCTTATGCCTGGTTATGTCTCTCATGCTAGACCTGCTTCTTCACAAGGCCCTTCAAGCAGTCAAGTTCCAAGGAGCAAGCATTCCTCAAACCTCTGCTTGTGTCACACTTGCTGATGTCTCTCTAACCAAAGTAAGACACATGGCCAAGCCCTAAGTTCATGAGGACAGACTATACTTATACACAGGTCCTGGAAAGTATGATTCATTGGGGGCCATTATTGCAGCAGTCTACCACAGTGATCAATATATGAGGAATGAAAAAAGGAAAAGCAAATAGACCTGATGTTTGCAGCTAAGTAATTAATTAGAAATATTATGCTTTGATTGGCCAGAGAAGCAATAGAGACAAAGCGGTTTATTTTGAACATAAGCATTTTAATATATCAACAGTATTTTGTTCTATAATTGCAAGTATTAACTCTTTGCTGATATTATATTATCTGTCTCTAATTAAACAAAGTTTCTATGTTTTTCAAGTATATAAAAAGTGATATCAAAAAGAGAACAAAAGATTCATTCCAAGAAACCCAGATAAACTTCCATGGGTAAGTCTGACCTGAGTCAACACTCTTAAAAAAAAAAAAAGAGGTTTTTTTAGGGTTAACTTCTGATTTGGGGTCTAATCTGGTGATCTGAGCCCATGTTTTAAACTTTTATCCCTCTTTAAAATATCCATTGAAATTACTAAATGATTACATTGGGAAAAATTCATACCTCTACAGAAACCAGGGGAAGATACATCTACCTGCCTGAAATGTCACCGCATTTGGAAAAGATACAGTGTAGGCAAGTTTGTGATCACCCTTAGAAAGAGGTTTCATGCTGAGAAACAAATGGGAGGAGCTATATGAACTCTCACTAACCCCCTGATGTAGAGTGGTAGATACTGTATAGTGAACAGGCATATGGAAGTCACTACAGAGAGAATCTCTATCTTTTGATCATTTCTGAGCTCTGCAGTGGGTGATAGAATAATCCTCTTATCACAGAGAGAATAATTTTAATGCAAACCAAAAAGCATGAACTGGAAGTGACATATGCTACAAAAGAAAATGTTCACTGAAAAACTATTGACTCCAAATGATTGAATATAAATTAGATAAAGAGCCTGCTCCAAAAAATTTGCATTACCTTCAGAATGAGGGCAGGAGGGAGTATTGGTATGTCTTTAGTCTCCAATTCCATTCAAGGGAAATTGTGGATCTCTTAGTATGCAAAAACTTTATGAAAGCCTCTTATAATTTTAATATGCCTGCCGGTTAAATTGGATACTTGCCATTATATTTCTTACTTAAATGTTTGCTGAACTAATGGGATAACTCAGTAAACAAATGTTTCACTCTCATTTAGGTCTTCTAGCTTGGTTCTTTCTCCGTCTTAATAAATCTGAACAACTCTAGTTTTTATATTTTAGGTATCAATCTTTAGTAAGAAAGCTGATCTTTAAAATTCTCCTCATAGTAGCCAAGAGGGATATAATAATGTATTTATGAGGTCTGCTTTATAAAATTGAAGTGTAGCAGGGCATGAAATATTATTTTTTGAAACGGGAACAGTTACCTAAAACATAAAATAATGTTTTTAAAAATTCTGCACATTAGCAGGAGCTTTGTAGAATAAGAAGAATAACTGTCAATTTTGCATGAACAAATCTAGTTCACTCTTTGGCTTTGTAAGCAGTTCTTTGCAGGAAAATGCCCTCAGCAGGAAGTCTCTTTTCTTGTCACTTTAGCAGAGCTACATTGTAACTAACTTTTAAACCAGGCCCCTCCATGCTCTACTCATCTCTGGCCCAAGCACATCTTTCAAATCTTTTAATCACACAATACCTTGTCTAACTTGTTAGTTCTTTTTGTAGATCAAAGAAATATACATGAAGAATAAGTAATTAACAGATGACCAGATCTCTTTCCTAACTTCCCCTTCAGTAATCTCGAGAACAAACTGTGTGAACAAACCGTGAACAAGGTAACATCTAGAGGAAGATCACAAGAAGTCGATGCATGCAATGGGGGCTGGCGAGGGGTCTGATCCCCTATTTCAACGATTAACTGAGATGACTTCCCTTTTTCCCTTTAAAACTTTCATGGTCGAGCAGAATCTTCGGAGGTGGTTTTTTGGGGACACTGAGTCCACCATCTCCCCAGATTGCCAGCCTTCTGATTAAAAGCAACTTTCCTTTCTACCAATATCTCTCTCTTGAGTATTGATTTTTGAGCGGTGAGGAGCTGGACCCGATTTGGTAACAGGTTCACACCTGGAAAATAATCTGTTGTCCTCCCTTTCCTTGCCTCACTCAGTTCTGGTGTTGTTGTCTTTAACTTCCCTTTTTCATTTCTCATGTTTTCATAGACAACTGATTTTAGAAATCTTCAAGTGAATGTTTCAATATTTTTTAAACAACATATATCCCGAGCTAAGAGAATATTTCTCTACTAAATCATTCCATTCTAGATACATGTAATATCTCATGTAAATAGCTTGAAAAAATTTGAAATGGAAATATTACCTCCATCATTCAGATGCAAGTATTTCTGGGTAAGTTCACGATGCCAGGGACAAAGAGAACTAAGGTTGGACCCCAAGACTGTCTAACCACACCACCTATCAGGCACAAAATCAGTCACAGAGTCAGTTAAGTACAGATCTATCTTTTCATTTAAGAGCCAGCTTTCCTCACAATTTTAAATGTCAATACAAAAGATTCCATTATTTCTTCTATGGGAAGCAACCTGAAAAATTCTAAGTCGGGCTACCAAAATGAGATTTCAGGAAGAAACTCATTTTATCTCCATGATCCATTGTCCCATTTCTGTGGGTTGATTCCTCCCTACTCACCACCACATCCCCTTCTGAATCAACAACAACCAAAAGATTTTTGCAGTATTTCGTGTAGAGCACAGCACTACAGAAATGCCTAAGAAGATTCTAAATACGCTCACAACTGACTAGCATAACTGTGGACAAATTGACTTCAGAATTAAAAACAAAGACTCTAAATAAAAACTGTGGTGGAATGATTGTTTGAGAAGTAAACCAACTGTTTCACAATGTCCTTCAGTTAAATTGTGAGACACTGGGCCATCAGGAAGTAATTGGTTCACAGAGCAATCATCAACAACAACAATGAAAATGCCAATTTCATAATTTCTAGTTTTTGAAACTAGAAATTATACAATGGTATAATTTCTAGGACATCCACTGTCCTGGTATACAACAGAATATACAAGCAAGGAAATACTGAGGCAGAATCCATTCCTCCTTGATCCCACCCCGTATCCCTATTTAGAAGTTTCTCTGAGTCAGGGAAGAGGAAGGGATAGTTTGGAATATAAAAAGCTTTAGAGGAGGTATAGAGGCTATTCATTGTGTTCTCATCAACCTGGTATAAACATGAGAAACGGGAAGGGATGAGAAGGGAAGTGCAATATCATTTACTCTGATGATTTTAACTATGAGACTAAAAGAAACCAGAGAATTTAAGCCCCATAATTCCTTTACTAACCCGGCTCTTGAAGACAGAAGTTCAACAAATCTCCCCAGGCCACACCGCCAGGGAGGGACACAGGGATGGCTGACATGTCTTGGGAGCCTGAGAGTGAAGCACAGAGGGTCTTGCCTCCACGGCTTGCTCCCCAGGCCCTAAGAGGGACCTGCAAGGTTACCAAAGGGAACAGATTGTCTCCAAAAGAGCAAACCACTGTGTCCATCTGGCCTGCCGCGGTGAGGAGCACCAGCTCTTTGTGGCGGGGACTGCAGGTGGACACACAGAGATCCGAAGAGGGTGCTGGGTGGATTTCACCTGAGCTCACAGCGAAGAAGTCAAAGGTTGAGTTGTTTAAGTTGACTTCTGCATACCCAAGTTTTTCACTATGAAAACTTGTCCCACCAAAAGCCGTTGATCTAAACTCTAGGTTAAATGTATCCCATGATACAAATGTTGTATAAAAAAATAAAGTCATGGGTCAGCAATATTTGAGCCCTTCTGTAGCCTGTTGCTGAATTACTGACAGACCCCCATGTGCCTATGTCCTAATTTGTAGAAGAGACACGTCTATAAATTATCCCCGGCTTCCCAGAGACAATGTGACAAGTTATTCAGAACGAACCTTAATTATTCAATCTTCTCTTTCACTTAGCAATTTGTCTCCTATTTGCTTGGAACCTTAAAGCTGAGGGTCAAAACCAACAAACAAAAAGAGACTTGCACTACGTATCACTATTTTATGACTACTGGTTATCCTAAAATGTACTAATTATAACTCAGAATCAGATTGCCTCTGGAACTTCATATCTAGGGATTAAAAGAAATGTAACCAAGTGGCCAGGCTGATTAAAGTGATTATTACTTCTACCTGGGGCAAATTATATATCTTTAGATGCAGACTAGAGAATTTATCATAAGTATTCATGCTATATTTTTCTTAAGAGCATATGGAAATACTTTTTTTCTCTAAGAGAATAAAGCTAGCCAAGAATAATCGGCATGACTTCATTGTTCCTAAAGCCAGCATGCATTTACTGAGTACCTACTATGTCTCAGGCATAGCTGATAAAACTGGAATCAAAGCAGACAAAAATTCCTGCTATCCTGATGAAAAATAAACAAACTAAATGAGTAAAATATAGAGTGTTTTAAAATATAAGTAGCATGAAGAAAAATCAAGTACAAAAAAGAGTGTGGGAAGGTTGGGTTGCAATTTTAAATTGGTGGCCTGAGAAGGTTACATCTAAGTAAACAGGAAAGATGTGATGGAACAAGGCAGGTGGATTAGAGAAGGCTGTTCCAGGCAGAGGAATAGCACAGGCAAAGTCCCGAGGCAATTGACCTTCTACTGACTTCTCCACCAGTCTCCTTCAAGGTCCCACAGCAGCTAGATGTGCTGGTTTCCCAGATTCCCTTCCTTACTTCATCTTGCCCACCCGCATGTGCTTTTCTCTGACCTACCAATTCCTCTGTTCAGGTCCTTATTTTTCCAAATACTTGCACAATTGTGTAAGTTCTTATTCTCTTATTCCATAATAATAATGGTGCTTTGCTTCCCCGATTGAACCCTGGCATCTCACAGTCTCATACATCTCTTAGTCTCTTACTTAAAATTTCAAAAGTCACCAAAGTGCATTGTAATATGAGGGTTAATTCACTCAGTCCTGGAATTGGCCTGAACTGTTTGGCTCATATACTTGCATGACACCGATTCCTGGTCAAGAAGTGAAAGGTACTGATTCACAGGGTTATGTTGTAACCATGGGTCTGAGGAGTTTGGGGGCAGTTTGTACCAGCTTGTCAGCGTCATTTTTGATAACAGGGGCACTTGTACCTAGTCTCAGTACACTTCCAATGGGCTCTTGTTGTTGGGTTTGGTTACATAGTAAGAAGTATGCCTACCTGACAAGCACGGTGTAATAGCCCCAGTTCAAGAGTTGTTCTCTGCATATACCCAGTGGTTCCTAACTCAGGAGAGAAAAGCATGTCTGATATGACCCTATAGAGGGAGAAAACTGGACCTTGGACCTGCCTCTTCAGACTTCTTGCTGGGTGGCATCCTTTGGCCGTGATGTCCTGTCTTTAATTTGTAACTAAATTGAGTATTTTTCCTGAAATAAACTGTAAATTAACGAGCATTGCCATTTGGAGTCCAGTGAGTCTTCTTTAGCAACTGAGCCAGTCTGACTGCCGCTCCCATACCCACATGCCATGAAACATCTCCCTCCCATCCTTGTCCCCCAGCTACCAAGTTTCCCTCCCTGCAAGAAACCAGCCTTGGAAATGCCATGTGAGTCCTTCAAAAGATATTTTATGCATATTTAAGCAAAGTCATATATACCTATATTTCTACTTATTTTACACACACAGAAAAATTTTGTATACACTGTTCTCATTCTTGTTTTTTTCAAGGTCATAGTTTAAGAGAGTTTTAATTTTCCTGTAACTTATTTGTTAACTTGTAAGCTCTGTCTTTATATGGAGACTAAGTTTCTTAAATGCAATTATTCTTTGTCCCGGTTTTGTAACTTTGGTCACATGTCTGTATGAACATGAGACACAACACTAAAAAGGTCACATCACTTTGTTTTGTTTCTTTTGTTTTCCTAATAAATTTAAAACCTCTTCTAAATTCCCACACTTAGGAAATTGTTCAATCCCAATCACGTTTGGCATGGGGAGGTCCCTTCCTTTCCGTAGCATTGTTGTATGAGAATCTCAAGATGGGAAAAGTGGCAGGAGGCTTCACCCTGTGTCCATGGTGGTGGTCATCACGCTGCATGCGTAGCTGTCAGCAACACTGGATGTCCTATGTCCCTTGGTCCCTCGGCACTCAGCATCCCCTCAGAAATTCCTCTTCACCTGTGAGAATGAGTTGGGCCAGTCCTCTGTCACTACCTTCAGAGCCACGGCCCCCATCCGATTCACCCAACCTCATAATCAAGAGTGTTGTGTACAAGAAGGTCATGGTCTTCTATTTTTTACCACTCTCTTGGGAAAAATATAAAAATCTGTGTTTACTTTCCTCTCTACATTTCTCTTTTGAGGGTCTGGTCACTTCACCTCCTACAGCCCTTGGAGCTCTCACCTTTCTTGGATAATCCACTCCAGTGTCCCTTGGTGCGTGAAATACAAAAGTTGTTGGGACATTCGCCTTCCCCACAGCACACTCTTCCCCTCCTGTGCCCAAGTCTCCAGAAGAGATTTAATAGCACTTAAGCTTAGGCTGTTCTGTTATTTCCATCATCACAAGGGAAGTCAGTAAGAAACCTTTTTTTCTATACCTCCTATTAAATTTGCTGCCTCAAGTGGCAGAATAATCATAAATCTGCTACTGAACCTTGGACATCAGCCACCCTTCACACTGTGTCTCCCTTCTGCTGACGACATTATGTTGTATTTCAAAGGTTCTGAATAGATTGTTCCAGAGGCTCTGGAGTTGAAAAGAATTTTTAAAAAACATTAACTCCTGTGGTATCAGATTTTGATTTTTTTTTTGAGCACAGCAAACTTCGGCCCCAGTACCTTCAAGGTTCCCAGCCCATCCCCACCCCCTCAAGAAATAACAAGAACAATAAAGTTGTACAGCAAAGTTTTTAAACTTTAGAAAGGTTTGTTTGAAATGGTGAAAACATATAACCTATGAAATGAATTCTTTCTGTTTTTAGGTAGAACTATTCCAATTTCTATTTCAATTAATCACAGGTATTTCTATATTATTTCAGATCACTTTTAGCAGAACATGATTGTAATAAGTTGAGGAATGCCAACGCCCTCCCAACCAAATATAAAGTCTTAATTCCTGGAATGTTATAAGACAGAGATTTTGCAGATGTGATGTTACGGATCTTGACATTAGGAGATTATCCTGGATTATCCAGGTGGACCCTAAGTGCAATCACATGTATCCTTGTAAGAAGAAGCCAGAGGGAGATTTGATCACACACAGAGAAGAAAACATGAAGATGGAGCAGAGAGAGATTTGAAGATGCTGGCGCTGATGATTAGAGTGATGTGGCCGCAAGCTAAGGAAGGCCCGCAGCCACCAGAAGCTGGAAGAGGCAAAGAACAAATTCTTCCCTACAGCCTCCGGAGGGAGCATGGTCCTGCTGCCTCCTTAATTCAGCTCAGGGATGCTGATTTTAATTCTGCTGCTTTAAGCCACCAAGTTTATTGTAATTTGTTATGGCAGCCATGGGAAACTAACACAATAATAAAATACCATTTTAAAAAGAGTCATGTTTAAAATGTAGGCATTTGGAGATATAAAGTAGAAGAGAAGGGGAAAAGATTACTATCCAAGAAAAATCTTGTTTTCCAACATTGTAGTTCTTCTTTGTCTTAATTATGTACCAGAGAAACTTTCTCAAATTAAGAACTAACATTTGTTGGGAGCGTACTGTGTGCTAGTCCCCATAAAACTTGCTTAGCACATGTTACCTGGCTTAATTCACAGCAACACTATAGGCATATAATTATGCCCATTTTCCTTGGGAGGGAACCAGCTTTGAACCAGGGTAAATACATTGGCCTGGTCACACAGTTGTTGGTGACATTTCCTGAAGAACATCTTAAGGAATCTGTGTAAAACCTGTACACAGATCTACAGGGTGGCTTTCTTTTTAATGGTAATGTTTTATAATTATACAAACTTACTTTGCCTTGGAGCTGCCTCGTATCCCAAGACTTTATAAAATGTCATAATAATAAGACCTCTTTTGCTCTTTCTCTATTCCCAAGAATTGTTTTGTGCAAAACTGTTTTTTATTCCATGGTACTAACCTCAAAAAGTTAGGAATAGGAATCAAATAATGAATACAGATTAAATGTGGGACTCAAACTAAAAAAAAATTTTGGAGGGATTTAAGCAAGACTTGAATAAATGAGATAAACCAGATTCCTTATGGGAAAAAATATATTGCAAATATGTGACCTTTTCAAAATTAATGTGTGCATATAATTTAACACTATTTAAAAATACAATGGAGAACTTTTTTGACAAACTACAAGATGATTTGAATATTTAACTTGAAAATAAATGGAGACAAATAACCAAGAACATTTTGTGAAAGATCAATAATTGAGGATTTGCATGATCAAACAATAAAAAGTATTAAAATTTTACCACAAATAAAAGTTTATTATTGGTATTTGAACAGAAGAAACAATGGAACAGAAGAGAAAGGCCAAAAGTGAACTCAAGTACATATAGCAATTCAATTTATAATCAAGTTGCCAATTTAAATGAGTGAGAAAGTGGTGAATTACTTAGTAGAACCCTTGAACAACTGGATACATAGTTGGAAAAATACATGAAGTTAGAAATCTATCTCTCAAAATTATCTTAAATAAAATATTTTAAAGAGTTACATGAATAGCCACACAAAGAATTGAAGGAAATACAGGTAAATATCTTATTTCAGGATGGATGGGCAGGGCCTTTCTAAACCACAAGCAAAGGAAGCAGTCAGTAAGTGACAGTCACTGCTGTGCTATCTTTGATGCTCCGCCCTTCACTACTTGACCTAGGACTCAGCTCTGGGACACCTCTTCCTTATCTACAGTTTCCTATGCTGAGTACAGGCACTTCCACCAGCGTTTATATCCTGGTGATTCCCTAATGCGTATCTCCCAAATGCATCTCTCCTCTGAGACTTGCAGTCCAAAATTCACTGCCTACTCATCAGATCCAGTTGGCTGCCTGAGCAATCTCTAAATAATGTCACCAAACCACTGCTTCACCTCCACATCCCACAAAACCCACTTATTTTCCAATCTTCTTTTTAGTTGCCATCCATTTGGTAATATTTCTCACTTTCCTCCAACTCCACCCAAAATCTTGTATCTTGTTGGTTCTACCTTCAAAATATATCTCAGATCTGACTTTTCTCCACCATTTCCACTGCTACTTTTCTAGACTAAGTTGTTATTGCCTCTTTCGTGGGTCTCTGCAATAATCTCTGACTTGTTTTCCATCTTCCACCGTACTCATCATACATTTGAGCTTTCACAACCCCTTAATAGGGATTTTTTCCTTTGAACCAGAGATGTTACTCTTCTGTTTAAAACACCCCTAATGGAGGCTTCCCCTGGTGGTCCAGTGGTTAAGAATCCGCTCCCAATGCAGGGAACCTGGGTTCCATCCCTGGTCAGGGAAATAGATCCCACATGCTGCAACTAAGAACCCGCATGCCACAACTAAAATTCCTGCATGCGGTAACTAAAATCAGGCGCAGCCAAATAAAAAAAACACCCCTAATGGCTTCCAAATACAACTAGGATACCATATAAAAATTGTAGCATAACCTACAAAGTCCTGCATGATCCCATCCCTGCTTATCCAAACCCCCAACGCTACTCACCTCTTCTCTCCTCCACACACACTGGCCTACTTATTCCTCAGATGTGCCAACCTTGTTCCTCCTGTATTTTCTTTTCTGTCTTCCTGGAATGCAAAGCCAACACACAAGGCTGGCTTATTCTTATCTCCTCGTTCTCAACTCAAATGAAGATTAACTTCATGGTGAAATAATTGTCAAAGGGAAAAATAGGTAATTCACAAAAGAGTAAAGATGAATAACTATTAAAGCACAGGTAAAATTAAGCTATGAATAAAAGAAATGCATATTAAAACAAGAAAATACTACTCTTTGTCAAATTGACAGCTCTAATAAATTATTTTATCAATTATAGGCAGTCAAATGCTTCACATATATATTATCTGTGGTTGGTTAATTTCACACTGCCTATCTGGAGGGGCAGCCCATTTATTTGTACAACTTCCACATGTTCATTAAACACCTAGATGTCTGAGAGGCACTTTTTATGTAATGGTAACTTCATAATGAAGAGAATTGAAAATGTCCCAGCACTTAACTGTAGCATACATTGTAGTTAAGTAAGACTAACACTGAAGAGATGGACATAAATAAACTAGAAAATATGTATACAGAGAATTAAATCTTGGAGTGTGATAGAAGGTGATGTGACTGGCTACCTTAGACTGGATAGGAAGGAAAAACCTTTATAAAGAAGTGACCCTTAGGCTGAAAGCTGCATGAACATCCCTGCATAGAAATCTGGCTGAAAGCACAAATTTGCAAAGATTGAAGTGAGAGTCTCCCTCTTAGAGGGCTCTGCTCATACAGAGGTCTTAAGTTACAGATAAGCTCAGTGTAGTAAGAACAATAAATAGACATTTCTCCAAAGAGGACATACACATGGCAAACAGGTATATGAAAAGGTACTCAACACTATAAACCAAGAAGGAAATGCAAATCAAAACCACAATGAGATATCATCTCACTCCTGTTAGGATGAATATTATTAAAAAAAAAGATAACAAGTGTTGTTGAGAATGTGTAGAAAAATGAACCCTTGTACACTGTTGGTGGGAATGTAAATTGGTGCAGCCTTTATGGAAAACAATATTGAGATTTCTCAAAAAAATTAAATATAGAACTACCACATGAGCTAGCAATCCCACTTCTTGGTATTTATTCAAAAGAATTGAAATCAGGATCTCAAAAAGATATCTACACTCCTATGTTCACTGCAGCATTATTCACAGTAACCAAGATATGAAAACAGCCTAAATGCTCATGGATGGATGAATGGATAAAGAAAATGTGGTATATATATACAATGGAATATTATTCAGCCTTACAAAAGAAGAAAATCCTGACATTTGTGACAACATGGATGGACCTGAAGGTTATCATGCTTAGTGAAATAATTCAGACACTAAAAGATAAATAATGTATGATCTCACTTACGGGTAGATTTTAAATAGTGAAACTCACAGAAGCAGAGAGTAGAATAGTGGTTACCAGGGGCTGGAGGCAGAGGAGAATAAGTGATAGTCAAAAGGTACAAAGTTTCAGTTATACAAGATAAATAACAGGATAGTGCCTATAACTGACAGTACTGTACTGTATAGTTAAAATTTGACAAGAGGGTTGGTCTCATGCTAAGTGTTATTAACACACATACACAGTACAGAAATATAATGATAAGGGGGGTGACAGGAAACTGGGAAATGATGGATATATCTACAGTCTTGTTGGTAGCAATGGTGTCACAATTGTATACTTATCTGCAAACGCATTGAGTTGTATAAATTTTTTACGTACTGCCTTTTACATGTCAATTATGTCTCAATAAAGTGGTTTTATAAAAAAGAATAAGACTCATAATGTGCATGATAGGTTGACTGGTACATAATGAAGTCAGAGAGATAAGCAGGATCCAGGTCATGTAGGGCTTGGTACAATAGGGAAAGAAGATATTTTATATTAGATGAGATACGCAGAAAACGGGAGGTTTTAAATAGGGGTATAACAGGCGTAATTTATGTATTTTGAAGATTTCTGTGGCTGCACTGTAGTGTATTGGAAAGTGGTAAGGGAAGAATAAAAGCACCACCAATCAGTTGGCTGCTGCAGAAATCCAGGAACTGGACTTAGGGTGGTGGCAAGAGAATCACGTAAAAGTAGATGTACTAGGAGTATCATTTTGGAGGTGCATTGACTGGACATGCTAATCGATTTATAGGGAAAAAAAGAAAACACCTAGATTTTTGGCTGGAGAATTCCTTTGGGGAGAGAGTGGACCAGTTGACCGGAGAACAGACAGACTGTCAGGGAGCCCAGGGATGTGAGTATAGAGAAATGGCTGTATGTAGGGGCTAGAACAGACCTGGGACATTTCAGATATTGCCAGCTTGAAAAGGCCAGAATCTTCCCTATGCTGTGATGCTATGTCTACAGAATGAAGCCATCACTCCAGGGAGAAGAGTGAGGAAAAGTCCATTGAACTCAAAATGGATACATTTTCTGTCATCAGGCAAATGGAGCCTTGAAACAGAAGTTGAGTTGTAGAAAACTCAGTTGACATCTTTTTAATTGCCACGTGGAGTCTGTACTTTGAGAAACGTGTTCCTGTTGAGCCCCATTTATCGAAGTCTTCCTGTGTGCCCTGTACGATGATAGCATATTTGCATATGTTATCTCACTTAATCCTTACAAAAAGCAGCACAAGATTATTCCCATTTCTTATATGAGACTCCTGAGTCTCCGAGGGGTTATATTATTTGCCCAAAATCTCAGTTTGAAGTGAGAGGGCCAAAATTACACAACCCAGGCAGGACTGAATCAAAGTCTGTGTACTTCTTCCCTGTGCAAAACCTCCACACATGCTCCCTCATCATGCTGCCTCTTCTTGGGGAGTTGACTCATCTGGAATTTGTGGGAGGTGTTTACTTCCTCCCCTACTACTCCAGGGGCTAAAGAGCACTCTGTTACTAACAGCTGGGTGCTTTCTGGTAAGCAATCACCCTCTTTTCCTGTAGAAAAGAGAAGGATAATCTTCTTTTTTCCCCTCTCAGGAATTTATAAATTATAGCAACACAGCTACTGGTGTAGGTCACTCTCCGTCCCTCTTCTCCTCCCCCATGTTTATTCTCAGATGACAATCTTGTTTTTTAGTTGATTGAAAAAAGTGAAAGAAACCAGAAGAAAAATTCCACAGGCACCAATCACCACATCTACCTGCCCACATGCACTTGAACCCAACATTCTCTTTTACTTTTGAGAGGAGATGTTTGGTTTAAGGAGAGAGAAGGTATTGAATAGCCTCTGAGCTTGGGAGAGTAAATGGACTAAGGACATTGTGTGTGTGTGTGTGTGTGTTGGTATATTTACGTGTGTTTGTGTGGTGTGGCATGTGATATGTGTGGGGTGTGGGTGTGGGAGGATCGTTGGATGTTTGTGTGCAGTGTATGGTATGTATGTGTGTTTGTATGTGGCACGTGGCACAAATACGGGGTGTAGTGTGTGTGTGTGTGTGTTTGTGTGTGTGTGTGTGTGGTGTTGTGAGGAGCTAAGACTTGTTGACTTTGAGGTACCAGAAAGATTGAATGGGGAAAGAAGGAGGGTGAGATCATAGAGCAGATGCAGTTATGGGTAGTGGCAAGGTTTCCAGGGAATGATTGTGGAAATGAGAGACTGAGAAGCAAAAGGGTCCATATTTCTTTGAGGAGAGGAGGTAAAGGAACCGAGAGGAGGGCATATTGTGTAAATACAGGAATCACCAAGAATCATGACACTCAAACAGGAGCTAAAATCTGCAGAGAAGGAGGGAACGTGATCTAGGATCAGTAGAGATTGTTATAAGGAGGAAAGGTGCCTGTTAAGAAGAGCGTTAAGGATGAAGACGGTATGGTTTGGAAGTGACCATGTGGCACAGAGAGAATGTAGGGGCACAAAGTCCCTTCACAGCCATGTCTTTGGGGTTTTCCTTTAGGACTTCTTCCCAATTTGGGGGACGAGACCTCAGGTATTTGCAATTTCTATAAAAATATAAAGAAACCTGGTGTTTTCTGTATCCCCATCATATAGAAACATTTATATGAGATTTGATGTAAAGAGAGATGAACTGAGAAAAAAAGAAATTGACATAAATTCTCAAACCTTAACAGTGTTTCTGGCCTTAGTGGTGTTTTGATTTTTTAATTAAAAAAATATATAAATATACACATTTGGGGTATATTCCAAATTTCCAATAAGAGACAGGTATTACTTTTTAATCAGATAGCAAGCCACAGAACATGTTGCTTAACTAATCACTGAGGCTTGATTTTAAAGCATTCCTGTTTATCTTCTTAAGCAAATGCAAACCATGCAGAGATGTGTGTGATTCACTTTGCTGTGCTGTGCAAATTCCTTTGTAGTATTTCTAGACACCCACTTCCCCATGTTTTTCTCCATTATTTTCATGCGAAGCTACCTCAGTGCAATTAGACTTTCTGGAAGCTGCCAGAGGGCCACCGTGCTGTCTCGTGTCACCATGCTGTCCTGTCCCGTGGCATTGGTGCTTAGATGCTTTCAGGCTGACAAAATTCCAAGGCCATTATCAAGTTCTATCCAGAGCTGCTAACTCATAACACCTTCTAATCCACTTTGATGACAGGCATTTTGACCTCCTTCACCTTGGCTCCATAATCACCACCAGATAAAATATATTAAAAGTTTAATAGAGCTCTAATAATAATTAACAAACATCCAACAAGGTCTGGTCTCTGCATTTGAAGCTGAGGGACATAGTGATTTAGCAATTAAATAAAGATATTAAGTTAATACATACCATGAATAAACAGTGTTTTATAATTAAAATAATTTTTAAAATACACTTTCTCATTCTACCATGAAACTAATTGGAAACTATTCACCTTCATTAGAAGATAGATTTAAAAATGAATACTGACTCTTGTTTTCCTACTCATTAGCTTAAACAAAAACAAAAATATTCAGTATGCATAGCACATACTATCTGGTAACTAAAATTGTCATCCAGTGAGAAAAACTTGTTCTTTCTCCTTGTAGCCTTCACCTGCTCTAAAATATTGTGCAATCTGAAGCCTGTGAAACCTACCAACATGTCAACTAGAATGTGTCCAATGTAAGGAATTTAACATTTAAATGGTGTGCTCATTTCTCCACTTGTATTCTACAAACAAAGCCTTATTTGTTTCAAAAAAAATTATGTGTTTGAACCTATTCTCTATTTTAAATTTGCTTTTCTGCCTAAAAATAAGGTGATGTTTTTATGAAAGAATGAAAGTGTTATGATACAGCCAGAAAGGATAATATGTATAGACCTTTCTTCAGAAAAACATCAACTTCTTCCCTTTGGATGGTATATAGTTTGCTGGCTTTGATGCAGTTAACTGAGGAAATCCAAGTTCCAGCTGTGAAAGGAAAATCAAAATGGAGTCAGAATTGTTAAGAGAGTTCTCAAAAATGCAGCTGGGAGGCTACTGAGAAAGTGTGTGTCAACGGAAATAAACACACAACCTGAGAGCTGTGAATTTCAGTTTTATGTGGGGACCTTACTGAGGACTATATCCTGGGAAACAGCCTCTCAGCTCTGAGGGACTGCTCCAAAGAAGTAGGGGGAGAGGCCAGTGTGGATAGATAGATAGATAGATAGATAGATAATGAGAAACAGGTATCTCAGTCAATAATTTTAGTGTTTTTCTATGTAAGAGAAGATGCAAGAATCTGTGTCCATAAAATTTTTTTTCTGTAATATATATAGCTATCTAAGGGGCCTGTTTTTACGGCTTTCCCAGAGCACAGAGTGTCTCATCCTGTTCTTCATCCTGAACTCCTCTCACGGTGTGCTATAGGTCGGCAACTACAGTGGCTAATGGCTGGATACTTGTAGAACTGGATGGTGGACAACATTCTTTGTTTTATAAGTCCCCATTTTTGCTTATAAATTGGACCAAGGTTTGGGAAGCATGTCATGATCAATTTGTCCCATGTTGCTAAGAAGGTTCCTTCCTAGGTCATGGGAGGATTTTGCTGATAGGCCATTCAATGCGCTATTACTGGACCAGAGCCTGTTAATTGTAGCCGTAAAAGTCTCTGGACCACCTGTCTTTCTCGTCTGTTCGGGTCCAGGAAATGATTCTCCCTTGTTGCTTCTTCCCATATCTAGAGTTACACTATTATGATCATCTTTTTTTTTTTTTTTTTTTAAATTGTGCGATACCTATAATTTGACACCTAACACCTCTGTGTTGAGGTAGATTCTGCCATTTTTTTTAAAATTAATTAATTTATTTATTTGGCTACGTTGGGTCTTCATTTCTGTGCGAGGGCTTTCTCTAGTTGTGGCAAGTGGGGGCCACTCTTCTTCATCGCGGTGCGCGGGCCTCTCACTATCGCGGCCTCTCTTGTTGCGGAGCACAGGCTCCAGACGCGCAGGCTCAGTAGTCGTGGCTCACGGTCCCAGTTGCTCCGCGGCATGTGGGATCTTCCCAGACCAGGGCCTGAACCCGTGTCCTCTGCATTAGCAGGCAGATTCTCAACCACTGCGCCACCAGGGAAGCCCATTATGATCATTTTTAATCTTATATAGAGCTATATATTTGATCAACCATTTCAAGTCACTTAGTCGTCATTATTTTTGTTGTGGCTCAGTCACACATTGGGCAATACAAGAAACAACAATCCTGTAAAATAGGCACAATACAAGTAATATAGCTAGAAGCATTAATAAGATCACAAGTACATATTTAAGCCAAAAACTTCCAGCACCATGCCAGTTCTTTAAAAGATCTCCAAGACTAGGGAGTGGATCATTTAAGGCAGAAATCTGATTTTTTCATATTGGTCATTAAACGTGTTATATTAAAGGATTCATCTGGTATAAAGACAACCTTCAGTTTGAATTATGGTGCAAGTGCCTCCTTGAGATATCGTAAAGATACCAAGGGGAAAGGTTTACTTAGATCTGGAGAACAAAGATTAAAAGCCAGTAATATTTCAGAAAAAAAGTTATAAAAATTATTGTTCAGCTCTATGTACTAATTTTTGGTCTTAATTTTCTGTTTACAGTTTTATGAAGCCATCAGGGTTTCCACTAGAATTATTTAATTTCTGACCCAGTTCAGTAGTATCATCTGAAAGCTATCAGAAACCCGTACTTGTCAAAAAGTCCTTTCTATGAATATTGTTCAAGATGAAGTATTTTTGTAAAATCATCAGAGTAAAATAATAACTGTCTATAAATGACAAAGACTTAAAACAACATGGTTAAAGACCTGATTACAATGTAATTGTTAAAGAAATTTGGTTAATTTTGTGTCATATGATATTTACAAATAATAGCTAAAATTATGACTGATAACATTATATCAGGACATATTTGAATTTCAGAAATTTTATATAATTTCTAGAACATTTATATTAATAAAATTTATCCATACAATACAACCTTGGAAGGTTTATCATCACTCATTTGACAGTGCTTCCCATGTAATTTAATATACCAAAAGGCCTAATTAGTTTAATAACTCTCTTTGGGGTTTTTCAGGGGCCTTCTGAAATGTCCCAAAGTTAGCTAGAGGTCAAAAGACCTCCATTTAAAATCCGATTTGGGAAAGTTTGTCAAAGATATCAAAAGGTTTTAAAACACTTGGTCAAATAGGATGATAGGTCACTGTGAAACAATACTTATTCACTTAACCAAAGTAAAAATAAGATATTTCAAAGGCAAATACAAAAAGTTACAAGAGATCACTTACAGAGTAAAGAAACTTTACAATCTGCTATTAAAAGCAGATGAATAATCCAAGAAGACATTATCTTCTTAAAAGGGAGAGAAAACCAAATTCTAATTTTGTAACAGCTCACTTTTTATACTAAAATGTACTTCTCAATTAAATTTATTCTAATCTTAGCCAATTCTGACCATGCACAAAACCCTTTTCTCAAGGTTTCTTTTCTACAAACCCTATATAACTTCTGTTTTTACCTTCAGGATTTGTCCCATACTTTCCTTTTTTTCTCTCTCTCTCTTTTTTAACCTCTCTTTAGGACAAAATTACTTTCTTCTCCCTTAGCAAAATGCATAATCAGTATTAAAAGTGTGAATAGGCTGACTTAGAGCTTAATACAAATCAAAGCAAACTGAACATATAACTGAAGTCTTCCATGATATTCTATCACCTTCTGCTTATTCTGTAGTCTACTCATTTATGAGGAATATATTCCATGACCTGATACAGTAGAGTCTGAGGATGAAGTATTTAACAGCAGAACAGCAGTATTGAAGAAACATTAAATTTAGTCACAGTGGTAGACCCATTTTCAGAAACTTGGCCCAAAAGAAGCTTAAAATGTCTCCTATACCACCAGTTGGCAGAACCAAGTTTTGGAAAGCAAACGCAGAGAGCAAAACAGAGAGAGTGAAAGAGCAAACACTGACACAGAAGAGAATGCTCAAATTAGAAGCACTTTCCATTCTTTTCCCTTGTTCTTCAATAGTTTGGCTATCAGTGCTTTATTATTTGACATCTAGATTTTCATGGCTTTTGGTCTTCATTTCAAACTACATGCGTTACATAAGCCTTTTCTGCCTTGCTTAATGATTTTTTTCCCTTGAATTATGCCTTGTCAGATGTTGCAATCATAGCCACAGGCTTTCACATTGTATAACTTTGCTCTTCCGTTTGCTTTCCATCATCATGAATTGTTTTGTATTGTCTCTTGCATTCAGTTTTTAATTGAATTTTGACTTTTGCTCTAATTTGAAAGTCTTTTAATAAGTGAGTGTAGTGTATTTCCATTGATTGCTATTATAGATATGTTTGGTGATGTTTCTACTATATTTTTATGATATTGCATTTTGATAGCTTTAAAAAACATTTTTGGTACAAAACTACTCAGTTATAATTTGTTTTGTGTGTTGTTTTCTAATTATTTATATTATTCTCCTTTACTTCTCACATTTAGTTTTAGAAAACGATTATAGAACAATATTGTAAACACGAAATAGTATTTGCATCCTTCAATTTACTGAGGCAGAAAGCATACATTGAGTTTATTTTAAAATAATAACTGGGTCTTGCAATATAATTAAACAGTAAGTAAGAATATTAAAGCCTGAAATCTATATCAAGGTTATACAATTTAACCTCATTCATTTAAATTTACCTAAGATGATCCTTACTTAAGAAACAAATAGCAGATTAGAGATCAATACATATACATATGGTAAACATTTGTAATTGTTTTTAGGCAGGATTTAGTAAGGTGACAGTGTATGTCTATAACCATTTGAAAAATATTTTTGTCTAAAATAGTCTTCTTTATCTTGAAATATATATTATATATACATACACATATGTATATATTATGATAATTTGGGGATAACTGATAGTTGCCCATTGAGGTAGGCAGAATGACGGCCCCCAAATATGTCCACGTTCTAATTCCTGGATCCCGTGAATATGTCACGTTACATGGCAAAGGGTAATTAATGTTATAGGTGAAATTAAAGTTGCTAGTCAGTTAACTCTGGAGAGATTATCCTAGATTATCCCTTGGGCCCAAAGAAATCGTAAGTGTCCTTGAAAGATGAAAGAGAGAAGCAGAAGAGAAAGTGTCAGAGTGATGCAATGTGATAAAAACATGAATGGCCATTGCTGGCTTTGAGATGAAACAGCATAAGCCAAGGAATGCTGGCAGGCTCTAGAAGCTAGAAAGAGCAAGAAAATATATTCTCCCCTAGAGCCTCCAGAAAAATACACAGTCCTGCCTACACATTTATTTTAGCCCAAGTGAGACTCATTTCAGACTTCTGACCTCCAGAACTCTAAAATAATAAATTTGTATTGCTTTAAGCCACTAAGTTTAGGTGACTTACTATAGCAGCCAAAGGAAAACAATACATCCATTTTTGTAATAAATATGTGTTTGTGTGTGTGTGTATTTACTTCAGGGTCACTTATAAACTCAATGAAACTTTTGGAGTTTATCTTAAAAGGTGAGTACACACATTCCCAAACTGGAACACTATATTTGCATTATTCCCAATACTCTTGAGCTCAAAAATCCTTTGAGGCTCAGTACATCTGAAGTGATATAAAAATATTTCACTGTAAACACAGCTCTATAGGTAATATTTTTAAACAAACCATACCATATTCTATACTACATGCTCTTCCTAAATAAATGTGAATTTTCATAAAAATTTGCTAAGTATCCAAACAACAATTTCCAGACTAGACAATTTAAACTACATTTTGTTGGGAAAAAAATTAATGCACACTGAAAAGAAAGGTGTTTGATGTTCTACTGACTTCCAACATGCCTTTTGTTAGTCCATCACAGATATTGCTAAACCATGGGATCAAATAGAGATGAACACATTGATTTTTTTTAATTGGCAATTATTTTCTTCTGTAGGATACCCTGAAATAAAATCTCATCAACAGCTGCATAGATTCTTTCCTGTGTTGAACAGACTGCGTGAATAGAAGTGACTTTAAATAAAGTCTAGTTATTTATAGGGAAGCAGATAAAAGACTTATGCTCCGGTGGTATGCATTGGGCCAAGGTATGAACATTTGAAATGGTAATAGACTAAAGTTGTGTGCTAACTTTTTATATCTTTTTATGCCATCTTACTGAGAACCCATAAGCCAGGCATTAAATATCTAAAACTAGACATCAAAAACATTCTAAACCACAGGATGTGTCATCTTTTTTATTACTCATGGCAACACAATTTAAATAATTATGGAGTGGAAACAGGCACCAATGACAATTTTTAGCTTTGGTTAAAACCCTTTGCCTATCTTTAAATGAATATTTTAGTACCTTTCTTACAGTTTGTTTCATTATCTTAAGTATGGAAAGAGGGAGAAAGAAAGAAGATGATGCCAGAGCCCAGGAACCAGGACCACCTGTTGAAAGTCTATCTGATGACTTCCAGAGCTGGAAAGGAGATGCCAAAGACAGCAGAAAGAAGAAGGACAACACTGTAAAACAACTATACTCCAATAAAAAATTAATTAAAAAAAAGAAAGAAGAAGGGAGAAAAAACTTGCCTTCTCCCCTTTCGCCACCTTCATATCTTCTTCAAATGCTTCTCATTGGTTGAACGTACCTAGAAACCAGAGGGCAAAAAACCTGGGAATATAGGTCCTTAGGATACAGATAAAAGCAGGGGAAGGGCAGAGAATTAATTTGAGAAGAAGGAAAAAGTGATTGACATGCTAAGCTATGCCACAAAATACATAAAGAGAAAGAATTTTGTCACTTTTCCTGCTATGTAGGGATGACAATATGCAGAAGTAAGTAAGGCAATGTTTACATCTCATTTTATTTTCACTGACCATGACCGCATCAAAAAGAATTCACTGGTGTAGGTGGGGTGATATTTGCATAATTACTTATGTAGATTTGATTGTATATTTATTTTATTATTTTGATGAAACAATGCTACTGGATGTTGGCCATACCTTTCAGTTACTTTTCAAACATAATGGCTAAACCCCCTATTACATGCTAACTCGTCTTGTGTATTGGATGAAGAATGCCACTGTTTACTTTCAAATTTCTGCCTTGTTTTCATAAATGAATCGTTTATAGAAATTTTTTCTAGTCAATTTTAAAGGTAATATCTGTAAGTCAGAGAGGGAGGTAGGAAGCAAGCAAGCTTATCATTTATTATCCAATTATACTTTTCCACATAGTACTATAAGAATTAAACACTGAATTATTCAAAAGTATTTTTTAAAATTAAGACTCTCAAATAATAAAAGAACACAGCCACTCCTTAAGGTGGTGAAATTACCATTTACAGATAATTTGGTTTCGACGTCATTAAGCTAACAATGTAGACATATAAAATAGCACACATAAATTGAATTTTAGAAATTAAAAAATAAGGTAGAAAACATCCTTCTTTTTATTGCAAGACTAAAATGGAACGTAACTAATGTTGAGTGTCTGCCCAGGGCACTTGTGAACTTCCGTACATTGTTTCTCAATGACGTATTGCCATGTGAACTATCATGGACTCTATTAACATCTCACGTTTGGTTGTGTCTGTAGTGGGCAGATTATCAGGCCCTCGAAAATGTTGGTACCCTAATCTCTGGAACTTGTGAATATGTTATGATACCAGTCAAAAGGGACTTTGCAGGTGTAATTAAGTTTACAGACCTTAAAATAGGAAGATGATCCTGATGACCCACCCAGATGGCCACTCGAACAACATGTGCCCTTAAAAACAGAGCACTTTCTCTAGCTGGAGTCAGAGACGCAGCAGAGAGAACTCAGAGCGATTGGAAGCACATACAGAACTTGATGTGATGCACTGTTACGGGCTCTGAGATGTAGGAACTCAAGTGCAAGAACCAGATAGAAGTCCATGGTACACATGAGAGGGAATGTGGCAGCCTTTAGGAGAAAATACTGTACCCTGACTCACCACCAGCAAGGAAAGGACAACCTAAGTCCTGCAACCAAGAAGAACAGAGCTCGATCAATGACCTGAAAGAACTTGGAAGTGGTTTCCCCAGAGGCTCCCATAAGAAACACATTCCACTTTCCAGTTGCATGCCACACTTGAGCTTTGTTCCTGTTCCCAAGTACTCCAGGCCCTTTTATCCTCCCATCCCATTACACCCACAGCACCTGCTAGAATGCCTCAATTCACACCCTGACAAAGTCCTCCTCATCTCTAATTTCACCTTCTCTGTTCTTGTCTTTGGTTCTCCCAGGCTGCTTTAATCACATCTCGGTTTAGTTATTCAATCAATATTAACTGAGCACGTGTATTTGCCTGACAATCTGCTATGGGTATTTTGGGAATAAAGCAGATACTGTGTATGCCCATCTTATGTAGAAAATGTGTAGAATAAAGAATACTACAATGAGGAGATAGAGTGACTCATAGATCTGTGTGACACTTATCTAGTTGTGATAATTTATTTCTTTCCATTCATCTCTTTCAAATAATTTATTGAGCTCCACAGAGCATAGAATAATGTGTTATACATCATCTGATGAAGGGATTTCTCAACACAGAGCTGGGGCTGGCACAGGAATTAAATGACCTATGGACAGTATCATGAACCACATACTGGCAAAAGTTAGAAAACCAAGGAATGCAAGGAACCCAGCAAAAAAAAAAAAAAAAAAAAAGAATCTATCTTTCCTAAGAAAGAAGTAATATAGCTGAGTACTCAATGGGAAACCAGGCATCTTACCTCAGGAGCTGTTACTTTTAACAAGAAAGTCCTATCTCAAGGGTATCCCTGCTCTATGTGCCAGAGTGCTGACGGCACTAGGAGCATGCAACAATTGGAAACACAAAAAGGATCAAAGGAAAATGAACAATTTTGAGAAGTGAAAATAAATCTATAAATTTCTGCTTAGTGCTTATGGCTGTGTATATCCAGATATGCCATAAAATATGTTAGCATCATGTCCTGACTTAGGTCAATACCTTTAGCATGACCCCCTCATGACAAGCCTATTTCCTGGATGATGTTTTGCTGGTAAATCTGGTTCTATGAACACTGTGTCTTTGACAAAAACAGTTTAGTGTATTGTTTTGTGGCGGTTTCCTTTACTTTTTTACTAACATTTCCTTCTTACTGTGGGTAAATATATCAATGGTTATTGTCTTTATATATTTACATTTTCTATATGTGTAATTGCATTTAATACTATTTATATTAAGTACACTTAATATTATTAAAATGTTCAAAATTGGGGAGAGTTAAAATCTCTTTAAAAATTAATTTGAAACCGTTAAATTCTCACAACAGTTCAAACACACTCTCTCCACTTCTTCAATGATTCATTCCTCAACTTAATTTAATCTGGCTTCCCTTGAAAGTTTCTCCCTAAGATTGTCAGTGATGTCCATGTTTTAACTCCAGCGGGAATTTGTCAGTTCTCATCTTCATTTGCCTCTTCACACTGTTCAACAACTCCTTCCATTGGTTTCTAAGATGTTAAACCCTCCAGATATCTTTCCTGACTATTAGTTTTCTTGCTGAGGCTTCCTCTCATATCTTATTTTTAATTGTAGGTGTTTCCATGAGCTCAGTTCCAGCTACATTTCTCGCTTCCTTACACATTTTCTCTTGAGAACTGAGATCTTCCTTGGCAATATTACTTAGATAAAACTACATGTGTCAACAAGACTTAGTTGTTTGCCCAGGAAAAAATAAGGCAGTTTGCTTTGGAAGGGTCCCACAAATCAATTTATTGGAGACAGGGTAATGTTCACCTGTACAAACAACCTGCAGTACACTGTCAAGAATCACTTCCAGGCCCTCACTTCTGTGTCCCCGATCCTAAACTATTATATCGTAAACTTTTATTGCTCCTGATCAGTTCCTCTGCTTAAAATATCTGCCTTAAACCACTGGAGCTCAACATCTAAACCCCTGTAATATTTCATTTCTAACTTCCCCTTCTGATACACTGCTAAGACTTCATCAAGGTGGTGTTCCATCCTTCTGCTGTTAATTCTAGTTTTGCTTTATTAACAGGTTGTCTATTGATCTTTTAAGGAGTTCATCACTAGGTGACTTTCTCTAGACCCATCATTTAGACTGCTACCAATTTTCTTGTTTCCATATATATTGTAGGTGTTTATCTGTTTCCAAGATAATGTCTAATTTGTCCCTTTCTTTCCATTTCCAACACCACCACCTTCAAACAAACCATCATCATCTAAACTGCTGCATTATCTACTATCCTTAATTTATTCAGTTCTTTACACCTTCAAACATCTTGATCTTGCTCAATGATTAAGGAAATAATGACTTCTACAAGTGAGAGTTATTTATCTCCTGTTCAGCAAATCTGTTTCTACTACAGTAGTTTTTTTAATTCATGAAATCTAAATAAGAACAAATATAGTCTTAATATTTAGTATATATGATCCCATTTTAAATAAAAGTATTTTATCTACATGCCTAAATCTATCTATTCTATCGAACATCTATTTAGCTATGCATAGAGATTGAATGATATTCCCTTAATAAAAGTCTGATTCTTTATCATTAACTTGTATAATTTTTAAAGTAAAGTTCATTACTCTAAAAATTTAGCATACAATGAAACCAAAATGATTTTTAAAGCATGGTTTTATTATTATTATTGAATTCTAATCTGTGAAGAGGACTGATTAGACACACCGAGAGAAACAAAAATAAGTTAATTAAATAAAAAGAATCTATGATCAGTGTAAAGTTATTTTTTACTTTAACAAGCCTGTGATGATAACAAGTGTTATCCTATTATATACATAAATATTGAAAACCTTAAAACAGATGCCCCTTTGTATCCAGTTCATACTCAAAGATACTCTTTGTTTTTAGCATTCCACAAATTGTCTTTATCATATTTTTTTAACTGATTCCATTTTTTTCCTGGAGAACTCCTTTCTAAAGCCTTTTCTCCTTGGTTCCAATTTGGGTTGTTGCTCTCTATCATCTGGGCACTGACCTTCACCATCACACCTCCCCAGAATCTCTTCACTGATGTCCCAGGTTAGATGCCCTGTTGCTTGGATCTCATTTCTTCCTTTTTCCTGGAATACCATACATTATTAGCAAGTAACTTCCTTGTTAAATGAAGGAAAACTTTCCTATGCCGTTGCAGATTAGATGATGTGTTTTTGACGTTTAAACCTGGACAACTGATCCATATTTTTGTTAGTTATAAACTTTTCATTAGACATTGTTTTCTTTAAGAATTTTGGGACTTCCCTGGTGTCACAGTGGTTAAGAATCCGCCTGCCGATGCAGGGGACATGGGTTTGAGCCCTGGTCTGGGAAGATCCCACATGCCGTGGAGCAACTAAGCCCACGCGCTACAACTACTGAGCCCACGTGCTGCAACTACTGAAGCCTGCGTACCTAGAGCCCGTGCTCTGCAACAAGAGAAGCCACCGCAATGAGAAGCCTGCGCACTGCAACGAAGAGTAGCCCTTGCTCGCCACAACTAGAGAAAGCCCGCTTGCAGCAACGAAGACCCAAAACAGCCATAAATAAATAAATAAATAAATAAATACAGTATGTTCTGTTATTAAAAAAAAAAGAATTTTAAAGGGAATTGTCCAATAGTTTACAGTATCCAAAGTTGTAGGCAAAAAGTCTAATGACAATGTTTCTCACTTATTTGTAAATGACATGTCTCTACACCAAATCCTAGAAAGTTTTAGTGTTATTACTTTACCCCTTGGTACAGTAAAGATCTGAAATGATATACCTAGGTAAGATCCCACTATAAAGATTATGATTCAAAAATACTAAGAAAAAAAGTCAAGAGCAGAATACTCTATGAAAGACTTACTTTCTTGAACAGATAAGCTACTAAATAATGAATCAAACAAGAAACATTGGATCTCCTTCCTCTGGCAAATGAAAGTGCATTGAGGATGAATAGTTGTCTGTTAAGCTCTGGATACTGACACAGCTTGAGCCAGCGCTGACCTCAACCCGGCTGATTCCATGATGTATTTCACCAAAGATGCCCTTGGAATTTGGCGAAGTGAGTGAAAAGCTTTGGACTGAGGTGGGTTAAAATGAACTAACGATCTAATCCAGAACTGTCCAAAAGAGACAGTGAGACACACAAGCAATTTTAAATGTTCTAGTAGTGACATTAAAAAAAGTAAAAAGAAATGGGTGAAATTAATTTTAATAATACATTGTATTCAAACAAATATATCCAAATTATTGTCACTTCAACACACAGTTAATATGAATGCAAGATTATTAATGAGATATTTACATTCTTTCTGTTTGTTATACTAAGTACTCGAAATCCAGGGTATATTTTATACCAAAATAGCACATTTCAGTTCACACTGGCCACATTTCAAATGTTTGACAGACACACATATTGGTCAGTACAGATCTAAACAAAGAGCTATGATTTAAAATTGGCAACAATTTCATATTTCTTTACTGTGATCTCTCTGTGTTATTTTTAGACTATGTATAGATTTTGCATCCTCTGAAGACTTTTGATTTGACGTTAAAATGATGAAAATAAGGAAGAAGGAGAAGGAGGAGGAGGAATAGGAAGAGGGATAAGGGGAGGAGGAGGAGGAGGGGGAAGGGTAGAAGAAGGAGAGGAGGGGGAAGGGTAGAAGAAGGAGAGGAGGGGGAAGCTTTGCTTGGTTCTTTGCACATACTGGGGTTCATCTCCTCCCCATCCTTAGTGTTTTTCCTACAAACTTTACCTCTGGGGAAATTTGTATACGACATTGTCTTAGATAAACATCTGTATGCTTATGAACACAGAACCTAGCAGATAATCCATAACATTTTTGTTGAATTGACTTACGTATTATTAATTTAGCTATTACTAAGAAGGGTAAACATCTGGCTCATGAGTGATTGTATTTTCGCTTTGGGTAAGTGGTGCCGGTCAGGACTGGCTTCAGTGTGCTCTTCCATCAAGTCCACTTACTATTTCCACACTGTGTAAGAGGCATCTAAAGTGAACCTAGATAATTAAGCTTGTTAGGAAATTAAATGCATTGCAACCCCTTTGGAGTGACTTGAGAAACCCCCAGGGAGCAGCGTTTCTCAAACTGTGGTCCCAGACCAGCCACATCAGCGTCTCTGGAGAACTTGTTAGGAGTGAACCTCAGACCTTCACAACCACATCGGAGGTGAGCGGCAGCAAGCTGTCGTTTGCCCAGCCCTCCAAGTGGCTCTGCTGTACACTCATGTTTGAGAACCACGGAGCTCAGCACAGACTCACTTTTTTTACTGTTTTATTTTATCTCATGTTTGAGAACAGCAGTTATTAATTTTGGTTACTTGGAAAGTAGCAAGGTACAGTATGTGACAAGTTTCCTTTGAGTCTCAGAATTAGTAAGAGCTTTGCCCTAGATAAAAACTAGTATGTTTCCTTCTTACCATGAGGATTTGTCACAAAGACTTGTATTTTTACTTTGGCTGCTGACAATCTCAGAACTAAACATGAGGTTCAGTAACTAACAGCTTCTTCACAGTAGAAGGATAAATAAGTTAACCTCAAACCTTAGGTAAGTATCAACTCTGCTTAGATTATCATAATGGAAGAAAATTTGTAACACATCCAAAAATTGTCCCTGTTATGCCCAAACTCATCAGATTCTGTAGGTCATTCATTTGATTGAGGTTTATATACTGGTCCGATGAAGAGCATAGAATAATGATCTTTTGAATTAATCTGATGTAGACCGCTAGGAACCAATAGAGGCACTGCGCTTATTTCCCATCGCAATGGCCTGGTCCGTTCACATAGCAACATAGATTATAATTTATAGAATACTTATCAAAAAGACAGTTTTAATGGGGGAAATAGAATTTGTGTCTGTTATTCAAAAACTGGCTACAAAGGAACGAAGCACAGCAGCAAATCCACTAGTGAAGCCAAACCTCTGCAAACTTCATGTAGTTTTGTCCAGGGGCATCAGGAAGGCTTGATGATGATTAAAACACAGAGGTAGTTCAGAGACAAAAGGAATGTTCCCTTGAATTCTATATGTATCCAGGTTTTATGAGCCGAAACTCCAAGTTGATATTCAGAAGCACGAGTAAATAAACTTAATTGCAGGACACAAGGGGGTAACCCAGTGGCTCTTTGCTTATTGTGTTCATCACTATCATCTGTGAAAATCATTCTGAAACAGCGGCAGGGTCAAAAATGATTGGACTCCACAGCAAATGTTACTCAGAGAATCTCTTTTTTTTTTTTTTTAACATCTTTATTGGAGTATAATTGCTTCACAATGGTGTGTTAGTTTCTGCTTTATAACAAAGTGAATCAGTTATACATATACATATATCCCCATATCTCTTCCCTCTTGCATCTCCCTCCCTCCCTCCCACCCTCTGAGCCAGTGAGGAAAAGACCCGAGGAAGAATGTTTTCTAATACCACGGCCACCTTAGTGGTACGGTGGTCTCTATGTGGCTGTTAATCTTGGGTTTCCTCCTCCACCTCAGAATAGCAGAACTGAGAGTTGAGGAATTCTATGAAGAAGGCAGGTTAAAGGGAATGGAGGACAGACATGAATTTATAAATTCTTCAAGTATTTTATATTCTCTCAAATAAAACAATAAAAAGTAACATCAATAAACAACATCAGTAAATAACAAGAGTTTCAATGGCATTTTACATATTTTCTGTTGATATTATAATGTACATGTTGTGAACCATTACTTGTTTCTGGGAAACTTTTCCAAATCTTCCTTCTCTGCAATTTCTACGAGGTGCTTATACATGTGTTTTCCTTTGAGACTGATCAAAAGCCTCCTAAGAAAGTTTTGTTCTATGTCTGGTCCTCCTTCCAAGTGTTTATTTTGCATCTAATTCTATGGCTGGGAGGTTATATTCCTGAATCCAGAGTTATACTATGGTCACAGAGACATGGTTACCCGATGCTGCATTGAAAGATGTTTGGGATTACTGCTTAGCCTGTTTGACATAGCCAAGAAGGGTACACTGATAATGCACGTAATCAAATCGTAGCTTGTTTAATTATGAGTGGTGTGGTGTCACAAGGTAAGTTAGTACCAAGTATCTCTTTCAACTTAACCACAAGAAGATAAAAAAGTGCTACGCCCTGTTCATAGAATCTCTGCACTTTTTTCTGGAAGACTGGGGATGTGAAACACATGCATTTGGTGAACATTTGATATATTGGCACTAAATAAGGAATATTTTCCCTGGAAAAAGTCCCTTCCCACAGTAAAATGCCTCATCATTTATGAGACAATTAACCGCCAAGAGTCATTTATATATATAAATGGAGATATATACACACACACACACACACACACACACATATATATATATTTGTATGAATAACATATTTGAGAAAGAAATCCTGTGATTTGAAACCAACATGGATAGAGCCATAGGGCATTATGCTAAGTGAATTAAGTCAGACGCAGAAGCACAAATATTGCATGATACCACTTATACGAGACCTAAAATAGGCCAACTCATGGAACCAGAGGGTGTACTAGTGGTTACCAGAGGTGGGGAATGGGGGAAATGGGGAGGTGCCGGTCAAAGTGTACAAAGTTTCAGTTATGCATGATGAATAAGTTCCAGAGATCTACTGTACAACCTAGGACCTATAATTAATAATAATGTATTGAATACTTAAAAGTTTGCTAAGAGGGTAAATTTTATAACTGCTCGTACCACAAAAGGAAAAAAAACTTTTTAAATTAAAAAATAAAGGAGGTGGAAAAATTTTTGGAGGTGATGGATATATTTATGGCATAGATTATGTTGATGATTTCACAGATATATACTTACCTCCAAACTCATAAAGTTGAATACATTAAATACATATAGCTTTTTATATGTAAATCATGCCTCAGGAAAGTGTTTATTTTTTTTAATCTGAAATAGAGCCCCCAAATTAGATCTTAGAGAATGTTGTTCTGCTTATATTTCTATGTTACTTTTCTGTCTATCACCCCCTATTACTCCGGATGCTTGCAGATGTCACAAAGCTGCTGGGCATTAAGACTGTGCTGCCTGCTCTTTGTAATTTGTTTCTGGCTTCAGAACATCCATATCTTCTTGCGGTTTTGGTCTACTCTACTTAACCTGTTTTTGGTTTTGCTTTTGTTTTTGCTTTTTTTCCCAGCTCAAGCTGATAAGCCACTTAATTCCCAAGGTTTAGATGTCACCCACACACCATGTAGTTATTTATGAGGACTCACTGTATTTCAACAAGCTCAGCTGTTTCGTTTAAAAACAACCAACCTTTGACTTTTTTGTCCTATGACCCCAACCTCTCTCAATTTCTGGCTCACCTTTTGGGGACAGCCTCTCATTGGAAACTCCCTCCCATCTCTGATTTTCCTGATTTTCAGAAGAAGCATAGGCTAGAAGACTCAGACATCTACTATTTTTAAGAAACCAGTCAATTTACAATACTATTAGTATGTATTTAAAATAGACTGATTTGATTACATTAATGTAAAGGGAAAGAAAAAAATATTTCTTCACTGATAGTACCTATGAATTTATAGAGTTTGGTAAAAATGTGCACTTCATAGATAGTCCTCAATACATCTTTCAGGACCGTGCAAGACATTGTTAAAATCTTAGACCTCGAAGGTAGGGATGATAAATTTTCATAGATAATACCAATTTCTTAAATTTCTGTTATTTTTATAGCCCTTGTGGTACCTCTACATACATCATGCCATGTAATTACCTCAAGAAACCTGTAAGTGTTACTTTGATCTTACGTAAAAGCAACATGAGACTTCAAGAAGCCAGCTGGCTTGCCCAGGTTTCACACTAACTATGCTCCAATATAGTGGTAAAAATAGGAAGAATAGACAATCATTTTGTTCGTGGTAGCTCCCACTTAATTATTACATAGAAGTTCATGCTTCTGGTAAGTACCCAGATGTCTGGGATGACAATTTATCCACCTTCCTGTACATTGTCATGCTTAGGTGCCCAATAACCCTTGATAAATTTAGTAAGATACTAGAATTTCAAAACTGAGTCAAAATATACATTAAAATGAAAAAGATTACATCAGAAAGTCATTTTTGGGGTTGCAAATTATTTTTAACAGCACAGCAATTATTCTCAAGATTTAAGAAATGTGTGTGTCTTGGTAATCTGTGATATACTTTTTAAAATAACCCTATTGCAGTTGCTATCTTTACTCTTTGATAAAATGTTTGAATCTTGTAAACAAGCAAAATTTACTTGCAGCCAAGTCTCATGAATAAGATTTTTGACAAAGGTAGATAATGGCATTTAGGGTTAAAAGCTAAGTTTATCCAGTAATGAAACAGCCTTTCTTGCATGTTTTATTGACATGTTCTAAGGCAATTTGCCAAGAAAGTTACTAAAATGTTCTGAACAACGGTCATATGGCCCTTTAGTTATTAAGTTCCTATAATAATTTTTTAAAATAAATTCTATCAAACTTTGTTTTTCTTTAAGTGCAATTTGGAAATATTGCGTTGGACAAAATTTCGTTCAGAATTTTCCATAACATCTTATGGAAAATCCTGAACGAACTACTTTTAGCCAACCAAATATATATAAATATACCTGTGCCCTTTGAATTGGAACTTTTGCCCTCGATTGGAATTTGTTTTAACAAAACAGAAATAATGAACACAGAGTTTATATGTAAGAATCATGGCATAGTTTATAAAATCTAAAAATAATGATGCAACTTTATTATCTATGAGATTAAATAAATTACAAATAATAAAGTAATTAAATTATAAGGTGAACTAATAGTCATTAAACTTCTTACTGTTATTTTATTAAAATGGAAAAATGTACAATATAATATTAAGTAAAAAGTCAGAAAGTAAATGGCTTTATTTAGTTTTTAATATCATAAGTAAATACTGACTGAATAAAAATACATCAAAATGCTAAGCAAGGTAGCAGATAACTTTTAAGATCGTGGAAGATTTAAACTTTTTTTTTTTTGAAGACTGCAATCACCAACATCAACATGATATAGCCATTAGGACTGAGAACTGGGACCACCTATGGCCACATGACTTTGTTATTTATTCCAGGAAACAATTATTGAGGAAATGGAAGACTGTAAATCAATAAATGACTTCAGTGTCTGCTTAGAAAATCCCTGCAAAATTATTTATCTGAAACAATATGTTCACCTGGGCAAACAGCTCAATTACCTAACCATGGTTAACTTATCAAGATTCACTCCAAGACCCTCATCTCACTATGTCCACCAATCCTAAACTATTATGTCTCAAACGTTGACCAATCCATTTTCCCTTCTTGAAAGACATGTCCTAATTCACTTGAACCCAGATGTCAAAGTCCTATAAATGTCCTGGTTGACTTCCTCTTCCTTGACCCTCCTAAGACTACAGCTCATTCTAATATATAGCTTTGTTTTATTAACAGGCTGTCTGCTCATATTTCTGAAAATCAACAATGGCATTATTCATCACATTTTTATATTAAAGATGTACTGTTTTTATTAGGCAAGTTTTTATTTTTCTGGGCTAGATATTGCCAGTTGAAGAACCAGTACCTGATGCAGAATAAGAGTGAGTCAAGCTGTGTAGATCTTATGATTTATGTAAATCTAATGATTTATCTTATTATGTAAATCTTATGATTTTTCGATGCTTAATGTATACCAAACATCATTTACAGTACTTTACATATATTAAGTCATATAAAGCTCACAACTGCCCCCTATGAGATCAGCACTATTATTACCCAATAATATTACTATTATTGTGCCCAGGATCACAAAAGTGGCGCTCGGCAGAGCTTGGGTCAGACCCCAGGCAGCAAGGCTCCCAAGTCCACAGTGTTCACCACTATGTCATACTGTTTCTCATATAGAGACATTATATTTTTCTAGAAAAAAACAAGACAAAGAAGATTGAGACAGGTTCAGAGGATTTACAGTGTTGAACTGAAGAATTCTAACTGAGTTTAAAATATACACAGAGAATCCAGTGGGGAAAATTTTCTTTTAGACTTCCATTTCCTGATTCCTGCAGCTGAGACCCTCTCAGAGACTGCATTATTTCTGTCTTCTGACTTATTTTCCTTAAACACTGCCTCTGATGTTCATTCTAATCCATCGATAAATATTTCTATTTAAAGTGGAAGACCTTCACTATGTGATTGGATGGGAATTCTTTCTAAAGTCCTAGGAGCAGTATCTGCCCTTAGGTAGGATGCTTTGCTGTGGTTACTGTATAGCGTTAAGGCAAAAGTCACAGGCATATTGTACAGATGAAATTTTATCGTTTTACTCTAGGACAAGATGAAGTTTACACACACACACACACACACACACCTTTTGTCAAGCTTGTGTGTATAAACTGAAACTGTGTGCAAGTGTAGGAGTGTACATAAATCCAAGTGGGTTTTTTAATATGCTAGACTAGATTTAATTACTCTGCAGGAAATGAGAACGTCATATTTCCAAACAAAGTCAGTCAAATTTATCCACTTTTGTAGCTGAAATGTTATATATCTCTATATAGAGATATAGATATGAGCTGAGAATGTAGTCACCAACTTAAATTAAGCCAGCTTTCAAAAAGGTCTTTGATAACAGCAAAGTGGGAGTTTTAAAGCCAGCTCATTTTCCTGAATACTGTATTTCTTACTAACTGTACAATATAGAAAACTGCCTTAGTTCCTCGAAGATCATAAGTTGGAAAGGGAGTCTTCTAGCAGGGATATGGAGATTTTCATAAAATTTTGAAATTAATTTATGCAAGAAATACAGTAAGCGAAAAGTATCAGGCTGTGATCTTACACATTACTCAGTACCAACACCACTTAGCAGCTGAGCCACTTACATATCTAGAGTGAATATAACGTCTTTATTAATCACATTTCTTACCTAAGTCTTAGTGTGGGTTCTCCTTAGTTGACTGAGGTTGGATCACACTGCAGAGCAAATATTGATGGTTAATCAGCATTTTTTCTCTACAGTCTCCCTGGAGACCTTGTTTGAAATAGCAGCTCTTATTAGAAATAACATCATTTACACATGGAACCTGACCAAAAACAGTGTGTCCCTGGAACTCCACTCTGGAAAGTTTAGTGCATTCCCAAGCCCAAGCCTAGAGGATTCAAAGTGGGACTTGAAATTGAGATTTGGCTTCATAGCTTTTACTTCCACATTGGCCCAGTTAATATTCTTTTTTACTCACTTCCCACCTTCTCACCAAGAATATCCATGGATATGGCCAGAGCAATGGTACGGAAAAGCATTTGTATGTTTACCTTCAGACATTTTAATTTAAAACTCCAGGTGGGATATGGCATACTAGGAGGATGCGGAATCCGTGTCTCCTCACAAGGGCACCTACCAGGCACCGGTGGGGGACCACGGACACCAAAGGGGACAGGAGGAACCCCCAGTGACTGGGTAGGTCCTGGGGCGTGGGGGGGAGTGAAGGGAGAGGAGAAGTGGAGGCAGGAAAAGGACTGGCGCCCCAGAGGGTGGCTGGGGGAGGGGAAGGGATCCCACGCCCGAAGGGGAAAATTGGGGGACCATTGGGAGGGCAGAGGATCAAAAGGGAGCAAGGCCAGGTTTCCCATGCCCACTTGGGACCCCAGGGGCCTGCTGAGTTCCCCGGCCTGATCCTCTGCCCACCGAGGCCCCCTCCAGCCATGCAGGTCCTGAGAGAGTGGGAGAGAGGGAAGAGGGAGCAAAAGTAAAGGCTGGACCTCCCGGATCTGCACCCCTGAGGGGCAGCTGGGGGAAAGAAGGAGTTCCTACACCCAGTGGGAGCCACCCATGGTTAGGGGGTCCAATGGGTATGGGGGAGATGGTGGGGGAGAGGCACGAAGGAATGGAAGGGAACAGGGCCTGTGCCTTCCATGTCCACTTAGGCACCAGGAAGCCTGCTGGGCTCCGGGGCCTAATCCTCTGCTCTTGGAGCCTCCCTCCTGCGCACAGAGCCCAAGCCCCACCCCTACCTCTCACCCAGGGCCCGACCTCTACACTTGGAGACCCCCTGCAGCTCGCTGGGCCTAAGCCCCACCTATACACCCTCAATCAGGGTCCTACCTCCAAACGCCAGAACTCCACACTCCGAAGGCCCTCGTTTCCACATGGTGCTTCTCCCATCCATGCAGGTCCTAAGCAGAGGCCCCATCTAGGCCCCATCTAGGCCCCACCCCACCCTAAACCCCACCCCTGCCTAAGTTCCACCCCTGCCTAAATTCCACCCCCATAGCCAAGCCTTTTTTTTTTTCTTTTTTCCTCTTTTAGATTTATTGTTGTTGATTCTTTCATATTTTCATTTTTCCTAATAAATCTTTTATGTTTTCTAATTTTACTTTATTCTTTACACTTTGTTAGTGATCTCTCCTTTTGGCTTGTTCCCCACCCCCTTTTTTTATTTTTTTCTGTTGTGATTTTATTTTACCTTGTTGCAGTTGTTTCAATTATAGTTATATTTTTCCTAATATTTTTTTATCTTCTAATTTTATTTTGTTTTGTATTCTTTGATATTGTACTGCCCCTTTTTTTCTTTCTTTCTTTCTTTTTTTTTTTTTACCATGCCACGAAGCTTGTGGGATCTTGGTTCCCAGGCCGGAGGTTGGGCTTGAGCTCATGTGGTGGGAGCTCGGAGTCGAAACCGCTGGACTAACAGAAAACCTCAGACCCCGGGGAATATCAATTAGAGTGAGACCTCCTAGAGGTCCTCATCTCAGCACCAAGACCCAGCTCTATCCAACCGCCTGCAAACTCCAGTGCTGGATGTCTCAGACCAAATAACCAGTAAGACAGTAATACAGCACCACCCATCAAAAAAAAAAAAAAAATGAAACAGCAAAAAAATATGTTACAGATGAAGTAACAAGGTAAAAACCAACAGGACCAAATAAATGAAGATGAAATAGGCAACCTACCTGAAAAAGAACTCAGAGTAATGATAGTAAAGATGATCCAAAACCTCAGAAAAAGAATGGAGAATTTACAAGAAACATCTAACAAGGATCTAGAAGAACTAAAGAGCAAACAAACAGTGATGAACAACACAATTACTGAAATTAAAAATACTCTAGACGGAATCAATGACAGAATAACTGAGGCAGAAGAAAGGATAAGTGACCTGTAAGACAAAATGGTGGAAATAAATGCCAGGGAGCAGAATAAAGGAAAAGGAATGAAAACAATTGAGGACAATCTCAGAGACCTTTGGGACAACATTAAATGCACCAACATTCAAATTATAGGGGTCCCAAAAGAGGAAGAGAAAAAGAAAGGGTCTGAGAAAATATTTGAAGAGATTATAGTCAAAAATTTCCCTTACATGGGAAAGGAAATAGTCAATCAAATCCAGGAAGCACAGAGATTACCATACAGGATAAACCCAAAGAGAAACACACTGAGACACATATTAATTAAAATATCAAAAATTAAATGCAAAGAAAAAATATTAAAAGCAGCAAAGGAAAAACAACAAATAACATACAAGGGAATCCCCATAAGGTTAACAGCTGAGGTTTGAGCAGAAACTCTGCAAGCCAGAAGGGAGTGGCAGGATGTATTTAAAGTGATGAAAGGGAACAACCTACAACCAAGATTACTCTACCCAGTAAGGATCTCATTCAGATTTGATGCAGAAATTAAAACCTTTACAGATAAGCAAAGGTTAAGAGAGTTCAGCACTACCAAAGCAGCTTTACAACAAGTGCTAAAGGAACTTCTCTAGAAAGGAAACACAAGGGAAGGAAAAGACCTACAAAAACAAACCCAAAACAATTAAGAAAATGGTAATAGAAACATACATATCGAAAATTACCTCAAATGTAAATGGATTAAATGCCCCAACCAAAAGACATAGACTGGCTGAATGGATATAAAAACAAGACCAGTACATATGCTGTCTACAAGAGACACACTTCAGACCTAGGGATACATACAGACTGAAAATGAGGGGATGGAAAAAGATATTCCAGGCAAATGGAAATCAAAAGAAAGCTGAAGTAGCAATACTCATATCAGACAAAATTGACTTTAAAATAAAGACTACTATAAGAGACAAAGACGGACACTACATGATGATCAAGGGATCAATCCAAGAACAAGATATAATAATTATAAATATATATGCATCCAACATAGGAGCACCTCAATACATAAGGCAACTGCTAAAAATTTTAAAAGAAGAAATCGACAGTAACACAATAACAGTGGGGGACTTTAACACCTCACTCACACCAATGGACAGCTCATCTAAACAGAAAATAAATAAGGAAACACAAGCTTTAAATGACACAATAGACCAGATAGATTTAATTGATATTTATAGGACATCCCATCCAAAAACAACAGAATATACATTCTGCTCAAGTGCTCATGGAACATTCCCCAGGATCAACCATATCTTGGGTCACAAATTAAGCTTTCATAAACTTAAGAATATTGAAATCATATCAAGTATCTTTTCCAACCACAACGCTATGAGACTAGATATCAATTACAGGAAAAAAAGTGTAAGAAATACAAACTCATGGAAGCTAAACAATATGCTACTAAATAACCAAGAGATCACTGAAGAAATCAAAGAGGAAATCAAAAATTACCTAGAAACAAATGACAATGAAAACACAACGACCCAAAACCTATGGGATGCAGCAAAAGCAGTTCTAAGAGGGAAGTTTTTAGCAATACAATCCGACCTCAAGAAACAAGAAACATCTCAAATAAACAACCTAACCTTATACCTAAAGCTATTAGAGAAAGAAGAACAAAAGAACCCCAAAGTTAGCAGAAGGAAAGAAATCATAAAGGTCAGATCAGAAATAAATAAAAAAGAAATGAAGGAAACGATAGCAAAGATCAATAAAACTAAAAGCTGGTTCTTTGAGAAGATAAACAAAATTGATAAACCATTACCCAGACTCATCAAGACAAAAAGGGTGAAGACTCAAGTCAATAAAATTAGAAATGAAAAAGGAGAAGTATCAATTGACACTGCAGAAATGCAAAGGATCGTGAGAGATTACTACAAGCAACTATATGCCAATAAAATGGACAACCTGGAAGAAATGGAGAAATTCTTAGAAAAGCACAACCTTCTGAGACTGAACCAGGAAGAAACAGAAAATATAAACAGACCAATCACAAGCACTGAAATTGACACTGGGATTAAAACTCTTCCAACAAACAAAAGCCCAGGGCCAGATGGCTTCACAGGCGACAAGCATTTAGAGAAGAACTAACACCTATCCTCAAACTCTTCCAAAAGATAGCAGAGGGAGGAACACACCCAAACTCATTCTACAAGGCTACCATCACCCTGATACCAAAACCAGACAAAGATGTCACAAAAAAAGAAAACTACAGGGCAATATCTCTGCTGGACATAGATGTAAAAATCCTCAACAAAATATTAGCAAATAGAATCCAACTGCACATTAAAAGGATCATACACCATGATCAAGTGGGGTTTATCCCAGGAATGCAGGATTCTTCAATATATGCAAATCAAACAGCATGATACACCATATTAACAAATTGAAGGATAAAAACCATATGATAATCTCAATAGATGTAGAAAGAGCTTTTGACAAAATTCAACACCCATTAATGATAACAGCTCTCCAGAAAGTAGGCATACAGGGAACTTTCCTCAACATTATAAAGGCCATATATGACAAACCCACAGCAAGCATCATTCTCAGTGGTGAAAAGCTTAAGACATTTCCTCTAAGATCAGGAATAAGACAAGGTTGCCCACCCTTACCACTATTATTCAACAGAGTTTTGGAAGTTTTAGCCACAGCAATCAGAAAAGAAAAAGAAATAAAAGGAATCCAAATCGGAAAAGAAGAAGTAAAAGTGTCACTTGTTGCAGATGACATGATACTCTACATAGAGAATCCTAAAAATGCTACCAAAAAACTACTAGAGGTAATCAATGAATTTGGTAGAGTAGCAGGATACAAAATTAATTCACAGAAACCTCTTGCATTCCTAGACGGTAATGATGAAAAATCTGAAAGAGAAATTAAGGAAACACTCCCATTTATCAGTGCAACAAAAAGAATAAAATACCTAGGAATAAACCTACCTAAGGAGACAAAACACCTGTATGCAGAAAACTGTAAGACACTGATGAAAGGAATTAAAGATGATACAAACAGATGGAGAGATATACCATTTTCTTGGATTGGAAGAATCAATATTGTGAAAATGACTATACTACGCAAAGCAATCTACAGATTCAACGCAATCCTTATCAAATCACCAAAGGCATTTTTCACAGAACTAGAACAAAACAATTGCACAATTTGTATGGAAAGACAAAAGACCCCAAATAGCCAAAACAATCTTGAGAAAGAAAAATGGAGCTGGAGGAGTCAGGCTCCCTGAATTCAGACTGTACTACAAAGCTATAGTAATCAAGATAATATGGCAGAAAAACAGAAATATAGATCAATGGAACAGGATAGAAAGCCCAGCAATAAACCCAGGCACCTTTGGTCACCTTATGTTTGATAAAAGAGGCAAGAATATACAATGGAGAAAAGACAGCCTCTTCAGTAAGTGGTGCTGGGAAAACTGAACAGCTGCATTTAAAAGAATGAAATTAGAACACTCCCTAACACCATACACAAAAATAAACTCAGAATGGATTAAAGACCTAAATGTAAGGCCAGACACTACAAAACTCTTAGAGGAAAACATAGACAGAACACTCTCTGACATAAATCACAGCAAGATCCTTTTTGACCCACCTCCTACAGAAATGGAAATAAAAACAAAAATAAACAAATGGGACCTAATGAAACTTAAAAGCTTTTGCACAGCGAAGGAAACAATAAACAAGATGAAAAGACAACCCTCAGAAAGGGAGAAAGTATTTGCAAATGAAGCAACAGACAAAGGATTAATCTCTAAAATATACAAGCATCCCTTGCAGCTCCATATCAAGAAAGCAAACAACCCAATCCAAAATTGGGCAGAAGACCTAAATAGGCATTTCTCCAAAGAAGATATACAGATTGCCAACAAACACATGAAAAGATGCTCAACATCACTAATCATTAGAGAAATACAAAGCAAAACCACAATGAGGTGTCACCTCACACCGGTCAGAATGGCCATCATCAAAAAATCTAGAAACAATAAATGCTGGAGAGGGTGTGGAGAAAAGGGAACCCTCTTGCACTATTGGTGGGAAGGTAAATTGGTACAGGTACTATGGAGAACAGTATGGAGGTTCCTTAAAAAATTAAACATAGAACTACCATATGATCCAGCAATCCTACTACTGGGCATACACCCTGAGAAAACCATAATTCAAAAAGAGTCATGTACCAAAATGTTCATTGCAACACTGTTTACAATAGCCAGGATATGGAAGCAACTGAAGTGTCCATTGACAGATGAATGGATAAAGAAGATGTGGCACATATATACAGTGGAATATTACTCACCCATAAAAAGAAATGAAATTGAGTTATTTGTAGTGAGGTGGATGGACCTAGAGTCTGTCATACAGAGTGAAGTAAGTCAGATAGCGAAAAACAAATACCATATAGCTAACACATATATATGGAATCTTAAAAAAAAAAAAAAGGTTCTGATGAACTTAGGGGCAGGACAGGAATAAAGACACAGATGTACAGAATGGACTTGAGGACATGGGGAGGGGGAAGGGTAACCTGGGACAAAGTGAGAAAGTAGCATTGACATATATACACTACCAAATGTAAAATAGATAGCTTGTGGGAAGGAGCTGCATGCCACAGGGAGATCAGCTCGGTGCTTTGCGACCACCTAGAGGGTTGGGATAAGGAGGGTGGAAGGGAGACGCAAGAGGGATGGGATATGGGGATATACGTATGTATATACCTGATTCACTTTGTTACACAGCAGAAACTAACACAACACTGTAAAGCAATTACACTCCAATAAAGATGTTAAAATAAATAAATAAGTAAAAGCCCAGGTGAATCATGTATGTGATAGATATGTTTGAATTGGAAAATTTAACAAAATTCTGTTTTATCAAAGTAGCATTTATTTTCTGAAAGACTCCTAAATTATTAGTACTAATTCCCTGTGAAAGATCTATTTTTTAGTTCAGATTTTGAAAGCTGCATTCTGTCAGATAGACTGTACTTTGTCGACCTGGAAGTGTGTGTGACAAACACAGGACTCTTTCAGATCCAGCTATTATTACAAAATGATCCAGCACAATGAAGATCTGAAAACAATGACATCCACTGGGTAATAAAGGCAACAGAAGATGGAACACTTAGGATGGATGATATTGGAGCTGAAAATGATGTTGGCTTTTCCAAATGAAGGGTAGTTGGGTGGGGTATGTTTTCCTTATTTAATTCTTTCAAAAACATGTTTTTTTTCTGAACAGTATGGTTCTTTTCAAAAAAGTACAAAGAACATATCTCCTTCTCAATAAACATTTATCAAAATGGTAAGAAAATACTTCAATTACTGCTCTAATTTTAAACCATTAAGTACTTCCCAGATACTGGTAATGTATTCTGAATCTTAGTTCTCAACATATGAGTCAGCAGAAATGTCACAGGAATAATCCAAATTTATGCTGTAAGAAAGATTTTTTTATCACCGGAAAAGTAGCATATAAAACACAAGAAATCGTAAGAACATATTGTGAGGCAAATGTCCATACATTCTTCCTAGATGTAATAGGTTGTAAAAAGTATGTAGAGTCTTATAAAATAACCCAGAATAATTTGTCTATCCACTTTATAAAATCATATATCTATACATGTATCTCCAAGTTTCAGAAGTAGAAGATGAATTTAAAGGGAGATATTTATCAACATTCAGCTACGAGGTTCATCAAAATCAATCATATTTATTAAGTGCTGGGTTCAATTATTTTTTTATTATTGGGACATCATGAAATTCAAAACTTTGTGCTTTGGAGTACATGTAAACAGCTTCAGTCCCACTTGCTCAGAGAAAAAGAAAAAAATTCCATCCGTATTTTTGAAGATGTAGTGACTCCTTAAGGCCTCATTTGTTTTTTAACTTGTATGTTTTACCTTTCTCTCTCTTCAACCAAGCTATCTTTTGATCAAATAAACATACTATCTTGTTAAATTTCATCCGGTAGAATATATGTTAAAGTTTAAAATATCTGGAACAGAGTTCTTTTTCTTTATTTAGAAAAAAATTGTTGTTTACATTCTGCCACCATTCCCAAGAGTTGGCAACAAGATTATTAGAGAATGAGTAAGTGGTATCAGTTGGGGAAACAAACCTAAAAATAGGCGAAGGCAAAAAAGTGAAAATAAACAGCTTGGTGCATTTTGCTTTTATATACTTGCAAAAGTAACTGTCAAAATTGGGGTTGATCAGCTGTGAGCCAAGGACACATATGCAAACTGGTCAAGAGCTTTCGGGTCTCGGCACCTCTCACTCTCAGGGGCTTGGCAAGGACCCAGGTTGTCCGCAGTTCCGAAGCCATTCAGACAGGGTGAGCTAAGTCTAATGTCTTGCTATAGAGAGAGTAGGTGAGATTTTTCTCTCCTCATTCTTCTTCTCTCTACCACCAATTACTATATAATTGCATGAGAATGTTGAGGTTCTACTGACTTAATGAGGTGCTACTCTATGATTTTTTTACTCTGCTACAATGACAGTTCTGGAGATTTCTTGTTTCTCTCTTGGTGGCTGGTCATACTGCTTTTTGTCATTAAGTGGTCATTGTGATCCATGGTGGAGAACGACTGAGAATGCTATCAAGAAGAAAAACCATGGCCATTGCATAGTTTGGGCTAGCCATAGCAGCCTTCTTTGTTATGCAGCAATGTTGGCTACTGTTTCAAAATGGTGGAAACTGTGAAGGAGTGGGTAAACTGCAGCCCACCTGAAGAGTAATAAGCAACTCCTTCTATTTTAACCCTAAAACAACAAGTTTAAAAGAAAGTAACTAGATCCACACACTAAGAAATAGGATACAAACATAAGATCAAATTCACACAGTTAATTGTAAGTCAACTTTTGGAAAGATCAACATTTAGATTAATACAGATTTAACTTGTGCTAAGTATTTCCCTTTAGACACTCTTTTTCAGGAACATCTGGCTCCAATAAAGAGTGAATTTGCTCTTAGTTCCCTTTCCTTTTCTTTTCCCCCCAAATTGAATGAACCAATCAAATTCTTAATCTGATATCTGATATCAGAGGAACACGTTTAAAATTCCCATTTAATCTGTGTCTTTCTCCACACTATAAACTAGAAAGTCTGCATTTTATGTTATGATATTAATAAACAGACCAATAAAAATGAATCACTTTATAATTATTTTTTTATTGGTTGATGTTAATGAAATAACAATGTCCATAATTATTAGGAAATGTGTCATGTGTATAGTGGGAAGCCCATCCACATTGACAGCCACATAGAGGAACCTAAATTTCTGCTTGCCAGAAGAAATCATTAACTATTTATCATCCAACTCACCAGAGTCTAAAATGGAAACATCTATGAGGAACCACCCAATTTCTCTGGATATATATTTTTTTAAGTCCCAGCCTCCCCAGAAATCGAATCTTTTTAAAACCCAAAGAGCACTACAAGATTTATGCCTAAAAACAGCAATAACTATCCTATGACTTCACCCTTTGATTCCAACTATCCAAGGAAAATCATTTTTCATTCTGTTGCATTCATCTACGTTCGATGGAACACAGATTAACATAGTATCTAGGTAACATAGTTCTAGGTAAGATTTCTTGATCTTTCCTTTAGAGTCCTTATCTCATCATTGAACACGCATAATATAAGCCTGGTGTCCCTCCTCTGAGCTTCTCAATGTTGTGATGTGTTGTTTTTTTTTTTAAATCAGTAGTCACTGTTTACATTATTAGAATACTCTGTGACTTAGGTAATTCACTGTTCATGTTAATCCTTTGGTTATTTCTCTCTCTCTAATTTTTCTGTTCTCTTTTTTGAAATTTATTTTAGTCAGTTTCTGGATATACTGGATCATTGAAATATATCATCCTTATTCTACTATTTTAATCACTGGGGTATTTTGTTTTCCTTCTCTCCTCCCTCTCTCCTTTCTTTCCTTCTTTCCCTCTCTCTTCCTCTATCATTACTAAGAGCTCATATTTCTTGAAAACTAACCTGTGGATATTCTTTGAATCCAGTATTGAAGGTTAGTTTTAGATACTTCAGGCACCTCAGGATATACCTAGCTCAGGACTGCATACTTTATTTTTTCACTTGCTTTTTTATTTTTAATTTATTTTTATTTTATTGTGATAAAAACACTTAACATGAGATCTATCCTCTTAACAGATTTTTGCATGTACAATCCAGTATTTTTATCTATAGGCACCACGTTGTATGATAGATCTCTAGAACTTATTCATCTTGCATAACTGAAATTTCATACCAATTGATTAATAACTCATCTCCACCCCCACCCCCAGTTCCTGGTAACCACCATTCGATTCTTTGCTTCTCTGAATGTGACTATTTTTGATACCTCATATAAGTGGAATCATGCAGTAGGACTACTTTAAGCTAAATTCTTGACTTAAGTCATTCAGGATCACCCGGATACTATAAACTCAAGCTGCAAATTCATGTGAGAAAAACCTGTAGTTACAAATCATCATAGGAAAAGAAAATTCCTCCAGTAGTTCACTGATTGGCAAGGCTCTTAACAAGCGAGTTATTTTTTGTGATTTTTGTTCATTTGTTTGTCTCGTGGTAGGTGCGTGCATAAGAAAAGGATGGAAGGGTGGATGGGTGGATGAGATGGTGGGGTGGGAAGGGAGAACGTTATTTCTAGTTCATCCTTACACTGAAGCTGTTGCCTATTGTGTTCTCCATTTGGACTTTCCAATGCCCGTATCTCATAAGGCCATAATAATTGAAATTCAAGTTCATCCAGTGTGGCAAATTCCCCCAAGTAGAAAGCAGACTTCAGTCTTTACTCATCTCTCTGGGTTACTGCCTTCATTTACTGCTTTTGACCTTGCTAACTTGACAGCTCATCAATGGCCTTAAAAATATATACTTGAAAATATTTTATTCAGCATTTTTTATCAGTTGTTTTATTTGGGAATTTCCTCCATACTGCTATAAATAGAAGTTGCCTCTTTTTAATGCACAAACTTAGTATTATCTCTTCATATTTAGATTTATTACATGTACTATTATATTTTGCCAATGATTATATATATATATATATATATCTTCTTTGCTCTATTGAAAATGTCTTTGTTTTGCCCTTGCTCTTGAATGAGAGTCTACTGGGTATTATAAATCTCAGCATTTTGAGGTTATCATGTATCCTCTTCTAGCATCTATTATTGCTGTTGAGAAGTCTGCTAGCAGGTTAACTGACGATGCTCTCTTATAAGTTTTCGTATCTCTCTGATGCTTTTTAAGATTGTTTCTTTGTGTTTTCTATTTTGCAGTTTGGTAACAACGTGTTTAGCTATGGATTAAAGTTTATTTTTACCTAAGGATTCATGCCTTTCTACAGAATCCAGAAAACTCTCTACACTATCTCTTCTTCTATTACCTTTCCACATGCTCTCCCACTCTTTTCTTCTAAAAGTTCTATCACATGATTGTTGCAGCACCTCTATCTAGCCTTCAGGCTCTGTGTTTTCAGATTTCTTTTACATCTCTGCTCTGCATTATATGTGAGTGCTCTATTATTAATTTTTAATTCATTAAATTATCTTGTTCTTTAGCTGGGTCTGGTATAAAGCTTTTCTTGTCCACTTTTTTTCACAATGACTGCATTCTTTTTTATTTTCGAGATTTCTTTATTAAATCTCATGTCTTCTTGTTTGTAGTACCAGCTATTTTTGCCCCACCCTATCTCCCTAACAGCAAACTCTTATGACTCCAGCTGAGGGCTTTCTCTGGCCTGGGAAATATGCTCAGCCCATCTTCAGGACAAGCAGAAAGTGCAGGGGGTTAACTCTCCTGTGAGCAATACTTAGTCAATAACAAATGAGGGACTTCCCTGCTGGTCCAGTGGTTAAGACTCCGTGCTCCCAGTGCAGGGCCCTGGGTTTGATCCCTGGTCAGGGAACTAAATCCCGTGTTCTGCAACTAAGACCTGGTGCAGCCAAATAAGTAAATAAATATTTTTTAAAATAACAAATGAAATTTTATGGATATGTACCTCAAATTCCTTGCCTCTCAGGAGAGTGGCGACTGAAAACAATGCACAGTGTGAGAGTTGCGAGTTGAGTTTTGAGGCAAGAGATAGATGGGCTCCAGGCTAGACATTTACAACTGGCCTCCTGTTCACACTTCCTGGGGTGAGAAGAAGATGGGCTCCAGGCCGGACATTCATTACCAACCCCCTGTTTACATTTCCTGAGGCAAGAGACAAACGGGCTCCAGGACTACATATTTATGACCGGACTCCTGTCTATATTTCGAGATCTGCACTTCAATATAAGAAACAAAAACAGGAATAGGGTAAATAACCTGACATTGGACACTTTTATGGCAGGGACAAAGAGGGGCTAAACCCTGTTAAAAGATCAAGAGGTCATACATTTCCCATCCTTGGGGCCAGGGAAAATTTGCACATGTGCAGAAAGACTCCTTGGGGGTCAAAAAGGAGGGGGCACCACCCCATAATATGTGATGCTAAGGCCGCCCCATAGGCCTCTGGGCTGGAATCCATCTTGGGAAAAAGTTGCGCGTGTGTGTTGGGGAGTGTCCTAGCGCAGGTCAGGTGTGGAAAAAGAAACCACATAATTGGCCAAAGGTAAACATGGACCTGGAAGAACTGCCCTATATGAATGACTTAACTGCCTCTTCACTGCGCTCCTCCTCGTTAGGGAGGACGCCCACTCCCTGCTCTCCGGGTGTGCATCTCTGCCTTGCTTCTGTCTTAACTAAACAAACTGTTTCTCTGTGTGCTCTCCCACTTGTTGTTGTGCTATGTCTCTAATAATAAATGTGGTGCTCCAAGGACAGTGGTGCTTCAAGGACAAAGGACGGCCCTGCCTGAAAAAGTGTCAGTGTTACACCCCCTACCGGACTCTTAATCGCCCTCCCCACCATGTTGTGATGGATACGAAATTCCTGAGCCCACCTGGGCCATGCCCACCTGGGCGATGCCCACCTGGGCAACGGGACCTGTCCCAAATAAGGAAAGGCATCTGCCCTGTCCCACTCCCACCCTATAGAAGGAAGGTGTATGTGCCTCGACCAGTGAACGAAATTTTCACCTCAGACCATTCCTTTGTTTTCTGGCTATAAAAACTGATCAATAGCACATGTTCGGGCTCAACTCTCCCAGACTACTAGGAAGTCGGCCCGCTTTTTTGGCAGCGACCCTTCCCTCTAATAAATTCTATCTTCTTTACATTCTGCTTTGTGTCTGAAAATTCGTTTCCAGCCTGCCTTCGGACCACGACAATAAACTTTGTACCTGTTTTTACAGTTTTTGCCGTGAGAAATGCATTTTTCACTGGGAGCAATAGCCAGCGGGTGAGGTGGCTAGGATTCCTGGTTTTCGCCCAGGCCACCCAGGTTCAATTCGTGGGCAGGGAATTAAGATCTCGCTTCACGTCACCACTCACTGCTGCCTCTCTGAGATCAGTTTTATTTGGAGCAAAAAGAGGACTATAGCTCAGGAGACAGCATTTCAGATAGCTCTGAGAAACTGCTCCAATAGAGGTGGGGGGGAAGGTCAGTATATATGTGATTTTGGTGAAGGGGGAGTCCATGCAATCAAGCACATATTTTTTTGCAGAAAGTTTCCGCTAGTCTCCTGAAGGTTACCGCTAGTCACTAGGAGCAGACATCATCATGAAGGATTTTTTTAGTGCTTTTCTAGATATGAGGAGATACATGAATGGGGCTCATAAAACGGTCTCCCGAAAATATGTAAATATCTGAAGACCTGTTCTGCCAGTTTTCCCCAGAGCACAGAGTGCCTCATTTCTTCTCTCCACCCCGAACTCCTTTCAGGGGGTGTTGAAAGTCAGCGGCCACAGCAGCTCATGTTTTAATCCTTGCAGAAGTAGATGGCAAGTGCCAATGGCAAGTGCCAATTTGTAGTTGATAAGAGATAACTGAAGCACGTTCAAACCATCTCGCAGAAGTCCTCAGTGGTACCTGCAGTGGCACCTGGTCACTGGCTCCCCGTCTTTTGGTTTCCAGTTCTCCTGTCTCGCTTCCCAGCTCCTGACTGACAGGTGCTTTCAAGAATGCCCTTCCAAATAAACTGCACCCAATGAGATGCTAATCTGAGAGTCACCTTCAGGGAAAACCGAACTAGGACACGCCTTCAACTGTCTCTTGTTTGTTTGGTTTAACTGTTCACTTGGACAGCCTCAAAAATACTCAGTTTAGAGAAATCACAGTGTATCTGATTCTTTCTCTGAGTCTCTCAGTCTCTATCTCTGTCTCTCTTAACCTTGAGCTTAATTTTATTTCCTTGAGACAGGCCCCTGTCTGTGCTTGGGTTGGTGACCATGGATGAAAAACTGAAATTTGTGTTAATTTGTGGGTCCAGAAGGGTGGGCCTCCTAGTGATACAGAGCAGGGCCTTGTGGAGCCCTCCGGGGCACAAAAGCCTTTCTGTGCCCCCCATTTCTTTCTTTTTTAAAAATATTTATTTATTTATTTATTTATTTTTGGCTGTGTTGGATCTTCGTGTCTGTGCAAGGGCTTTCTCTAGTTGTGGCTAGAGGGGGCCACTCTTCATCGCGGTGCGCGGGCCTCTCACTGTCGCCGCCTCTCTTGTCGCGGAGCACAAGCTCCAGACGCACAGGCTCAGTAGTTGTGGCTCACGGGCCCATTTGCTCCGCGGCATGTGGGATCTTCCCAGACCAGGGCTCGATCCCGTGTTCCCTGCATTGGCAGGCGGATTCTCAACCACTGCGCCAACAGGGAAGCCCCTCCCCACCCCCATTTCTTGATTACAGGAAATAGGTTTCATTCAGCCTCCCTGACCTTCCCTGAGTTCCAAGAGCAGGTCCAAACAGATGCTAATTAGGGGAGGGAGGACCAGTCAAAAGAAAAAATAGTGCAGCCTTGGGGCAGGCTCCTTATTCCCCCTCAAGGGATATACATAACAATATGTTTGAGCTGTTTTGCAGGCACAGAAACCCTCATCAGGTGGGAGAAATTTATGCCGCCCACAAGCATGTAGACCCCAGACCGGTTGGGAACAGAAGGTTGAAGATGCTGACTCCCACTTACCTCCCCACCAACCAATCAGAAGAAGGTCCACGAGCTAATCATGCCCTCTTTGAAACACTACTGTAAAACTTCTCACTACCCCCTCTAAGTTGGGACACATAGTTTTGAGGGCATTAGCAACACTGTGGCCCCCTTTGCCTGGCAAAGCAATAAAGTTATTTTTTTCCTACTTCACCCAAAACTGTCTCCAAGATTTAATTGTGTCGGGATACAGAGGCCCGATTCAGCTTCACTAGCTAACTCTACTTAAGAACTCTAGGCTTAACCATATGTAAATTTGGTTTTCCTTGGTCTCCCTGGCCCCCCTCCATACCACCTCACCACGCTGTCACAGGCACTGGTCTGCTCTGGGGACCACTACCCTCCTTTACAGTTGTAAGGAATCAAGGAGGATAGTTCCGGAAATTATGGAACCACCAACTCCAATTCCTCTCTTCGGCGTTGACACCACCTCATGGTTTTCTTCTGCTTCTGGGCAGCACTTGCTACATGTCGCCTAATCACACAGCTGCAGAAAAACCTGGGGATCAGAGCTTCAAGGTGATTTTGACCAAGACTCCTTTGTGCGCCACTTGTGTGCCTGGCCCAGCCCATCATCAGTTGCCAAAGCTTCCACACACAGTTGTAGAGGTGACAGCTTAGATACAATTATTCCACTCAGGAAGGCCTGTAGGTATGCCTTTCCATCCAGATGGTAGCTTCTGGTCATGGTTCTCCAGGGACAATGAGACCTGGCACATCACCTTGCTTCTTTCTTCTGAGTCTCTCTTCTTTTCCCCCAGTCTCTCCCCTGTGTCATCTGCCTCTCCCCTCGAGGTCACCAATTTTCCCTGATGTTGGACCCTATGTGCCTTCAATCTCCCATATTTGTACTTTAGTTGTTCAGCAAGACTCCACATTAATTCCACCCTGCTATGTGGAAGGAGTCAAAACCCAGACTGGATTCACCATCTTGGGAACTGGAAGCCAAACCCCCACTAGGGTAAAAGTGCTTAAGGGAAATAAACAGCTGCTTCTTCTCTTGAAAATGATTAGGCACCAAGGGTATAAAAGATAATTCAAGCATGAAATTTTATCTAACCATGTTTTTGAGTTATCAAATAATTTAATTAGTTATTAGAATACTCTACTGGATGTCTATTAGTTAAAGTATTTTTATTTTTCAAAAATTGTCCACTCAGTTAATAATTTTGGATAAAAATGAAGAGTGATCTCTCTCGTGTAACTCTAAAGAAAAAAATGACAGGAAATTAGAGAAAACTAAATTTAGTATAAATTATCAAAATCCATATGCAAAAACTAAAATATAATGATAAAGTGCTAGCACTAAGTATAATTTCAAGATCATCATTTTATCTGAAAATTGTAATTTAAAGGAAAGAATAAAAATGGTTGAAGTTGCTTTATTGCCACAATGTTCTAAAATTTTTAAAAATCTAGAACTTGAGTTTTCACAAAGCTGCAAATGTTTTAATATATACAATTCTAACCAGAAGTGGGGATAAGGGAAAGATTAGAATCATTCTCACCAAAAATGGTCATTCCTTTCTTTGGTGTGACCACTTCCAGTTCTTCTAATAGTTTGTGTTTTTTTTTTGGCTGTGTTGGGTCTTCGTTTCTGTGCGAGGGCTTTCTCTAGTTGCGGCGAGCGGGGCCACTCTTCATCGCGGTGCGTGGGCCTTTCACTGTCGCGGCCTCTCTTGTTACAGGGCACAGGCTCCAGACGCGCAGGCTCAATAGTTGTGGCTCACGGGCCTAGTTGCTCCGCGGCATGTGGGATCCTCCCAGACCAAGGCTCGAACCCGTGTCCCCTGCATTGGCAGGCGGATTCTTAACCACTGCGCCACCAGGGAAGCCCGTCTTCTAATAGTTTTTTATTTCTAGAGTACAATTGTGTTGAGGTGAGGAAAATAAATTTGGGGACCTGAAGTAATAAATAAGAAAAACAATTACTCTGGAGGCAGGGTGTATAAATTTATAGATTAGAAGTGATGAGATGGGATGAAAGAAGAATTAACACACTCATCCTGTGTCTTCCCCCACCAGATACACAGAGGATGGTTGGCTCTTCATGTGAGAAGAGAACAGAGAATGTAGAATCTTCCAAATGTCTAAACTCTAAGTTGATTGCCCAAGTCCTTACAGGGTAGTGCAATTCTGTTCATGCTTCAAATCACTTTGGCTGATTGTGGATGGTTCTGATATAATTACCATATAAAAAATCACATCAACTTATTTTGAAGAGCCATCCTTGGGCATGCCCAATATGGTCTTAAAATTTCTCAGCTTGACTAAACTTTAGACAGGCTTCCTCCTGCCTCTATGCCCATGACCTTTCTCTCATTCCAGCCCAGAATCCAGTTGGTCTAACCACAGGGGTCTCTCCATCTCCCTTTTCTTAGAGTATTTACTTAAAAAAACTTAAAATTATAAACTCTCTTCCCTTTTGAGATAAAAATATTTTCAGAAGCCATTTACTAGTTTTATAACCCAGGACCACCTTTACCAAGAACTGGGAGTTATCCTTTTGAAACATAATTATCAAGGAGGATAAGGTCTTTGTCTTCCAGTCTCTGTGGAAGGATGGGGGCCTAACTTCCATGTTCATCCAGCTCCAAGTTTTAAAGCTGTCTTCTGTCATAAAGACAAGAGAAAGTTTACTTTTCCTTTGGGCAAAGCCAATTAGCAAACACAGAGGGTCCACAGTCCTCTTACCTCAGTTCTTAAAAACTCTCCCACCCTTTGTTTCAGTGGGATTCAGCTCAAACTGAGGTCTGGACTCTCTCTCCTACTACAATAGCCTTGAATAAACTCTTTCTTTCCTGTTTAATTTTGTCTGCTGAAATTTTTGCTTTGACAGGCAATATTATGGGAAAAACAAGTTTAGCTTCAGCATTTTCAGGGGTTGTTTTGTGCAGCATTTAGGGATGGAGAATTGATTACCAAATGTTTAGAAATATAGTTTCATAAGAATTCAGAATCGGGGCAAATAGTTATGGTGGTTTGTTATATTCAGTGTAATAAATATAAGACAAATAAAGAGTTAGGATATTTGTACTCCTAGATCATCCCAAATTAAATGATCAAGGAGAAGTTATTTGGTCACCTTGGGCCTCAGTTTTCTCATTTACAAAATGAAGAGTTTTGACAAATTCATTTCCAACTCTAATATTCTTATTTGATGGTATTTTTATCTTAAAGACTTGGTTTTATCCCAATTAAGAAGCAGGCTTCCTCTTATATCCGGATATAATCATTAGACCACATGGTATCTTTAGTTGGGAACATAGACTCATCATGATGTGAAGTGATGTGTTCATTGCAACAAACCCATACACCATTAGTTTCCAATTAACAAGCTTTTAAATGACATTCTTAAATGAATAATAAGATTGTTGCCAAGGAACACGGCTACCTCACCAACACTCCAGCTGTTAATTTTAATCTTAGCTGTACTGTAGCCCAATATTCCAATAATTTCTCCCTTTTTACTTGAAATTAATCAATGTTGATGGAAAAGCCTATATCAAAAAGTAATTATAGAAAAAAAATCTGATCTCCTCCTTCTTTTAGACCATGTTGCACCTTCATTGTCTATAAAATCCTTCTGAAATGTTTTTTCAATGTTCTTTCATCATCATCATTTAGTCAGATAACTATTATTGATAGACCCATAATCCAGAGGGAAGAAAAAATGTTTTACCCCTAAATTCTAACACCATGGCTAAATTATCTTCTTTTAAAAAAATGACGTTTATCAACACTATGGGTACACGAAGTTGTTTTTTCATATTTGTTGGTATTTTCATATGGTAGGCATGTAGACGCATGGAGACCACCAAGAATGACATCTCTGCTTACCAGTCATAGTGGTCAAGACACCTTATTAATAAGGAATAACATTCTAGAAGAGATGGCACTTAGATGCCTCAGATTTATCAAATCCTAGAACTAGTGTGGATTTCATAAATCCTCCAGTCCAATGACCTTCTTTTACCAATGAGAATATTGAGAGATTCAAATAATTTGTGCCATTCAATTTATACTTCTATCATTTAAATGACTCTTCAGAGTTACCTTGAAGTTACTAATTGGTTACTGTTCTCATTGTTGATGTTTTGATTATGACTGCTTGATCCAACATTAATAGAAATCTTAAGTTTAAACAAAAGTCTACTTTTATAAGTTCTGCTACTTACATCTGATGTCTTTTCTTTCTTTTTTTTTTAACATCTTTATTGGAGTATAATTGCTTTACAATGGTGTGTTAGTTTCTGTTTTATAACAAAGTAAATCAGCTATACATATACATATTCATATATCCCCATATCTCCTCCCTCTTGCATCTCCCTCCCATCCTCCCTATCCCACCCATCTAGGTGGTCAAAAAGAAACAAGCTGATATCCCTGTGCTATGAGGCTGCTTCCCACTAGCTATCTATTTTACTTTTGGTAGAGTATATATGTCCAAGCTACTCTCTCACTTCGTCCCTGCTTACCCTTCCCCTCCACATGTCCTCAAGTCCATTCTCTACATCTACTTCTTTATTCCTGTCCTGCTCCTAGGTTATTCAGAACCTTTTTTTTTTATTCCATATATATGTGTTAGCATACGGTATTTGTTTTTCTCTTTCTGACTTACTTCACTCTGTATGACAGACTCTGGGCCCATCCACCTCACTAAAAGTAACTCAATTTTGTTTCTTTTTATGGCTGAGTAATATTCCTTTCTATATATGTTCCACATCTTCTTTATCCATTCATCTGTCGATGGACACTTAGGTTGCTTCCATATCCTGGCTATTGTAAATAGAGCTGCAATGAACATTTTGGTACATGACTCTATTTGAATTATGGATTGCTCAGGGTATATGCCTAGTAGTGGGATTGCTGGGTCATATGGTAGTTCTATTTTTAGTTTTTTAAGGAACCTCTGTACTGTTCTCCATAGTGGCTGTATCAATTTACATTCCCACCAACAGTGCAAGAGGGTTCCCTTTTCTCCACACCCTCTCCAGCATTTATTGTTTCTAGACTTTTTGATGATGGCCATTCTGATAAGTGTGAGGTGATACCTCATTGTCATTTTGATTTGCATTTCTCCAATGATTAGTGATGTTGAGCATACTTTCATGTGTTTGTTGGCAATCTGTATATCTTCTTTGGAGAGATGGTTTTTTAGGTCTTTCACCCATTTTTGGATTGGGTTGTTTGTTTTTTTGATATTGAGCTGCATGAGCTGCTTGTATATTTTGGAGATTTCACCTTTGTCAGTTGCTTCATTTGCAAATATTTGCTCCCGTTATGAGGGATGTCTTTTTGTCTTGTTTATGGTTTCCTTTGCTATGCAAAAGATTTTAAATTTCATTAGGTCCCATTTGTTTATTTTTGTTTTTATTTCCATTTCTCTAGAAGGTGTGTCAAAAAGCATCTTGCTGTGATTTATGTCAGAGAGTGTTCTGCCTATGTTTTCTGCTACGAATTTTATAGTGTCTGGTCTTACCGTTAGGTCTTTAATCCATTTTGAATTTATTTTTGTGTATGGTATTAGGGAGTGTCCTAATTTCATTCTTTTACATTTAGCTGTCCAGTTTTCCCAGCACCATTTATTGAAGAGGCTGTCTTTCTCCATTGTATATTCTTACCTCCTTTATCAAAGATAAGGTGACCATAGGTGCATGGGTTTATCTCTGGGCTTTCTATCCTATTCCATTGATTTATATTTCTGTTTTTGTGCCAGTACCATACTGTCTTGATTACTGTAGTTTTGTAGTATAGTCTGAAGTCAGGGAGCCTGATTCCTCCAGCTCCATTTTTCTTTCTCAAGATTGCTTTGGCTATTCAGGGTCTTTTTTGTTTCCATACAGATGGTGACATCTTTTGTTCTAGGTCTGTGAAAAATGTCATTGGTGGTTTGATAGGGATTGCATTGAATCTGTAGATTGCTTTGGGTAGTATAGTTATTTTCACAATATTGATTCTTCCAATCCAAGAACATGGTATATCTCTCCATCTGTTTGTATCATCTTTAATTTCCTTCGTCAGTGTCTTATAGTTTTCTGCATACAGATCTTTTGTCTCCTTAGGTAGGTTTATTCCTAGGTATTTTATTCTTTTTGTTGCACTGATAAATGGGAGTGTTTCCTTAATTTCTCTTTTAGATTTTCCATCATTACTGTATAGGAATGCAAGAGATTTCTGTGAATTAATTTTGTATCCTGCTACTCTACCAAATTCATTGATTAGCTCTAGTAGTATTCTGGTAGCATCTTTAGTATTCTCTGTGTAGAGTATCATGTTATCTGCAACCAGTGATACTTTTACGTCTTCTTTTCTGATTTGGATTCCTTTTATTTCTTTTTCATCTCTGATTGCTGTGGTTAAAACTTCCAAAACTATGTTGAATAATAGTGGTGAGAGTGAGCCAACTTGTCTTGTTCCTGATCTTATGGTTTCAGTGTTTCACCATTGAGAATGATGTAGGCTCTGGGTTTGTCATATATGGTTTTTGTTATGTTAAGAAAAGTTCCCTCTATGCCTACTTTCTGGAAAGTTTTCATCATTAATCGGTGTTGAAATTTGTCAAAAGCTCTTTCTGCATCTATTGAGATTATCATATGGTTTTTATCCTTCAGTTTGTTAATATGGTGTATCACATTGATTGATTTGCATATATTGAAGAATCCTTGCATTCTTGAGATAAACCCCACTTGATTATGGTGTATGATCCTTTTTATGTGCTGTTGGATTCTGTTTGCTAATAGTTTGTTGAGGATTTTTGCATCTATGTTCATCAGTGATATTGCCCTGTAGTTTTCTTTCTTTGTGACATCTTTATCTGGTTTTGGTATCAGGGCGATGGTGGCCTTGTAGAATGAGTTTGGGAGTGTTCCTCCCTCTGCTATATTTTGGAAGAGTTTGAGAAGGATAGGTGTTAGCTCTCCTCTACATGTTTGATAGAATTCTCCTGTGAAGCCATCTGGCCCTGGGCTTTTGTTTGTTGTAAGATTTTTAATCACAGTCTCAATTTCAGTGCTTGTGATTCATCTGTTTATATTTTCTATTTCTTGCTAGTTTAGTCTTGGAAGGTTGTTCTTTGAAGAATTTGTCTATTTCTTCCAGGTTGTCCATTTTATTGGCATATAGTTGCTTGTAGTAATCTCTCATGATCCTTTGTATTTCTGCAGTGTCAGTTGTTACTTCTCGTTTTTTATTTCTAATTCTATTGATTTGAGTCTTCTCCTTTTTCTTCTTGATGAGTCTGGCTAATGGTTTATCAATTTTGTTTATCTTCTCAAAGAACCAGCTTTTAGTTTTATTGATCTTTGCTATTGTTTCCTTCATTTATTTTTCATTTATTTCTGATCTGATCTTTATGATTTCTTTCCTTCTGCTAACTTTAGTGGTTTTTGTTCTTCTTTCTCTAATTGCTTTAGGTGTAAGGTTAGGTTGTTTATTTGAGATGTTTCTTGTTTCTTGCGGTAGGTTTGTATTGCTATAAACTTCCCTCTTAAAACTGTCTTTGCTGCATCCCATAGATTTTGGTTCGTCGTGTTTCATTGTCATTTGTTTCTAGGTATTTTTTAATTTCCTCTTTGATTTCTTCAGTGAACTCTTGGTTATTTAGTAGTGTAGCCTCCGTGTGTTTCTATCTTTTACACTTTTTTTATTGTAATTGATATCTAGTCTCATAGTGTTGTGGTCGGAAAAATACTTGATATGATTTCAATTTTCTTAAATTTACCAAGGCTTGATTTGTGACCTAAAATATGATCTATCCTGGAGAATGTTCCATGAGCACTTGAGAAGAAAGTGTATTCTGTTGTTTTTTGATGGAATGTCCTATACTTATCAATTAAGTCCATCTTTTTTAATGTATGATTTAAAGCTTGCGTTTCCTTTTTTATTTTCATTTTGGTTGATCTGTCCATTGGTGAAAGTGGGGTGTTAAAGTTCCCTACTGTGATTGTGTTACTGTAGATTTCCCCTTTTATGGCTGTTAGCATTTGCCTTATGTATTGAGGTGCTCTTGTGTTGGATGCATAAATATTTACAATTGTTATATCTTCTTCTTGGATTGATCCCTTGATCATTATGTAGTGTCCTTCTTTGAATCTTGTAATGGTCTTTATTTTAGAGTCTATTATGTCTGATATGAGAATTGCTATTCCAGCTTTCTTTTGATTTCCGTTCGCATGGAATATCTTTTTCCATCTCCTCACTTTCAGTCTGTATATGTACCTAGGTCTGAAGAGGGTCTCTTGTAAACAGCGTATATACGGGTCTTGTTTTTGTAACCATTCAGCCAGTCTATGTCCTTTAGTTGGAGCATTTAATCCATTTACATTTAAGGTAGTTATGGATACGTATGTTGCTATTACCATTTTCTTAATTGTTTTGGGTTTGTTTTTGTAGGTCTTTTCCTTGTCTTGTGTTTCCTGCCCAGAGAATTTCCTTTAGCATTTGTTGTAAAGCTGGTTTGGTGGTGCTGAATTCTCTTAGCTTTTGCTTGTCTGTAAACGTTTTAATTTCTCCATCGAATCTGAATGAGATCCTTGCTGGGTAGAGTAATCTTGGTTGTAGGTTTTTCCCTTTCATCACTTTAAATATGTCCTGCCACTCTCTTCTGGTTTGCAGAGTTTCTGTTGAAAGATCAGCTGTTAACCTTATGGGGATTGCTTTGTATGTTATTTGTTGCTTTTCCCTTGCTGCATTTAATATTTTTTTTTGTATTTAATTTTTTATAGTTTGATTAATACGTGTCTTGGCATGTTTCTCCTTGGATTTATCCTGCATGGATTCTCTGCACTTCCTGGATTGATTGACTATTTCCTTTCCCATATTAAGGAAGTTTTCAACTATAATCTCTTCAAATATTTTCTCAGTCACTTTTTTTTTCCTCTTCTTCTTCTGGGACCCCTATAATTCGAATGCTGGTGCATTTAATGTTGTCCCAGAGGTCTCTGAGATGGTTCTCAATTATTTTCATTCTTTTTTCTTTATTCTGCTCTCCAGTAGTTTTTTCCGCTATTTTATCTTCCAGATTACTTATCCTTTCTTCTGCCTCAGTTATTCTGCTATTGATTCCTTCTAGAGAATATTTAATTTCATTTTTTGTTGTTGTTCATCATTGTTTGTTTGCTCTTTATTTCTTCTAGGTCCTTGTTAAAAGTTTCTTGTATTTTCTCCATTCTGTTTGCAAGATTTTGTATCATCTTTACTATCATTACTCTGAATTCTTTTTCAAATAGACTGCCTATTCCCTCTTCATCTGTTTGGTCTGGTGGGTTCTTACCTTGCTCCTTCATCTGCTGTGTGCTTCTCTGTCTTTTCATTTTGCTTAACTAACTGTGTTTGGGGTCTCCTTTTCACAGGCAGCAGGCTCGTAGTTCCCGTTGTTTTTGGTGTCTGCCCCCAGTGGCTAAGGTGGGTTCAGTGGGTTGTGTAGGGTTCCTGGTGGAGGAGACTTTTGCCTGTGTTCTGGTGGATGAAGCTGGATCTTGTCTTGCTGGTGGGCAGGACCACGTCCGGTGGTGTGTTTTGGGGTGTCTGTAAACTTAGTATGATTTAGGGCAGCCTCTCTGCTAATAAGTGGGTTGTGTTCCTGTCTTGCTAGCTGTTTAGCATATGGTGTCTGGCACTGTAGCTTGCTGGTTGTTGAGTGGAGCTGGGTCTTAGCTTTGAGATGGAGATCTCTGGGAGAGTTTTCCCTGTTTGATATTAAATGGAGCTGGGAGGTCTGTGGAGGACAAATGTCCTGAACTCGGTTCTCCCACCTCAGAGGCACAGGCCTGACACCCGGCCAGAGCACCAAGACCCTGTCAGCCACATGGTTCAGAAGAAAAGGGAGAAAAAAAGAAAGAAAGAAAGAAAGAAAGAAAGAAAGAAAGAAAGAAAGAAAGAATATAAAGTAAAATAAAGTTATTAAAGTAAAAAAAGTTTTTAATTATTTAAAAAATTAAAAAGTAATAGAGAAAAAAGAGAAAAAAAAAAGAAAGAAAGAAAGGTGAGAGCAACCAAACCAAGAAACAAATCCACCAATGATAACAAGCGCTAAAAACTATAGAAAAATAAATAAATAAAAACGGACAGACAGAACCCTAGGACAAATGGTAAAAGCAAAGCTATACAGACAAAATCACACAAGAAGAAGCATACACACTCACAAAATGAGGAAAAGGAAAAAATATATATATCTATATATATATATAAAAAAAAAGGAAGAGAGCAACCAAATCAATAAACAAACCTACCAAAGAAAATAAACTCTAAATACTAAACTAAGATAAACATAAAACCAGAAACAAATTAGAGGCAGAAAGTAAACCCCAAGTCTTTAATTGCTCCCAAAGTCCACTGCCTCAATTTTGGGACGATTCGTTGTCTATTCAGGTTTTCCAGAGATGCAGGGTACATCAAGTTGATTGTGGAGATTTAATCCACTGCTCTTGAGGCTGCTGGGAGAAATTTCCCTTTCTTTTCTTTCGCACAGCTCCTGGGGTTCAGCTTTGGATTTGGTCCCACCTCTGCATGTAGGTCACCTGAGGGCGTCTGTTCTTTGCTCAGACAGGATGGGGTTACAATAGCAGCTTATTAGGGGGTTCTGGCTCACTCAGGCTGGGGGGAAGGAGGGGTATGGAATGCGGGGTAAGCCTGTGGCAGCAGAGGCCAGCATGACATTGCAGCAGGCTGAGGCACTGTGCTCTCCTGGGGAAGTTGTCCCTGGATCACGGGACCCTGACAGTGGCAGACTGCACAGGCTCTCGGGAGGGGAGGTGTGGATAGTGAGCTGTGCTCACACACAGGCTTCTTGGTGGCTGCAATAGCAGCCTTAGCATCTCATGCCCGTCTCTGGGGTCCACGCTGATAGCCACAGCTCGTGCCCGTCTCTGGAGCTCGTTTAGGCAGTGCTCTGAATCCCCTCTCCTCACGCCCCCCAAAACAATTGTCTCTTGCCTCTTAGGAAGTTCCAGACTTTTTCCCGGACTCCCTCCCGGCTAGCTGTGGTGCACTAGCCCCCTTCAGGCTGTGTTCACGCAGCCAACCCCAGTCCTCTCCCTGGGATCTGACCTCCAAAGCCAGAGCCTCAGCTCCCAGCCCCTACCCGCCCCAGTGGGTGAGCAGACAAGCCTCTCAGGCTGGTGAGTGCTGGTTGGCACAGATCCTTTGTGCGGCAATCTCTCCACTTTGCCCTCTGCACTCCTATTGGTGCGCTCTCCTCCATGGCTCTGAAGCTGCCTCCCCATCACCCACAGTCTCTGCCAGTGAAGGGGCTTCCTAGTGTGTGGAAACTTTTCCTCCTTCACAGCTCCCTCCCAGAGGGGCAGGTCTCATCCCTATTGTCTCTGTTTTTTCTTTTTTCTTTTGCCTTACCCAGGTACGTGGGGAGTTTCTTGCCTTTTGGGAAGTCTGAGGTCTTCTGCCAGTGTTCAGTAGGTGTTCTGTAGGAGTTGTTTCACATGTAGATGTATTTCTGATGTATCTGTGGGGAGGAAGGTGATCTCCACATCTTACTCCTCCACCATCTTGAAGGTCTCTCTACATCCTATGTTTTTTCAAAGGCTTTCCTCCTTCTGCTATCTTTTCTTTCTCTCAAATCATAAATTTTATTTTTTAGACCTCAGGTTAACAGAATTGGATTCATCATAATCTTTGGTTTGTGGCCCAAAATCATCACTGTTCATCGAAAAGAGCTATCTTTAAAAAATATTTTTGTTTGTTTTAATAGTGTAATAAGCACACTTGAATCCACCACCAGACAGGAAACTAACATTATCTCACCATGTGGTCTTCTTTCCCATTCCCCTGTCTGCTCCACCCAAGCTACATATAATAAATCCTGTGTGGATTCCTCCTTTCCTTCTTTTCTTCCTTCCTTCCTTCCTCCCTCCTTCCCTTCCTTCTTTTTGTCCTATATGGTTAATTTTACAAGGAGTTCTTCATGTGTTTTCTTCACTGACATTTTTTTTAACAGTTTGATTGAGTATAATTAACATGCCACACAATTTATCCATTTAGAGTGTACAATTCAATAGCTTTTAATGTATTTACAAGGTTATTCATCCGTAACCACAATCTAGAACATTTCATCACCCTAAAAAGAAACCTGGACCTCTTAGCTGTCATGTTCTAATCTCTCCATATCCATACTCCCTCTCTCAGCCTCAGGCAACCATCAATCTACCTTCTGGCTCCATAAATTTGCATTTTCTGGACATTTCATATAAATGGAATCATGCAATATGCAGTTCTTTGTGTCTGGTTCCTTTTACTTAGCATACTATTTCATGATTCATCCATGTTGTAGCATGTATCAGTACTTTGTTCATTATCATGGCTGAATAATATGCCATTGTATGGATATGTCAGATTGTATTTATTCATCCATCAGTTCATGGATATTTGGGTTATTTTCACTTTTTGGATATAATGAATAATGTTATTAATGTTTGTGTACAAGTTTTTGTATGGAGTTATGTTTTCATTTCTCTTTGGCATAAATCTAGAAGTGGAATTTTTGGCTTATATGGTAAATATATGTTTACATTTCAGAAACTACCACACTGTTCTCCAAAAAGACTACACTATTTTATATCCCCAACAGAAGTACATAATGTTTCGAGGAAGTAAGAAGGGAAGGGAAGGAAGGAAGGAAGGAAGGAAAGAAAGAAAGAAGGAAGAGCTGCTACATTTTATTTATGAGGTTAGAAGTTTCTTTGTATTCTTTTGTGATTGGGTGAGCTTTTTACTTTTGCTAGAAAGAGCTCCTTCATGCTTGGAACTCAAAATGAAAATGTAATGCCCCATTAAGTAGAAATATGAACCACTTCTTGTGCCACATCATTAAACATCCTTACAGCAAAAGTACATGGTGTGCTTCAATTTTACAATCCATATCTAATACAGTGTGGGTTATGATAACTAAAACAAATATATCTCCATCTGGAATTAAGAGCGTTATGTTCAAGCCCCAGCATTGCCATCTCTTAGCTCTATAACTTTGGAAAAGCCATTTAACCTCTTTCTACACAAACACCTTGTCTAAAAATGCAAATAATGCTATCTTACCTATCTACTTTTAAAATCACAGTAAAAATGAAATGAAGTCATATATGGAAAGCTCTTTATAATCTCGAAATGCTATCTTAAAAGTTATCTTATTTTTGCCATAGTTAGGATTAATGTCTTTGTCTTATATTTCACTCTTCTTCCAATTCTGTACCTATAAGACTTGCTCAGTACAGACTTTCCGATGCACCGTGTAGGAAAACCAGACAGTACATGATCCTATATTAACTCACATATTTGGTGTTCTTTGTATTGAGTAGCAATATTTTAACTATGTTTATCACCATAATGATAATACCAGTATATAATCATAATAGGACTCTGTATTTTCTTTATATATTACCTATCATTATGGGCACACTTTATATTTAAAAGTGTGCTACATTAAAACATAATATAATAAAATATAAATATATTTTATACAAATATAAAGTATATAAAAAGTAAATGTCAATCAAAAAATTACTTTGTTAAAAGTAAAATAAAAATATTAAATAATAACTAAGAGATTTTAAAAATTAATGCCTTATTTAATTAGATATAACCTAGAATTCAAATAAAAAGATACAACCAAATATATTATTCTTCAACTTCTTATGACAACGACAAGAACTTTACACTTGATAGACTCTCAAGAAAATATACTCTACTAATATCATGGGTCTGAGAGCAGTCAAAAACTATAGTGCTTCCTCAAGGTAAAGTGATATTTATGTAATGAGCCAATTAACTTCTTTGATGTAGACATTCCGAACTAAAAACTAAAAGCCATTAACCTCTAAAGAGCTAACTGTATGATAAATCCATCAGACTAAACCAAAGCGCTTTCCCTCCTTTTTTTGTAAAAAGACTGATTTGGTAAAGTAAAAAGCTATTTTTTTGTCTAGGTATAAAGATGCAGGTTTAGACTTCTCAAAGTTGATTTTACTAAAATGTTTATTCATATTTAGCATATATATTTAGAGAGATTTTTGCTACAACATTATGAGTTAAATTAATTTTCAGATGCTATGTTGAGTGGGTACATAATGCATATTCAATTGGGTATGTAAATTATGTTGTTGATGCATGCTTCGCCAGAAGCAAATAGTAATGCAATATCTTTGAAATAATTGTCAACTTTAGGCTGAGAGAGCTTTAAGAGTTCTAAAATGGAGAATAATTACCACAGAATTTTTCCATGATGAACTCCTGGCCAGTTAATTTTTTTTATCATTAAAGCTCATATATTAGAATTTTCAATATTAAACCACCAAAGAGTTAATGTTGAATTGGATTACTTTTAACCTTACTGTGTTGGGTTTTTTTAATTTCTTAGAATATTTAGATCAATATAAGAAATGTTTTTGCATATTTTTGACACATTGCACTAAAAGTACTAAAAGTAATTTTGAAAGATATAGTTGTAAACTTGCCCATTTGGGTACAAATTTTGTTGTAATTTGCTACCTTGAGGGATTTATCTTTTTGTGTACCTATCACTAGGATAATGACTTTGCAGGTCTAATTTATTGTAAATGACAATCAATTATATACATATATATGTATGTATGTATATATATATATATATATATATATATTTCATATTGTATTACATTAACCAGTATGATTATATTTTTATTTGAAACATAATCTTTCTCTTTGTAAGTGTAATTTTTTTTTTACTGTGGCCGAGTTGGTCTTCTGAACAGTGAAATGATCCTAACACCCCAGAAAAATGCACTTTTCCATTCTCTACACAGACAGCACACAGGAACCTAAAGCAGGCTGAGTCAAAGGATAAGCAGTTACACTGACCAAAATATAAACTCACTGTGATAGTGCATTAAAGATTGTTTGTATTAAATACTCATATATTAGGTGCAGAGGAGCACAGATTGAGAAGTTGAGAGTGAGGGATCTTCCAATCAGACTGCCTGGAATTTCCTTGCTCCACTGTTGACTTTGGGCCAATTATCTTTCCACGGTCTCTTTTCTTCATTTGTAGAATAGAACCAAAGGTAATAATCATTTCATGCCATCTTTGAGCATTAAATATGACATAATACATGAAAAGTACCTGGTATATAATTGAGCAAGCAATTAATTCCACCTTTGGATCAAATTCCAATTTGTGAATTATAGTTGCCAATGAAAAGGCTGAAGACCAGGCAATCTGGATGACCTAACATGCCCCAATTTCTACAAGGGTAGAGTGAACCCAAGGTCCACCCTTGGCAAAATTATGAGTTCCATCATTTACTTACACTCCAACACAATTTTCCCTTGTAATTTCCTTAACTTTTGTTGGTTCTCTGAACTTCTAACCTCTCAGATGTCTGCCAAAAGTCGTTACTCCTCGAATAATGTTTTCTAACATTGAGCAAAGAGCTATACTAGACTGTTAAAAGAAGAATAAAATATGCCTTCTTTCTTTAAGAAACCGACAGCCTTATGGGTAGAGATGATATTGGCTAAGTTTATAAAGGATAAATAGCTCTAAAATAATTAAATAATAGTTGAATAAAATAAAGACTACGTCACCAGACAAACATGACTTATATTCAAAGTCCCTTCGAATTTCATCCTGGTGTTAATTTGGATCAAAAGGAATGTGTCTAAACTACATAATCTAAGTCTCTACAAGAATTCCTCCTGTCAATTTTTCTATAAAAAAAAAAATGGCACCTCCTTGGAGAATCTAAAACTTCATGGAGAACCAACTGAAAACCACTCTGGAGAGGACGCACGATGTTTCCTTTTAGCTGCACTGCCTTATTCAATTCTAGAGGGTGTTACTAAATGGATGGTTTGTGACCACTTAGGAGAGAAGGAAAGAACCCCTCAACACTAGTGTGTGTGTTCATTAAATACTAGACAGTGCTCAGACATAGATAGATATTCAAAAATGTATATTAAATGAAATCCCAGACGAACCTCCTTTTCTGTAATTTCTGTAGGTTTCCTCCTTTCTTGTAATTTTCCTAGTAAAAAGGAGAAGGAAATAGAAATATTGTAACTTGGTCAGCAAGGCAAGACATTTAATAAAATGTGCCATTTTTCCTAACCCGCTAGAGAAATAAAGACTGGAGAGAAGCTGACATAGGTGAATTCATAGTTGATGGAGTAATCATAACTGAAGATTCTCAATGAACAGGTGTTCATCTACCTTTAAGGAAACCTCTAGTGAGATCACAGCATTCTGTCTTTTGTCCTTGTCTGTTAGGAAGTTTATTATCAACTTACAAATAGGAGACACCTTTATCAAATGTGTGGATGATCTAAGCTTGAAATGAGATGATAATTCATGATAGACTAAATATCCAAAAAGTTCTCAACAGACTGGACTAAATTAACCACATAAAATTGATCAGTAATGAATATATAATTATTCATTACAGCTCTCAGTTTGAAGTGTACAAATATGAAACTGGAGGGAGACAGTATCTGTCTTGAAAGTAATTAGTGTAGAAAGAACTTATGTTCTGACTGACAGCAAAATTAACATGAGAAAACTGTGATGTGGCTGCCAGAAATGTTAATGGTTCTTATATTATATAAATAGAAGTTGAAAGTCTAGGTGAGCCATCAAAGTATGGTGCATTAGAATAACTTTGGATGTTTGCTAAAATGCAGATTCCTGGTTCGCATTCAACATTTACTGAATACACCCAAAGGTCTGGATGTGGTGCCCTGGGATCTGTCTTCAACAGTCTCTTGAAATGAATTTCACGCTGATACCCACCTCAGAGGATTAGTGCACAGAATAAATGGCATAATATATATATAAAAGCATAGTGCTGGCATAGACTGCAAATGCTCAACAAATCGTAGCTTTAAGTATTCTTTATTGACATTTTATCAGTTATATTGACACTTTTGTACAATTCTTAATCTGGATCAAATTTACCAATTTTAATCTTACATGTGAGAGCTTTCCTTCCTCTCTTCTTTCCTTCCTGTCTTTCAGTCTTCTAGCTTTCGAAAATTTCTCATTTCTGCCTTTTGACATATGTTAATTAGGGCCTACTATGTGCACATTATTATCCTTGGCCTTGTGGAGATTTGAAAAAACATGGGTCCTACCTTCAGGCAATATGTCCACCCAGAAAGGGAGGTGAAACCTGTAAATACATAACCACATTTATATGGTTAGGTTTGAAGTGCCCTGGAGCTTGGGGAAGATTTCTGGAATTGCCAGTGCTCCAAAAATTGCAAAGAGCAATAAGGAGCAGCATAGAAATAAGCACGCATCTCCTGCATTCTCTTAATAGGGGACATTTTCTTCAACCAGAGGACCCTCGCCAGAGGAAGTAAAGAGCCCCTTGGCTAACCCAAGCCATGCGTTGTTCTTCCCACCAATCCTCAGCTGCCTGCCCTCTGCCTCGCTCTTTAGCTCCACTGCCAAAGCCATTGATGCTCCACAAAGAGACAGAATCTTAGAAATTCTCCCCAACATTGATGGAAATTATTTCAAGCTCCATCAGATGCAAAATCTTAACCAAGGCTTTGCAAACTTTAATGTGCCTACCAGGTGCCTGCAGATCTTGTTAAATGAGCAGATTCCAATTCAGTGGGTCCAGGACAGAGCCTGAGAGTCTGTATTTCTACCAAGCTTCTAGATAATTCCCATGCTGCTGTTAGAAAATTTAACACATAGAAATTAAGTATTATTAATTTCATATCAGTAGGAGTTAAAGTGCTACCTTTATAGACAAGAAGAATAAACATTCAGATGTCTAGAGGCAATCAAGAGCAAGACTCAGATCAAATTCTTAAGGATTCTGGGAAGTATTTTAAGCATGAGATAGAAAAGTTGGAGAATTACATACATATGTAGGCTTGCCTGAGAAATGTGACCTCAGGTTTTTTGGTTTTGTTTTGTTTTCCTTCCAGGATATTACTGAAACTTCAATTAATTGCATTCCTGCTGCTACAAAAATACTTCTTCATGCTACAGTGATTCATGAATCTCCCATTATGTGTATTTATTAGGTGACAGCCCTGTTGATAGTGATAGAGAATAAAATACTTCCAGAGGACACAAGAGACCTATGTGTCTGCTTTTGGTTTATGTGATGTCAGGTTGGTCCCATCGTGCATCTGGGAGTGATTATTATTTTGTGATATGACTACAGACAGGTTTAGATTCCAGAGCATAATCTTACTTTAAAGAGTGTAAAGAAACTAAATGATTCAAAAAAATTAAGAATCGGTCGTTAGGATAATAATATATCCTTAGTTTAAAACAGTTTATGAAATGAAGAAATGTATCATGCAAATGAAAGCAATTTTAGCAGGGAAAGGTTCTACCTCATCACAATGGCTATTTGAATGTTTATTAGTAAGATGAGAAACTCAAATCTGAACATTGGAAGAAAAAAATGGATTCTGTTAACAGCAATCAGACAGATATGAAAGCATTTATATATTTTTATAATATTTAACAAAAAAATGTGCAGCCTTTGAAATATTTGTATTTGTTTCAGTGAAAACATATAAATATATATTTAAATAAAGGCTTATCATGATGATAAGAGCAAGTGGTGGACATGACTTGGAATGACCACATGAGCAAACTGAATGTTCTAGACCTCCTCACTGTCTGAGAATATCAGAAATAAAATCATAATAATAACACCAAGACCTCAGATAATAGATTATCGACACTTCCAACCCAAAATAATAAATGCTACACTCAGAACTCTCTTTTAACACTCAGTCAACAGAAATTATTGTGCATAGTACATTACATACTACATATAAAAAAGATTGTATCTTTTTTTTTTTTTTTTTTTTTTTTTGGCTGCGTTGCATCTTTGTTGCTGCGCGCGGGCTTTCTCTAGTTGCTGCGAGCGGGGGCTACTCTTCCTTGCGGTGCACGGGCTTCTCATCATGGTGGCTTCTCTTGTTGTGGAGCACAGGCTCTAGGCACGTGGGCTTCAGTAGTTGTGGCACGTGGGCTCAGTAGTTGTGGCTCACGGACTCTAGAGGGCAGGCTCAGTAGTTGTGGCGCACAGGCTTAGTTGCTCTGCGGCATGTGAGATCTTCCCGACCCAGGGCTCGAACCCGTGTATCCTGTATTGGCAGGCAGATTCTCAACCACTGCGCCACCAGGGAAGCCCGATTGTATCTTTTATCTTTGTATCTCGGGAATATTGCTCAGTACCTAGTACCTAGGCAGCTTTTAATAAATGTTTAATTCATGACTGCATGAATGTCTGAAAATTCCAGGAGTTACAGGAAAATATGGATGAAATAGAGCAGAGGTCTGCAAAGGTTTTTGGTCGAGAGGCAGTTGGTAAATATTTTAGGCAATGCAGGTCATACAGCCTCTGCCAGTCATACAGCCTCTGCCACTGTAGAATGAAATCAGTCATAAATCACAGTCAAGGTATGAGTGACTGTATTCCAGTAAACATTTATTCACAAAATCAAGCTGCAGGTAGTCATTTATTGATCTTAAAGTAAAGCAAGCTTGATTACTGTCCTCAAGAAGGTGCAGTGAGTGAAGAGAAATAGAAAAACAAATATCAAAAACAACCTAATAGGGCTTTTCCCTTGAATTAAAATGGCATAGGTGTTATTCAACTCATACTCCCCCTGGAAAAATTTAAAACTGCGTTGAAAAACAAAAGCAAAAACAGAAACCTGCTGCTGGGAAAGATTGGAGAGCAAGGAGTGTCGTCAGCACTTGGGGCACAGGACCAGAGTGAGGGAAATGCACGCAGGTGAGCCCTGAATCCCCATTGGCCTCTCCTCTAGGTATTTGCCAATGTGAAAGGCAGGCAGTGGCCTGCAGCAGTGACATCAAAGTGTCCTGCCAAGTGCCGGTCTGTGCTAAGCGCCTGTCTGCAAACTGTTACTACCAGTAACATTGTGTTGAGATAATCACAATACGTGACAGATTTAGAAACATTTATAATGGAGTGATTTGGGGTCCATTTTATCTAATAATTTTTAAAAAGACCCTGTAGTTTTTTGTCTTTTGTGCTTCCCCAGACAAAAAGAAGATGGGGAACAAGGTCCCTAAAGAGGTTGCTGCCCAGGGGGCCGGAGAGGGGCCTAAAGCCAAGGCCCCTGTTCCTCCCAAGGGCAGTGTGTCCAAGATGGAATCTGTACTACTGGCCAGGAAGGCAGAGGCCCTAAAGGCTCAAGAAAGCCTGGCATTCCCACCAAGTCCTCATCATCCAAAGCGGCCAGTAAGAAGGCAGGAGCCGAGAGCTAGAGGCGGGCTGGAGAGAGACTGAGATTCTACTTTTATTCCCCTAAAAATTATCACACTAATTATTTCACTGTAACCTATTTATCAATAGAGATATTTTTCCCCACAAAAATGTATTCGTTAAGGCTTCTCAGTAATAAATACTTACTGTATTTTACAAAAGTATCATTTAAAGACATTTTTAAAAAGTAAAATTTGGGGGCTTCCCTGGTGGCGCAGTGGTTAAGAATCCGCCTGCCAATGCAGGGGACACGGGTTCGAGCCCTGGTCTGGGAAGATCCCACGTGCCATGGAGCAACTAAGCCCGTGTGCCACAACTGCTGAGCCTGCGCGTCTGGAGCCTGTGCTCCGCAACGAGAGGCCACGATAGTGAGAGGCCCGCACACCGCGATGAAGAGTGGCCCCCGCTTGCCGCAACTGGAGAAAGCCCTCGCACAGAGACGAAGACCCAACACAGCCAATAAATAAATAAATAAATAATTTTTTTTTAAAAAGTAAAATTTGGGTTCTTGATGATGACACTAATCCCTGCCATCTGTATCCCTCCAGGGATACAGGGTTGCTTTTGATTTACTATTTTTCTAGGTAGAGGCAATTCTGATGGCTTGTATTTGATCTTTCTCCCTGAAATAGCCTTCACTCCACAGATCAGGGAACCAGTGTGTAGGATTCTGTAAGCTGCCTATTCCAATTCTGCATTCTGGAACTGGAGAAATAACCACAGATGGGTTTGGGGACCCACTGGACCCCCCAGGAGATGGACCTGAACGAAACCTCCATTGATCACCTGACCTCCATAAGCCCCTACACTGACTTGTGCGTCACAGTGACGTTTTGGGGTCCTGGAATCAGTTTCAGTTAAGGAACAGTGTCCAGTAGTCCCTGAAAAATCTGATTATTTCCTTTTCTCCAGTACGCGATTACTCTGGGAAAAGACTATAGTTTCCTCCTGTAGAAAGACTGGAAGAGAGATCAACAGTATAGAGTATCAGTAGTGTATTGGGTCCTTTCTGGAGGGGATCTGGCCTTCCCTTCATTGAAGGGGTTTTGGATCTGTACTGACTCACATCTGGGAATTGACTGAGGGGTCAGGACTCTCTGTTTTTATAATTTGAGTTAGACTTTTATTCACTTGATCTAGAACCCTTTAAAAATACAGATCAAGTAAGAATTTAGGAGGTTTCCTATCTATTTCACATTTAGGAACACCATGATTAACTAGCTAACACAATAGGTCTGTGTGAGTCAGACTACTGCGATTTCTGCTTTAACTCTGTTGCCCTTTAAGGTAACTACATCCACTCTGCTTCTGGCTGTTGAGTGCTGCCTGCCATCCTAGGGATCAATTACTCCCATCACATTTAGATCTTCCAATGGAGTGTCTGGAAGTCCCTCAGTAAGGTCTGGTCTACAGAGAAGAGCAATCATAGATCTCTTCAAGAATGCTGGGGTTCCCCTCACAAATTTATTTCTCAAAGTATTGGTGAAAGATATATCTTCTGGACTTTCCCATGTGAGTGATTAGGTCTCAAATGACAAATCTACTCTAACACTCCCATCTCCCTAAGCCTTTGAAACCCTTCCTCTACACTAAACCAAGGGAGGTCAGGCATTTCCAATTTGCTCACAATGGACCAATTTTTAAGTCAATTTTTAGCCGACCAACCAAACTATTAGAGTCCCTTCCAACTCACTCAGCTGCAACATTAAATGTAGACTCTCTGCTTAGTGAGCCCATATAGATAAATTCTGACCAATTCAACATTACGTTTTTTTCTACCATCATCCTGATGCCAAAAACTCAGCCTCTGTGCCCCGGTGCTGAATTGAATCACGGAGACGAGTTTTGGGTGAAGTAGAAAATAATAGCTTTATTGCTTTGCCAGACTAAGGGGGACACAGTGAACCCATGCCCTGAAAAACTGTGTGTCCCAACCTGAGAGGATTTGGTGAGGAGTTTTATAACAATGGTTCAAGGGCAGTGGGGTTGCTGATAAGGACTAGGATGTGTGTAGGGCCTGCACTCCTTTAATCTGGGCTCAGGTGGTCTCTTGAAGAGCTTCTCTGGTTCCTTTAATCTGGAATGAAGAATGCTAACATCTTTTATTTGTTGGGGATTTTAGTTCTGTAAAGACCTCAAAGATATTATGTGTATCCCTTGCGGTGGAACCAGGACCCTGCTCGAGGGCTGCACTATTGTGTCTTGCCTGCTCCTCCCTTGATTAGCAGTTTGCCCTTTGGAACTCAGGGAAGATCATAGAGGCTGGAGTCTATTCCTTACAAAGAAGAAACAGGGGGCATAAAGGCTTCCATGTCCAGGAGTCCAACAGGATCCTTGTTGGTTTAAATCTCACACCCTTAATATCCATTACCACACATGTTTCCTGACTTATGCTTGTATAAATTAGAATACTCTTCTTTTGAAGTGTAGCATACTTTGTAGCTCACCTTTAGGAGTCTGCTAGACTTGTGTCAAAGTATAGGCCTAGAAGCAGAGAGGGATGGTGGCAGTGGGTCCTGAGGAGACTCAGTACCCTCTTACCTGGCAACTGCCACAGGGGAGGTCATTATGGTTTCCTCAGGCAATGCAGGGTTAATCTCTTCAGATAGGTGGGAAGGGGGATACTGCTGTGGGTGGGGAAGACACTTTTGCTGGGGATAGGGAGCCAATTCTCCTGGGTGTAGGGAAGACTTTGCCACTGGCAAAGAAGTCTCACGAATTTAGGGGCTCAATGTCCCTAGCTTTATCAGAGTCTTCCCACGTATCCCCTCCCAACTTATAGGATCTTATTCTTTTCCAATCAATGACCTCACTTTAAAAGTAGATATCCTGTGAGGTTGGGAGTTCAATTTACATTGTAATTCATCCAATTGCAGGATGAGGTTCTGTGTTTGATATTCAGCAATTTTAGTCCAAGGGCTTCAGGAGATAAGACTGTCCTCCGGGAACACCTAGAAGCTCTGGGGTCATGTAGGTAGCACTTGTCCTGGAAATTCAAATTCCTGAGCTCATCCTTATCTTTCACCACTTTGTTCAGGGACATTAGGAGCAACCAACCAACATCATGATGTTCCTTAGTCTTACAAAAATACTTTAAAATACCATACACAGAGTCACTTAGTTTCTTTCTTCTTATAAGTGGTTGATTAGGAGTATCCAATGCAGATATTTTGTGTATCTTTACACATAATGACCCTAATTCAATATGACTGATGTCCTCATAAAAGGGCAAAATTTGAACACAGAAACACACAGACACACACGGAAAAACACCATATGAAGATGAAGGCAGAGATTTAAGTGATGCTTCTACAAGCAAAAAACACCAAAAAATGCTAGCACAGCACCAGAAGCCAGGTAAAAGTCATTCTCCCTCAGAGCCCTCAGAAGGAACCAACCCTGAAGACACCTGGATCTTGGATATCTAACTTCCAAAACTTTGAGACAATAAATTTCTGTTGTTTAAGCCACCCAGCATGTGGTACTTTGTTATGGCAGCCCTGGTAAACAACTACAGAATAGACATGAATGATGCCATTCCTATTTCTAACTTTTGTTTCCTGGACCTATGTGCTGTGGTTAATGGAGGACAACATCCCTATATTAGTTGCTGGTTTAGCACATTCAGTGCAGCTTCTATAATAGCACCTGACCACTATGATGTGCTTTCTCCCATTATGCGTACATCGCAGATCATTCTTCCATATTATAAAGTTAACTGCTATGATGGTTAATTTTATGTGTCAGTTTGACTGGATCACAAGATGCTCAGACGTCTGGTTAGATATTATTACTGGGTGTTTCTGTGAGGCTGTTTCTGGAAGACATTAACTGAGTGGGGTATATCAGTTCCCTCTGTTTATCATTTAAACAAATTTTCATATCTTCAATCATGCTGCTTCTTCTTCCTTCACATCCTTCAAGATTCAGATTAGACATTTGCTCTTCCAAGAAATCTTTCATGAATTGCTGCTTTCCGCATCCTTTATGAGCAGGCTAATTGCCACTGAGCTTGAAAAGTGATCAACCTTTAAGAGGGGCTCAACAAATGTTTTCTGAGTTAAGTTGAGTTGGCTGGAAATTATCCATGAAGTTTACAACTTCGTGAACTATGATTACCCCAATTATTATAAGAAGGTAGTATATCCACATGGCAAGAAAGCTGCTAAGATATGAACATCCTCTCTGTTTCATAAAATACTGCATAAGAAACTAGACACCTATTTTAACCAAAACCTAAAGTCACTTCTGAAATTTAAATTAAATTGATATATGTCTAGGCAATTAAGAGTCATTAAACACAACTAACATTTAAAATTATGTTTCTTTTATATACTTCTAATAACTTTTCTCTATATTTTATAATAATCCAGATTTTTGAGAAGTTTGTTAAACTGTTTTCAAACATGGCCATCAGAGGGTTAAGTATGGAGAAGGTAGAGCCAAAAGCTGTAAAGAACAATAGACAAAAGAGTCAGTTCCAGAAGGTAGAAACATTCACATTATTAAACTTATTGTGATAATCATTCTATGTTATGTGTCAGTCAAATCATTATGCTGTACACCTTAAAATTGTACAGTGCTGTATGTCAATTATATCTCAATAAAACTGGAAGAAAAAAATAAAATTCTATTGTTATTGATTTTCATTGGAGAAAATTTTTTGCCTTAAATTAAGATCTTTAGCATTATGCCTAAGTAAGGTAGCTTGATTTAATGGAAAAATGTATGCCTCATGACATAAAAATGTAGGTTGGCTCTCAAGCACCCACTTGAATTCCCTTCTAGGTTGCCTTTCTCAACTCTTGAGACTGGTAACTTAGAAAATTCTCTTCCTAGAGTCTTTTTCAGCTAGGTATGGCCACATGATTTTCTTCTGTGAAATGAATGAGGCACAAGGATTAGTGTGGAAGTATTGTTTTCTCTCCTGTCTATAATGCAGATGTGATGATGGGAATTGCAATAGTTACCATGCAACTATGAGGAAAAGTGAAAAGAATCAAAGAGATCTCAGCCCAGAACCCATACTAACAGCCTCTGCCACTAGATTTATTGTTATATTAGAAAAAAAGAATGTTCCTAATTCCTTTAAGTCACAAGTTAATTGGATTTTCCCTTGCAGCTGAATGCAAACCCTAACTGAGACACCCTTTGGTGTAAAAGGATAAAATTCCACTTTATCATTTACAAGTTGTGTGACATGGGTGAAAGCAACTTGTGGGAACAAGGGTTGGCAAGGGAGATATTCACCTGTTGACATGATCAAGGACTAACATGTTAAGTACCTGACGGTCTTTCTGGCATGTAGTAGGCTAGGAGTGGCAAAAATGATGCATAAGGGTTATTTGCTCTCTCCCATAGCTGTAAGTTGTTTACTAATAGATCGTGGAATTATCTTCCTATGACTATTTTATTTTAAAGAGAACACTTCAGGCAATTCATCAGAGTCAGAACAGAACGTAAAAGCTATTGAATGTATTAAGCACTAAACAAATGTTAACACTCTCCTTTACGTGCTTACAGGTTCTAGAAAAATCAATTACATATTTTTTAATATAATTATAACTTGAAACTAAGATTTGATATTGAAAGTATTATTTTAAAAATGTCAAACATTTTTATGTTTGACATTGTAAAATGTCAAACAATTTACAATGTACTATGCCTACTGACAAATACAGGTTCATATTCAGTGACTTGATTATTTAATTTTTTAAATTAATTTTTATTGGAGTATAGTTGATTTACAATGTTGTGTTAGTTTCAGCGAATTTTAAAATAAAAACAGCAATAACTACTAAATATAGCAACAACTACTCTGCTAAGTACATATATTTCATCACATTCTAGATACTGAGCTGCTTATTACCAGGAAATAACCCAAATCTAAGAAAATGTTATACTAAAAACCTGGCTCTTTCTTTTTATCTCTCTATAAAAAAATTCCAAATAACATTGGACAGTGCAGTCCCTTGGAATATGTTATCTCACAGTATTTTAAACATAAAGTCCTTACACATTCTATTTTCAAGGGTGAGAATGGGTGAGACATGAAAGAAAATAAAAATATCTTGAGGCTCTTTTGGTTTAGAATTTGTTAACCTCTGTGTAAATAACTAAAAATAATCTCTCCCTCTTCTGAATTCAGCTGTGGTGAATTAGGCAGTCTGAACCAAACCTCCTGTTGAAAAGTACTAAATATAAAGAATATAATATATTTTTTAATCTTAAAAATATCAAATAGGTAGTAAGAAATTACCATGATACCTTATCAATGAGAGAACAAGGAAGTAACCTAGTAAAGAGAGAATATGACTTGAAAATATTAGTAGAAAACATAAAGCTATAAAAGATGACAGGGTAAATTTGAAAAAGAAGCGAATACACTGTCTGTGAATAAAAAAATAGCTGAAATTTAAAAGTCACTGCATAATAAAGGGGATGGAGAAAACACTTAAAATAGTATTGTCCATGTATTGATAATTATTGAATAATAGGCATATCCGATTTATTTTGTGATTCTTATGCTTTTGTATATGTATGAACATTTCCATAATGAATATTCAAAAAAAAAAAACTCTCCATGCATGCAGTTAATAGAAAATTGGACACAGCTGACAAAAAAGTTAATGAACTGGAAATTATACAGAGTACAGCATAAAGAATCAAAATGAGAGAAAATACAAAGTGAAGTTGAAGTTAAAAGACATAAAGGATAGTTAAATGTTTTAATATTTTTAATAAGAAATCCATAAAGAAAGGGGAAAAAAGAATGAGGCAGAGCCAATAATAAAATAGATAATGGATGAGAACTTTTCAGATCTATTGAAAGTGAAAAATTCACAGTGCAAAGAACCTGGCAAATTTTAAGCAGGAAAAAGAAAAATACAGCCCCATTTTAGTGAAATTGCAGAAAAGCAAAGATAAAAACAAAATTTTAAAAGGAACTATAGGAAAAGCATGCATTACTTTCCAAGGAATGGCAGTGGAACTGCCAGCTGACTTAATAGCTACTATGGAATAATATCTTTAAAGTGATGGGAAAAAATTCCATGGCCTATAATTTTTACCTAGTAAAAATATTTCTTTTTAAAAAAGAGGACAAATAAAGGAACTTGCAGACAAACAAAAACAGAAAATTTACTAACAGCCAAGAGCAATAAATCTGGTCTCTGTGCTTTTTGTCAGTGGCTGACAACAGTTATATCCATAATTGCAGTGCATGACATAAATGTAAGAAGGCAAGGCAGAATGCAGTATTTTTTTTAAAAGATCTCCACTGCTCCAAAAAAATATTAATATGAAACTTTCTGACATGATAAGGGTTCAAATTATAATAGCCTCAGGATTGTATTCTAATTGCCTTTTATAAATGGCCCCATGTGAAACGGGGGTGTTGTGGAATCATACACAATGCAAAAAAGAAATAGTATCCGGCTTTTAAAATTAAAATTTCAGTGATTCCCATAAGTTGGAGAATGTGTTTTAGAGGAGTCTTAGAATTTATCATAGGTGTTTAGTGTAAATCTACAATTCTCCTTAAAAGGGAAATAAATTGGAGTTAAGTATGTGTAGGAGGGAACAGTACCGAAGGAATGGGGCCCAGCATTAGCTCCTCGTTCTGCAGGAGTTTGGTTCTGTTAAGTATTGCTACCATTCAATTCGTCTTTACCTACTAATAGGGCTAGGTAATAATGACCTGCATTTCCTTTTCTTAGAGCATTTGTCCATGCATATTTCCTTAAATTTTGCTAACGTGTTATCTGCAATTTGACTGATCCTCAACTCAAGAGAAGAGAACACAAGTGATCTTTGGTATTACGATGATGAACCAGACCCATCTTTGGGCTTTTTTTTTTTTTCTGTGTTCATGGAAGTTCCACATATAATAAGAATCCTAGAGTTCTTTTAAAGAGACAATTGCTGGGGTTTCAGGAGGTGGCTAGCGGGGGTGAGGTGTTTAGGGTGAGGTATCAAAGACCTTGGAGCCAGATTTGCTGGGTTTGTACCCCAGCCCCAAAATTTAAGCGCTCTATGGCTTTGAGCAGCTCAGGTAGCATGAATCTCATCAGCACAGGGAGAAAGCTTCACTGAAAACTCACTGCAGAGCGGCGGGGGAAGCCAGATTCCATGATGGCAGCAGCAGGATTTGTGGCAAGAATCACGGCTTTCAGGCTGCCCTGGGCAGTCTCATCTTCCTGCAGCTTATAGACACTCAGGCTTAGGAGCTGTTTCAAGCACACCACTTTGAGAGACTAAGGTGTTCTTGAGACCATCTGTACCGAATCCTTGACAGAACCCAGTGAAGATATCTATATAAACGTTGAAGATTCTGGCAGCACATGCGGAGACGTACTCTTTTAGCCACCAGCTGCTGAAGACAGACTTGTAGACAAAGTGCTCCCAAAGTCTGCCTGATCTAGCTGAAAGGCTATTGTAGACCCTCATAATCTGACTTCACAATGGAGACTGCCACATTCACTGCCAAGTGGCTGACAGGGCCTTGGTGCTCCAGCCGGGTATCAGGCCTGAACCTCTGAGGTAGGAGAAATGAGTTCAGGACATTGGACTATCAGAGGCCTCCTGGCCCCACGTAATATCAATTGGCAAGAGTTCTCCCAGAGATCTCCATCTCAATGCTAAGACCTAGCTCCACTCAACAACCAGCAAGCTCCAGTGCTGGACAACCCACGTCAAACAACAAGAAAGACAGGAACACAACCCCACCCATTAGCAGAGAGGCTGCCTAAAAACATACTAAGTTTACAGACTCCCCAAAACACAACAACAGATGTGGTCCTACCCACCAGAAAGACAAGATCCAACCTCATCAACCAGAAAGCAGGCACCAGTCCCTTCCACCAGGAAGCTAACACAGTGCACTGAACCATCCTTACCCACTGGGGGCAAACACCAAAAACAAAGGGAACTACCAACTTGCAGCTTTGAAAAGGAGACCCCAAACCCAGTAAGTTAAGCAAAATGAGAAGATAGAGAAATACACAACAAATGAAGGACCAAGGTAAAAACCCACCAGACGAAACAAATGAGGAGGAAATAGGCAGTCTACCTGAAAAAGAATTCAGAGTAATGATAGTAAAGATGATCCAAAATCTTGGAAAGAGAATGGAGAAAATATAAGAAACATTTAACAAGGACCTAAAAGAATGAAAGACCAAACAAACAATGATGAACAACACAATAAATGAAATTAAAAATTCTCTAGAAGGAATCAAGAGCAGAATAACTGAGGCAGAAGAACAGATAAGTGACCTGGAAATTAAATTGTGGAAATAATTACTGCAGAGCAGAATAAAGAAAGAAATAAAAGAATTAAGGACAGTCTCAGAGATGTCTGGAACAACACTAAACACACCAACATTTGAATTATAGGGGTCCCAGAAGAAGAAGAGAAAAAGAAAGGGACTGAGAAAATATTTGAAGAGATTACTGTTGAAAACTTCCCTAATATGGGAAAGGAAATAATCAAGTCCAGGAAGTGCAGAGAGTCCTATACAGGATAAATCAAAGGAGAAACATTCCAAGACACATATTAATAAAATTATCAAAAATCAAATACAAAGAAAAAATATTAAAAGCAGCAAGGGAAAAGCAAAAAATAACATACAAGGCAATCTCCATAAGGTTAACAGCTGATCTTTCAGCAGAAACTCTGCAACCCAGAAGGGAGTGGCAGGGCATATTTAAAGTGATGAAAGGGAAAAACCTACAACCAACATTACTCTACCCAGCAAGGATATCATTCAGATTTGACAGAGAAATTAAAATGTTTACAGACAAGCAAAAGCTAAGAGAATTCAGCACCACCAAACCAGCTTTAAAACAAATGCTACAGGAACCTCTCTAGGCAGGAAACACAAGAGAAGGAAAAGACCTACCATAAAAAACCCAAAACAATAAAGAAAATGGTAATAGGAACATACACATCGATAATTACCGTAAAGGTAAATGGATTAAATGCTAACCAAAAGACATAGACTGGCTGAATGGTTACAAAAACAAGACCCATATATATGCTGTGTACAAGAAACCCACCTCAGACCTAGGGACACATACAGACTGAAAGTGAGAGGATGGAAAAAGATATTCCATGCAAATGGAAATCAAAAGAAAGCAGGAGTAGCAATTCTCATATCAAACAAAATAGACTCTAAAATAAAGACTATTACAAGATTCAAAGAAGGACACTACATAATGATCAAGGGGTCAACCCAAGAAGATATAACAATTGTAAATATTTATGCACCTAACACAAGAGCACCTCAATATATAAGGAAAATGCTAACAGCCATAAAAGGGGAAATCGACAGTAACACAATCACAGTAGGGGACTCTAACACCTCACTTTCACCAATGTACAGAACAACCAAAATGAAAATAAAAAAGGAAACACACACTTTAAATGATACATTAACCAAGAGGGACTTAGTTGATATTTATAGGACATTCTATCCAAAAACTACAGAATACACTTTCTTCTCAAGTGCCCATGGAACATTCCCCAGGATAGATCATATCTTGTGTCACAAATCAAGTCTTGCTAAATTTAAGAAAATTGAAATCGTATCAAGCATCTTTGCTGGCCACAACGATATGAGACTACGTATCAGTTACAGGAAAAAAACTAAAAAAATACAAACACATGGAGGCTAAACAATACATTGCTAAATAACCAAGAAATCACTGAAGAAATCAAAGAGGAAATCAAAAAATACCTAGAAACAAATGACAGTGAAAACATGACAGCAAGGGCAGAAGCCCCAAAGGGACAGAGACAACCCATGCAAATGCATGTGAAACTTCTACCTAGGCAAGGTATATTTATGCTCACTCATATTGTATTGCATTGTCCAAAGCAAGTCTGAAATTGAGGACTCCATTCAAGGGGGTAGTGACATGTGTTCTGCCAACAGGGAAGCATGGCAAGGGGTAAATTATGGTGAACAAATCATACCATCTGTTTCAGGAACTTAAAACAATTCCTGGCACATACCAGGCACTCTATAAGTAAGACGGTATGGAGCTCCATGCCACTTTCCACAGAACTTGCCCTATATATTTCTTCCATTAAGCTGCTCCTGAGTTATATCCTTTATAATAAGACAGTAACAGAAAGGCAAATGTTTTCCTGAGTTCTGTGAGCTGTTCTAGCAAATTATTATAACTGAGGAGGGGGGTGTGGAGCCCCTGATTTATAGCCAGTAGGTCAGAAGCACAGGAGGCCCAGGATTTTCCACTGGTATTTGAAGTGGAAGCAGTTTTGTGGGACTGAGCCCTTCACCTGTGAAACGTGCCCGACTCCAGTTGGAAGATGTCAGAATTGAATCAAATTGTAGGACACCTAGCTGGGGTCAGAGAATCGGTTGGTGTGGGAAAAACAAAAACAAAACCAAACACACATTTGGTGTCAGATGTGCTCTGCAAGCAGGAACAGATCATGGTAGCAGATGTCCTGGGAGGTGTAACTGGATTACAGGGAATTTATGGATGGCCCACTTGATATTCATCAGCCTGAATTTGAGGTGACATCGGTCAGCCTTGGTGACAGAAGCTTGATATAGTTACCAGGATGAAGATGGATTGCTGGGTAAAAACATGTGGCCAGTGGACATCCAGAACCAAGTATAGTCTTGCAAAAATTTGCAAGTTCGATTGTTCTGTCCCTGTTTCACTGAGCTGGTGACTTCAGGAGACTTAACCTTTAAGGTGAATCTAAAGATTAGAGTGATGGTTAATTTTATGCGTCAACATGGCTGGGCCATAGTGCCCGGATATTTGGTCAAATGTTATTCTGGATGCGAGGTGTTTTGGAATGAGATTTACATTTAAGTTGGTGGACTTTAAGTAAAACAGATTGTCCTCTATAATGTAGGTAGCCTCATCCAATCACTTGAAGGCCTGAACAGAACAAAAGGCTTCCATCCCCCAGCAAGAGAGAATTCTGCCAGCACATAGCCTTCAGACTTCACATCAGCTGTTCCTGGTTCTGCAGCAGACTGTCTTTGGACTAGAATTGCAACTCTTTCCTGAATCTCCAGACTGCTGGCCTCCCCCATCAGATTTTAGACTCCACAATTGCATGAACCAGTTTCTTACATTGAATCTCTTACTATATCTATCTGTATCTATCTATATATATATATGAAACATTAAAATTGAGTATATACATTATATAATATATATACATCCTATATATGTAAGTATAGTATATAAATATAATTACATATATTTATGTGTGCATAGACACATCCTATTGGTTCTGTTTCTCTGGAGAAACAGAGACGAATGTAATTAGTAGCAAATAATACAACCAGTAACAATATAAGTTACCTATATTAGTAACAAAAGAAATCACCCATGTTGGCTAGTAAGGTAAATGGACACATGCCATAGACACAGGGCATAGATGGAATTTATGACAGTGATTATTCCTGAAACAATTAAGTGAAATATTACTAATCACAACAAAACATCATAGTTTTGTATATCATCCAGTGCAAACACCTTCTTGATGCTTTCATGTCCCTTTTGTTTTTCATTTCATCTTTAAAGTCACTCCATCAATGGGACAGGGAAGATTTGTTCCCTTTCAGATGGATGAATACGTGTCTTTCAAAAATTGTCATTACATGGTACTTAATCTCACTTTTAGAAATTCAGATTTGTTTTGAAAATTAATTCATATTGTAGAGCTTGCTGGACTAGGTAAATCTGGAGATTAGCCCTTTATTTTCTACATATCAAGATAAAAATTTTAAATTATTTTAAAGTTTGTAAACAAGTGTGAAAATTGGTGGTGAGGTACTTTTGATTCTAAGCCAAGTGGGAAGCGCATCACTGAGTGATATTTTTATTTCTTAGGAAACAGATACCTGTGCATTCAAGTTGCAAGTGTGGGTGAGACAGTGCTCCAAAGTGAAGTACATTGTAGGTAATATGGCGTGACCTAGTTTTCTGAACTTAAACCTCCAGTTGGGATTTATGAAGACATAAGCTTCAGAAATCAAGGGATAAAAAGAAATATTTGCATCAGTGTCTAAGGACAGCATATCCTGAGTGATATAAATGAAGCTGCCAAGAAAATGCATTAATTTTTTGTTTGTTTGTTTGTAAATCAAAAGTAGGTAGGAGGAAGAGAAAAAGCCTCTTTGGGGGGTACTGCAAAGAAAAGAAGATAAGGTCTAATTAGAAAAGGACCTCCGAGCTCGCATGTGGCGACAGCAAAAAAGGAAGCAGCCAATTATATGGGAATAAAATGACATGAAAAGAGTATGTGACAATAGAAGAGAGGAAATCTGGGGTGGACAGAAAGGGGCACTCAGGCAGTACCCATCCAGAGAGGTGACAATGAAACAAATGTCCTAGGGAAGTAAATGCTACAGGGGTAATGTTCCTCAGGGGTTTCATGTGCAATTTAATTATGTTAAATAATTATATTTCATTCAATTAAGCACATTTAATAGGACACCACTTTAGATGTTTAGTTTTGTGTAGTCTTTTGACTAATACATTTGAAATAAGTCTGCTTATTAACAGCAAATTTGTCAAGTTTGATATCACTACCCATGCATTCCTCAATTTTCACTGCCAATTTCACAAACAGAAAAATTCTCAAGAGCTGTCTATGCAACTCTGTTAGTGCCTTCAGTGCTGCCAATAATTTGAACCACAAAGTTCAGGGGACTCGGGCAGCCGCAGTGTGATGATGGGAAGATAACAAGAACTTAAAAAAAAAAACAACAACACTACAGATGACAAAATAGCACAGGCAGGAGAGCGAGGGAAGGAGGCAGGGACGGAAGCGGCTGTGCCTGTGAAAGCATAGCACCAGGGACCCTTATGATGGAGATCTCTGTCTCTTGACTAGTGTGGTGGACACATGAACTTAAACATGCGATAACACTGCAGAGAATTAAATTCATGCACAAATGAGTGCATGCAACACCGGTGAAGTCTAAATAAAGCCTACGGATTGTATCAATATCACTTTCCTGCTTGTGATAATGTACTATCGTTTTGCAAGACGTTACGGAGGGGCACAGGGCGGGGCGGGGGGCAGCCTTGGTGAATGGTATAGGGGATCTCTCTGCATTAGTTCTTACAAATTTAAGTAAATCTACAATTACCTCACAATTGAAAAGTTAACAACAGGTGAAGCAATTCAGTTCCTTTAATTTCAGTCATTCCAATAGATGTGTGGGTATCCTTTGTGGTTTTAATTTGCATAATTCGTACTTACTTCCCATGCATGTACTTTCTTTGACAAAGCGTCTGTTCAAATCTTCTTTGAAGAAATAACTATTCAAATCTTTTAAATGATTGTTTTATTTCTTATTATTGAGTTTTGAGAGGATATATATACATATACATATATTATCTATATCTGTCTATAGAATATTCTGCCTATAGGATCACATCAAATATGTGCTTTGCAAGTATTTTTTCAGTCTGAGACTTTTCATTCTCTTACCAGTTTTTCTGAAGAGAAGAAGTTTTAATTTTATGCAGTTCAATTCATCAATACTTTATTCTATGAACTGTACTTTTGGTATTGTACCTAAGAAATCTTTGCTTAACCCCAGGTCACAGAGTTGGAGGAAGCAGAACCCTATACACTACCTGTGGAAATGTAAATTGCTACACCCTCTTTGGAAACCAGTTTGGGTGTATTTAAAAAGTTTTTTGACTATTGACATTTTATTTCTGTATGTTTTATTGACGTCTACTTGATTTACGGAGATTTTTTAAAAAGGTTAACCTACTCCTGTCATATGACTCAGCCATTTCACGCCTAAGCATTAACCCAAAAGAAAAGAAAGCATGTGGCCATGTACACGGATGCTAGCAGAAGCTTTACTGTAATGGCCCCAAACTGGAAACAATCCGTTCAGTAGGTGAATGGGTGTACAGATTTCAGCATATCCATACAATGGTATAATACTAGGCAATAAAAATGAGTAAAGTATTGATGCACACACTACGGATGAATCTCAAAATAATTGTGCCGAGTGAAAAGAGCCAAAACTCACCTCCCCTAAAGGGTGCATATTATATGATTCTTTGTATCTAAAAACTCTAGAAAATGCCAACTAATCTATATTGACAGAATGCAGATCTCTGGTTGCCTAAAGAAGGGCAGGGCAGGGAAGGGTGGAGAGAAAGATTACAAAAGGATATTAGAGGTGGTTAGTATGTTCACTATCCTGAGTGTAATGATGGTTTCCCAGGTGTATACACATGTCACATGTATCAAACTGTACACTTTAAATATGTGCAGCTTGTTTAATAAAGCTGTTACAAAACTATAACAAAGAGACAGTCCTGCTTCAGCTTAGGCGGCTGATAACTGCCACTACAGGACAGGACACAACCCTGCCTACTTCCCCAGACCCTCCTCTCTTAGCAACCAAAGCCCTGAGCCAGTGTGAGAGGGGCAGAAAATGTTTCCACTCCCAAGCCCAGAAAAAGATGCATTACTTTTGGAGAGGGTAGAAGCTAAGGGCATTGATCGACCCAAAAGGGAGGCCAAGAAACTCTCTTGGATGCAGAATCCAGAACCAATGATAAAAGTCAAAAAGGGGTCAGGAGAATTTCTCCAGCGTAAGACCTGCCACACAGCAAGGGCAGTTTGGTGGGAGTCTGGGGACAGGATAGAGATATTAAGAAAACCCCACCCTTGAGACCCAGGTTCACAGGGGCAGCTTAAGACTGAGGCTGGAGCGGGACCTCTGAGAAAGAAGGTAAATATGGAAACTTGTTTTATTGACTTAGCTCAAAAACAGGTGTCCGTTGCCTGTGCCAGGTCTACATGACATATCATCTATTGAGCCATCCTGGATTGGCAAGCTTCGACAAAGTTTCTACCAAAACGGCAGGCTCTTGTTTTCTAGTGGTAATGAGGGGAGGCCATGCTCCAAGGAAAGGTGGGTCCATATCTGTCCTTGCCCATCTTTTCCCCCATCCATCAATGAAAAGCAAAGTCTTTAACATCAGAATACAGTGATTCAAATCCTTCTACATCTCACTGCATGCATTTCTTAGGTGGAAGTAATAAACTATAAACTTTCATTTATTTGAAATTCTAGAGGCATTAAGCACATTATCATTTTCCTCCAAATGGTTTTGCAGGAAAAGAATGATGATTATTGTTCTATCCTTCTGATAATTTTTGGGACTAGTCATCAGTTGTTAGATGTTAACTTTCATTCTTTACTAAAAGAAAAGACATTTCTGCATCATGAGATATCTTGGATAGATTAAATTGCTTTGGAAAAAGTTTGCTACAATGAAACATTAATAAGCTGTTTAATATGAAATTTTTTAAAAAGTGTGCACCCTCATTCTTCATTGAGAGACAATTCTGTGGATTTTCCCCCAGAAGAATTTTCAAAGCACTGCAAAATCATTGTTCAATTTAGAACTGATTTCAATAGTTCTCCTAGGATTGGAGTGTAATAAACACATTCGTGTATTTTTTTTTCTTTCATTACATATTTCTTTGAAAGATTTCAACCATTTCTGTCTCAGGGAACATAAACTTGAAGAACATTTTAGAGTTAAAGGGATTTTAATAGCACTGCCTTTTTTTTTTCTTCTGTAAAGAAGACGGATGACATGAATTAAATGATAACCACTAGCGCTTTACTTGACAAAATATTTAATGTTAGCTAAAGTAAAGAAGGAAAACTAAAATGATGGTAGTTATTTAAAGCCAGGTATGTGAGATTCCTGTTAATCCACAGCCTCTACAGGCTATGCTTCCTGCCACATTACTCACTTAGGAATCCATCAGCACACCAAATAGACATCTGTTTTCGTGGTGTCCGTGCCTCCCAGACAGGCATCTACCACAATCAGAGTTTGGTTTGCAGTGGGGGGGCGGGTAGCCCCATTTCTCCTCTCTGAAGAGCATGGGTGTTGGAATCATAAAATGTTTCCACTCAGCTTCCCCTCTTACACCTCAGCTACCTCGGTGCCAATGAATAACAATGACCACAAGAAAAATAATAGTTGACAATTATTGAACACCTATGTGAACCAGTCTTTATAATAAACACTTTACATGCACTAGTTCTTCCACTCTTCACCATGACATTATACAATCTCCCTTTTAGATATGAAGGTGGAAGGGCTGGATAACATGTCTATGGGTACGTGGCTTGTAAGTAGCCGAGTGGCTTAATTAGCATTTTGCCCGTTGGCTTTATGAATGTACAATGACATTCGGGTATGTACCAGTAAGAGGCTCTGCAGGTCCGTGAGTGGACCTCTGATCAAAGAACAAGAAGGAATCTGAGGCTGAGGGAAGCCAAAGATCAGGCAGGTGAGCGTGAATTTGTTTATGGCCCCCATCATGGCATGATATCAATGTCAAAGCCAAGTATGCCAGTAGCACTCCTTGTTTTCTGGCAGCATAAAATTGGATCTGAAAGTGGGGAGGACTAAAGCTGCAGACCAGTGAAAAAGTAGTTGTATCTGCCCAGGGAAGCCACAGAAGGAAAAGTGCCAAGAGGATTCTGACTCTCATGACATCAGAAACTAGCCACACTGAGCCAGAAATCTCCACTCAGTATTTAAGTTCTGTTATCTACATTTGATCATCTTCCAATATAAATCAAGTTTGAAAAAATAGAAGAAAAAGTTTGCTCCCTTGAAAATTGTTTTGTATTCTTTTATGTGATGCTCAGTCAGGTTCAGCCACAAGAGAAGACACAGAAGAAGCTCAGGAAAGAAACAAAGCTTATTATACTTAAAGGTCCTAGAGTCAAGAAGCATGGCATGCCCGCCATTTGGGGCCACACAGGAAAGCACCAGGGTGGTCAGGAGGCAGAAGACAGGAGTTGGGAGTAGTTCTTAGGTCATGATATTCACTGGGGTTTCTGAGGAAGAGGCAAAGCAGTCCAGGGTAAAGAGTTTAGAATTAGCTAGTTTGAATAATTTCAGCAGGATTTGGGCTATAGGTGTAGTCTCTACTTGTCTGGTACCTGGCCCTGGGATGATTAAGATGAAGGAATACTGTCTCCTGACTGGATGGACACATAGAGAAAGTATGGCTCTGAATTGGTTAGTTTGCCTGTCAAAGACATGCTCCAGCTAAGTCCTTAGTTATCTCTAAGAATTGTCTAGCCCCAGGAGGGGCAGTGTCTCCCCAGCCAGAAAGATTTTTTAGGATGTCAAAATATCATAATATTCAGAAAACAAAAACTATATATGCAATACAAAAATAAACAGCATAGTAAGAGGGAATTTGGTGTCCCCAAATCAGTTATTCTGCTTCCCGCATTTTGGACTTTCCCTCAGAGCTCATGACTTTGCTCTCTTCATCCCAGAGTGGTATGTGTCAAATTTTACTGTGACATCTTGTAAAACTGCTAAATACTCAGAGCCTTAGAACCTATTCCCAAAAATTCAGATTTAATATTTATGGGTAAAGACCTAGAAACCTGAAATGTTAGCAATGGCACAGATCCAACCTCCTCTGGCGCTTGCTGGTGAAATGTACACACACATTCACTCAGACACATGCTCACACTTGCACCTTAAAAACTCCAGTTCCATCACCTTTTGGAAAACTTTCCCAAGGCTCTCGCCACCTTGGCTTAAACCACTGCGATTTTTCACAGCCAGTGCCTTTTTAAAAAACAGCGTACTGGATGGAAGCCACAGTCCCAGTGCCTGGCAACTTCTACATTTGGCTCTATGCTAAGATTTGTTAAGCTCCTGAAATAAAGCATTTAAAACTCAGAACTCAAAACCTGGCAAACTTGCTGGGACAGGGGAGGGAGACTGCTTCACATTCCTTCCAGGCTCCTACATCAAAAAGAGCAGAATGCACCAGAGAGAAGAAAGAAATTTAGGCAGTGCCACTTTAAGTCCTTAGAGGAATGGGCAGTCATTCATGAGGCGCCTGAAGTCTCTTGACACTGGGCAAGATTTGGGTCAACCCCATTAACAGAGGACTTATCACTGATATGATGGGGCTTTCCAGGGATGTCAGCAGAAAATTGCCCTTTGAATTCCAAAACTTAATTACATTGGCAAGACAGAGATGGGGGGTGGATTTTAAAACACTCTATATGTAAATCGGTTATGGAATTGCTGAAGATAGTGGGTTGAATGGTGTCCCCCAAAAGATACGTCCACATCCTAATCCATGGAACCTGTGAATATTACTTTAATGTGGCCAAAAAAAATGGGACTTACTAATGATTTTGAGACGAACATATCCTGGATTATCCAAGTGGACTCTAGATCCATTGACAAGTGTCCTTGTAAGAGCAAAGCAGTAGAAGATTTGACAGGTGATGTGAAGAAGGAAGCAGAGATTGGAGTCACTCAGCCACAAGCCCAGGATTGCTCACAGTCACCAGAAACTAGAAAGCACGAGGAACACACTCTCCCCAGGGTTTCTGGAGGGAGTGAGGCTGTGATTTTTAGCAGAATGAGACCTACTTCAGTCTTCTGACCGCCAGAACTGTAAGGCAATACATTTTTGTTGTTTAAGCTACATTTGTTACAACAGCAACAGGAAGCAAATACACCACTAACAAGGAAGTTGCAGATTTGGAAGACAGTCTAAACAGACCTAGTAGGCTTCAAATGCTAACTCAGCCACAAACTAGCTGTGGGACGTTTCTCGGTTTCCTCTACTATAGAAAAGGGATAATATTATTTTCCTCATAGGATTGTGGTGAAGATTACATGGGATAATCTGGAAAGTGTCAAATAGTAGACTTGTAATCAATAATAGCTACCGATACGGGTCCTAGTTACCAAACATTGCCAGACTGATTCTCTACATCCCCCCATGATTTCTACACTCAGAAGGTGTGTTTTAACTAAAATAAACCTTTCAGGGAGCAAAGATGTAAAGGAACTCTCTTTCCATAACTATGTCAAGTAGAATGCCTTGTACTGCACAGTGCTAAAAAGTTTATAACATCGCAAGTGACCTGCTTCAGCAATCTCTCTGGCTCTTCCACAGCACCAACAGCTAAAAATCACATAAGAAAACAGATAACAGGTTTGATACAAAAGCAAGTCTCAGGCCTTACTTAGATAAAGTAACAAGAATTTGACTCCACAGTCATGTTAAATTTCTGAATATTATCAAATAATGAGTCAAAGGAATTCATCTTGAAGCAACATACTCTTTACAGACCTATGTAGACTTCTTGAGAAAAAAATATTACCATAGATCACAGAGAATACACAATTTCTTTGGTGTATTATCTGGAAATCCAGACCTTTAAATTGGGCTGCTAGAAACAAAAAGAGAAGCATAGAAAGGACCTACATTTATTTTTGGGTAAACCAACTTTTGTCTCCCTTTGACTAATTTTGGAAGCAAGACGTAAGGAAAGAAACATCTTGTACGTCCTCTTCAGGTCAGGAAAAAAAAAATGTGAAGATGCGAATATTTGGGGGAGAGGTGTAACAGGATGTGGATATTCAGATTCACATCTCTGCATGTATTCCCTGCATTTCACTATAGCAACTGTGCCAGTTGCCTGACACTGCCAGCTGACTGAAAGCTTAATGACTGCCTTAACACGATGCTAACCGCTAAGGAGTTCAGCCTACACTCCTGAGATGGGGCGCCTGATAGTAATAATTAGCTTGGTGATTTTTATTGACAGCTAAAATAAATTGAGTGCTATGGCTTTTTACCTGAATTATATAATTTATCCTTCTCATCAATGCTACGAAATAGTAGGTCCTATGACTGATGATTTGATTTTACCATTGGGAAAGAAAAAGTGACAGAGAGGTTCAATAACTTGCCAAAGATCACATAGCTCATAAATTATGGAACAAAGACTCAAATCCAGATCTCTGTGAACTTTGAACTCTCTTTTTTTTAATTAACTTTTGTTGGAGTATAGTTGATTTACAATGTTGTGTTAGCCTCAGCTGTACAGCAAAGTGAATCAGTTATGCATATACATATATCCACTCTTTTTTAGATTCTATTCCCATATAGGTCATTACAGAGTACTGAGTAGAGTTCCTTGTGCTATACAGTAGGTCCTTATTAGTTATCTATTTTATATATAGAAGTGTGTATATGTCAATTCCAACCTCCCAATTTATCCCGCCACCCCGCCTTCCCCCCTTGGTAACCATAAGTTTGTTTTCTACATCTGTGACTCGATTTCTGTTTTGTTTATAGGTTCATTTGTACCATTTTTTGAGATTCCACATCTAAGCGATATCATATGATCTTTGACTCTTAACTATAATTTTATATTGACTTAGGTCACAGGTAGGTCAATTGGATCCTTGCTAATATATAAATGTCGAGATAAGGTGCTAGGCCACCTTGCATTCTTTGGAAAGCCTAGGGTGAAGTGGGAAAAATGAGAGGGACTTCACGGAAACCATTCAGCATGTTTGATACCTGCTACTGGATTTTGGAAGGTTCTATGAACACACTGTCAAACATTTATCCCTAAGAAATCTAAAGAACAGGAAGCTACTTCCAACAGGGTCAAAGCAGAAATGGAGGATGGAGATTCATGATTCTCATGGTCAGATGTGTGCATGGTGGAGAAATGACCAGAAAATGCATTTAAAGGAGACTGACCAGAAGCTCTTCCTGCTCAGAGAATACCAACTGTAGTTCACAGTTGTGCCTCACAGATGAGAAATATCCTAATTCCTTCTCCTATGCCAGACTTGCTATACTGCAGGCTGGAAAGAAAGTCTCAGATATATGACTAAGAAGCTGGAGTGGAGGGGAGAAGGAAGAGAAAGAAGAAGGGAGTATCAGGTGGGAAAAAGAGGGGAGGCTGGCCTTACCATCTATACCAATGTGGACTTCTCATACTAACGCTGACAGAGGGGAGGGTTAACTCTCAATGAAATTTGGTGTTTTGATTACAACTGTAGATTGGATGCTTGGGTCCCAAAATTTATATGTTGAAATCTAATCCCCAATGAGATGATTTTAGAAATGAGAGCCTTTGAGAGGTGATTAGGTCATGAAGGTAGCACCCTCATGAATAGAAGTAGGGTCCTTATAAAAAAGACTGCAGAGAACTCTCTTGCCCCTTCTGCCATGTGAGAACACAATGCAAAGACAGCCATCTATGAACCAGGAAGCAGGCTCTCGCTGGACAATGAATCTGCTAACACCATGACCTTTGACTTGCCATCTTCCAGAACTGTGATAAATACAATTCTGCTGTTTATAAGCCTCCCAGACTAAGGTAGTTTGTTATAGCAGCCCATGTGGACAAAGACAAGTATGAAACAGGGATGAGCATTTTAATTACTAAGTTGAGACTATTCCTGGGACTAAAAGTTATTGCAGGATTTGCATTTCCTAAGAGTGATAAAAAAAATATGTATAGGACTTAGACAACATGCCTTCCAGGGAAGGGTCACAAACCACCCACTTAGAGGATTTAAGGAGACAATGAAAACAGAGAGTACAGTTAGAGTTTGAGTTTTAGTTTATTTTGTTTTCGCTTATGTCTTGTTAAGTTTCGCTCTTGAACAAATTTAATTTGTGTAAACCACTCACACTAGCGCGCAATAAGTAGTAAAACCTAAGTAAGTATAAGCTATTATTTCAATTTAATGGTTTCATATTTGATTCCCAGAAGGAATAAAGGGTTTATGGGACCTTTAAAAGCTACAAACAAGAATTATTTTAGAATAGAGGAATTTGTTGTCCTTGAGGACACCTTGACACAGCCTGAAAAGCAGATCATTGGTAATACTGTACAAGTAGGTTGAGATAGATGACTCTTAAGTTCTTTTGTGAAACAGAGCTTCACAATTCACAATCCTGGCCCAGAATCAAGTTAATTGTTTCCACTTAGGAAGACTGAATCAGCACATTAAGGATGAGTACATCTTTTTGCTACTTAGGAGTGTTAAAGGCTGGCTTGTCTCTGCTACCAAACTCTGCTGGACACTCAGTTACTGACTTCATAGGGAGGATGGATTAATCTAGAAACTCTGTATACACATTTAGAAAGACTTGTTTGCTCTTAAAATGTTTCTCAAATAAGAAATAATGCCATTTGCAGCAAGATGGATGGACCCAGAGATTGTCATACTGAGTGAAGTAAGTCAGACAAAGACAAATATATGATATCACTTATATGTAAAATCTAAAAAATGGTACAAATGACCTTATTTACAAAACAGAAACAGAGTCACAGATGTAGAAAACAAATTTATGGTTACCAAGGGGGAAAGAAAGGAGAAGGATAAATTGGGATATTGGGATTGACATATACACATTACTATATATAAAATAGATAACTAATTAGAACCTACTGTATAGCACAGGGAACTCTACTCAATACTCTGTAATGACCTATATGGGAATAGAATCTAAAAAAGAGTGTGTATATGCACATGTATAACTGATTCACTTTGCTGTACAGCAGAAAGTAACACACATTGTAAATCAACTATATTGCAATAAAAATTAATTTTAAAAGAAGAATCTATAGAATTGTCTTCTATAAACAGTAAGAGGCAATATAACTTGATGACAAGACTGGTCCCTCTGGTGGAAGAGAATGACTGAGCTCACTTACAAAGAATGAGGAGTAGAGAACAGGGGAAGGGCAGACACATGGAAGAGTTGTATTCTAAACCAAGGAATCAATATGTACTAAGAGATGAGCATAGAGTTAATTTGACAAACTAAATATACATTAGAAGCCTTCTTATGTAAGACAGTTAGTACTATTGGATAGTTATTTGGAAAAGTATATGAAACATACATTCAAGGTTTCAATTTTTCTTAAGTCATGTAAATGTATTCATTCACCAGTCTTTGGCTCTAAGACAAAAGCTTTTTCCTTGACTATGGGTATATTGATTAGGTTAATGCAGTGAATTAGTTAAATGGAGGATGGTTATGAGTCCCTACTATAGGCAGAAGAAGAAACCAGGGTTCCTAGAAAGAAAATTCTCCCACTGTCTACTAAGGGGATTTGATTTCACCCTGAAGTTAACAATAGTGGGAGGTGACAGTGAAGGGTTTTGCAATAGGTTATATGGTCACACTAGAATCTAAATTTTAGAAAGATGAAAGATTGATCTGGCAATGATATAAGAATTGATTGTAAGGGCAATGAGTCCAGTAGGTATGTTTTCATGGTAATACAGGAAAGACACAAATAGGAAAGGCTGCAAGTAAAGACACGGAGAAATGGAATATATGGCAAAAATAAAGGAAATAGAATTAACAGGAGTCAGTGTCAGGTTGCATTTCTGTGGGGCGAAAGGCCATTAATAAGACTTGGGTAACTGGGTGTGTAGGATATTCACTAGATGCATAAGGGGGGATATTGATGGAGGTCCTAATGCAGGAAGTATGGAGGGGAACAATGTTTTCTTTGTTTGTTTTGTTTTGTTTAGTGTGTTCGGTTTGAAATAATAAGACATTCAGGTAAAGAAAACCTATGAGAGATATAGCACACCAGATACCACACTTAGGGCAAAAGATTAATTTCAAATTCTTATACACTGATAAGAGTGGGTTTCAGAATATACTGGCAGTTTTGTCCAAACGAGTTTGACTGAGTACCTAGAAGACATGAACCTGCAGCCTCAAGGTTTTTCACACCAACACCTGGGCACTGATGGAAAGGCAGGCAGCACCAATTACAATATGATCCAGCTTCAAGATCTGTGCTTTCTAAGAGGAGTGACTGTAATATTTGCAGTAGGACATCAGCACATATTATAGTCACTGTCTTTGAACTATTCTCTAAAATACTCTTCCTTAAGATGTTAAGATCACATTTTACATCTGCGTTAAGGAATTCCTAAGGATGCTATCTGAATGTCAGTCTGATCTCCTGAAAATCAATCTTTTTAAGGGCCTGACTTCTTAGTGAGAAGGAAGAAAATGACTTATTTGGGAGGAAGGACATTTCTAGGCGTAGGTGCCATAGAAGAAACCACAGGTTCTGAAAGACAAGAAGTTTAATACTCCTCGAAGCATCAGAAACTTCATTTTCCCACAGTATCCCTTCAGAAGAAGCCAAGTTAATATGTTCTTGTTCAAGCAGAAGAAACAAAGCAACTGCCAAATATTTAAATCCCATTTTTTTCTTTTCCAATATTTCATTACTTTAAAAAATATCCAAGCCTCTACAAGAGTCATCATTTCAGTAAGATACAAAAACTGAAATTTTAAATGACTAATTTTAAGTCAAGAGAAACTTTTTAAGGATTATGGGGGGGTTATGTTTTGCTTCACTTTAATAATTTCATTGCTGGTTAACCATAAAGAAGTTTCCCAAATTAACTCTGAATGTAAGGACAAAGACTAATACATTTTGCAATTATAAGAATAACTGCTATTATGTTACCTTGTGTTTTTGAAAATCTCTCTGAGTTATTCTGTTCTGTCTCTATAATTAATCAAGAACCTTTGGCCCAACTGAAGTTGTTTCTAGAAGAAGAAAAGAGAACACGGAGACAAAGCCCCAGTTACATATTTCTGCACTCTGATTTCTGTAATTACTTCTAAGGGGCAGGATATATCACAGCCTACCTTATATCTGTTGCCAATTTATAACAATTTTAAAAACAGAAGCCTGTGGCTGACGTTCTTACAAAATCCCTTCCTAAGGCATCTGTGGCATCACCATAGACACTTCTAGATAAAAATGAAAATCAGTGATCACTGTTTAAAGGACATGGTTGATTGTGTGCTGTCGTCGATGAGCATAAGCAAATGCCTGCATAGGAATTCTAAATTAACCTATGGTTCAAACCCGGGTCCTCTATTTCAGTGTCACTTGAAAGTATGGCCCATGGGCCAATCCCAGTCCCCATACACTCCTTCTAGGACACTCAGGAGATAAGTACAGCGATTAAGAGTAATTTTATTACTCTTCAAAAGCGATTTGAAGAGTAATTTTATGTGCATTGGTTCTAATATTTTTTTTTTAAATTGGGGCTTCCACATTGTAGGTGACTTTTATTATTTCATTTTTCAAGGGATTCTTTCATTTTTCATGCTGCAAATTCTGAGTTGTCGACAGATTTAAAATAGAAAAAAAGTTTTTCAGGTGGCTTTTCTCCACAAATAGTTTGAGATTCCCTTCTCTAGTCAGGAGATGAAGGAGTTAGAAGTTTGTTTGTTTGTGGGTTTTTTTGGCCGTGCCACGTGGCATGCAGGATCTTAGTTCCCCGACCAGGGATCAAACCTATGCCCCCTGCATTGGGAGCGCAGAGTCTTAACCACTGGACTGCCAGGGAAGTCCCAGAAGTGGTTTTGGATGTGAGAGATTTTAAACATATCACTTAAATAACTCTAGATTTATAGTTCCTTGTCTACTCAGGGAAGAGATTGAACTCAATTAAGGGTTTAAACTGGCCACTACAATAGAGTCACAGATGTTTCGTTTGTATGTTAACAGAAAAGATTTGGGATGGTTTCAGTCAAGTGATGTGCTCACCAGTGAGGACCACATCCTGCCCCTTCAACGTGGGACATGTTCATGTTATATACATGATGCTAAAGGTGTGTGAGCTTGTGACCTCCAGACAATGGCTGCTAAGTTTCCTTCTAGCTCTGTGATTTAGAGCAGGACATAAGATAACACTGCATTATTATTATTATTATTATTATTATTATTATTAGTTTTCTATGAGAGTTTGACCTTATAGGGTAGCTCCAGTTTTAAGGTTTTCTGAACTAAATCCCTGAGTGGGCCTTTGAGCAGTCTGTACTCAAGGCCTCAAATTCTTGCACCACCACAAGCATTTCATCTGTACGTGGTTTACGTGTTGCAATTCCATGTAAAGTTTCATTTGAGAAAACGGGTTCACAGCAATAACTTTTTGAAAATAATTCCTCTAAATGTTTAAATCCAGCACAATTTTTACTTTATCATATTGCTTATGTGCGTTTGGTTTGCCACGTTTGGCACACATCAGGCTTGGCATGGAAAGAACCTCAGTCCAGTTTGCTCCTATTTCATCCAGAGACCATTATCCCACAAGGTCAAGCAAGGCACTCCATTCACAAGACATCTAAATATAAGTACACATGGGTAAAGGAGGACTACAGCCCCATGTGAGAGATGGGAGAAGTAGAAGAACGTATCGTTTTATGTCAAATCCTATTTGGCTATGTATATAACTCAACTTGAATTTTGATTAATGAACAAATGAATGCAGTGAGTACTAGAAATTATCATCGCCCATGTACCTTGTAAAAAAATCAAATTTGATTACTTTTGATTACAGGCCTTGGATAGTGTCCCTTATTTCCTAATAAAAGAAAGTCTGTATTATTTTTATTTGAATCTCTTGTTTACAACAGAACTACCCATACATCCACAGATACCTCTTCTCTCCACAGAGTTCCAGATGTATGGCAAGCAGAGTTCTGTGTACATATGGACTTACATTCAGCAAAGGAATAAAATCAAAATTTGGAGAAACAAGGGAAGGGAAAGAATTGAGCTGGAGATAAAATGTAGGTAAATGTCACGATTCTGGACTTCTTGTGTATTTCTTCCCTGACTTCACCCACAGATTAATTTGCAGTAGGAGCTGGGATGAGTCACAGGGCCAAATTAAGTTGTCAGCGGGACATCACCAGCCTAAGAAATTGCTTTGATCGTGGCAAATACACAATATATAGGAGTGCCACTTAATTTAAATTTTCTTTTTTTTTTACTACTTGCCTGACACTGAGCATAGCAATTTACATGCTTTATTGCATTTAAGCATGACACAATCATATTACTTTAGTTATTATTTTGAATATGAAGAAATTGAGTCACAATAAACCTGGGCAATTTTCCATAGGTTATAAAGCTAGTGTGTAATTACACAATCTCAGCTAGTCTATTTCTACATGCACTTATCTCTGGGGAACACCTGGAACCACAGTGTTAATCCTTGGCCATACCAGAATAAAATGTAATGTGATTAATCCATTTCCATGCTAAGATTCTGAAACATAAAAGGAGGCATCATGTACCAGCTGGTCAGCCTTCTTTATAGAAAATGTACAAATTAATTGTTTGTGTCTAGTTTCTGTTATGCTGTCATAATTTCTATTATTAAACCTGATCATGTAGCCTGCTATTGGCTACATGGCCAGAGGGATACAAACAACAACCTTCTTGGATGAAACTATAACTTTCCTGAAATCAAGGCATTTTGTGTGTGTCTTGGCAGTTCACCATCCAGAGACAAAGCATACCTCGTGTGACTAGGAAAGAAATTTGCAAGCTGCGCCTAGGTGCCTTGGACTTCCCAGAGGATTGACTGTGATTTCTCTCTCCTATTTATCAGATCCTTTACCTCTACTAAAGCCGTATGTGCTTATACTTTGTGGAGTTTTGTGAGTCTTCACAATAATCCAAAAAAGCATAATTGGTATGGTTGACATAGTCAGCAGGATTATTGAAATGGCCCCAGATTCAAGTGAAATAACTAAAGCTTTTTTCTGGAGGAAGGATGATAAGGAAAGAAGAATAGAGAACCTTTGGTACAAAGCTGACTGCCGAGCCAGTCCTACTTTGAGGTCATTCAGGGATTGAGATAATTAATTAGAAAGGCTTCTCAATGGAATTTAGAAGAAATATGATTGGAGGGGGCTAGCTAAATGGATAAGGAACAAGATATAAACTGAGGACTAATCAGAACTGATTTAAAAATACACAATCAGTTCCAGGGACATTGGAAGTGCATAATCAAGCAGTAGATGTTTGTTGCTTGGGTTAGGAATGGGGAAATGGTCCCAATGAAAGACTGAAAAATGTGAGTGGGCCATAGTTGTGACTCTTAATTAACCCCTTATTTCTAAACAGCTATAAATTTGGAAAATCCTAAGCAGGAAACTACTGAAACTGCAAGATATTCTATCGAGAAATTGATGAGTTTTCTGGATGGAACTAGAGATTATCATACTAAGTGAAGTAAATCAGACAGAGAAAGACAAATACCATATGGTATCACTTATATGTGGAATATAAAATATGACACAAATGAACTTATTTAAAAAACAGAAACAGACCCACAGACATAGAAAACAAACTTATCGTTACCAAAGGGGAAAGGGGGTGGGTGAGAGATAAATTAGAAGTTTGAGATTAGCAAATACAAACTACTATATATAAAATAAGCAACAAGGTCCTATTATATAGCACAGGGAACTATATTCAATATCTTGTAATAAACCATAATGGAAAAGAGTATGATAAAGTTTATATATATATATCTCTGATATATATATATATATATATATCAGAGATATATATATATGAATCACTTTGCTGTACACCGGAAACTAACACAACATTGTAAATCAACTATACTCCAATAAAAATTAAAACAAAAAAATTGACTAATTTTATGAACAGATATTGCCAGCACCTCCAAAAACCTTGGTAGCGTAAGTTTTTATGTATGTTTACTATTTTATTATCTCTGAGCATGATGGCTAGGAGGGGAATCTTTGGTTCCAAATTACCCTAGCTTTGATAAATTCAAGAAACCGGAAGGAAATATAAAAATGGATTTTATAAGACTCTCTGTTGGTGTCTACATTTACCATTATGGAAGTGGATGCAAATTCCACTGCTCCTATCTCTAATTTGTTTAATCGGAATTAAGTAAAAAATTCAAGCAACCTTTAGTAGGAAAGTAAATTTCCCTTCTCCTCCTTCACTTTGATTACAAAATAGAATACCCCAATGAGGATTCTATTATGTTAAGAATATAAGCCACATATCGGATTGACTATATGATAATAAAACTTCACATAATTTTATGCCTTGACTCAATTTATAATGATGTTGCAATAAAAGGAACTCCTCTGGTGTGGTGTGGGCTCCAGATGTGGTCTTGCTATTAGAGGGAAAGATTACAGGAAGGAAACTGTCATAGTCTTATTAGTTCAGTTGCTAAAATGGGGTTGACCAATGTGCCAATGACAAGTTATTCAAAACAGAGGGAACAACAAATTTTTAGACAAGAAATAATATGTTAGGCATGGTAAATTGAAGGGCAGACTTTTGATAGTTAAGAAAGATGTCATGATAAGGAAGATATAGAGAGGTGCCTACTAAGGTGTTGCTAGACCACTATTGAAGACTAGGTGAACTCTTCAGTCCTTAAGGGGACTGCACAACAATTCAACTTACCCTAACCTCAATGAATTGAGAGAATCTGAAGGAAATATGCAAAATGAATCCATAACCCCTTTAGAATCAGACAGTATAGGGCAGCAGTCCCCAACTTTTTGGCACCAGGGACAGGTTTCATGGAAGACAATTTTTCCGCAGATGGGGGGTAGGGGGAATGGTTTTGGGATGATTCGAGTGCATTACATTTATTGTGCACTTTATTTCTATTATTCTTACATTGTAATATATAATGAAATAATTATACAACTCACCATAATGCTGACGGGAGGTGGAGCTCAGGCGGTAATGCGAGCGATGGGGAGCAGCTGTAAATACAGATAAAGCTTTGCTTGCTCGCCCACCGCTCACCTGCTGCTGTGTGGTCCTGTTCCTAACAGGCTGAGGACCGGTGCTGGTCCGCGGCCCGGGGGTCCCGTGCTACAACTACTGAAGCCCGCGTGCCTAGAGCCCACGCTCCGCAACAAAGAGAAGCCACTGCAGTGAAAATCCGGCGCACCGCAAGGAAGAGTCGCCCCTGGTAGCCACAACTAGAGAAAGCCGGCGTGCGGCAACAACGACCCAACGCAGCCAAAAATAAATAAATAAATAAATAAATTAATTAAAAAAAAATAAAGTGGAGCACTGTTGTTTTTTTGGTCACATCCTTTGATGTTATTACAGCCTTGCACTGAGTATACGTTTGAGAAGTTTTGTGAGTCCTTTCAATAATCTGAAGACGTTATGTGACACAGACACAGCTAATAAGTGGAAGCTCTGGGTTTTGAAATCTTTTCAAATCCAGGGCAATTAACCACTACCAGATATGTTTCTAAACTGAAATGTGCATCTTACTTAATAAATAGGAATTTATTATAGATCCTTTACCAAGAGGAGATTTGGTAGCTAAAGGGTAAAGTATAAACACATGAGGAACTTGAACTAGGTCCTCTGAATTGGAGCAGAGCACAGATCATTAAGATATGAAATAGAATCTTTGTATTCTCCATGGTTTCCCTTAGAGCTGCACTGTTTGGAATCATTGCCAAATCATAGTTTGATTACTATTGATTTATTTCAGTGGTTGGAGTCTAATTTTCAGGTCCCAAAACAGCATGCCCTAACCTGTATTCATTAGATATCCTTTGGGCTATGACTTTATTTGATATTCATGAATTTTATTGATTTTTAAAGTGTAAGAGGCAATTTTCAGTTCCCTTGTAAATTTTTAAAATCTGTAATGTTAGGGGAAAAGAAAAGAAATTACTTTTAATATGGAATTCAAATAGGTTTTAGAACAAAATGTCTCAGATCTATATTAGAGATGAGTAAAAACTGTTCCCACCAATATTTATCAAATTTGAACCATTCCTAAAGTTCAAGTTCATAATTTTTCAATTGGAGATTTTAAAAAGTAATTGATATAATATTGTTGGATTATGAGGTCATTAGTACAGTAAGGTGTTATATAGTAACAGAGAAAATTATTATTATAAATCATAAAACTACAGAAAACTTTGGGTTTATAGAGTACAAAAATTTTAAGAGATTACTTTTCTGAAGTCCAAGTACAAAGATATTTTTAATGGAAAATATTCCTCTGTATCCAAGTGATCTAATATAGATTTCTTTTTGGCCACCTCTTCATGTTTTAAAAAAATGTACAATTAATGCATGGCTACTATGTGTTCGGTGCTAATCAAACTTCACTGTGTGTTTTACATCTTTGCCTCAATATAATCCTTAGAAAATTGCTTCAGATTGGATATTACTTATGACGTTGTTATGGAGAGGAGGTGATGGAAAGGGTGTTGTTGAATACATTGGTCTTGAAAAATGAAAAAAAATTGAAATTTCAAGCTCACTTCTGACATTTTTAAAAAATTGGGTTCCCAATTGCTGCATATATTATACCTCTGAATACAACGGACATGCAGAATATAGTTGTAACACGTATATGTACCATGTAAATATGACATGCAAATATGGGACAACTATGCTTAAACTGTGTACATATTCTAAATGTACATGTGTACATGTTATGAGTCCCTAACAGAGGCTTCTGATTTGCTTTTCAAGTCTAATCTCTGCACCCAGCTTCTCCTTGTCAGCTTCTGTATTGACCTTATTCAAAATAGATTGATTGATGTCCTCTTTTTTTTTTTAATGAGTCTCTGAACAAGAAATCAGATAAGCTTTGTAAAACTTTCTGCTGCTCTAGACTATGACTTTTCCAGCTGAAAGGGAAAAGAACACAAGGGCTGATGCAAGGACTTTGGCTCTCATCTGATACCCATTTGCAGAGGGCACAGAAATGTGAAGCGCTCTTGTTTACCTTCTGGGCATAGTCTTATTAGTGCTGTCATGTAAAGCATCTGGATTCTCTCACTTTGGGCTGCTGTTAAAGATGTACACAAAGTGAATATCACACCAAAACAGCCCTGTCAGAAGAACTGACAATGAATGATGAGCCATTATAAAATGAATTTGGTATTTCCCATAGGAAAACCCTTGGAACGGGGGTTAAGGGGTCGGGAGAGACAGTTCTTTCTGTATTGGCTATATTTCCTGTCAGGATTCCTGTGAAGTTGAATTAATTAACATTTGAAGATACATTTTCATTCTCAGGAATAACTTTAAAAAACGTGGTTTTAACAATTATTCAATGTTAACCTCTTATTAAAGGTCCTGAATTTGGGTTTTTAACTGAAAGTCTGTTTGAGGTCTCAGACACTAGGAATATTACTCCAGGAAGAGGAGTTGAAGAAAAGAGGCTTTGACATTCTAAAAAACTCTGCATTTTTCAGCTATGTACTAGAAGTCTATAAGCTTGGCACTAGAATCTTGCCTTCATCATAAAATAATAAGAATATTTGATGTCAGATTTCCGTTTGATCCATTTCAGTGAGTATTTAGTACTTAATTGTATGGTGTTGTGAGAAGCTATAAAATCATACTGTTCCATGCATATGAGCTCTTGTTGTGAGCGTTCCGTAGGGAAAACATAAAAAGTGAAGCAGAATATGAACTTGTAAAGATGTTCACCAATGCTGAATGCTGTTCCAAGGATTCTAGACTAACTTTCAGAAAAATCTCTCCTGATACTGAGCTAAAGACTACTTCCCCATAATTTCCACACACGAAAGCATGGCTTCTGCCTTTACCATGAGGAAGAAGCTCCCACCCCTCAGGCACTCTTCTTCAGTTCAAGGAGGAAGGAAGGGAGAGACATTTCTTTGCATAGGAAGCAATTATGTGTCAAAGTGGTGGTGATGTGTGTGTGTGCACCAGGGCAGGTAGATGTCAAAGAAACAAGCTATAGAGTTGAGCAGGCTGCCGTCCAAGCAGTTGATCTGGGTTTGATTCCCGGCCATCGTGTTAGTTAGGGCTGGAGAGAGCCAAGTTCCTGAGTTTGGAACCAATTGGATGAGGAGCAAATACCATCCCTACTGTGAATAAGGTTGAATTGCTAATGTGGCTTGAGCATTGATCACAGAGGGGCTCCCTGACATGCTCTGATAAGATTATGGGACTGATCAGCAGAGAAGATCTGTGTCCTTAGAGACCAGCCTTTCACAAAGTGATAGAAAATCTTGAAAGGGCTGAGACACGTAAGCTGATTTTTTTTTTTCTCCCAATGTCACCAGTCAGAAAAGTCATTCTTCCCCTCACAGGGAGAAATGAGAATGGTAGTAAAATGAAATAGAACAGAAGTGTTCTTCCCATTCATTACCCTCCCTCTGAGGCAAGAGAAGTTTCCTCCTCTTTAAAGAAACATGAAGAATGGAGGAGAAGAACTCTCCTCTAATATTAGTAGCAACAAGAAACATTTTATCTTTAAAATCGCATTAATATACTCTGATATGCAAATATATCCTATCAGTGGTGGTGAAATCAGAATCATCCAGAGTTTGTAAAACAACACAGATGCCAGACACCACTACATTTTTAATAATTACTCCCTGGGTCCACTGTTTTTGTTTTTGTTTTTTAATAAATGTAAGTTTTGGAGCTTAATTCATCCTTCAAGAATCACTGCATTTGAGCATTTAAACCAATTTTGCTTTAATATTAACAGTGTTTACTGAACCCATGAATTCTGTACCATAGAATCACAGCGGACGTTCTAATTGACCATGGAATCTGGCTTCTGATTCTCAGAATGCTCCTGTAGTTATATTTGTATGTGTACATCAATGTAAAAAATAATGAGACTTTCAACACAGAGATAATCATAAAAGTCAGCAAAAATGTTTAGTGTTTCACAGTATTTTAAGTAAGTGCAACAAAGTAAAGAATGAGTCTCTAATCAGAGACTTTGTTTTCTGCCTGGAATACCATGATGATAAACATGTTCTGTCTTATCCTTCAAAAGTGAGCATAATTGTAGTTGCTTTAGAGGAGCACTCTTCGATAGGAATTTCTGTAATGAGGGAAATATATTATATCTGTGCTATCAAATACGGAAACTACCAGCCACATGTGACCACTGAGTTCTTGAATGCCCACAGTGCAACTACAGGACTGAAATTTTAATTTCATTTAATTTAATTAATTTAAATTTAAGTAGCCATATTAGACTACTGGGTACCACGTTGGAGAGTAAAACCTTAGAGCATATTTTTCAAGCTATAGGTTGAAATGCATTAATGGACTCAGAACACTATTTCATGTTTCATGCCAGCATTTTTTTTTTTTTTTTTTTTTTTTGCCACACTGCCAGGCTTGCAGGATCTTAGTTCCCTGATCAGAGATAGAACCCGGGCTCCCGCAGTGAAAGCAATGAGTCCTAACCCCTGGACCACCAGGGAATTCCCATGCTAGCAATTTTTTAAAAAGGAATTAAATAGTATAGATAATATCAAAGTTCCTCACTTATAGCAGAGTAGTTTCTGTGTGAGGAGAGAGAAAATGAGTCCCAGCTCATAGTAGAAAATGGGTTTTGTGGGATTCACTGACCACTGCCCTCCAAGGTCAATGAAATCATAGGTGTAATTTGGGGAGCAAACCAAAGAAGCAACAGACAGGAAAACTGCATTGTTAGTTTTGCGTGCAATGAGGGAAGAGCCAGTGAGAAACTATGTGATGATGGCTCCTCCTTGAGGTTTGGTGATAATATTTTAAGTGGGGAAAAACTAAAAAGAAACAGTAGAGTCAAATGAGAAGAAACACACTAATTTCCTCGTGTTTACACACAATACTTTCCCCTTTCTTCTGCGGTCCTCAAACAAAGCCCCACCTGTGTCAACCTTCCAGAGCTTAAATTGGCCACTTCAAACATAGGTTTTAAATAGTGTCTGTGTTAGTAGACAGAACCGGTCCACTGATGCTCCAGCTTACGTTCTGGTTCAGCTTTTTGACGTGGCATTTCAGCGAGGGACATAAAATCCCACTGGGCATTAGCTCAGAGTGAGCTCAAAGGTAGCCTTTGAAAGTGGCTATGAATTTGAGACGATTAACACTGTGTGTCTCACGGTGTGGAGAGACGAAAATTACTAAACCCTCAGAATGTGTACAAATATAGAAGTATGACATCTCTGTACTCTGAAGTTGATTATATCATAGTCGACCAATAGAATTTGTTGTTGTTGTTATTTGCTTATTATGTAATTGTATTAGAGAATCTGGGGGAGCAAGTTTTTGAAGAAGGAGGAATAGATTCCATATGAGACAAAAGGAAATTGTTTTTCTTTATTGAGGTTTAATTTACGTTAAAGGAAATGAAGTGCTCTTGAGTGTTCAGTGAGATGAGTTTTGACAACTGTATATAACAACCAGCCAAAACGAGATAATGGACATTTCCATAACCCAGAAAGTTCCCGTCTGCCGCCTCCCCATTTAACCCCTGCCTTGCCATAGACCATCACTGTACTGTTTTCTAGCATCAGAGACTAGTTTTGGCTGTTTTTGGAGTTCAAGTAAATGGGCTCATGCACTATCTACTCACATGTGTCTGACTTCTTAGGCTCAGTGACATGTTTTGTGATTAATCCTGGTTATTCCACGTGTCAGTAATTCATTCCTTTTTGTTGCTGAGTAGTATCCCATTCTATGAATAGGCCATCTTTTGTTTATCTAGTATCTGTATGGTCATTTGTCATTTTTTATTTTTTAAAAAGGCTGCTATGAACACTCTTGTGCAAAAAAAAATTTTTGTATATGTGGCTCTGTATTTTCTTTTTGCTCAGGTAAATACATAGAGATGGAATTTCCAAGTCACATGATAAGAGCATGTTTAACTTTATAAGAAACTGCTGAAAAACTTAGCATAGGGAGGACTCCAAGCCTAGATGAATTCTATCAGTCATTTGGTAGGAGTTCCTTGCACATTCAGGATACCAGCCTTTTGTCAGGTATATGTATGACTAAGAATATTCTGCAGCCTGTGGCTTTGCTATTCATTTAATTTGGGTCCTTTGATGAGTGAACCTTTTAATTTTGCTGAAGTCAAATATATATATCTATATAATTTTTCTTTCATGGTTGAGGTAAGATTGTTACTATTTGTTGCCTGAATGTTTGATAGAATTCACCGGTGAAAGCCATCTGGCCTTCTTTGGGGAAAGTTTTTAATTGTGGATTTAACTTCTTTAATAAATATTGGACTATTCAGATTTCCTGTTTCCTCTTCTATCAGTTTTGGTCATTTGTGTTCCTTGAAAAGGAACTTCAGCAAAGTTGTCAAGTTTATTGGCTTAAGGTTTTAAATAAATTTTTGTGTCCTTTTAATTATATAATAATGTTTCCCATTTTAATATCAATACTATAATTTCTGTTTTCTATTTCTTAATTAAACTAGTTAGGCATTGATTCGTTTTATTAGTTTGTTATATAAACCAACTGTTTTAGTCTGTTGATTTTTTTCTGTTGTTTTCTGTCTTATGTTTCATTAAATCTTTCTGTTGTTTGTATTATTTTCATTCTCCCCCTTACATTGGATTTAATTTGCTCTTCCTTTTTTAGTTACTCAAGGGTAAAGTTTATATCATTGATTTTAAGCACTTTGTTTCTAATCAGGTTTATGGCTGTAACTTTCCCTCTAATCACATTTCCAGTGCATCCCACACAAGTTTTGATACATCATATTTTTAAACTTCTATCTTAAATATAGTTAAATATATCAATTTCTTTTTTTCTTTGATCGTTGGGTTATTTAGAAATGTGTCATTTAATTTTCAATTATTTGGGAATTTTCACATATATTTCTGTTACATCGCTAATTTATCTGCACTGTGGTCCAAGAACATACTCTATTTGATTTTGATCCCTTGAAATTTAATGAGGAGTTATATGGTCCAGCTTATAGAATATATTGGTAAGTGTTTCAGGTGCACGTGAAAGAACTCTGCAATGGTGGGTACAGAGGTACATACGTGTCAATTAGATGAAGTCGTTTGATAGTGTTGTTCAAATATTTTGTATCTCTACGAATTTATCAGGTTTTTCTATTCAGTATTGATAAAAAAGAGTAGTAAAATCTTCAACTGCATTTGTGGATTTGCATATTCATCCATATGTTTTTATCTATAGTATATTCTATTGTTATTATAATTATGCCTTATTGTGGAATTGGCATTTCTGTCACTATGAGGTATCAGTCTTGTCTTTTCTCTAGTAATACTTCCTTTAAATATCTAATTTAAATATCCTCTAAATACTAATATAGCCACAGCAGCTTTCTTTTGCTTAGTGTTTCCAAGATAGCTCTTTTAACTTATTGATTTTAACATGTCTGTATTTTTGCATTTACAATAAATGTGATTTTCTTGTAAAAAGCTCATGCTTGCAATTTTTTTCCATACTGAAAAATCTTCTGTATTTACTTGCATTGTTTAGGCTACAGTCTGTTCTCCACATTAGCAATCAGAGTTATCCTTGTAGTATATAACATATTTCATTCCTTTGGTCAAACCATCCATTGGCTGCCTGTCTTAACTCAGAGTAAATTTTGAAGTCTTTACAATGACCGCCCAGGCCCTTTGTGATCCATCCTCAACTCCCACCCCAGCTACATCTCTGCTCTCATCTATTCTCTCTCTACCTTGATCACGCTACCCCAGACCTCCTAGCAACACATCAAATACACAAGGGACACTCCTCCCTGCTATGTCCTTCTTCCGGATTTCTCTATATCCCCCTCCCTCGCTTCTTCTCAGGTCAATGTCACTTCCTCTCTAGAGACCTTCTCTGACACCCATGCCTAGAATAGTACTGCTTCCCCCATAACTTTATTCCTTTGGCCTTTAAACATTTTATACCACATACCACCAGCTTTCATGTCATATATTTACTAATTTATTGTATATCTCTCCTACTATATTATAGGCCTCATGAAAGCAGAGGCACTATTTTGCTGACTATTGTCAGTGTCTAATGTGTAGTAGGGGCTCAATCAATGTGTTGCATTGAATGAATGAATAAATGAATGAAACAGTATTCTCTCAAACCCCATGAATTCAACTAAGGTGGTCCCTCTGCATAGAAAATCACCACCACTCTTTCCAATTTTCTAGACAAAGACCTATAAAACAATTCTGTAACTGAGCCAGATTCAATATTAACTATATTTAGATTTTCTAGGGCAACTTTTTTGAAAATACACTGTTCCTTTGTATTCAGACATAAAATAGTACTTGATAAATTACATGTCCTGAATTTTTTGTTTTAAAAAACAGCCTTCATATTTCTAAAGACCTTTCTAGCTGTGGCCTTCATTGTGAATGTTAAAAATTTCTCCTATTCATGTGGACCCGCCAAACAAACACCCCATCTCAGCATGGTACTATGAGAGCTCTTCCTGTATGGCCCCCTACTAAGTATCCTGTGATTTAAGTATCCTGTGATTTACATATCCTGTGATTCCTTCTAGACGGGAATTTATGATATTATATTTTAATAATCTGTTTACTTTTCTGACTTCCTAACTAAACTAAGAGTTTAATATGCACAGAATTCATATTTTATTGATCTTTTCATTTTCAGTGACTAACCCTGTATATGGCACATAACAAGAGTTCAATAAAGTTTTGTTTGTAAATGAATAAATTCCATTTATGTAATACTATTCTTTCAGTTTTATCACAACTTCCTTATTTTAAAAATGGAAGTGAATTACCCAAGATTTGAGTTAGGTGATATCTTAATGGCATAATCCATGATAGTTATTCTCCCAGCCAGAGATATAGAGTCTGAGCACTTGAGTTTAAAATTGAGTTACATCCGCTGACATAACATATATTTAATGATTTTTTATATCACCAATTATCTTAGGACTTTTAATTCTTATGAAGTATTCTTTCTAACTTCAAATTTCTGAGAATTTCCTATGGTATCTCATATGCAGAGAGCCCTCCAAACCAACAGGAGTCAGACTTGAATGTACATAAAACTCCTGGGGGCCTTGTTAAAATGCAGGCTCTGGTTCAGTAGGTCAGAGGTGGGTCCTTATCATCTGTGTTTCTGGCAAGATCCCAGCTGATGCTTATGCTACCAAACCTTGGACCACACTGTAAGTAGCAAGGCTATAAGCCAGGATATGCAGGTGTCCACTAAAGGTTCTTCATCACAATTTGACTTAGAACAGAATCAATTTCCTCCATGGCAGTACAGAGTGGTGTGTTCACCCAATCCTCTGGCCAGAGGAGGTGGCTTCAAGGCTAAAATACATTATTCCAGGGGCATTTAAAAGAAAATATCTTGTAGCCTTAAGATCGGAATCTGAACTTCTAGATGGGTAATTGATTTTTGATAGAAAAATACACTGGAATCTGACCTTTTCATCATTTTATAAAAATATAATTTGTTAAAGTCCAAAATTACGGGATGTTTTGGAAAAAAATGTCATCTGGACATCAATAGCACATCAAGATCTCTCAGAATATCTTGATCTTTTATAGTATTTCTTCTACATTCTGCAATTTTTTAAAAAAGAATCAAATCTTGCCACTGAAAGTAATATAAAAAATGTTTGACCAGGAAAGATCATAAAATCAGGGCTGCTAATTAGGGCAGCTGCCTCAGTTAAGAAAGCAGTTTGAGGATATTCTGTTAGCTGGATGAAAAATATGAGGCAGGTGATACCACCTCTGTTTTGACCTCACTGGCCTGTAAGCTAAATTTATGATGTGACAAGTGCTGTTTGAATTGAATGTGAAGACAAAACCAAATCACAAATGTGGTGTTCCAGAAGAAGGAGGGTGGAATTTTGGTGAAGGTAAAGGAGCTGAGAGTTTGTCTTATCTTTGATCTTGTGTCTGGTCAATGGAACATCCATGACTGACTGTCCCAGAATCCCCAGTCAAGGCACAAATACTGTGATGACAACTTCTGTATGATGGAAAGGATTTGAAGCGGGGGGGGCCATAGACTGAGAAAAGATGAAGCAGGACAAAGAAGAGAGCTCTCTTGTATGAGATTAATTTATTGAAAAATTAGCACAGCAAAAGGGAGTCCTTTCAGAGATTTTGGTTTTGAATCGTCATTACTACCTAACTAAAAACATACACTGCTTGGGAATTATATAATTTTGAAAACTATTGGTTTCCCTTAGCTAACATTTGCATGACATTGCAAAGCAGTTTACAAATCAATTCAGCAAATGTTATTTCCATTTTAGAGGTGAGAAAATTGAAAGGTAGGCAGATTGTGACTTGGCAGGCAGAGATAAAAACACTAATATTATCTAGATATCTCCAAAATCTATTATCTTTTTAACGAATTATGTTGCATGTGCATAGATTTCCACATACCATGTTTTTGGAAAGTTCCAACTTTTGAGATCAGGAACTTATACCTTACAAGCTTCATTTTAAAGCGTTTAATATGTCATCAATAGTCATCATGTTAAGAGTCCCAGCACTACAGGGATGAAATACTAAGATTCATGTTTACACAGCTAATGGATGGGGATTTTTGTCCAGGACACATGTTTACACAGCTAATGGATGGGGATTTTTGTCCAGGACACAGTTATGTATTGGCAAACTAGAGACCTGAATAAATCCTAACTGTCTCTGCTTCCTTGAAGGAGTTCAGTTCCATTTCTAATCTGGCAGCCAGTCTTGCCCAAAGTATTTGGAACTTGCAGCAGCCTCCAGACACCTGGTGAGTTTTTCCACAGGAGTGCATCCAGACACTAGCTAGATGCACGCCTTCCTTTTCCTGTCTCCTTGCATTCCACCAGCAGCTGGACCAAAGATGACTCACTTATGCCAACTATCAAAACATGATGTTTTGATTCTTCAGAAATCACAAGGCTCTTCAAGTATCAGGACATATTTTAAAGTAGTTTAAAAGGTGATTTTCCGAATAAGAAAGTGCTTATTGCAATTATTCAGGATTTTTTTGAAAAGAAAGTTTTGTACTGATCACAGACTATCTTTTTCAATTACTGGACAAATTCTCCACACCATTTCTTGCTAAATAACATTTTCCAGGTTAAGAAAAAAAACTTTGCATGCCTACGTATCAGAAGAAAATATAAGTCAGAGAAAAGTGTTATTGCAATAATTTATTGTTTCTCCATTTACAAAACTAACATGGAACCATGAAGAGAGATGTAGGCTTTTTTCCTAGCCATGCCTAGAAATGCTGATCGTGATGTTTGCTTAAGGATCTGCATATATATCTACAAAATACAAGGTGAGTCTTAGACTGGGAGTTGGGGGTAATATGTTATTGGCCACAAGTACCCAGAAGAGAATTTCTGTTACACTTGATTCGAGTCTGTGTGTGTGTTGGGAATGGGGGTGAGGACGGTCATAGCACAAATGCCAAAGACTCTTGCTGTTCCTATTAATATTTAGTAGATGTTCTTGAATGAATGCTTTTTCATTTGCTGTAGACCCTTGGGAAAATTTCTAGTGACATTAAATAATTGACTTATTTTCATAATACAATTTTCACCAGTTATGATTGTTTCACCGAGATAAGGATCCATGGAACTCCTCACACCACCATTTCAGAAGTCTATTCTTTTTTATTTTTTCAGTTTTTTTATACTCTGATTTTCAGTTTGAGCAGTTGCTCTTGCTATATGTTAAAGTCCATTGATCTTTTATCCTGCAGCACTTAATTTGCTGTTAAATATCCAGTGAAATTTTCATTTCATATATTATATGTTTTATCTCTGGAAGTCCTATTTAATTCCTTTTTGTATCTTCCATTTCTCTCATCATTATATTTATGTTTTCCTTGAAAACTTTGTTTATATTTAGTACATTTATAATAACTGTTTTAAAGTCTTTGACTGCTAATGCTATCATCTCTGTCATTTTTGGTCCACTTTTATTGACTTATTTTTCTTCTGGTACGGTTCACAGTTTCCTGTTTCTTGGTATGTCCTGTAATTTTTTATTACACGTTGGGCACTCCAAATTTTATATGCTTGGACTCGGCTTGGAGTCACTTCTGTGTACCATGGTCCAGGGTGTGTATGTATAGGCAGAAAGCCATGATTATGATGAGACTCACTTCATATGTTTTTTTCTAGAAGGTGTAGTTCTATGATGCCTGCAATCCAGTATCTAGAAACAGTTATTTTATATATTTTGTCTTGTATTCTAGTTCTTTACAGAAGAACATAAGTCTGGTCCATTTTATTACATTATGGTCTGAAATTAAATCATCATGACAAAATTTTAAGAAAAGGAGTCATTTTGTGAAAGCAAAAGCTTAAGAAAATGGGTTTGAAATTGGTGGACAAGGAACAAAGTACAAGTCAATCCCTGGCCTCAAGGAATGCACAATTTAATGTGAACTTTTCAAGATTCTTTTTTAAAAATGTATCAGAAAAATATGTTCCCCAATTTTAAAGACTTTCTTGTGTATTTCTATGTCCTATACCAGTGATCACCATACCTGACTATAAAACAGAATCATTGGAGAACTTGAAAATAAATTACAGATAACAAGGCCACACCCCAGACAGCTCTGATACAGTTGGTCTGGATGGGACCCAGAAATCTATATTTTTAAATAATCTCCTCAGGTGATTTTACACACCCAAACTTGCACATTCTGAATGCAGACTTAATTGCTTCAGATTGTTTCTGGGAACCATATAATTCTCAAAGTTGTTCCTGATGAAGTAGATACCAATCTGGGGACTCTTTTGCCTTCCCCTTCTCTCTCCTGAGACTATCTTATTACTCAGCTTCTAGCTGTGTTGTAATATTTCTTTGAAAGCTTAGGTGGCTCCCCAACTTTCCAACCTTTGTAACACAGCGCACATCAAGTCACATAAGGAGATTTGCAGATCCGCCTCATTCCACTACCACTGTTCTTTGGAAAAGCATCTAGTGAGTTCCACTCAACACTTCTGTAAAATGTGGGTTTACCCAAATGAAAACCTTTTGCCTTTGCAGCTGGCCTTTCTGCTTGAATGGCTCTTTCACTCTGGGGCCTGAACATAACTCCAGAATACCATTTCATGACTCCGAAGATCGCCAGGACGCCTGTTCCCAGGGCCCAGCCTTTCCTTCAGTGTGACTCTGTTTACCTTTCATTAAGACCTAACAGTTTGCATTTCTTTTTCTACCAACACTATTTTCTAAGGAAACCCCAAATTGACCTCTGCTTTTAGAAACTTTAATGGGGGAAGACAATTGGCCTCTTTCTGGGTCCCCTGGATGAGCCAGCTGGCCTACATTCCCTCTTCTGCAGCTGTGTGTAAGCTCCATTTGCATTTCGACCTTCACACCACAAAAAGCCACTTCTGATCTGTGTAGTCAGCCAGTGTCCCTTGGGAGTGAATCATGTCATCTTATCTCTCACATTTGATGTAGGAAACCATTTAAGTTCAACTGGATAATAAGAAAGGCCAAATAACTTCTAAAGTTGCAATTACAAATGCATCTCAACCAAGTTCAGTGCAGACCTAAGTCTGAGATTTGGGAATGACATGATAACGGACTAGGTATGCCAGATGTGTGTTTTCTGAGCTTCTTTTTCAGCTTATTCTGACCAACAAGAAACTAAATCCTGGCAATATTATAAGGATAAGAGAAGACCATATGCTAATTTCCAGAGGGAATTTCTGCTAATTGAAATATTGATGAAATGGGATGAGAAGGATGTTCTTGAACAGCATGTCACATGCATCAAACTCTGAAACAAACAAAAAACTGTCCCAGAAAGGAAGGTAAAAATAATTTGCTTCAGCACTCTCCTCCCCTTGCCTGTACTATCTGAGGTATGCCTTGATCATAAAAATGGGTAGCCCTCTTATTAATTTACATTAAATTTTTTCTGAAGCCATGCACTTACCTCCACCCATGTCCCTACCAGTTTCTACCTTAATCCATTTATTCAGAGACTTGAAATGACTAAAATCGATAAATATAATTACTAAAAAATTAAGGAGAATACAAATAGGTGTATTCCAACCAAGGCTTGCTGGTTCCATAAGGAAAAGTTCTGAGAAAAATTATAGTGGTGGAAGGAGAGTGTGCTTGGCATGTATCATTCATTCATTCATACATTCAAGTATTTATTTTGCAAAGCACTTGGTACACGGCAGTCAACGAAAGAGATCCCGTCCTCACAGTAGAGGGATAAAACAAAAAAGTAAATAAAAACAATTAATACAAGTGTCTTTTAATATCATATCTATTCGTGAGTGTTTTTAGTGAGAGATATTATTTTGCCTGAATATAATTCGTTTCTGCATTTTGAAGAGTGAGAAGGGAAAGTTTGGATGCAAGGGATATATTTAAAAATTTATTCAAGTTTGTTCGGGTCCTGAGTTTTCATAACAAGAGTTAGAATAGCAAGAGATCAGGTACCATAGATACCTGTGCTTGCAAATTGTGGTAGATTTCATGTAGGAGAAAAGCAGGGCAAGGTGGTAAATAACAAGGTGGAAGGCCTGATTTAGGGTGATCAGAGGACTCCTCTCTAACGGGGTTATGTTTCAGAGATCTTAAGAATGAGATGGAGCTAGCTGAGTGAAAAGTGAGGGGAATGTTTTCCCTTCTGACAGTCCTTGGTGTTCAAGTCCATTAAAATGCCATGTGCAAAGGCTCTCAGAAAAGAGCTGGAAGAAAACCAGTGTGTATAGTGTGGGATGAGGACCTGTGTTGAGGATGGAGATACAGGGAGATGACTGACATTGCAGTAGCCCGTAGGATTGGACCAATATCTGGATTCACTGTAAGGGAAATAGCTAGCCACTGCAGAGTTAGCCATTTCCCTTACAACCTGAAGATACAAATAGTAGCATAACATCATTATAAACAGTATTAGATGCTTCAAAAGCAGGGACCAACTGCAAAAATCCAATGAGGCAAAAGCAAGGCTGAAAGTCTGTTTCAAACTGGAGATGGAGAAGAAAAACAAAAGAAGTGAAAACTAAAAAAAGAAAAAAAAAAAAAAGGTATTGTGATCAGACAACAGAGATCTAACATGCAGATAACTGATATTACTAAAGAAGGAATAAGAAAAAACCTTGTTAGGCATATTAGTAAAATCCACTATGTCCTGTTATTTCTGGCCATGTCATAATTAAACACCGAGTGGGGCACATTTAACACTTACGCTGTGGTTGAGATTTTGGTCCCTTTTGTTTGTATTTCTAACTGCTTTGGTTTTATAGGTTTCATTGCTGTTATTTGCCATACTATCTTTCACATATGAAGGGTACCTTTAAATCAACAAGAAAACAAGAATATACAAATAGAAAAATTGACAAGGAAAGTAAATTGTTTCTACAAATATGAAGAAATAAAAGCATGCAGTAAATAGATGAAAAATGATAAACCTCACTGTTAATGAAACACAAGTCCATGAAAAGGAGAACAATTTTCATCAATTTAGTTGGTAAGGTTTTAAAAATTGTAATATTCTATTGAATCAAAGATATGGGGAAATGGACACGTAATACATAGCATGTACAATCAATGCAACCTTGTTGGAAGGGAATTTGGGAATATATTTAAAAAGCTGACAAATATATTATTTGACCCTTCAAATAAAGAATATTGAAAAACTTTTTGAAATGTACTATTGTTAAGAATAAATAAAGATTGTCTTGAGGGAAAAAAAAATGCAGCTGGAGGAATCAGACTCCCTGACTTCAGACTATACTACAAAGCTACAGTAATCAAGACACGATGGTACTGGCACAAAAACAGAAATATAGATCAATGGAACAGGATAGAAAGCCCAGAGGTAAACCCACGCACCTATAGTCAACTGATCTATGACAAAGGAAGAAAGGATATACAATGAAGAAAAGACAGCCTCTTCAGTAAGTGGTGCTGGGAAAACTGGACAGCTACATGTAAAAGAATGAAATTAGAACACTCCCTAACACTATACACAAAAATAAGCTCAAAATGGATTAGAGACCTAAATGTAAGACCAGACACTATAAAACTCTTCGAGGAAAACATAGGCAGAACACTCTATGACATAAATCATGGCAAGATCTTTTTTGATCCATCTTCTAGAGTAATGGAAATAAAAACAAAAATAAACAAATGGGACCTAATGAAACTTAAAAGTTTTTGCACAGCAAAGGAAACCATAAACAAGATGAAAAGACAACCCTCAGAAAGGGAGAAAGTATTTGCAAACAAATCAGTGGACAAAGGATTAATCTCCAAAATATATAAACAGCTCAAGCAGCTCAGTATTAAAAAACAACCCAATCAAAAAATGGGCAGAAGACCTAAATAGACATTTCTCCAAAGAAGACATAGAGATGGCCAAGAAGCACATGAAAAGCTGCTCAACATCACTAATTATTAGAGAAATGCAAATCAAAACTACAATGAGGTATCACCTCACACCAGTTAGAATGGACATCATCAGAAAATCTGCAAACAACAAATGCTGGAGAGGGTGTGGAGAAAAGGGAACCCTCTTGCACTGTTGGTGGGAATGTAAATTGATACAGCCACTATGGAGAACAGTATGGAGGTTCCTTAAAAAACTAAAAATAGAATTACCATATGATCCAGCAATCCCACTACTGGGCATATACCCAGAGAAAACCATAACTCAAAAAGACACATGCACCCCAATGTTCATTGCAGCACTATTTACAATAGCCAGGTCATGGAAGCAACCTAAATGCCCATCGAGAGATGAATGGATAAAGAAGATGTGGTACATATATCCAATGGAATATTACTCAGCCATAAAAAGGAACAAAATTGGGTCGTTTGTAGAGACGTGGATGGATGTAGAGACTGTCATACATAGTGAAATAAGTCAGAAAGAGAAAAACAAATATTGTATATTAACACATATATGTGGCTAGAAAAATGGTACAGATGAACCAGTTTGCAGGGCAGAAATAGAGACACAGATGTAGACAACAAACGTATGGATGCCAAGGGGGGAAAGTGATGGGGGGTGGTGGTGGTGGTGTGATGAATTGGGCGATTGAGGTTGACATGTATACACTGATGTGTATAAAATTGATGACTAATAAGAACCTGCTGTATAAAAAATAAATAAAATTAAATTCAAAAATTCAAAAAAATGAAAACAAAAACAAACAAAAAGAATAAATATTATTAAACAATCATGCTGTCTCTCATATATTGACACAAATATGTGTAATCACATAGCTATTAGATGATGAAAAGGGGGAATTCAAAAATTTCAGAATGCCTTTTTTTTTTGTATTACATGTAATTTATGTATTCTTTGTGTTCTTCTATAGCTTTCAAGTTTTCCAAAATAAACATTACTTTTGTAATATATGAAATTAAATGGGTAAAAATGAAATAATGGAAAGAAAATAGTTCCCAAGTACTAGGCCTTATAAATTCAACTTGATCAAAGATAAACAAGGACATGCTATATATGTACAATGTAAATTATAAAGTACATTCAATAGGAATCCACCTTTGGGTTCTGTAGATAGAATAAAAACCTCCCATCACACACTATTTTTTTAAAATTTTGAGTGGTTCATAAGAAGACATTAGACCATAAATAACACTGAAAAAGTTCCAAACTGTCAAATATTTACACCACATACTGTCACCACAGTGTAATTGAAACGGAAATGTTATTAAGGTAAATCTATATGAATAAGAAAATTCTATGAATTGTAGTTTTTAAAATACTCTAAATATCTAGTTGGCTGACTCTCACATTTTATGGCTCACAGATTTGAAGGCCATGGCCAAAGCTGAATTCAGAGTTAAATCATTTATTTACGCTTTCTTCTCTTTACAAAAGTGAATCAAGTATTCATCCTTCAAAATGTGAAAATAATCTAAAACTCTAAAAAAATTGATATAAGTTTAAATGATGATTTAATAAATATAAAAGAAGTAGTGTAGTAACATGAAGAAATAATATGGGAGGAAAAATAACCTCAAGCCTTAAATCAAATTGAAATGAAAAGGTGATATAAGTGAACTTATTTACAAAACAGAAACAGACTCACAGACTTAGAGAATGAACTTATGGTTGCCAGGGAGGAAGGGTGGGGGGAAGGGATAGTTAGGGAGTGTGGGATTGACATGTACACACTGCTATATTTAAAATGGATAACCAACAAGGACCTACTGTATAGCACAGGGAACTCTGCTCAATATTCTATAACATCCTAAATGGGAAAAGAATTTGAAAAAGAATAAATACATGTATATGTATAACTGAATCACTTTGCTGAACACCTGAAATTATCACAACATTGTTAATCAACTACACTCCAATATAAAATAAAAAGTTAAAAAGAAAAAAAAAAGGAAATGAAAGGGAAAATAACATTGACAAAATTAGACACAAGATGTGGACTTTATTTTTAATAAGACACTAATTTTCTGTTCTAATACTTCTGCCTCCCAAACAACTCACTTGACTTTTTTGACATTTTAAAATGAAGAAATGTAACCAAATGACCCCAAAAGTCACATTTAGCTTTTTTAGTTTGGGGATTCCCAGCTGTCTTTAACGCTGGAAGGACTGCGTGTGTAGTACCTGATTTCAAACACTAGAGGGCAGGACAGCAAAGGAAACGTGGAGGCGAGCGGGCCCCACCAGCAGGTAATACGGTCGGATGCAGGGAGGAGAGGCAGTCCGCGCTAGGGAGACCGGCTTACAGTTTAGCCACAAGCTCAGCCCCGGAAGGTTCCACATAACAGCAAAAATAATAGTCATGCCTTGTCTGGCAGCCTCTATTACCAGGAGCCTCTCCTCTCACCATGCGTTCATTTTGGGCAAAGGCAAGAATGAGCAATTCACTATAGATATTAACCTGTATTCTGTTGGTTTTGTATGAATTTTGTGAAGCAGACTGATCTGTCACCCCTCCCTGCAGACAGGACAAAAGTACCATCTTGACCCTTGTTCTCTTCTCCTTCTAGCCTCTTTGGCAGGAGTCGCTTACTAAAAACAACATTTTTGTTCTTTAGAAACCTGCTCTGGCCTTTGTTCAGGACTTTAGGGCCATGCAATGGGGTGAGTGTGATGCAGGGAGAAGAAGGGGGGTTTGGGAGCTGTGTGTTTTTGGGGGGTTGAAGAGAGCAGTGCCTCTGCAGAAACAGCCTGAGGAGGCCAGTTGAGAGTTTCTGCAGAAACGGAGACCCCAGACTTGGACCAGCTCTGCCCCTTAAGGTGGCAGGACCAGGGGAGGTCAAGTCTGTGTGGGTGAGGGCTAGAAACCAGTCCAGTGACCTTGGGAGCCCCTGTGAAAGACCTGCCCAGGTCCTCTTAGTGGAGAGGGCTCCTGGGAGGGTGTCCTGACCCCAGAGCAGAGCAGTGGTGTCTGGCACCTGCTACTGTGGCAGGAAGACCATTCCACCCATTTTCCAAGCCTAGTATGCCCACAGGTTCTCGTCTAGAGAAAACATGGGGGGAAAACTCTGACAAGTTCACTTTCCCTGAACTGGATGCCTGAATTTCAAAACTGGATTCTATTTTATCTAAATCCAGGCAGAGGACCAGAAGTAAGAAAGGAAATAGTCAAGAGAAAATATACTTTTATTTTATTATTAATTAATTTATTTTTGGGTGTGTTGGGTCTTCGTCTCTGTGCGAGGGCTTTCTCTAGTTGCGGCAAGTGGGGGCCACTCTTCATCGCGGTGCGCGGGTCTCTTACTGTCGCGGACTCTCTTGTTGCGGAGCACAGGCTCCAGACGCGCAGGCTCAGTAGTTGTGGCTCACGGGGCCCAGTTGCTCCGCGGCATGTGGGATCTTCCCAGACCAGAGCTCGAACCCGTGTCCCCTGCATTGGCAGGCAGATTCCCAACCACTGCGCCACCAGGGAAGCCCAGGAAATGTACTTTTATTCTTAATGTCATAACTTATACTGTGGTTTATGAACACAACTTAAAATTAACACATTTTTAATGGAAAAAATCCCAGTGAAATGAATTCTTTTAGTATCATGAAACACTTAACACCTGATAAGCATCCTTATCTCACATAATCCCTGGGGCATGAGGGAATGATTCTCATCTACATGCTACATGTAATAAAACAGGAGCCTAGGGCTTCCCTGGTGACGCAGTGGTTGAGAGTCTGCCTGCCAATGCAGGGGACACGGGTTCGAGCCCTGGTCTGGGAAGATCCCACATGCCGCGGAGCAACTGGGCCCGTGAGCCACAACTACTGAGCCTGCGCGTCTGGAGCCTGTGTCCCGCAACGGGAGGGGCCGCGACAGTGAGAGGCCCGCGCACCGCGATGAAGAGTGGCCCCCACTCACCGTAACTAGAGAAAGTCCTCGCACAGAAACGAAGACCCAACACAGCCAAAAATAAAATAAATAAATAAATAAATAAATAAAGTAGCTATTAATTTTAAAAAAAACAAACAAACAGGAGCCTATGGGGTTTAAGTAAATTTCTCAGAGTCACACAGGATACAGCATCGGGCTGTCTGTTGGTCAGTTAACTCTGCACAGAGATTTCAAAACTTCTCAAGAAACACAGAATCAGACACAGTTGCCTGCTGGAATTTTTTAACATACAAATTAAGAGACTTATTTCAAGTGTGGATTTTAATGCCAGTCATTTATATATGAGAAGTGTTTTCTCCAGCTTGTGAAATAAGGGGGTAAGACTCCAAAGAGGGTAGGTCCCCAAAAACACTCATTTAAACTTCCTTTACAATCAGAGCAAATTCCTGAATTCCCAGACACTCTCACTTGGTCATATAATTTTTAACAAGGAGATGTGTATATATATATATATACATAGGCAGAAAGGAAGTAAAGGCAGAAAAAAATCAAAACTAGTTTGAACTTCCCATGATATTTCAAGGCAGGCCCTGGAATATCTATTGAAAGGTGATCGCTTTGAGGCTCTCCATAAAATCACTGTTTCTGAAACCTGCCCGATAGTAAGAATATCTGGAATACTGCTTAAGAATACAGATTCTCATGCCCCCTCCCAGGAGAATTGGACTCAGCAGGTCTGGGGCTGGGCCTGGGAATCTGTATTTCGAAAACAGGCAAATTCTGTGGTTACATCTGGGAATCACTGGGCATCATTTCCTGGGTGGCATGCCCCATATTTAATTGTGACAGGCAGAGCCAAATATCTGCTTCTTCAGAGAACCAGATGATTTGAGCTCTGGAAGAGGCTTCAGAGGTCTCGTGATCAAAACCTCTCTTTTTACAGTTGGGGAAACTGTGGCCCGGATGATGAGGCAAGTGATTTAACCTTGACTGTAGTCGTTTAACCTTGACTGTAGTGGTTTAACCTTGTCTGTAGTAGTTTAACCTTGACTGTAGTGGTTTAACCTTGTCTGTAGTGGTTTAACCTTGACTGTAGTGGTTGAACCTCTTCTGTAGTGATTTAACCTTGACTGTAAAAGTTAAATCTTTCAAATTTATTAGAATTATAGATACAGCTATAGATCCACATATAGATATACAAAGTATTTGGGGATCTTTGTTTTATTTTCATTGGTTTCTTTGTTTAGTTAATCATTTGGGCTCTAAGTAATGAAGAAAATATGACCAAAAGTCTAAAATCAAGAAAAATTTAAAAGAAACAAGGCAGCAAGGCCAGAGAAATGCTTGACAATTGTATACCATCTCAGAAATTAAAAATTTTTTAATTCATATTTTTAAATGTTCCTATGTCCACATAGGTCCTTAATACCTCATTGGGGGAAGGCTCATTGAGCCCATTTTCCAGATGAGAAAGGTGAGTTGTAAGAGGTTCACTGACCTGATCGTGATTGGTGAGCAGTGAACAGCAGAGGCAGAACCGGACAGGTGTGGTGAGGCCCCCTCTCTTTCTCTTAATCCGTGTTGGCAGGAGTACCAACTGAAGGTCAATATCCAAGATGAACAACAGGAAGGGGAAAAATTATATGAAACGTAATGACTGTAATGAGAAAACCTAAAACCTTCTGTGCAGTGACATTTACCAGTCATCCCAGAGGTGAGTGCATGAACTACACCTGGCATTTCCATCACCACTCTCGCAAAGCGTCCCACTTCCTGTGTGTCTGTAACTCATTTGACTGCTGCAAGTTTTTCTGTGACAGCTCAGACCAGAGACTGTAGACCTCCAAGCGGTTTGCAGGCACTTGTTTTCTCCAGTACATAGCTGGATGATCAGGTTTCCCATAGGAGGGGAAGGGGGAGGGAGAGATGGAAAGTTCAGAAACCAGTTTAGTTTACCACCAAACCAAACCAGCCCTGTCTTCTCAAGGCATCTGCTGGTGGTTAGCAGTGGGGATTGGACCAGTCTGGGGGTTGAACTGGTTGGGTCTGTGAGACTGGGGGTGAGGTGTGGGTAGGGTGAGAATTCCAGGCCCCAACATCCAGCTGTGCTGCTTGAAAATGGCTTAGCTTGCAGCTGTACTTGAGAGCTTCCGTAAAGATGCAGGGAGAGGCAGGATCAACATCTCCTGGAACATTCTGACCTATAAATGCTAACCAGGAACCCACAGCTGGATTCTCTTCCTTGTCTTGGATTAACAAGATGCTTCTTTTTGCTTCAACTAAGTTCAGTTTCAGTTTACTGAGTCTTCCTCTGTGCCAGACAAGACCCTGGGCACTAGGTATTCAGAGGTGAAGGGAGCAGAGACTCTGTCCTGAGAACCTGACACCTGAAAATGTTTCTGTGGCATTCAGCTGTTTCCTCTATAAAGCGTGCAACACAGAGACAGTGGTTCTCCTCTGCTTCCTGCCCCTGAAGCCACCCACACCCCCAGTTCCCACAGGCATTGCGTTCAGGACCAGAACATGCTTAGACAATGACCTAGTGCCCAAAGTCACAGAGATCCAGGGAAATAAGTGACCTTATTAAAAACAAGCAATCAAAACAAATAAATATCCTCCCCTCACAAATGCTCTCTTGTTATTGTTAGGACCTAACAGTAACCACGGGAATTAGTCTTTGCTCATGGCTTGATCTTCTGAGCAATTTGTCTTGCATTCTCACACAGATTTGATGGGTATCATGGAAATAACAATGGTGTGAGAGGTAGGAGACCCCAGAAAGGCTTTCCTGTATCTGATAGAAAAACCCTGTACCAGCCACTCTGGTGTCCGGGCTGTTCTTCAAGCACACCAAGCAACGCCCACCTTTGGAGATTTGTCCTTATTTTCCCCTCCTTCTGGAATATTCTTTCCCCAAATATCCACATGGGTAGCTCTCAAAGGAAAGAAGAAAGGAAGGAAGGAAGGAAATAAGGACGGAAGAGAGGCAGGGGTTTCCCCAAACACTGGCTGTCACAGTTCATTCTGTGTGAAGCCTGTTGCGATAGAAAGATCACGGGCTGAGACTGCAGACACTCAGTGCATCGTTCTGGGCTCCGGGCATTTGTTAAACAAACTGACTTCATCAGCGTCGTCTCAAATGTCTCACAATCTCGAGCAAATCCACACATTTCCTCTTGGGTCTCTTGGGTCACGCTTTTATCTCTGTGTTCACTTAGCCTATAAATGCCTTTTCTTTTCTTTTTTTATTGCAGTAGAGTTGATTTACAATGCTGTGCCAATCTCTGCTGCACAGCAAAGTGACATATAGACATTCTTTTTCATATTCTTTTCCATTATAGTTTATCACAGGATATCAAATATAGTTCCCTGTGCTATACAGCAGGACCTTGTTGTGCATCCATTCTAAATGCAACAGTTTGCGTCTACCAACCCCAAACTCCCAGTCCATTCCTCTCCCTCCCCAGCTCTCCCTTGGCAACCACAAGTCTGTTCTCTCTGTGAGTCTGTTTCTGTTTTGTAGATAAGTTCATTTGTGCCATATTTTAGATTCCACATATAAGTGATGTCATATGATATTTGTCTTTCTCTTTCTGACTTACTTTACTTAGTATGATAATCTCTAGGTCCATCCATGTTCTTGCAAATCGTATTGTTTTGTTCTTTTTTATAGCTGAGTAGTTTTCCATTGTATATATGTATCACATCTTCTTTATCCATTCATCTATTGATGGACATTTAGGTTGTTTCCATGTTTTGGCTATTATGAATAGTGTTGCTATGAACATTAGGGTGCATGTATCTTTTTGAATTATAGTTTTGTCCAGGTGTATTCCCAGGAGTGGGATTGCTGGATCATATGGTATTTCTATTTTAAGTTTTCTGAGGAACCTCCATACTGTTTTCCATAGTGGTGTTACCAACTTACATTCCCACCAACTGTGTAAGAGGGTTCCCTTTTCTCCACACCCTCTCTAGCATTTGTTACTTGTAGACCTTTTAATGATGGCCATTCTGACCAGTGTGAGGTGGTACCTCATTGTAGTTTTGATTTGCATTTCTCTAATAATTAGTGATGTTGAGCAGCTTTTCATGTGCCTATTGGCCATCTGTATCTTCTCTGGAAAAATGTTTATTAAGGTCTTCTGTCCATTTTTTGCTTGGGTTGTTTGGTTTTATTTTGTTGAGTTGTATGAGCTATTTGTATATTTTGGAGATTAAGCCTTTGTCTGTCGCATCATTTGCAAATATTTTCTCCCATTCTGTAAGTTGTCTTTTCATTTTTTTTCCTGGTTTCCTTTGCTGTGCAAAAGCTTGTAAGTTTGATTAGGGTCCATTTGTTTATTTTTGTTTTCATTTCTATTGCCTTGGGAAACCAACCTAAGAAAATATCAGTATGATTTATGTCAGAGAATCTTTTGCCTATGCTCTCTTCTAGGAGTTTTACGGTGTCATGTCTTATGTTTAAGTCTTTAAGCCATTTTGAGTTTGTTTTTGTGCATGGCATGAAGGTGTGTTCTAACTTCACTGATTTACATGCAGCTGTCCAACTTTCCTAGCACCACCTGCTGAAGAGACTGTCTTTTTTGCGTTTTATATTCTTGCCTCCTTTGTTGAAGATTAATTGACCATAGGTGTGTGGGTTTATTTCTGGGCTCTCTATTCTGTTCCATTGATTCATATGTCTGTTTTTGTGCCAGTACCCCACTGTTTTGATTACTGTAGCTTTGTAGTATTGTCTGAAGTCTGGGAGAGTTTTGCCTCCTGCTTTGTTTGTTTTTTCCTCAGGATTGCTCTGGCAATTCTGGGTCTTTTATAGTTCCATATAAATTCTTGAATTATTTGTTCTAGTTCTGTGAAAAATGTCATGGGTAATTTGATAGGGATTGCATTAAATATGTAGATTGCTGTGGGTAGTATTGCCATTTTAACAATATTAATTCTTCAATCCAAGAGCATGGGATATCTTTCCATTTCTTTGAATCCTCTTTTATTTCCTTTATTAATGTTTTATAGTTCTCAGCATATAAGTCTTTCACCTCCTTCATCAGGTTTATTCCTAGGTATTTTATTTTTTTCTGGTGTGATTTTAAAAAGAATTGTTTTTTTCATTCCCTTTCTGATATTTCATTGTTAGTGTAAAGGAATGCGACAGATTTCTGAATATTAATCTTGTATCCTGCTACTTTACTGAATTCATTTATTAGTTCTAGTAGTTTTTGTGTGGAGTCCTTAGGGTTTTCTATATATAGTATTATGTCATCTGCATATAGTGAAAATTTTACCTCTTCCCTTCCAATTTGGATACCTTTTATTTCTTTTTCTTGTCTGATTACTGTGGCTAGGACTTCCAATACTATGTTGTATAGGATTTCCAACACTATGTTGAAGAGAAGTGGTGAGAGAGGGCATCCTTGTCTTGTTCCAGATTTTAGCAGGAAGGCTCTCAGCTTTTCACCATTGAGTATTATATTGGCTGTGGGTTTGTCATAAATGGCTTCTATTATGTTGAGATATGGTCCCTCTATTCCCACTTTGGTAAGAGGTTTTATCATGAATGGATGTTGAATTTTGTCAAATGCTTTTTCTGCATCTATTGAGAGGATCATGTAGTTTTTGACTTTTCTTTTGTTAGTGTGGTGTATTTCATTGATTGATTTGCGTATGTTGAACCATCCTTGTGAACCTGGGATGAATCCCACTTGGTCATGGTGGGATCTTTTTTATGTGTTGTTGGATTTGGTTTGCTAATATTTTGTTGAGAATTTTTGCATCTATATTCATCAAAGATATTGGCCTATAATTTTCTTTTTTGGTGGTGTCTTTGCCTGGTTTTGGTATCAAGGTGATGGTAGCTTTATAGAATGTCTTTGGGAGTGTTCCCTCCTCTTCAGTTTTTTGGAAGTGTTTGAGAAGGATAGATATAAGATCTTCTTTGTATGTTTGGTAGAATTCCCCTGTAAAACCAACTGGTCCTGGACTTTTGTTTGTAGGAATTTTTTTTTTTTATTACAAATTATATTTCACTTCTGGTGATTGGTCTGTTCAAATTATCTATTTCTTCTTGATTCAATTTTGGTGGGCTGTATGTTTCTAGAAATTTGTCCATTTCTTCTAGGTTGTCAAATTTGTTGACATATAATTGTTCATAGTATTCTCTTATGGTTTTTGTATTTCTGTGGTATCAGTTGAGATTTCTCCATTTTCATTTCTTATCTTGTTTATTTGGGTTCTCTCTTTTTTCCTCTTGGTGAGACTGGCCAGAGGCTACAAACACCTTTTCTAATCAGCTCCTCCTCATGTTACAGACCTCTCCTCTAATCCCCCTCTCCCCTCAGAGAAGGCCCTCCTGACCCACTGCACCCCCCCAGGCGGGTGTCCTGGAGCCTCCTCCGGGCTCACCATCCCCCTGGGCTCACCTGCTGCAGCCTGAGCACTCTGGGCTCTTGACATCTGAATGCATCTGGCTCCGTCTTTGACTGGGTCTAAGAGGAACATGCTTTCTCCCTCGGACCGTGGGCAAAATCTCACAAGAGGGGAGGGCTCTGTAAATGTTCACGAGCTTCAATCACTGCATCCCCAGTGTCTTTGGGGACAGAAGAGGTGCACACAACTCAGCTTGGGAAGGCAAGTTCAGAGGTGAGAGGGAGACTCTTGCCTCGGTCCTAAATGCGTTAGTACATATGGACCAGGCTTGGGGGAGTTGGGGAGGGGAAGCCTGGAGGCTTTCCCCAGCACAGTGAGCGTCCTATGATTGTATTCTGGCATCATTTCCTTGTACTCTAGAGGCTCCCCAGAGACACTGGCCTGGGGTGGAGCTGAGTGGGTGTTGGCAGGTGAGCAAGAACATTGGCTCCTCCCCCCAGCACTTCCTCCATGCTACCACTAGAGGGCGACGTGAGCCCATTTATCACATCCATCCCGGCCTCCTGGCCACACCCACCCCACATCTGGACTAAGAGATGACTGACCTTCACAGGGGTGGCTTCTGCTTTATGGCTACATTCGTGTCCAATCACAACATTGTCCCAAAGCCCAGCTTTTCTGAATAAGTGGTTTGCATATACTCATAGCATTAAAATAATATTTACCACATTTAAAAGAACTCTTTGCTACTTTGCTTGGAATATAGCAGGCACTGTGCTAAGTGTTGTCTACTTATGATCATTCAGAACCTTCATAAATGCCCCCACAATGTGGAACGTCTTGTTATCCCCATTTGTCAGATGGAGAAAGTGAAGCACAAAGAACCAATCGTTTCGCCAATTCACGCAGGCTCGTTGTGTGGAGCCGACGAGCTCGGTAGCCATCCTAACCTCCACACTCCACTCCCAGCAGACGGTAACAAGCAGGCATTGTCTGGGGGCAGCAGGAGAGCAGGATTCCCTTAGGAATGAAGGAAGGATGGGCTGGACAGTAGAGACCCTGTGATCAAAGGATCAGAGGAGAGAAGAGGCATGGTGTGCTCGCTGAACTATCACATGTGTGATTTTGCTGTGGGAAAATGGACTTTGAATAGGGATCAGATTGACCATTTTGGTGGATAAGCTGAGCCTCTCTATTCCAAATATCCATCAGGTTCCTTCTAAGTGCCAGACCTGTTTCTAGGATATAGGGGGAAAGGAAGAAACACAAAGCAACAACAACAGCAAAGCAAGGATCCTGGTCTTCCTGAAACTTCCATTGCAGCTGCAGGGGGAGTAGAGGACCAGAAATGGAGTGCGGGCAATGTAAATGCCACTCAAATTTGAATTTCAGAGAATCAACAAATAATTTTTTAGTATAATTTTGTATCACACAATATTAGGGTCATACAAAAAATCTTTGCTGTTTAGTACAAGAATGTGTCAAATATTGCACGGAACACACTCACACTAAACTTTAATTTTTTTTTTGGCCAAGCCTTGGGGCATGTGGGATCTTAGTTCCCCCACCAGGGATCGAACCTGTGCCCCCTGCAGTGGAAGTGGTTACCAAGCCCTAACCACTGGACCGCCAGGGAATTCCCTAAACAATTTTTTTGAGTGTGTGTCCCAAATATTGCATGAGACATATTTATACTAAAAAGTTATTCATTAATGATTGGGAATTCAAATTTAATTGGAGCCTGTATTTTATCTGGCAATTTATCTGGAGGGTGAAGAGATACATAAGGAAAAATTTAATAAGACATATAGTAGGTCACATGGTAATAAGTGCTGTTGAGAAAAATACAGCCCTTCATTTGGAGAAAGGAAAGGAGTCATGTTATGGGTCTAAATACCAGCCACGCACGGGTCTCTCCTGATGCCCAGCCCTTGGCCCTCCTATTTCCAGGGGCAGATTATTATGACCTAGAAAGAGGGAAGATGTTCTGAAATTAGCAGAGATTGGTGAAAGTATCCAAAGGAGAAGTCATTTCTCTTTAGCTGAAAATATTTCAAAAATTATATTTTTGATCTAGTCTAGAAAATTTGAAAGCCTAAAATCCCAATGATGTGAAGCAAACATAAGGAGATAAGTTAGAGCTCCTAAACATTCTCCCAGCTTGGATGGTCATGTCTTTTAGATTTTTATTTGATATTAAAACCCATAAAGGTCAAGGATTCTGTCAACAGGGCCCGGAACCACAAATGTATCCCTTCTCTGCTTTCTCCTAAAAGCACATCATAAAAACTAGAACTGTTTACTAAGGCTCAGGGTCACTGAGGACTGTTTAATTAAGTTTGCTCTGCTGTGTCAGAGACTCAAGAGAAGCTCTGATAGAGTGGAATTCCCAGGAATTTGGATTCATCATCGGTACCATGCATGGTGCAGTATGGCTGCACTTGAGGTGAGGCCCCTCACATTGCTGTTACAATTACTACAGGTACTGCTTAAGGTTATTTCTACCTCAAGAATTTTATTCAAAATCACAAAATAAATAGGAAAATGCTTTAAAAACTATAAGCACTAACTAGCTACTAGGCATTATTATTACTGCTAGATGCAGCTAGGGATTCAGCATGGATCAGTTTGAATGATGTTAAAAGCTACTCAATATTTACAGGTTTATGAGACCTTTTCCCTAATACAAAATTAAATTACTTATATATCTAAACATTGATGTGACCTAGATGTGTTTAGGGTCTCCATGAGTTGCAACTTGATACAAGCCATTAACTGATCCTATATTCTAGAAGGATCTGATGGAAAAGCTAAGTGTATCATTTGGGGTCCAGTCTGAGAGACAGAAAGCACACGGTAATTTGAACAAGAAAATGTTACTGTAAAGAACTAGTAGCTATAACAGAGGATTGGCATAAGGAGGGACTGGTTTACTCGAAGAAGTAAAGAGAACTGTGAAGAATATAGAAGTAGCAGGTATCAGGAGCAGCTATGCCCCCTAGGTCTGAGATAGAGCACCCAGGAAAGAGGTTCCCCCGCCTCTCCACACTCCCCTGGGCAGAATCCCTGTCTTTATTAGAGAGGGCACGCCACGGCTCACTGGATCGCAGAGAAGTCACAGAGTTTCTATACAGGTGCAACGTGCTAGAAATCGGACTTCAGGGTTGCTGGGAAAATCTGTCCACAGAAAGATGCTGTACCTGAAGACTTACCGCAGAGCTGCTGGAGGGAGTGCAGGGTTCACGGGGGGGTCGGGTTCCCACGCGCTCTGCTGTGACGATGCCCAAGGTGGCGTCAGGGGTCCTGCTGACTGGACAGTGCTGGGTGTCGGAGGGCCACACCACAACCAGGAAGAGAGAGACCCCTCCATCCCACAGCACCCTGCAGCACCACGCTCCGCTGACAACTTGGTGCGAGCCGACGTAGGAGAGCATGTACAGGGCCCATCTCCTTACTGCGGAATAGGGTGATGAAGGCTGATTTGGAGCTGAGAGGCAGTACACTAACTGCCACAATGGGTGTCAACCATGAGGTTTTGCTCTTTAGGAATAAACTATCTGAAGACAGAAAGCAACGAGGTCTAGCGTGGGACTCGATGGTTGCTTCTAAAGCTCTAGCGTGCACGTGAATCACCTATTGAGCATGTTTAAATAAAGATTTCTGGGCCCCATTTCTTTCTGGGAGTTTCTGAAACAGGAGGTTTACTACAGGGGCTGACCATTTGCCTTTCTTAGCAATTCCCAGATGATGTCAGTCTCCAGAGAAGTATTCTTCTCCCTCGATCCTTAGGAGGTTTATTTCTACTGAAGAGCATCTTATTTTTAACACTTGGTTTTATAAGCAGGATCTCACTGTACGTCGCTTTCTATTAGTCCCCATATTTAGTTATCATATATAAGCAGCAGGGAACCCTCATCTTTCTGAAAGCACATATTTGGATTGTTTTTTAATAATATCATTCCCACCCAGTTGTGTACTTGATTATTTTATTTAATTATCTATTTTAATTTGGGATTTTCTGAATGGGTTTTAAAAAGCAATAACTTCAGCAATATTTTCTCAATTATTCTAATGAAAGGACTATTCAGATCATTCTTTGAATGTGAGTTGGAATTGACAATTTCACACATGATTTAGCAGTGAAACATGATTTCTAAAAACCTCAGAAAACTGCTACAGATAGGTTTTTATATTGAGAAACTGTGATGAAATGGATACAAAGCTCTGGGGAAAAAAAGTAAAAACTGTTTTTGGCAGTTTCTTTCCTTTTCTTTCAATGTGGGATCGGGTGTTAAGACCAAAGATAATTCAACCTAGCTCTGTTTTTCCTATATAATTCCTAGGGTTTATAGAGTGTTTTTCTTTCACATAGCTAAAAAGTACAGCAACTATGACATATATCATTGGCTTTAATGAAAATCTTAGTTATATGACAGTAATGAGCTTCACTTTGGGCTGAAGTACTGCCCTGAGTTTATGTCTCCAAGATTTTCTTTTCCTCTCCAGGCGGCAAACTTCACTTTGTACACGTAATGTTATTTCATGGGACCTTTAATTTTAGTCCATAAAATAATTGAGCTTCTTTCATCTTGCTAATTATTTCCATAACTTCCTGACTCACTCTCCAATAAATTGGTGAGATAGTTTTCTTAACGAATGAAGCCAAATTACAGAAAAATCCCTGGCTGTGAGTTACTGTTCCTGGGGTTTTCATCTGAACTTAGTAACTAGCAATGAGCCCTTCAACAATTGCTTATAGTATGTTTTCCTTTCTGGGTTTAAGTTTTCTCATACGCAGAATGACAAATTTAAAGAAATTATTTGTAGGCAACCCTCTACCTCCCAGATTCTATACATTTTTATCAGAATATCTTTAAAATATAATATTGATTTCATTAAACAGAGATACTGTAACAAGGTCAATAAAATTATTGGCATTTTCTCTTTACTTGTGATTTTAAAAAATAACTTTATGGTTCTTTTGTTGGATAGGTGAACAGTGCTGAATAATCATTGGTACATGCTAATATCTGGAGGGTCATTGCTCTGACTTTTTAAAAAAAATAACAATACAATGGCAAATAGATTGTTCTAGCTGGTGTACCATAGTAAAATGAACCACTGGGTGGCAGTATAATGCAGAAAATCATAGGCATCAGGGCTCTGTAGCTGTACGCCTAATGAGGTGTGCTTTGTCACATCATCTTTAATGTGAATTACTTAACCAATATAAGCTACATCAAACTAGTGAATTGAGAGATATTACTATAACTCTCTGTTTTTAAAGACAGCATTTTAAACTTTATGGTGAAATTCATTCCAAGAAATAATTCTGAAATGTGAGGTGGGGATTTCTCAACATTTCAAGAATTTCACAAGATTATTGGAAATGTATAACAATCAAATACAATGCTTTTTTTTTAAAAAAAAAATAGGTGCTATGAATTATTATTGTGGGAAAAGGATATGGCAGGAGAAAAAGGCTTAATTTTTTATTGTTAATTTTTTTTTAAGGTTGGGCTGGTGAAGAATCGTTCACCTCGTTATCACACATAGTGGGACGTGAGATGTGTCCAGTGATCCCAGGCTCAGGGGATGACCTAAAGCAGAAAATGACACATTCTTGAATCATGGAATGATCATCGTTGGGCTCATCCATCTTCCCACGGATTTCCTGAAAGGCTCCAGTTCAGGCCCGAACACAACCACCACCCACCTTTTTCCTCCAACACCAGACACGTTACCGGGGGACTGAGGCAAAGTGGCGAGTTCAGTGTTCATGGGAGGTTGTTCCTCCCTTCCAATGGGAACGTGGGACTATTTCCCACAAGAAAGGGGAGGCCCCAAAAGACTCACTCATGAGGTCTCGGGAGAGCTGGCCCCAGTTGAGGTAGAAACTCAATTACCGCTAGGACCCCCTTTGCAGAGGGGGCAAAGATTGTGGAGGGTTGCAGCCCAAGGAGGCTCCGTGCAGCACAGCTGGGGGATATTATGGGAAACACACACAACATTTCACACGCATAACCCAATGAGTTGAGATTTCTGAATACGCCTTTCTTGCAGTGTTGTTCTATGTAAAGCTAAATTTCAGCTTCTTTCTAATTTCCTATACAAGCAGCACATTGGTGGGTTTGGATTTTGTGGTAACTGTACTTAAAGATGCACTTTGAAATTCTTCGCTTGTATATCTCACTTTTTATCTGGTATCTGGCACAGAAAAGGCACTCAAAACAGTGCAGAACTAGAACAGACCTAGTTTGTGTGTTCGTGTGTGTTTGTTTCCTCTGGATCATGCTGTTTGCATTACCCAATATCTTGTATGCTGTCTCTGAGGCAGCTCTGACTAGAACAACCTCACGTTGTAATCAACCTTGGAACTTTAAAAAATGCTGATGCCTAGATCCTTTGTCCAGAGATTTTGATCTAACTGCTGTGAGTATAACCTGGAGACTGGAATTTTTTTAACTTTCCGGAGATTCTAATATGCAGCCAGACTGAGAGCTACTGTCTAGGTTAATTCTTTCTTCAGCTGTATCTGATCTACAATTTAACCTATTCTTTGAGAATTAAATTTAAATGACTATACTTTCTTTTAATTTCTAAGACACACATTTTTTAAAAATTAATCTGCTTTTTTGTTGTGGTGCCATTGTTTTATATTCTTTACATCTTCTTTTATAACTCTAATCATTTAAGATCTATTTTACAGCTTCTATTGGATACTTATTTTATCAGAAAATCTCAGGATTCTACTCCTACTTTTTGGCATGTGCTATTTCTTGCTTATGGTGGCTTGTTCTCTTGCATGTTTTATAATTTTGGATTGTGAACCTAACTTAGGCAGACCTCTATCTGGGAATCCTGGTGGCTTTGATCTAAAGCAGTCTTGCCTTTTCTTCTGCCAAATGAAAAGTAGTATTTCCACAGTCCTAGGAAACCTGTACACAGTTTTAGGAAAATTTCTGGTATTCTGTGTCCTTGGATCACAGATATTTGCACTTTCCTACTACAAGCCATGCTTGTGGACAGGGCTGGGTTTTAGAATTCTCAGAGGAGCATTTTCCACCCGATGGCCCCAAAGGGTAGACAAGGTTAGTCACTGCCTTCTCATTTGGGTGCATACATTTGTTTGGGGATCATTTTCCTCAAGGATGCAGATGTTTTCTTAATCATGACCTGTTTCATGCAGGCTGAAGGCCTCTATTCTTGGTTGCACAAAGAAATGACAGTCCAGTCCCCTCTTTGGTCACCATCCCTCCCTGACACATACCACCCTCCCAGGAAAATTGTACCTCTGCTCACATTTTTTTCTCTGTGGTTTATTTCTGCCACACAGGGATTTTCCTTCTTTCTTGGCACCTCAGCTATGCAATGGACATGATGCTTTCATCACTTTACCTAGCATTTCTGTGAGACGTGTCTCAAGAGACTTTATTTTTGGGCTGCGTTGGGTCTTCGTTGTTGCACGTGGGCTTTCTCTAGTTGTGGCGAGCCGGGGCTACTCTTCGTTGCGGTGCGTGGGCTTCTCATTGGAGTGGCTTCTCTTGTTGCGGATCAGGGGCTCTAGGTGCACGGGATTCAGTAGTTGTGGCACGAGGGCTTAGTTGCTCCGCGACAGGTGGGATCTTCCCGGACCAGGGGCTGAACCCGTGTCCTCTGCATTGGCAGGCGGATTCTTAACCATTGTGCCAGCAGGAAAGTCCCTCAAAAGACTTTTCAGATTAGCCTGCCTTCTTGTATAAACTAACTCCCATCTTATCCCCACCCCACCTCATTATATATAACAGATGCTCAACAATATTTTCTGATTTCAATGTCTACCCAGCCTCACTTATTCCATCAGTCCCTGATATCTGCTGGAGCCCTCAGTTACACCGAGAAACATCCGTCATCCCTTTACCTCCCTTATGATTTATTAATTCAATTGCTTTCACATATATTCACAGCACTTAGAGTGTTAGAATTTTCAGGTTACTAAGCTTGTTCTCTTTTATGCATGAAAGAGTTTCTTGAAATTCCACCTGTCCCAGGATGCTTACAGAACATGGAGTGATGATTTTAAAATAGAGATAAATTTTTAAAGTTGTTAATAATTTCAAAAAAAAAAAAACAACAAGCAAGCCTTTCTCTACCTCTCCTCCCAAAGCAGTCTTGCATGGATGATTAGTCTTAATTAAATGAGTTCCACGAAATATATGAGATTGCTACTATTTTCAATGTATTTTTAAGTAAGTCTGGTCCCATACCATGTACTTTACATTATAAACTAAAATAGAGTCCTGTGCCATTTGCTATATATTGAAATTTGGTGAGTTTGTGGATGATGATACTAGCGGACTATTTTTTCTTTATTGATCGCACATGTCTTAAAGAGTAGAAAGTAGTTTATAACAGACATCTTAAAGAACTTCTAGCAAGATATTAATAATAAGCAAAGAGGTAATCTCTCCTACATGATATTGGGGGAAAACACAGTCATAAAAATAACTGTAGTGTAATTGGAAATTAGCTTTTAAATTGCATTGGTTTACTTAGATTTTCAAGGGAGAAAGGAAATAAAAGATACTGAAAGTAACATTCATTATCAGATTTCTCAGATTGCATGAAAATGTCCCTGCCTTTATTTTAAAAAAAAAATCAGTGCCTCTCACATGTGATCGGCCAGACTTGGTTTTGATTGTCTGCATTATGATCTTCTTGTTAGAGTGTAATGAGATTCAGTCCTGCACATGTGAATACCCGCCGCCTGTCACTGAGCCATCTGTCTATGACTTAAAGGCAGGAGCACGCCGTCTGCAGTGAATAGAGAAAAATGGAAATTTATATTAGAACCGTTTCTCTTTGTCCTTTGTTCATGATGTAAAACCACCTGGCATTATTCACTGGGGCTCAGACATTTAGCAGGTAACCTATCCAGCAATTTTAAGATGTGTCCCAGAATCGGGGTATATTTTGACATCTGGACAGTGGCCAATCTTCTTCCTGCACCAGGTACTGTTTTAAGGAAGTCCTTTTTTTTAAAATTATAAACCTTATTTTCTAGAGCAGTTTTAGGTTTACAGAATAATTGGCCAGAAAATACAGAGTTTCCCTTCAGTCCTCCCTATTATTAACCCCTTGCATAATAAGTGAGGTATATTTGTTACAGGTGATGAACTAATATTAGCACATTATTATTAACTGAAGTCCATAGTTTGCATTAGGATTCCTTCTTTGTGTTGTACACTTCCGTGGGTTTTGCCAAATGCATAATGTCAGGTATTCGCCATTAGAGTATCATACAGAATCGTTTCACTGCCCTAAAGTCTTGTGTTCCACCAGTTCTTCCTCCCGCTCCAACCCCTGGCAACTACTGATCATTTTTACTGTCTCTATAGCTTTTCATTTTCCAGAATGTCACAGAGTTGGCATCATACACTGTGTAGCCTTTCCAGAGTGTCTCTTTCCTCTAGCAATATGTGTGTATCAGCTTTTAATTACCTTGAGTATATCTTTCATTTCAGACCAATTCATCCTCTGTTCTTCTAATTCTTCCTCCTTCAATTGTGATATTTTTACTCTCACTATCGCATCACTAATGTTCATCATCAGTTAAAAAAAACTAATCATGAAAACACGTAAATAAATTACCAGAGTGAGATTTTAAAATACACTTAGTCGTTCTGCTTATATAAATAGAGATAAATAAGAAAGGCAAATAAAACATAGGGTGATGATGGGGGAAAAGAGACATGGGCATACCTTTTTGCCTGTCTGAGCCTTGGTCTCTTCATCACTAGAATGAGGATATTATTACTGTTTTCCAAATTCCCCATGAGGATTAACCCTTCCATGTGGTGTATGTAGAAGGCACTCAGTGACAGAGAAGGAAACAGACAAGAAGTAGAAGAGAAACAGGAAGAAAAGGCTGAAGAAAGGTACAGGAGTAGGAGAAGGGGGCAGATTTCGCCATGCCCCAAAGTAGAGGTTGTTTCTGAGGACAAGGTTCCATCATCAGGGTATTAAATTTTATTAAAGGGTGTGAAATAGAAAAAATGTTTACCTTTCAGAAAGTCCCCATGGCTGTTGGAACCCAGATGATTTTTCTGAGTCAATTCCCAAAGTCAACAGAACAGACATGATATTTAAGACCTATTTCTCTTCCCTAATAATTCTAAAAATAAATATAAAGGGCAAGAATTTGCCTACCCATTGTGGAATAAAAGTGATGATAAAATATAATATTTTAGCTATTTCAACTGAAAACACCTCTTTTTTTGATTTTCCATCAGTCCCATCTTTAGAGATTACATTTCAAAGTGATCAGTCCCATCTTTAGAGATTACGTTTCATTAGTCTTCTTAAATATTGTTGAATATTTTAGATCAATGTGGATGAACTCTTTTGACCTTGCCTTCTTCTCATCACACTTTACTAGTAACCCTGGGAATAAGAATTTGTATAAACATAGGAGATATCAAAACACCAATAATCGGTGGACATTCTGTACAACTAGATAATGTATTTTCCAAGGGAAGTGTTGCTTCCTTACCTTTACAACCCTGATTCCATCCATCCTGGCCGTAAGTTTTCCCAGTGGTGATAGTTCTTGGGAATCTTCCCTGAGGAGAAATATGGGAAGTCTTTTGGTATTGTGGGCTGTCATCCTTGACTTCCCAGAGTTGCCAGAATTCTGCATACTCCAGAGGAAGTGTTGTGTTTACAGCCTCCCCTACTGAGAACAGGCACCGAGCAGAGCAGATCACTCACAAATGGATGAGAGTGAGTTTTGTACCCATAAGCTCCCAGCCCCTAAGAACTCCTATCCCTGAATCCACAAAGCCCAGCTACGCTCAGGGTGAAGAGTTAGTCCGTCCCTTCCTCTTCCAACTGGGGATTCTCGGTGACCATCTTTGGGTATGTCCTCCTTCTCAGTGGTGGTGAAGCAGTGCTCTGTCTGTGATGATCTTCAGAGTCTTCTAGCTCATGTACACTTATGATTCCAGGGACTGGTCAGGGTGTCCTTTTTTCTCTCAGGTGAACAGCTAAGGACCTCCATGGTAGCCTTCTCTCTCTCTTCAGGCTCTGCAGGAGCCGATGCAGATGGTCCTTATTTGTGTTCTGGGATTATGCACACACAGAGGTGCACCTCTAAGACCCCCTTTAGGACCACCTCCTGGTGAAGCGTGTGATCAGCTGATGACTTCGTGCTGCTTTTTATTCAAGATCCATCCCAGTTCATGCTCAGGGCTCCCTCCAGACACTGGTTGAGCAAGACCCCAATCATTTCTGTCCAAGGCAGGCCAGGTCTCATGGGCAAGCTTGGCCTTGGAGCATCCCATTGGGCTGCAGAGTCTGTGTCAGTCCTTACCTAGGTGGGATGACACCCTCTACCCAGTCCTGTTCCTGTTCCTTTTCTTTCCAAGCTGTTTCTCCTCAACAAGTCTTTTGGCCCCCTAACTCTGCCTCTGGGTCCACTTCCTGTGTCAGGTATTAGCTGCACAATTAATTAAGCAGGTATTTAACTGAAGAGGGTGAGACCCATGTTGGGGCCCCACCATCATGATTAAATTAGTGACTAGAAGGCCGGGCCGAATGTTCCTTACCACACACAAGGATTGCATATGGTGACCTTCCAATAAAGGCTTGTTGGATTCAGTTTTCCAAGAACTCATCTTCGGCTACAGTTTTTTTCTTTATTAACATACTCTTTTCCCCTCCCCCCAAATCATACGTACATATATGTATACCTCAGCCTGGAGGTCTGCACTTTAATTGCATAAGTGTGATTGTGCTGATTAAAAATCCCCAGGTAAATTCAGGTTAACTGCGTGACTGCTGAAACCCTCCTGCCTCTCACAGGATGCAAAAGGCGGCCCCTCTGCTCCTCAGCTGCCCTTTCCTGGCAAGGCAGAGTATCTTGGCCGCTCTTTTGGCAGTCTGTGCCGAGATGTCATTTTCCAAGAAAAGGATTCACTTCTAATGCAGCTGACTGCCTCCCTTATAAGTTGAAAAGTGTTTTGGCAGCTACGGCAAACAGAGATCAGGCGTAGGCTGCTCTCCCTTTGAACGCAACTTGCTGAGACGGTGAGGGACCCATTTCCCTTATTTCAGGACACGTGCAGTCTAATGAGTCACATGTGAGCCCTGAGATTTCCATTCACAAAAGGATTGCTTTGGGTGGGCTGCATACTATATGGTACCCTTGGTGCAACCTTTATAAATAAGACACTTCTTCACGGTGACAGGGGGTTATTTTCCTTTTAAAAGCTGTGTTCCCTCCCTATTCATTAGGAAGCTGTTGGGTGATAGAATGAGAGATCTGGGAGGTTAGCCTCGCCTTGTCCTTTTTGAGGCAAAACTTCTAGGTAATCAACATCTGCCTCCCCTATGTCATGTCTATTTGCTGTGGCCTGAATGTCCCCCAAAACTCATATGCTGAAATCCTAATCCCCAAAGGTGATGGTGTTAGTGGGTGGGGCCTTTGGGAAGTGCTTAAGTCCTGAGGTTAGAGCTCTCATGGATAGCATTAGTGCCTGATAAAAATAGGCTCCAGAGCGATCCCTAGCCCCTTCCACCATGTGAGGGCACAGCGAGAAGGCACTGGCTCTGACACAGGAAGAGGTCCGTCACCCGACCCTGCTGGCATCTTGATCTTGGACTTTCTGCCCCCAGAACTGTGAGAATTAAATTTCTGTTGTTTATAGGCTTCCCAGTCTGGGATATATCACTAAGACTCTACCAGTCACCTTTCTTAACTCCCTTGCTCCAGTGCATATGCTGTAAGCAAACAAGAACTGTTTACTCACACGTTCCAGCACTGCTTTTTTCTGCTCTTTTTGTATTAATCTCTCTTAATACTATTCTAAATCTCTCCTACCTTTTCTAGTTTGATATTCTGCTGTTTGGTTCTCCTTTCTCTTGAACCCTTTCACACCTTCTACCACCTAATGACAAGCATCCTCTGGGGTTTAATTTTAGGATAATTATTCTGTTATCAGGAATTTACTCTCATAGTTTCCCAATCCGTGTAGCATTCACTGATGCTATGAATTTAAATCCTATCTTGTGTAAATATCTATTTCACTTTATTCAAGATTTCCTACTATCTATTCAAAATTCGTGATTAATTTGGGATAGACACAAGTCACTCAGAAATGCAGCGTGAAGTCAGTAATTAAAGCTCTGGTTTCCTTAAGAAGGTAAGCTTCCTTCAGTACCCTGAAGTCTTCAGGGTTTTTGTGGAACCGTGGCCCTCACTCCTGCTGTTTCCACTGATACGGAGGAAGAGAATTTTGAGCAATCTCTTGGCCTTTTTTCATCCCCTCACTGCACCCTCGCCGTGGGACAGTAATATCTGAATTTAAGTTAAAAAATAGTGAACATGCAGCTCGACCAACCTCCTCTTTTTATTTAGGAGATGGCTGGCTGTTTCCCAGCCACACTGTAAACTCTGCCCAGGCAGACGCCCCTGGTGGTCCTGAGAACATAGATTGGTTGACAGAGTGTTTGAATCTAGATTTACTACTAACGGTCCCACTTGGCGAACACACTGCAGTCCTGTTGTCCAACATCTGCATCAGCTGATTTATTATTCTTTTTTTAATTGAGATATAATTGGCATATAACATTATATTAGTTTCAGCTGTGCAACAGAATGATTCAATATTTGTATATATTGGGAAATGATTATAATCCTTTTTTATTGGAGTATAGTTGGTTTACAATGTTGTGTTAGTTTCAGGAGCACAGCAAAGTGATTCATATCTATCTATCTATAGATATATATACTCTTTTTCAAATTCTTTTCCATTATAGGTTATTACAAGATATTGAATATAGTTCCTTGCGCTATATCCTTGTTGTTTATTTTGTATACAGCAGTTTGTATCTGCTATTTCCAAACTCTTAATTTATCCCTCCCCCATCCCCACCCCCACTGGTAACCATAAGTTTCTTTTCTATGTCTGTGAGTCTGTTTCTGTTTTGTAAATAAGTTCATTTTTTTAGATTCCACATGTAAGTGATAGTATATGATATTTGTCTTTGTCTGACTTACTTAGTTTAGTATGATAATCTCTAGGTCCATCCATGTTGCTGCAGAAAACATGATTTCATTCTTTTTTATGGCTGAGTAATATTCCTTTATATATATATATATATATACACACACACACACACATATATATATATATATATATATATATATATATATATATATATATGCCACATCTTCTTTATCCATTCATCTGTCCATCTGTCGATGGACACTTAAGTTGCTTCCATGTCTTGGTTATTGTAAATAGTGCTGCTATTAACACTGGGGTGTATCTTTTTGAATTAGAGCTTTTGTCTTTTCCAGATATATGCCCAGGAGTGGGATTGCTGGATCATATGGCAACTCTATTTTTAGTTTTTTAAGGAACCTCCATACTGCTCTCATAATTATAATTCTTAATTTTATATTTTAGATGTCTTTCTCATATCTAATTTTATTTGTATTTCATTTCCTCGTTCAACATTTTATTATGAAAAATTTCAAACACAGCAAAGTTAAAAAATATTTTCCAGTAAATACCTATATACCGTCAACATTTTACTAAACATGTTTTAACACATAACCATCCATTTCTCCATCTCTCTAGACGCTAATTAATTCATCATATTTTTTGAGGTACATAAATGTAATGCCTCAACATGACACTAAACTTTCCCCTAAGTCCTTTTCAGTGTACACACAGTTACAGTTTCTTTTTATTTAAATATAAACTAAACAATCCATGAAATGCATACATTTTAAATACACATATGTTGAGTTTTGACAAATACACACACCAAGGTAACCAAAACCTCTGTCAAGTTGTAGGACATTACCATCAACCCAGAAAGTTATCTTACACCACTTTCCAGTAAATTCTTACCCCCTCGCCTCAAGAGCAACTTCTGATTTTTTCCCACCATAGATTAAATGCTTGTTCTGGAACTTTATATAACTGGAATCACACATACGGTATGGACCTTTATGTAAAGGTTTTTTCACCTAGCATAATGCTTTTGAGATTCGCCTATTACTCTTTTATTATGGCTGAAGATATTCCATTTTAGGAATATGTCACAGTTTATCCATTCTCCTGCTGATGAATACCTAGGCTGTTTCCAATTCAGGGCTACTAAGATAAATATACTATGACCAATCTTGCAAAAATCTTTTGGTGAACATTCATGTCTTTTGAGTAACTGCATAGGATTAGAATTGATGAGTAGGTGTATACTTATGTTTATAAGAAAATGCCAGATCTTTATCTAAACTAGTTGTTACATTTCACTTTCCCACCAAAAATGTATGAAAATTCCAGTTCCTCCACATCCTCAACAACAATTGGTATTATTCATCTTTGTATTTTTAGCAATTCTGTTGACTATGTAGTAGTATTTCATTGAGGTTTAAATTTGAATGTATCTAATGACTCATTGTATTGAATTTTTTACAGGCTTATGGGCCATTTGTATGTCTTCTTTTGGGAATGTCTGTTTGAACTTTGCCCCAAATTTATGGGGTTGCTTGTATATTTGTTACTAAGTTATAAATGTTTTATAGCCTGGATCCCAGTACTTTGTCTGATATGTTTTGTGAATATTCTCTCCAATTCTGTGGCTTGCCTATTAATTTTCTTAATGGTGTCTTTGATAAGGATTTTTTAAAAATGAAACCTAACTCTTACTGCTTTACTTTACTTTGATCATGTTCTCAATTATTTGTCTCTTTTCTATTTCATTGATGTTTGCTTTTATTATCATTGTTGTAATAATTTTCTTACTTTTGGTTTACTTGTAGTTCTCATTTTTGACCTCCTAAGTTTCAGTATTTGCATAATAATTTGTCTTTTCTTTTGTTTTTTTCCCAGATGAGAGCATATAAAGCCATGCATGTCTCTCTATCCAGCTAGCTGCATCTCACAAATGTTGAAATGTATGTGCACTATTATTCAGTTAGAAATATTTTCTACTTTTCTTTGTGATTTTTTTCTATGGCTCATTTATATTGTTTAACTTACAAACATTCTGCTTTCCTAAATATCTTACTATTATGTATTTCTAGTTTAATTCCATCTTATTAAGAGACTACGTGATTTCAGTTATTCTAACTTAATGAAGCATGTTTTATGGTTCAGTATATGGTCTATTGTGATGAACTTATCCACATTTAAAAAAGAATGTGTATTCTGCAGTTGTTGGTGAATGTTTTATAAATACCAAGAGTAAAGCAATTGATAGCATCATTTAGATTACCTATTTTTTCTTCTGATATTGTGCATTTGTTCTTTCAACTGCCAAAATAAGGGAGTTAAAAATCTCTTATAAAATTGCCTATTTTGCTATAGAATTCTGTCAATTTTTTTCATATTCTTTTGGAGTACTATTACTAGATTCACACATTTTTATGATTATTATATGCTTCTGAAGAATTAAACATTTTTATCATTACAAAGTGTCTCTCTTTATCTCTGGAAATACTCTTTTTCTTTTAGTCAATTTTATCTGATATTAATATGACCACTTCAGCCTTCTTAGGCTGTTTGCAGGCTACATCTTTTGCCATCCATTTACTTTTCAACTATCTGTGTTGAAAGTGCATTTTTATAGGCAGCATATAGTTATGAATATTCCTGCCTTTTAACTGTAGTGCTTTGATCATTGCAATTAATGTAATTTTTGACATGGTTGCATATAGGTCTACCATGTTATTGTTTTCTGTTTCTCCCTCTATTTCTTGATACACTGTTCTTTTACTGATTTTTTCTTTCCAAAATATTTGAATATATTTAGAATTCTACATTAAAGCTTGTATTTTCTCTTCAATTATACTCCTTTGCATTAGTTTTTGATGTTTAATCCTTGGTTTTTCAGAGTCTAGTTAGACTTAATATACACCACTTCATGTTAAATGTAGAAAACTTGCAACAGTATATGGCCATGCATGCATTCCCGTATTCTTTGTGCGAATTTGTCATATGTATTAAAATACATACAATATAACTTCCACATAACAATATTATAATTTTTGCTTTTAAAGAGCTATGTGCTTTAAACAGATTAAAGGGAAAATGTAGTCTTCTGTATTTACCCATAATTTTACCATTTTCACTGGTATTCACTTTTTCTTGACTATCCAAGTATCCATTTGGTATCATTTCCTTTCAGCCCATAAAATTTCCTTTGACATATTTTGTAGTGTTTATTTACTGGAGAAAATTTCACCTTGTTCTATTTTATCTAAAAATGTTTTTATTTCAACTTCATTAATAAAATATATGTTTGCTTAATATAGAATTTTGAGTTGACAGATATGTTCTTTCAGCAATTAAAGATGTGTTCTACATTATATCAGTATTGTAGTTTCTATGCAATCTTAAAGTTCATCTCAAAAGCTGTTCCTCTGTATGTAATATGTCACTTTTCTCTGGTTTCTTTCAAGATATTTTCTTTATAATTGGTTTTTAGCAATTTGACTTGATGTGACTAGACAGTTTTATTTACCTTTATCTTGCTTGATGTTTACTGAACTCTATAAATTTGTAGATTTATTACTTTCACCAAATATAGGAACATTTTGACCTCTACATTTTAAAATAATGTTTGCACCATTCTCTCTCTTCTCTCCTTCTGGAACTCAAATTATACAAACACGTTAGATGTTGATATTATCCCACAGGTCTGTGAGGCTCTGTCAGCATTTCTTTTCAATCTTTTTTCTCTGTCATCTTCAGATCACTTCTATTAACTCAACTCCTAGCTCGCTTTATCTTTCCTTTTTTGATTCCATTCTGCTAATAAGCCTAGCCTATGAGGTTGTTATGACTGGAATTTCCAGTTACTTCTTTTTATAATTTTGCTTCTCTACTGATTTTTTCTCTTATTATTCATTGTAATTGTATTTTTCTTTTAGCTCATTGAGCATAATTTGATAGCTGCTATAAAACATTTGAATGCTCACTTCAGTATCTGATTATTTTCGAGTTGTGTCTGTTAATTGTCTTTTCCCTTGAAAATGGCTCACATTTTCCTGATTCTTTGTATGTCAAATAATTTTAGATCATATCTAGGCATTGAGTTAGTGCTGTTAAGAGGCTCAAGAGTGTTGATGTTTGTTTTGTTTGTTTTAGCAAGAAATTTGCTTTGTTGAATTCAAATGCAAATTATGTGGCATTAGTTAACTAGCAGTTTAAATCTGAGTTCTGTTCTTTTATCCTGAGCTGGGCTGCTTTGAGTCTTTGTGTATTCATGATTAAGAGTTCACCCACAAATTTTACTAGTTTATAAACCAATTTTGAGATGCCCTCTTTCTGGCTTGCTTTGTAGTGATGTCCCTACCTCACTTACCAGTAGCTATTGTTGCCCCAAACTCTATCTTCTGTTTTTTTCAGGTCAAAAATATTTAAGCTTATTTAGAAAAGCTTTTCACTACACATATCACTGATTGTAGCCTGCCTCCATGCTAACAGTAAAGCTATAAAATGGGAAATGTATCCCATGCTGTTCCCTTCTTTCAAATGTTGACTCTGGAATTTTCCTACTCCTTCTAGTGGCTTTGGGTAGTTTTTTTTCATACTTTCTCCAGAGTTTGTGGTTGCTATCTGTGGTAGGATCAGTCTGATAAGAACTTAACTTAGCCATATTAAAAACAAACTCCTTGTAGCAACTGATATTTTAATCTCTGTCTTCTTGACTCTTGATATCTCTCCATTTTTGAGTAGCACAAAATTGGAACCAGATATTAAGATGTGGCAATAATTGTGGTAAGTAAGACAGAAGGGGTTGAACTGGAACAATTTCAAAAGGAATACAAAGAAGGGATAGATTTGCAATACTATAAAAAAAGACAATCAATTGGATGCAAGGTGATATATTAAATTAGTAACAATTTAGTTCTTAAACTGAGTGTTAACTTCATGGATATTCATCTTATTATTATTCTTTAAAAATATTCCTTTAAAAAGAAGATATATATTTTAAGAAAAAGAAGAATACTTAAAATTAAATACATTGGATATAGCATTGAATTCCAAATTGTCTCATATTACATTTTATCCTATATATTACAAAATCCCTTAATGTTACCATAACTTATTTTGTAAATAGCATCTTAAATTCCATTAAAAATGTCCTCATACTTTAAAAAAAATCCTGAAAATACAAAGAGAAAGAAAAAGTTTCAAAAATTTCTGTTATGTAGCATGTTTAATTTCTCATAGAGGAGGAAATAATAACAGATACTTCATTTCTAGACACAAATATATTAGTGAGGAGCAGAACAAAGAGACCTAACTAAGGGAGACTTCTCAGACACAGTGAAACAGCTGGTGCCACAAAAATTTTCCTGTTTTTCCTCTAGGGAACTCAGATGCTGACCATATATGTTTTTCTAGACTAAAAATAAACATTAGGCTTATGCTTCAACTGAATATTAGTCCAGCTTGTCCTGATGGAAATCCAACTGCAGATCTAAGAGTTAGTGAGCATTAGGGAAGTGTTTCACCCATTTCTCCTGCCTCCTTGTGAATTCATTTTTAGTAGGGAGTGTATTTGTCATATTTAAGGAATTATAACTAAGAATGAAAAGTAAAAACCAAATGAACCAGATGGAAGCACATCAAATTCAGAACAGAGGAGCTGGTGGATGGGTAGCAGATGCACAAAAAACTTCCATCAGTAATGTTTCCTTTTTAAGCTGGATAGTGTGTTGAAGGGTATGCACTGGATCATTGTATATCCCTTGCACAGCTAAAATATTTTATAAAAGATTTAAACTTTCATATTATTTAAACAAGAAACTCAAAACTCTGTCAAGAAATGATTCACTCTGTCAAGATTTATTATGCACCTGCTGTGGTCAAGTCTCTGCAATAGGCATTTCTTTTCTGTGGGAAATGAAGAGATACAAGATCAGAACTTGAACACTAAAGAGGAATAGACTTAAGTACTTAAATAACTCTGACACGTGTCCTGTGTCTTATGTGCCTGGAAAGCAATGTAAACACAGAACCATAGATATTCAACAGGATGTGGTTTTTCTGGTGAGAAAGGGCTTCACGGAGCAGTTGTCAATTCACTTGGGATTTGGTGATGAGAACATTTTGCATGGAAATGGTTGAGTGTGGGAATGATTCCAAAATAGGTTCAAGATAGCATTTGCTTTTACTAGGGAGTGTATTTGTCAGAATATTTGTAAGGGCATACTGAGCAAGACTGTAGCTTGGAATACCTCTGGAAAACATCATTTTATATTGTAAAAGGTAAGGTATATGGCATGAGATGAGCTGGGCCCTCCTCCTAACTATGTCACTTATTAGAGGTGTGACATTGGGCAAGTTACTTAATCTTTGCAAAGCACACTTGATAATTAGGAATAATGGAAACATCACCCTCAATCCTCTTTTAAAAAAAAAATGATGTATGAACTCTGACATTGTAAGCTGAGATAAATGTTAATTTTATCTGTAAACAGTAGAAAAGAGGACTGGAAAAGTAGATTTGGACATTTGGTGAATTGGCCATGTGGAGATAGATTTTACAGATTTTTATGATTGATTGAAAGTGGAAGGGAAAAATTACAGATGAATGAAAGGCATTGAACCAGATTAATTGAGAGGTAAATAAACTGTGGCATGAATGATATGGGGGAAAGGAAAGGACTGGTTTGAAGGTCATGTTGAGTTGGAGATATCAACAGGATACACAGCCGAGTTGTGCAGGGAGCCTTGGGATGTGTAAGGAAAAGATCAGGACTAGAGAAAGTATCTCTCTCCTTTCATCAACCCCCCTTTCACCATAGAACTTCAGTGGCTGAGAGATATAAGTCTAAAACCAAAATGGCCATGATTGTTGAAACTACAGAACTGGTGTCAAGGGTAGAGTGAAAAGAGATTTAAGAAGAGAATACCAAAGTCACAACATGAGGAATGTTCCAGAAGGAGGGAGGCAAACTAAAAAAGAAAAAAGTAAAAGAGTAAAGAATAAAATTGGAACAGTGCTGGGGGCATGGAAGACAAAAGTGGGGAGGGAGGAATGTGAGGGGACAAAGTAGGTGTTAGAAATTGGGCAAAACATGACAGATTAATGCTAAAGATGAAGGAGTTAGGAAAAGGCATTAAATCGGGTGATTTCCATGGATTGACTTCGGTTTGGTAATATCAGTAGAATAATTCAGACTGCAAGATCCTACAGTGAAAGCAAGCATCTGAGGAAGGGTGTTTCAATCATTATTTCAAGAAGTTTCATGGTGAGGTGAAGGTCAGGGTAGCAGTGTTAATGGAAGAGGAAAGAGGTACATTAGGAAAATATCAAATAATCCAGAGTTTATTGTATTCTCTTATCCTAGCAGCATGGAGCACAGCACGGAAAATGCTTGTACAAGGAGAAATATGGTGGATTTGATGCTCAAAGGCTGGTGTCAGTGGGCCTGTTAGTAATTTTATCAGTCATCTCTTATCAGACCCATGAATCTCCGGACCTGCATGATTTTCACAAGGACACGTTTTCGATCGTCTTGAACAAATTCAAAACAAGCAGCATTGATGCAGTCTCCTGGTGACACACTATTGTTTTTCCAACTCATGTCTTATCAGGCTGTGTCAGCATTTATCCCAAGGTGGAAGAAGCCTTGTCAGACACTTTTGCTGTGAGGACAGAAACTAGCATCTCAGGAGAACTGATCTATGGAAAAGAGAAAGTTAATGAAGAAACAGACATATTTGAAAGATATTGGATCCAGTTACTTTTGCTTTTGGTGCCCAGATGAAAGATTTTAAAGTTGATGTCAACATGATTAAGATTTCCCTGGTAGTGAATTTAGCAAAAAAAATCAACAAATCTTGGCTTAAAGGAAATGTGAGCACTAGTGTCCGACTGGCATATCCAGCTCAGAGTTTTGAGCTTATCAGGGGTTATCCAGGTGGGCCTTATAATGCAATCCTATGTGTTATTGTAGGAGAGAGGCAGGGTGAGATTTAACCACACTCAGAGGAGATTGTAATGTGAAGAAAGACCAGAGAGAGATTTGAAGATGCTGACCTTGAAGTGATACAGCCACAAGCCAAGTAGTGTTGTCAACCACCAGAAGCTGGAAGAACCAGGAAACAGATTCTCCTCTAGAGCTGCTGGAAGGGAGCGTACCCCTGCTGAGACCTGGGTTTTGGACGTCTGACCTCCAGAACAGTTAGAAATAAATTTTGTTGTTTTAAGTCACCAAGTTTGTGATCAGACCTGGGAAACATACACTGAGTAACTTGTTGGGAGTCCCACATAACTAACAGAGCCAGAGCTGGGTCCCAGGCCTTTCTGATTCCAAAGTGCAGTCCCTGCTTGAGTACAGTTTAGTATTTCCAAGGTTAATGGAGAAGAAGGATAGTATGAATGGACCACTGAAGGACAAAAGGTAACTGGTTCATCCTTCATTCATTCAACCACTATTGAGCATCTACTACCGCACTTCTTTTCTTTAGAAAATCGTGTTAAATGCACCCCTTTCCTTCCTATTCTTCACCCCATTTCTTTCTACTTTGGAGTGATCTTCAAGAAAATGTAAGGAAATTTTCACATATAAACTTAACTCTCTGCCCACTTTCTCACCTAGTGCAGTTGTAAAAAGAAATAGTTGATGAATTTCAATTTACCCCTACCTTTTCGGACATCTGGCAGATGCAGTTTTAGTAGAAAATGGATTCAGCTGGAGTAGGGTCATCTTTAACATTTTGCTGAGCATACATCACAAAAGGACCTCTGATCAAAGTAGGCTAATCCCTAAAATTTAAAGCAAGTTTTAAGCAATTACTTATCTTTCAGAGCTAACCATTTCCCAAGTTACGTTTGTGGCAATCAGTCAAATAGTCTTAGATCACAGTCATTAGAAATCTGGCTCAAACATATTAAAAGGTGATAGGCCCAGGGAGGGAAAAAGGTTTGAAAATCTCTGAAATTAGAATAAATCATCTATCAGTAAGTAACATTACCACACAGGGTGGCATGCATTGCAAACTGAAGCACATTCATCACATTTATTAGTTTGGAATATATAGTTGTTTGAATAAGGTCTGACACCCTTCCACCAGCTTTTCTTTTATTCTGTCAATTGTTCATTCATTCAACAAACAGCTGTTATAAACTTGTCACGTGTCTGGTCCTTGAGAATACAAACCGTATGACCCCTGTCCTCTAGTATCAGAGGATTTGGAGGAAGGCAGACCTGGAGTTAAAGAAAGACTATAAGACAGTCTGCTGAAGGAAATGATTAACACAGTGTTTAAGACAGTTAAGGGAAAAGGGGTGGGGGAGGGATAAACTGGGAGATTGGGATTGACATACACACACTACTATATATAAAGTAGATAACTAATAAGAACTTACTGTATAGCACAGGGAACTCTACTCAGTACTCTGTAATGATCTGTATGGGAAAATAATCTAAAAAAGAGTGGATATATGTATATGTAAACTGATTCATTTTGCTGTACAGTAGAAACTAACAACATTGTATATCAACTATAATCCAATAAAAATTAATTTAAAAAATCTTTACAGATGAGGAAGTGATTAGGTTGAATCTTGAACAAAGAATAAAAATAATTGTGGCAGAAAGATGGAGAAAGATGTTTGTGTCTGACAGATGGAACATATGTAGAAGCCCAAGGAGATGAAAGACATTGTATATCTCAGAACCTCAAGTAGCTGGCATTGTCTGCCCTGTTAGAAAGTTCAGTGGGGGGAACATGTCACATGATGAGGGCTGGCTATGGAATTCCTGTTGACACTGTTGGTGGTTAGAACTGTGCTTGGCCTATGCAGGTTCTTGATAACTGCTGGGTAGACTCGGAAAAGTCCTGAGTAAGGGGCAGGAGATATAGGTTCTATACCTGGCTGCCACTGAATGTCCAGGTGTCCTTGGGAAAACTATTCAGTATCTGCTTGTGTAAGATGAAAGTGTTTGATTTTATGAGTGAATATCAAATATTATATAGTCTTCAAAATCTTTCAAACTCTATTCATTTAAAGTTAGAAACATATATATATATGTAACTTCAGTATAAAAGTTGATAAGACCACTTAAGGTAATCTTACAAATCAATAAGTAAATGATAACCAATCCCATAGAAAATGGGAAAAAATATAATTAGGCAATTCGGAGAGGGTGAACCTAAATGGTTAATAATTATACGGAAAGATTCTCAGCCTCACTTGTAATCAGGAAAATTCAAATTAAAATCACAAGATTTCATAACCATCAAATTGGTAATAAATAAAACCTGTAATATTATCAAATGTTTGAAAAAAACTTTACTAAAGGAAATTATTATACATTTCTGGTGGAGTGACTGCCTCAACACAGTGATTTTGTAAAACAATTTGTTGTGATCTAGCAAATATAAAGATACTCATGCAATGTGACTTCTAGGTATATACCCTAGAGCCATTCTTGCAGAATACCCCCAAGGAAACATTTACATGAAAGTTCTCAACAGTATTGTCTACAATAACAAAAGGTGGGATAACCTAAACACCCATCAATGTAAAAATAAATCAAGTGTGGTATCTTCATATAATGGAATATTATAGAGATAAATTGACTCAAATGAAGCTATATATATCACACAGATCTCACAGATTTAATTTGAAAGATAAAAACTTACAGAAGAATAGATTCACTATAGTGCCCACTTCAGCAGCACATATACTAAAAATTAGATTCATTATAATACTGTGTATACATATTTTTAATTTTAATTTTAATTTATTTTTTTTGAAATAAGGATACCTACATCAAGGTCATTGTGGCAATTTAATGATACTTCATATTAAGAACTTAAAAGAAGGTAATGTTCTCTCCAGTCTGTATACCAAGGATTTATAAAAATTATAATATAAAATTGTCTAAATAAAAATATTTCATCATTAGAATCTATGTATTTGCTGAGACTTTCTATTTTTTATTTATTTCAAATGTATGTGTAATTGCTCATTGAAGTGACTGTGCTGTCTCGGTCTTGGTATTGAGGGTAATTTTTTCTCATTCAGGTTAGCTTTTTCCTGGTTCTTATAATGATGAGTAATTTTCAATTGAATCCTGAATATTGTGGGAATTACATTGTAAGACTCTGCATCTTAAATATTCCATTTTATCCATTGTATATATTTTCAAACATCCCAAACAATATTATATATTGCTTTGAAATATGTGCGTTTGTATATATATATATATATGTATATAAATATATGCAAATTAGAAGCAGTGAGTGAGAATGGTGACCACCAAATTGAGGAGAGGAGTTTTATCAAGATAGAGGATCAGGGAGAGTTACACAGGGGGCTTCAATTCTATTGTTCAGGTAGGCATGGAGTATTATTATTATTATGTTAACCACCAATAGATATAAATCCTTCCACAATAAAGTAGTAACAGACAGTGAGAGGTGCTGTCATTGAGGCAGGCAGCAGGGAATGGAACCTGCCATGGATTCTCCATTCACACACTGTAACTCCTGGAAGACGAGATTTTACAGTCACATGACTAGACCATATTTATATTTTCTTTTCTTTTTTTTCTTTTTACCATTTTCTTTTTCTTTTATTGGGGTATAGTTGTTTTACAATGTTGTGTTAGTTTCTACTGTACAGCAAAGTGGAGTTCCCTGTGCTATACAGCAGGTTCTTTTTTTTTTTTTTTAACTTTGGGTTTATTTATTTTATTTATTTATTTATTTATGGCTGTGTTGGGTCTTCGTTTCTGTGCGAGGGCTTTCTCTAGTTGCGGCAAGCGGGGGCCACTCCTCATCGCGGTGCGCGGGCCTCTCATTATTGCGGCCTCTCTTGTTGCGGAGCACAGGCTCCAGACGCGCAGGCTCAGTAATTGTGGCTCACGGGCCTAGTTGCTCCGCGGCATGTGGGATCTTCCCAGACCAGGGCTCGAACCCGTGTCCCCTGCATTGGCAGGCAGATTCTCAACCACTGCGCCACCAGGGAAGCCCCTATACAGCAGGTTCTTATTAGTTGTCTACTTTATACATATTAGTATATATACGTCAATCCCAATCTCCCAATATTTTCATTCTGCTTTAGCACCCTTTGTCCTCACTGTCTTAACATATTTTTTTCCTAAAGGCATAATCTGTAAGAATCTTGGTCATCTTTTCACAATCTCTCTGTCATCCTTCAGTCCTCAGATGGCACATCACATGACTAGCCACGCTCACAGGTACAGAGGCTGCCAGCTACCTGGGTAATAAACATATACCCCACTGGATTTGGGGTGGACACCTGACCCAAATCTGGCCAATCACTGGCTATTTGGAATCAGAGCTGAGATCTAGCCCAGTCAGTCCTGTATGGACTCTTCAAAGGGAGTAGATGAGCCTCACAAAGTACTGGGTGACAATGTACCGCCTGCCGTATACAGAGGGGGCAACACAAGTCTGTCTGCTCAGTCCAGGAGGCAGAGATAAGACCCAGAGGTGTCGCAATGACAGTTTTACAGATAGTTCCTGGTCCTAGTTCCCATGCCACCAGTTGACATTCCTGAGTTCCAAGAGATAACCTTGCTTCCTTTTAATGAGTTCCCATCTCATCGTCAGCCAACTAGCTGGTTTCTGTTACTTGCACATCTTGACTGAGATTCCCAGGATACATTTTCCCAAATGCTAAAATATGTAATGTTTATAGCACAGCACTATTCCTTCTGTGAACCTTCTCTTCACGCAATTTCACATTCCTTCTGTGAGAAAAACTGTTTCAAGTTTCAAACAGTGACTCATATATATATTTTGAAGAACTTGCCTTTGAAATACGAGGACTACCTGTTCTGTTTTTACTATTATTTCTGCTTCCCTTTTAAACAAGTACATATACTTTTTTTTTTTTTTTTTACTTCATAAAATGTCATAAGAGACAGAGCTAATAATGTTTATACCTAATCTGGCAGCACAATTTGGATTGAATCAGACTCTCTCTGACTCAAAAAGTATTTTCTAAAAGCCATTAAAAACAGTAGTTAAGACGTTTTAAAAAGGAAAACAAAGAAGCAAACTCAAATTCATTATGATTCTAGAAGGATCACTCCACATTTTCCTCTAGTTTCGTGACTATAAAGCTTTCAAAATAAAAGATGTTCAGCCTGGAGATTTTTTTAACTGCTAATTTCTTCACAGATTGACCAAGAGTTCCCAGCAGGATGGAGCTCCTGGGTGAGTAATTTCCAGTTAGGTAATTTAGCTAAGGGACTGCATTCTTTGCGTGCTTCCCAGGTTCTCTGGTTCTCCATCTGCAAAGGCTCTTGTTTTCAACTCCTTGAAGTCTTTCATTCCAGCCACATTCCTGCCTTGTAGCCAGGAGGCTGGTGGAATGGTGTCACTTCTCCTGGCATGAGCTGTCAAGGTTCCACATGGCCACAAGCTGAGCACAGAGATGTGAACTCATTTGAAATGTTTATTATGTTTTATGATTTTAATTCATTTCCTGCTCCTGTAAAGTTACCAAGCTATTTGCTGGAATATGAAAGTATACAGGAGTCTTCCAGTGATGAAGTAATTAATATTTTTGGTAAAAAATTCTCAAAGTTTTCCAGTTACTCACTCATCAAAAAGGAACATTCACATTGGACGCAGAGAACTCTCAGCTCTGGCTGACAGTATTTGAACAAAATGCAGGGTTTCTGAAAGAGATTTCAAAGGACTCAGGGGTAAAAGACCCCTTGAATAAAATTCCTTTTATGAAAACTAAAAATCAAAACAAAACAAAAAGCTATTGATTTCTTTTTCTTAGTGAGATATACAGATATATGGATATCTATGTGCATATATATATATATATATATATATATAGTTTTAGCACCCTACTACTGCAGCTCTAGCACTGTCCAAGCAGTGATACAACTTAAAGATCATTCCAGATCTTCCTTTCAACCCCCTTCCTTTTATTATAAAATGTGTTAGTTTTTTATAGATATGTATAGAGAAGCAAAGAAAATAATTTCACTTCACAAGCACCTTTATTACTAGTAACAGTAAAAGGAAAGTATGTATGGGGTTAGAAAAATGCAAACATTTAACAGAAAAGTGCAAAATAAAAATTAGAAACCCCCATCCATTTCCATTCTTGCATCCCAAAAGTAACACTAGAAGTAATTTTTTATCATTGAAGAAAAAACAGTTAACACATGTGAGTAGACTGACAAAAGAGAACATTTTTTTAAAAAAGCAAACAACCTTTTAAAAAATTTAATATATCTGTGACATCTTTCCATATTACAAATTATGAACTGTTTTCATTATTATTCCTTGAAAACATGTATTAATACCTGTTTAACCTAGTCACCACTAAGGTTTCTCTCTCTTCTCCCACCCTTACCTTGAAGTCTCCTGTCAGTTCCCACATTTTTTTTTTTTTTTGAGCATCTTCAACTTGGTTGCAAATTTCAGGAGAAAGAGTTTAGTATTTGCACATTGAACATGATGTTAGCTGAAGGTTTTTGGTAGATACGCTTCATTTGAATGAGGAAGTTTCCTTTTATTCCTAGTTTGCTGGTTTTTAATACGAGTCTATTGAGACTCATATGGTGTGTTCCTTTATCCTGCTAATGTAGTGACCTATATTTATCAATTTTTGAATACTAGCCTCATCTTGCAAAGATTCCTGACAGAAACCATATTGATCATGATATATTATCCCTCTTAAAGAGTATTGGATTTGATTTATTACAATTTTGTTTAAGATTTTTGCTTATGTTCAAGAGAAATTTTAGCCTGCAATTTTTCTTGCAATGTTCTTGTCAGTTTTACTATCCAGGCCATGCAAACCTCAAAAATGAACTGGGCAGTTTTATATCCAATTCTATTTTCTGGTAGAGTTTATATAACATTTGTGTTATTTCTTCTTTAAATTTTTGAAAAATGTACCAGTGAAGCTATTTATATCAGGAATTGTGTTTGTGAAAAAAAATTTGTTAATTTTCCATTCAAAGTATTTAATAGTATAGGAATATTCATATTTATTATTTATTCTCATTCAGTTCCTTTGTTTTTCAAGTGATTTGTCCATTTCTTCTACATTATAAAGTTTATTCATATAAAGTTGTAGATAATCGTGGTAAATTGAATTATGGCCCCAATTATTCTTCTGCCTCTGTGCATTCACTTGTGTTTTGGTTTTTTTTTTTTTTGAATTTTTGAATTTTATTTTATTTATTTTTTATACAGCAGGTTCTTATTAGTTATCTATTTTATACATATTAGTGTATATATGTCAATCCCAATCTCCCAGTTCATCCCACCACCCCTCCACCCCGCCACCTTCCCCCTGTGCCCTCACTTGTCATGGCCTCCTGGCTGAGCACAGCCCAGTCAGCTGAAATCCAGCAGACCCCACAGACATATGAGAAACAAGAAAGTATTATAGTTTTAAGACACTGAGATTTGGGATGAATTATTTTACAGTAGTCAACCAATAATATAAAGTCCTGTAATTAGTTTTGCAAATGTATGTGAAATGGATAATTTATCTTTTTCTTGATCAGTCTTGCTAGAGATTTAACAAGTTCATTGATCTTAAAAAACATTTTTTTTTCTATGTGTGCCTGCTTTCTATATCTTAGATCCTTTGCTCTTATTGCCTTCCTTCTACTTTCTATGGGTTTAACTTAATGCTTTTCTTAATTGAAATATTGCTTCTATTCATCCTTCCAGAGTAGAACTCTTATTACATGCATGTCAGACTTTTTTGTTGGGTCCTAAATGCCTCTTATATTATTTTTCCTTCATGCATAAATGTGTATTCTTTCTGAAGACATGTCTTCCAGTTCACTCGCCCTTTGCCCTGCTGTTTATGAAATTTCATTATAGCCATCTAATAAATTGTTAGTTTCAGTCTTATATTTATCTGCTCTCAAATTTCCATTTGGCAATTTTGATGGATTCTGAGTCTCTACTGGAATTGCCCAAATTTTCTCTATCTTCTTGACATAACCCTAATTATTTTAAATATTCTGCCTAAAAATTCCAGTATATGAATTATCTATGGATCTGTTTCTATTTACTTATATTCTCCTTTATTTCCATTTTGTTATTCTGTATTTTGGTATATTTCATATTTTTGATTAGATGCTAGACAAGTGAGTAAAAATTATAGTGGTTCCTTCAAAAATGCTTTGTTTTCTGAGAAAGGTAGGTAGAGGTCTAGTGGATCACCTTGGTCTTGTTGAAGTTTGTTTTGGGTTTTGGTAGGCATGGGCTATTTCAATATTGACCTTTTTTTCCTAGAGCATAGTCCTTCTGAGGTCTCAAGATAAAACGAGTTGTTTACCAAACCCACTGTGGTGGGTAGAATAATACCCCCTCAAATATATCCATGCTCTAATTTCCAGAAACTGTGAATACATTAGGTTATATTGAAATGATAAGTAAGTTTGCAGATGGAATTAAGTTTGACAATCAACAGACCTTGGTATGGAGAGAATATCCTGAATTATCTGTGTGAACCCAATGAAACGACAAGAATTCTCATTAGTGGAAGAGAGAGGTAGAAGAAAGAGATGGAAGTGGGAGGAAGATTTGAGCAGCCGTTGATGGCTCTGAAGATGGAAGGGGGTCATGGGCCAAGGAATACAGACAGCCTCTGGAAACTGGAAAAGACAAGAAGATGGACCCTCCCCTGGAACATCTGGGAAGAAATGCTGCCCTTCTGACTATTTGGTTTTAGCTCACTGAGACACATTTTAGACCTCTGACTTCTGGAACTGTAAGATAATAAATTTGTCTTGTTTTAAGTTTGTGGTCAATTATTACAGTAGCAATAGGAAACTAATACCCATTGCTAAGGACTAAACTCTTTCCTCCCAAAATTATATGTTGAAGCCCTAACCCCAGTGTGATGGTATTTGGAGATAATGCCTTTGGGAGGTAATTAGATTTAGATGAAGTCATGAAGGTGGGGCCCTTATAAGAAGCGACACCAGAGAGCTTACTTCCTCTCCCTCTGCCATGTGAGGACACAGTGAGAAGGCAGCTGTCTGCAGACCTGAAGGAGAAGCCTCACCATGAAGCTGATCGTGCTAGCACGCTGACCATGGATTTCCATCCTCCAGAACTGTGAGAACACAAATTCCTTGTTTAAGCCATCCAGTTGGTGGTATTTTGCTATAGCAGCCTGAGAAGACTAGGAAATGAATAAAGTTAGATGGACTCAATTTCTCATTCCTCAGCATCAGGAAGCTGTTGAAATCTCTGCTCAGCACTTTAGCCTTCCAAATTCCGTTCTGCAGGGGTTTTCTTGGAATCTTACCATGTACACATATATATACATCTTAGGAGTCTGCTTTTAGCTTATCAGCATCCCCCACCAGAGTGGTACATTTGTTACAGTTGATGAACCTACATTGGCACATGTTATCATCTGAAGTCCATATTTTTCAATGATGTTTACTCTTGATGTTGTACATTCTATGGGTTTAGACAAAATACATAACGGCATGTATCCCCATTATATTATCATGCAGAGTCTGTTAGAGTTCACTGCCCTAAAAATCCTCTGTTCTCCACTTATCCATACCCTCTCCCACAACCTCTGGCAACCACTGATCTTTTTACACTCTCCACAGTTTTGCCTTTTCTAGAATGTCATACAGTTGGGAATCATACAGTATTTAGCCTTTTCAAATTGGCTTGTTTCACTTAATAATATGAACTTAAGTTTCTTACATAAGTTTTCATGGCTTGAAATTAGTACTGTATAATATTCCATTGTCTGGATGTACCCTCCTTGGGTTCAATAGAATGAATAGAATGTTTGCTATAATGGCTCACAGAACTCAGGGAAATAATTACATACCGATTTATTATAACAGAGGATGGGATACATAAGGTGAGGTTTAGATGTATCCTGAGCACAGGAGCTTCTGTCCCTATGAAGGTGGTGTTTGCCACCCTCCTGGCACATGCATCTGTTCACTAAGCCAGAAGTTCTCCAATCCCTGTAGTTAAGAGATTTTTGTGTAGGCTTCATCATGTAGGCATGATCAATTATTAACTCAATCTCCAGCCTTTTTCCCCTCCCTGGAGGGTGGGGGAGGGGTGCGGCTGAAAGTTCCAAGCTTCTAATCATGGCTTGGTCTTTCTTGGGACCAACCTCTATCCTGAAGTTATCCAGGAGCTTGCCAAGAGATGTTCCCATCACACAGAAAATTCCAAGGGGTTTAAGAGACCAAAGAGTAGAATAAAAGATACTCCTAACACCTCTATCTTTTAAGAAATTACAAAAGCTTTAGGAACTCTGGCCAGGAGCCAGGGACAAAGACTAAAATATATATTTCTTTTATATTACAATATCACAATCACAGATTGGAGATGTGAAATTCTTGCTCTATTGGTTATAGAATTTGAGAATCTCACCCCAGCATGACTCTTTTCTTATACTATTAGAAATTGCAAACATATCCTAATGCACCTCCTGCAAGGTTTTATTTTAATTGAATGCATACATTTCCTAATGTACTTTGAAAACCTTCCGGATTGGTTGTAATTCCGTGTAACTCCATAGGATACTACAGTAAATTTTCATTCTCAAATCACGTTCCTGGTTTTGAATGGGTTATTTCTTTTAAAGATTTATTTCACTGGCCCTTTTGATTAAGATTTTAAAATAATCTTCCCCATTCTGTAAGACCCCAAGCTAATTTCCAAATAGCAATGAAATTGCTAGACTTAGAAGCTAACATCTTTCAAAAGCAGGAATGTACTTTCACCATTCTAGGTGTTCGGGAGAAGAAATGCTTTTCTAGACAAGTGAGAGAGGTGGGGAGAAGATTGGTTTTTAACTAAAAGCCATTTTGTTGTAGTGAAGAAAGGTGAAAAAGATGGTGGCAAAAAAGAGCAAGATCCAAAATGTTAAAGAAAAGACCTACAGTAGTTTTTTAACTAGGTCTTTCTAGTCTAGTCTAGTCTTTTAACTAGGTCTTTTCTAACATATTCAAAAATGAAATTCCATAAAAGGCAATAAATAAAATGTTACTTTTGTGAATATAAATATGAACCATAAAAGAACACAAAAATGGAGAAATAGCATGTATATAAGGCACCTGAGATCCATAAAACACATGAAAACTTCGATAAAAATGAATTTTTGTATATTGAAACATGACACTGATATATATGCATGTCTATCCCTTACATCTAGTGAAAATTTAAAAATAAAAGCCTTAGTGATACATAACTTAATTGTAACTAATTTGAAAATTATTTTTACTCTAGAATAAAATAAATTTTATATCAAGAAAAAAACATACCCCCATTAAATCCATTTTGAAACACTAGAGAAGACAATGTCTAATCTATGATATTCATATAACAGGTCTTTTTCTGGCAGTGAATCTTTTTGATTTAGTTTGAAGAGAGAATAACTGTCCTTGGCATAGACAAGAAAAATTCTCTGTGGTGTTCTGGAAACATAAGAGCAGCATCCTTACTCCCCAATGGTGTTTAATACCGTAATTATAAAGGATGTCTTTTATTTTGAGAAACCCATTTTTCCTTAGTAAAACAACTGCGTAACTATATTCACTTTGAATTAAGCTACTCTAAACCTCCATACATTTTCCCACACTCTCCATTACAACCGGAGAGAATTCATTTCCACTCCATTACATAATCTTGTGTCTCTGTGTTTTTAAATCTTAATCCTTTCAAATAGTCACTTTTATGTGGTTTGCAGCTCAGATCGCTCTTTCTTCATTTCAGATTCTTGCTGAAATCAATTTGATATTTTTATTTTGTCCTTTCTAGTTTGCTACAAGTAGTGATAAAAGCATTTGATCTAGGTTTCATTACCTTCCTTTCTTGCAGTTATTACGTGTTACAATTAGTATCCAATGGTTAATTTATTTAACTCATAAAAATCATTTTTGAGACATACTACATATCAAGCACTTTGCTTGGTGTTGGATATACTTTTTTTTTTAGAGGCACGGAGAATGAAAGCTATTTAGAAACATAGGAAAAAGAATTTCATATGGTATTTAATACATTCATTTGATAAATTCATTTACATTACCCTTTGGATGATATAAGATATAGAGGAACTAAAAATTCTAATTTAATATTTTTTCTTCATCTATAAAAAAGCTTTAAAATGGTAAAAGAGGGATAAATTGTTTTAACCCCAAATAAGTAGTATTTTAAGGCATAATCTCTCATTTCTGATCAAGCCAAATCTTTACTGTAGCCAAGTATCTCTAATTCCATCTTGTGGCTATGAAGTATTTTATAGTTTTTAATAACATGCCAGTAAATTTTATTTTTAAATGAACACAGATTCTTGCCTAACACTTCTGAGTAGTATTTAAATTGGGAATTAAAATAATATTAAATTTAATTCCATATTAAATATTCAGCAAAGCATCAACAGTCTGAGTATACACCATGTAGTAACTGTGTCAAAAATAAGAACATAAAAATAAAGCATAATGTTGAGACAAACTGCCCCAGAATCAGACATGGATTTTCCTTCACTGAGTATGGATTTTCCTTCACTACTTAGAAGCTTCTTGGTCTAGTCACTTCACATCTTGGTGACTCTATAAATTCACTTTTAAATGTTGAATACAACAATATGTATATCAGAGGATTGATATGAGGATTAAATGAATTAATGTATATAAATCATGGTGCCTATGTGAGTTGAGTAAACCCTAAATAAATGTCAGCCATCATTATTACCATTATTGTTCTGAGCATTGATAGGTCATTACCTTTACCCATCACTTTCTCATTTCTAATTTTCATAGTCTTGTTTTGTTGAAATATAGTTGTTGGGTCAGCTTTTTATCCCCCTAAGGCTTTAAAAAATTTCTAGATTTATCAACAAGTTATAGAGAGATACTATGCTGAAGGACCAACACATTTCAGCTTCTCCAACACTCACAGGGCAACGGATTTTAAAATTACATTGCTATAACAACATGAAAACCTTAATTTTTTCTACCCAGAGAGAGGTACATATGGAGAAGGAACTCATCTTAGGATATCCAGTGAAGGGATGTCCATCCAGCATTCTGCAAGGCAGTTCTCAAGACATGTTCTCCTAAGTATCTGCAGATGATCATTCTCTTCCTTCCACAAACCCCTCTCTTCTATAAACAGAGAAATTTAGCAAGTTACCAGTACCACAGACGACCTAGGTTTTTCACCATCTCATGGCTACCAACACACTCTTTGGGATCAGAGGAACCTCTTAGGCTTCAATTCCACCAACCAAGATAGGACTCAGGGAAGCCCCTGCTCACACAGGGTAAGTTGAGTGGAAATGTGTGCCTAGTCTTGGAAATGCATTTCTCATAAAAATATCACACGCGAGGCTTTGTTTACTAAATTGCACTGTCAACGTTACACGCCATGCACAACACCAGGTTTATAGTTGTTTCAGACTAATCTGAGGACCCAGTCAGTATTTATCACATCGTTTCTAAGGAGAAATGAGTTCCTCTGCCAGAGAAGCACCTAAAAAATTAACTGTTTGAAAACACAGTCTCTTCTTGCATCAGGGTCTCTTTTGTCTTCAATCCCATATTCCAAAATCAGATATTTAGAAGTATCTGCACCTGTGCCACTCTGCAGCCCAAACTTTGCTTTTCTAGAAATCTGATATAAAACTGTAAATAATATCATGAAGAATCATTATTAGTTTTCCTGTAAAATTATAAGGAAAAAGTAAAGAGAGAGATGCTTGTATCCACTGCAGAAACTTTGCTTTCCTCCTCACCTCTACTCATTGATGACTATGGTACATTTCTCCATGCATTAAAAGCATTACATATGCAAACGTGCTGAGAATCTTACCTGTCCAAGCTTTGACACTTTACTATTGCTTCCCTTTCAAGTAAAAGTTTAATTTATCTTTTAAATATAACAACAGAATTGTCTTCACGAAGGTGTAATCTGAGCAGGGCCCTGCGCTCAGAAGGGCCCCATGTTTGGTTTAAAGCTTTGCTTTTGTGGTCTTGAAATTCTCAATTTTATCTTTGAACTCGTCTTTCGTAAGTGAAGTATGATAAGACGTTGGAGCTCACATCTGGTAGAGGATAAACACTCAGTGTACGTGTCCAGGGATTCTGGATGCCCCATTCCAGTATAGCACTTGCAAGGTGCCAAGAGCACAGAATTCCAGTGGACCCAAAATGTGTGGGAGCTCAGTGTGAGTCAAAGAAAGTACAAAGTAAGTGTGGTATGTCTGCAACTGAGTAGGCAGAAACACTGACAGCTGGGAGACACCGAGCTTTTGGTTCAGACCAGAACTTGTTTTGAATCCATAAAGAAGGCAATGCATTCTAAGAAACACAAGTGGCCACGGAATCCTAATACGTTCATTTTTCCTCGTGTTACTTCCCTATATTAGCTAACCACCTAGAGATGGAGCAACCCACAGTCCCTTTTCCTCTAGGTCCTTCCTGACTCACCAGTAAACCAAAGGTAGAGAATTTGGGTAGAATGTGTGCTTGTCAAGAAGTGCTATAAAAACAGCTGAGTTAATTTTGAGCTGCATTCTCACCATTCTGATAAGAATGCAATACATATGCATGTACACGCTATGGAATAGGGATTGTGACATTTTGACGATTCCACATACCAGTTAAATGCTCTAAAAATATGCAAAGAAAGCTGGCCTTGCACAATATAAAGATGAACTAAAAAATTCATACTAATAATTTAAATTTTTAATTTTTCTTTACTTTCAGTGACTTTAACTAGCAAACAAAGCACTGTGGCAAGTCAAGAGAGAAATCACAGAAGGGAAATCTTTATACATCAGTACCCTAATGACACTTTTTTCCTGTTTGGGAACAAGGGGCCCCCTACTTTTTTATTTTGCGCTGGACCTCACAAGCAGGGTAGTCAGTTCTGACTAATAATGTATGTTTCAAACAGAATTATAATGGGTGTCTCTACTTCATTGCCCTCCAGAAAATTAATCATATAAAAGTTGTGAATGTAGCTTCAATTACACATAAAGAACCATTCATCGTTATTCAGTAAAAACCTGAAATTTGGCTTTTTTCATTGTATTGATTTGGTCTTTTTAACCTCCATAGTGCATTTGTTTGATTCCTTCATCACCACACCCCCCAGTATGTGATTTCAAAGCACATTACAATATTCATCAAAATATGCTACATCTTATTTTCTTTGTTCTTGTTATTGGGAGAGGAAATGCGGTGGGATCCAGGAGGGAATTAAACTACAGATGGCTGTCTTCTTCCCAGAGTCCATCCATACCTGCTTTCCAGAAAGTGCCCAGCAGGCGGGATGCTGTTTTAATACCAGCGCAGAAGGCAGACAGCACATACCTAGTATCAACCATTGTGCATCAGTGATGCATTTGTGTGGATGTGCAATTTCTTTGTTCCAGATTCCAAGAATTCCATTAAATTAAAAGGTTTATCCCTTTCCCCTGCCTATTTCTTCTGGCCTCAGGTGACCTCAAACCAAATCCTTTAGAATTCTTGAATCTGCAGACTTCAATCTGCAGATACTTACTCCCAACCCATAACTCTACGTTCTCCTACATCCCCATCTCTCTAAATGCGAAACCTCGTCCTCTGACTCAGCGACTCAACCTGGCTTCAAAGCTCTCCAGCTTTGTCCTGAGACCTATCTGAGGTCAGCTTTGCCCTTAGAACTGGAGGAAATCATCTAACCCTACAGGCCAATACTTATCCCAGGAGTAAATTTAGGTACCACTTGTCTCTAAGGTGAACTACAGGGAGGGAAATGATGTACTGAACCAGGTGAGGGTGAAAGTAAGGTAGAGCAAGAAGGAAGATGGAAGCGATTAAGGGCGTCTTTTAATAATTTGCTCCATGTCATTCAGTCACTCAAGTATAATATTTATTGGGTGACTACAATGTTGTAAATTCTAGGAACATCATGGTGAGGAGATGAAAAACAAAAATGTCTTTGTGGGATGTACAGTTTAATTCTATCAGACATTCAAATTGAAGATACAGTACATTGTGTGCATTTGTTTTCAAACTTGTACTTCTACTCCATACATGTGGGAAAGAGTGAACATAAGAAATAAAACCAAACCCAAACAAAACAAAACAAAAAGTCATAGAACTGAGACATAAAGCTGATTATGTGAATTTCTCCTTGGAGGACCTCGCGAGAAAAGGAGAGATTTAAGTACCAATTTTAAGAAAGGATTTGCTTCATGATTCCATTTGGGGGAATAGTTGAAAAAGGCTAATGGTAAGCTTTCAGTAGCATTTAAAAGAACCATGACAGCATCCTTAAAAAAAACCAAAAAAACAAAAAACAGAAAACACCTCTCATCACAGTCATTAATTATTACTTTGGCTTCTCAGGATCCAAGCTCCTTGTGGAATCCCTCATTATGCAAGTTTTGGTGGAATCAATATGAGTATTTTCAATGCCTTTGAAGGAGGCCTTTGTGTACAGAAAAGATTATTCAGAAGACAATCTTTTTAAAAAGAATTAATATTTAATTATTAAAAATCCAAATCCCCAAAACTAACCCATCTTTAAATTTTAACTTCAAATTATGAATCTTATTATTTCATTTATTAATCAACGAATTTTTGGCTAACAGTTTTTAAAGGAGTCTGTGGTAACTCTTTGGTCTTATTTATAAATTTGATTCATCATGTTCGTTGAAACAATTTTAACTAAATTTATAAATTTAACATTGCTGATTTTCTTTTTAGGCACTACTTTTTGAGAGAAAAATCAAATACTATGGTAAATTTTACAATCTAATGAATTGAACATAAATATTAAAGTAACTTCTCAGACAAATTGATTCAGAGCCTGGGTCTAAGTTTTGCTGCAAGGGAAAGGCTTTCTAAGAAATTCAAAGACTGCAACTTAGTACAGGCATTTTGCAGCAGGAAGAAATGATTAGAGAATCATTTTAGACTGGATTTTTAAGATTCTTGTTAAGGAGACAGCAAGACTGGATAAACAGTGATTAAGGGCCTGAGGCATTTCACCAGGCTGAAGTCAGCTGAGCTGTTGTGAGAAGAGGTTGTTGAGCTAATTAATGTCTATCAGAAAATTGTTCAAGCATTTAACCATGTAGGTTAATAAGTATCTCCCAGAAGGGGCTCTTGATCACATCACACCACAAAGTTCTGCCTCATCCCGGGATTGGAACAATTCTCTTTCTCAAGATAGTGATTCTTAAATGAACATGCATGCTTCAATGTCATAGTAAATTTCCACTGAAAATTTCAACCAAATAAATTACCTAATTAAACAGGTTTTAATTTGAATTACTCTATCACAGCATATTATCTTTGATACAAATATTTAACATGCTGAATTGCACAGAATCCATCTTAACACGAAAGGGCTAATACTATCCATTTGATTCCCCTAAATGTTTCCTTAGAAGATTAGATCTTCCCAGGGTTAAAATGTACTTATGCACTAGAGAGGCACTAAGCCTGCTGCTGACTTGGGTTAGTTACTGACCAGAGATCTCAGCTAAGTCTGAGGTGTGGGGCCTTTACATGAACAGGATTTTCCCCCCATAATAGTAATACTTGCTGAGTCCTTTTTTATAGTCACTATGTCCAAATCTTTGAGAGGTTTGCTCTCCTCATTCACATGGCCCATGTCTCCAAATTTAAAACTTAGAATTACCTAATTCTTCCATCTACCAGTGAAGGTTTGAAAGCTCCACTAAGACTATGGCTAACTTTGTTAAATGGAGCTCCATTTCTTTGGCTCTTATATATTGAACGATTTTCTAATAGAGCCTTTTCATGGTCCAGCCTGGAGGTATCTGGCAGCACTACAGGAGAAGCCATGGTGCTGGAGGCACAGACGGGGTGGTGGCCACGATCTTGTCCTGTATGCAGTGGTGATGACTGTGGCATCCACACCAGTGCACTCCTATGGCATGGCTTTGCAACAGTTCCTGCCAACTAGCTTTCTTTGATTCCTCATCATTTTTCAAGTCTGGTTCTCCATCTCAGTAGTTCCTAATAGACTAGCAATATATTAAGTTTACGCTTAACTGTTTGCAGTCAAGAACTCTGATATGTAAAATTTCACTTGAAGTAGAAAAGTTTAATGAAACCTTAGTGGATAACATTTGGGTTTAGTGTTTAGCGACACAATAACAATTTGTACCTAGGTATTTCTTTAAGTCACATTCTAACTAAAGTGCCACTTTAAAGCATTTCATTTTATTTATTTATTTTTATTGAGGAATAGTTGTTTTACAATGTTGTGTTAGTTTCTACTGTACAGCGAAGTGGAGTTCCCTGTGCTATACAGCAGGCTCTTATTAGTTACCAATTTTATACACATTAGCGTATATATGTCAATCCCAATCTCCCAATTCATCCCACCTCGCCCCCCCTCCACTGCTTTACCCCCTTGGTCTCCATAAGTTTCTTCTCTACATCCATGCTTTATCTGCTTTTAGTATAAAGCATTTTATACTAAATAGTTTATCTGTTGCTTTGATAAAAATTAATATAAATATGTATAAAACCTGGAATATGCAAAGCAAATTATTGAAGGTAATTATCTTTGTGTGATGGAATTAGAGATGGCTTCTTTTCTTGTGTGTATTTTCCAATTTCCTAAGATAAATATTTACGACCTAGGTAGTTTTTAATATTTTAAAGTTGTAGAAAATAGTGTTTGTAAGTTGAATATTGCTATTGCTTTTGTTATTGCTATTGCTTTTTAAATAAATGCTTGTAAGTGTCAACTGTTGAGGACAGTACCCAAATGATAGACACAATACTTAGGAGAATTTAATTGGCATCTCTAGGGCAACCATGGAAATTCAAATATATTTAACTTAAGGAACCATGACAAAACCTCATAAGACTCTTCTGTAAAACTGTGCAATAATAAATTGCCTTGTTCCATTATTTCAGGTTAAGTCAAATCTATTCTGTGTTTTTAGACAATGATAATCTTGTTTCTTAATTATATGTGTGTACTTACAAAAACTATCAGAAATAGCACAGTATAAGAAAAATAATACTTACTTTAACCTGTATTTCATTGCTCAACCAACTCTTAAGCTTCTGGTTCATTATTATTACCTGAGTGTAGTATTCTTGGAAATTTAATTTGAGAAATGAACGTTAGAGAGGAAAACAGACATATGTAGGGACATCGATAAACCAAGTGTGAGTGATAACACTGTAAAATATTTCAGGAAAACAAGACTACTAAAAAAACACTTAAAGCTATAAATTTATCTCTAATCCCTGCTTTAGCTGCATTCCATACACTTTAATATGTCAAATATTCATTAGCATTTAGTTCAAAACCTTTTCTAATTTCAATTACAATTTCCTATTTGACTTATGGATTATATAGACTTCAGGCAGCTGAATAAATTGGAAAACATACCATCAACAGAAAAACCAGCTGTCATTTTTTTCCCCAAATAATTCTGAGCTTAAGGAAATTTTAACTGATAGTCCAAGAGGATTTAACTTGGCATCTGAAAAAGTAATTCATTAGTTTTCTGGAACAATAAAAGAAGCAAAAATAGCCAACGATTCTCCACTTTTCCATAACTGTCAATTTTACACGTCTGTTTTAAAATAAGAGCTTCTGGGTGTTACTTCCCCAGCATTGGAGTTATCTGGACACCTGTGTTCTGCTTCCAGCTCTGGACTGGCTGACTTTGTGACCTGGGACAAGCCACTTCCTCGCTCTTGGTCTCTGCTTCCTCTGCTAGAAGATCCCCTACTTTCCATTGTCACCTGGAGCATACATCTTACAGTGTAGTGTTGTAGGATTTCCTGACAATAGGTGACATGCAAGTTCAGGTTCAGTGATGTGGAGACAAGGAGAATTATCCAAGTCCTTGTAGCTTTCCTTGCACCCAAGGGAGCAGCCTGTCCAAATGACCCCCCACCCCCATGGAGGCTTCCCCACTCCCATGAGGAGCCCACGTTTTAGGGAAAACCAGCTGAGGCTTATTGGTCAGGGAGTCATGGCAGCAATGGACCTGGTAGCTGGTAGGGTGTGAGAATCTTTAGTTAAGACACTTCCCTCAGATGCCAGGGGCCTGGGCATAGACACAGTCCTGGGTGTGGTCAGCCCAGAGCTGATCCTGTTTGCCTTCTGGCCAGACATATCAATAATTTCAGCAGGGATGGAGATTACAGACTGCAAAGCAAGGAATTTGCACATTTGATATTTTAAGCATTTGTAACATGAAAGTGACCATAACCAATCAGAATAAAAGGTCAGTTTTGTAATTCCTTTTCTGAATACAGAAATGAGTAATGTGTTTTTTTTTTTTAATAAACATTTTATTTTAGGAGAGTTTTAGATTTACAGAAAAAATGGGCAGATAGTACAGAGTTCCTATGCACCCCACACACAGTGTCCCCTACTATTAGCATCTCACATTAATGTGGTACATTTGTCACAATTATTGAACCAATATGGATATACAGTTGACTCTTGAACAACATGGTTTGAACTCTGCAGGTCTGCTTATACATAGATTTTTTTCAATAAATATAGTACCTGTATTTTCATTTTACAGATCTTTAAATTAAGTGTGTGGAAAAGTTTGTGTTTGATTAGTGATCACAAACGTGGAATCTGAAAAAACTAGGGTTTGAGTCCTGCTTTTATCCAAACTGTTTCAGCTTCCTGCCCTTGGGTTAGTCATTTATCAATTCCTTTCTTTTTGAGACAGAGATAGCAGTACGTGGCTTTTTCACTGTGTGGGAGGCGGCATCCCTAACCCTTGCTTCGTTCAAGGGTCATTTATATTCTTATTAACTCAAGTCCATACTTTCTCAGATTCCCTTAGTTTTGATTCTGTTCATTTTTATGTTTTATTCTTTGTGTTTATTTTTCCACTTTAGGTTTCACCCAGGACAGCACATTACACTTAGTTGTCATGGCTCCTTAGAGCCTCAGTTGATTAGGCTTTATGATGAAGTTGAAGATATCCTTGCTTGGAAGCAGGCATCCTTGAGGTCCCCTCCAGCTCCAAAAGCTGTGATTTTATCTAAAAGCAACTTGTGGGAACATGGTTCTCTGAGAGCAGCCTCAGCTTGACGATGATAGTGCATGCATAATTCTCAAGGTGGCTTTAGGCCACAGATGAAAATGATACTCCAACAGCATCCCAAGTCTTGAAGATCTTAGGAGATGTTAGGGGCATGCAAGCCAGACACACAACTTGGAAACAGTCGACACAAAGAAAACAAGGATGACCTTCTCTCATGACACTTTGTTTTGCATGTTCTACCATCCTTCAACGCTGCAGAGAACTTTTATCACATTAAAATTAGGCAGCTGGGTAAGACAGTCATGTTGACACAGATGAACCTTGCATCTGAATGTATTTTTTCTAAAGTATATGTTTTTATTATCATTGCTGGCTATCTGAAATATTTGTAATGAGAACCATCTCCAGTCGAACGTTGCTGGTATTACACACTGCGTAATAAGTTGAAAAGACTGTGCTTGCATATGTATGAAAGACAGGGCATGTTTGTGCTGTTTCCTCTTGGTGATCTGTAGGTAGAGAAGATGCTGATTGTGAAAAAACATTCAAAGGGTTATGGGTCCCTACAAGGATTTGTTTTACAAAATAGGCACAGATCAAAAGAATATCAGTGTAATTTTGCAAAACTGCAGTCTATATTCTGGGATCCTTGAGTTAGAAAGTATGAGTGAATGTAAAATGGCATGTATGTCGGACTGCCTCTGATTCATAACATATGCTTTTCAAGATAAGAATTTATGTATCTATAGACACACACCCAAATATGTGTGTGTACCTGTGTGTCTGTCTATAGGTACAGTTTTGTTTGTTGTTTGTTCTAATGACCATTTATTGAACACTCAGCTGTGCCCAGCACTGTGCGAAATGTATGATATGAGTTATCTTTCTTAAGCTTCCCCACAGCCCTGAGGGGTGGTTATCACTCCCTCTCACTGATGTCAGTATATTACTTATTATCTCAGATCTAGACTAGATGGAGACTAGATCAAAGCCTAAAGCCAGTTAAATGACTACCTGGGCTTTTATCAAACAGGTGACATAATGCTTCTAGAACGGGGGTTCTTAACACTGGGTGTATGTCCTGAGTTTACACAAGACTCTCCAAGGTCGGCACAGGCACAGATAGGTGTATGGAATCAGTGTCCTAATCCTTGACTCTTCCTTATGAATTCTTTCCTGAAACTGAGGTGCCCAAGAAAGCATAGCCTGTTGAGGCATCTTGAAGGTTCTCCTTTGCCATCCCCACCCCTTTCACAACAGTGCTTATCTACGCCTGCTATAAAGGCACACTTCCATCCATCTCAGATCTCCTGGATCTGAGTTGTCAGCTATTTTCTTTTCTTCAGTGTTTACACTGATGTGTGTCTATGGTTTTACCAGATACTGTTTTGTTCTTTCTAACTTTGTTGGACAATTTTTCCTAACAGAGAATGAATAGGATCGATAATTCTAGGAAGTGTTTAAAGCATTTGCCTCTTAAAATCACTATGCTTCCATTTTTCTTGTTCTTTTCCTTTTCCACACTGAAAACAGAAAAGAAAAAAAAAAATTCATGCTGCATGAGATTTGGATCCCAACCAATCTGGTGACCATTTCCTGCCCCCAAATCAGGAGAGCCTTCTTGGGGACATGTCACCCCCTTCCTAACTGGTTAGTCCAGCCTAGAACACAGTGGTTCCACATTAGAAACTATAAGAATTTTTAAAACTTTTTAGCAACTCCTAAAAGGCATTTTTTTGGTTTTTAATTTTCTGCTATAGGACCGATCATTCTTAAAAGGAATAAATACTTTTTAAAAAGTATTTTTAGAACATAATCAAAATAAACAGAAATCAAAATAAACAAAATACCTTATGTGTATTCTAGGATTCATTCAGTGCTTCCCTTACATTCTCTGTGCTGTGTGCTGCTAACATCAGAACTGTACCCACCCCCAGCCTAAGCAGACCCCCTTTTTTAAAAGAACAATCAATACAGTACACTTTCAATCTTTCAGGTTCTTATCTCACTCTGGCTCCCTCAAAAATAATATGTTAGAAGGGTAATTAATATTTGGAATTGTAGTTGAAGGGATCAAAATAAGTACAGAGACTACTGACAACCTGACACAAGTTAACTGGGTCAGCACAAGAAGCGAAAATTAAGTAACTTGACCACAGTAAAAATAAAATAAAAGCAAAACGTGTTTCATTTCACAGGCATTAAAAATCCATGCTTCTGATACAAAGCCATCTTAACAGAAAGCAAAATTGAGAAAATCACAAGACTAGGTGTTCATCATACAAACATTTTCATTTCAGTTTTATGTCATAGTCTTTAGAAGATGAACGACTTTCCACCAGGATGAAAAGTGTTTGCAGAAATAGACACCATGTCTCTTTCTTGGCATTATGAATGATGGTGAAAACTGACGGTGCACTGAAGCCTAATTATTCTCTGGAAACCATGGTTGGAAGCAGCTTGAATTGGTACCAAAACAAGCATTAGAAACCCTGCAGGTGTCTCTTCAAATGGAACCTTCATTTTCCAAGCAATTAATGCTGATTCAAGCCAATAGGCCAATAACAAGGGGCCGCACCTAGAGACGCTTGCTGCCTCATACAACTGCTTCTGCTAGAGCAGCTCAGACACAAATCCTGAACAAGACAGCTCCTGGGGAGCACGAGCAGCACAGAGGGGCCATAATCCTGCTCTCTGTGAGAGTCTGGGGGTCAAACAGTGACAATTATTTATTCTGATAATTAACTCCTGGTTCCCAGGAAAGACCAGGACCCTCTTCCGCTGCAGCCTCTCTTCAGGCATAACTCACACATACACACACTCATGATGATTATGATAATAACAATAATAATAATAGATATTACCGAAAACCACTAAAGGAAAAATAAGAGCAAACAGCAGCCCATTGACAGCCAACATCAGGTGTCGTATGACTAGAAGAATGAGATTAGACCGTATAGATCACATCTCAATTCAACTCATTTTCTGATTTGAGAACCTAACACCCACATAAGGTAAGGTTTCTATTTCTGGTTGAATCTTAACAACAGCAACAAAAATCTATGACTCATTCATCAACAAGTATTTATCAGTCCCGTAATTTGCATTTGATTATTATGCAGTTCTGGAAGACAACATAACAGTGATCAAGACAGACGTGCCTCGTGGTGTTTACAGTAGTGGGAGTGAGAGACAGTCTCCGGTTACACAAGTCGATGCATGGTATGTGTACGCTGATAAAACCTAATAATGTTCAGTATGTCCATGGTGTTGTGTGCTACGGCTAAAAAGGAGTTGTGTAGGAGCCGAGGTGTGCTGATGTGGAGGTCAGGTATGGGGTTGCTCAAATGTCCCCCTTGGACAAGTGGACCCTTGAACACAAATCTAAGGGAAGTAAAGCAATAACTGCTCCCACAACTGGGGACAGAGCCGTCCAGGCCAAGGGCGTGGCGAGGCTGGGGGCCTGGAGGCATGATGGCCAGACTATCTGAATAGTAAGTATGTGGAAGCAGAGAGAACAGGGGTGAGGGCAGATGTGGGAGAAGGAGTCAAGGGGTAGAAGAAGGTGATAGGAATTGGGAGGAAGATAGATAACGTAACCTTGTAAAGACCTCAGCTTTTCATGTGGTGAAGTAGAAGCCAGCCATGGCAGGTCTATGAGTGCAGGCACGGCAGGACCCAGCACCTCATGCCCCAAGCATTAAGACCATGGAAGCATTATAACGTGGAGACACCCGATGCAAATAGGAACGAAGTACTGACCCCTAGAGGTAGATCCAAGTTTTGTTTGACTTGAATCTCATAATGTCTGAATGCGTGGGATTTCTATAAGAAAAAAGGATATGCAGTTAGGAATAAAAATTAGGTATAAAAGTGATTTTCTTAGAACCTAAAAGAAATCACAACAAATTTCAAAAAATTTTTTTTAAATAACACAAAAGAGTTTTGAAAACATTGCCTTCTTAATTAAGTGCCTGATACACCTCTGTTAATCTTTTTGGGAGGCGGGCAGGAGTGGGAGGGCAATATTTTTGACTGAGTACTTTTCATCACCTCTTTATATGACAATTTAGGAACATTTTTTTCTGTGGAGAGAATTAAAAGATAAATTAGTCACTTCTCTATTTTATGAATTGAATGGTGTCCCCCCAAAAAGATTATGTTGAATTCCTAATACCCAGTATTTCAAAATGGGATCTGATTTGGAAATAGGATTGTTGCAAGTATAATTAGTTAAATTAAGATGAGGTAATACTGGAATAGGGTGGACCCTTAAGCCAGTATGAGGGGTATCCAAGCGAAGACACAAAAACACAGGGATAAGACCATGTGAAGGGGGAGACAGAGATTGGAGAGATGCTGCTCCAAGCCGAGGAACATTTGGGGCTACCAGATGCTAGAAGAGTCCAGAGAGAAAATCTTGCCCCAGAGGTTTCAGAGGGAGCGTGACCCTGCCAACACTGTGATTTTGGACTTCTGGAATTTCTCCAAAGATGTGAGACAATAAGTTTTTATTGTTTTAAGTCACCCAGTTTGTGGTACTTTGTTATGGCAGCCCTTGGGAATTTATTTATCTAGTATGATTAATCAAAGTTTCTTTTTCTATTACAGAGATTTTAGGAAACATACTTTTTAGCTTTGCAACTCGTTAATGTTAACATGATGAAAATGTATACTATTGTGTTGAATTTGAGAAAACCTCTATCAAGTTTCCCTCATATTGACCTGTTACAGATGATTTCATGTGATTTCTGTGTGTATGTATGCGTATACATGTATTTTTTTAAACACACTACATTATTGAAAATTTTTGACATGAAAAACTTCTGTTTTGACCAGGTATCAATGAGAAACAAATCCTTCGTTTAAAATTCTGCATGTCTGATGACGGGAAGGATTTTACGCAGATTAACTCCAGCCTCTGTGGACTTCAAGTCTTGTTTCCTTTCCTTTTTTTACTTTTTCATAGTGCCAGGGACATGATTTACATTCACATTGCAGTACAACCTTTGGTCAGGCATGTTCATAACGAGATGCTTGGTAAGTTGGTGCAGTGGATGGTGGAAGAATTCCTGAGAGCCATTTCTGCCCTTGGAATAGCTGCAACATCTTGCCTTTACCCAGGAAATAGTCGACTGAGAACCATAATAAACACACAGCGCCAAACTCAAACTATAGGTACCTCAGCTTAATTTGCCCTTAACTACATCCCAAAAATGTCTTTGGACATTACAATACTTCTCACCAGTAGGTGGAATATGAAAGAGGATAAATTAAAGTGGAAAGAGGCAGCAGTCTTGACCAATCGGAAGTAAATATCTTACATTAACAACTTGTACAGGAGCATATGAACCATACTTTTTGTTATAGTTCTGTCCAGGGCCTTGGAAGGTCCCTTGTGCAAGTGAGAGTTGGTGTATCTTATGTCTCATTAGCTTAGTGGTAAATTTGCTTTTGTGTCTCCTACTTGCTGTTAGGGACCTGCCAAGCGTGATGGTTAATTTTGTGAGTCAACTTGATTGGGCAAAGGGATGCCCAGATAGCTGGTAAAATTATTTCTGGGTTTATCTGTGAGGGTGTTTCTGCAAGAGATTAGCATTTGAATCAATGACTTAGTAAAGAAGATCATCTTCCCCAGTGCAGGTAGGCATCGTCCAATCTGATGAGGTCCTGAAAAGAACACAAAGGTGGAGAAAGGTTAAATCCTTTTTTTTTTTTTAAGATTTTTTTGATGTGGACCATTTTTAAAGTCTTTATTGAATTTGTTACAATATTGCTTCTGTTTTATGTTTTAGTTTTTTGGCTGCGAGGCATGTGGGATCTTAGCTCCCCGACCAGGGATCGAACCCACACCTCCTGCATTGGAAGGCTAAGTCTTAACCACTGGACCTCCGGGGAAGTCCCAAGGTTAAATTCTTGCTTTTCTTCTGAGCTGAGACATCCATCTTCTCCTGCCCTTGGGCGTCAGAGCTCCTTGTTCTCAGGCCTTTGGACTATGAGACTTACACCAATTTCCCCCACACCCCAGTTTCCAGACCTTTAGTCTCAGACTGGGAGTTACACCATCAGTTGGGACTTGGACTGCCTTATACTATCAGCATTCCGAATTCTCGAGGTTGCATGGCATAAGTCAGCTTCCATAATGATTTAGGTCAATTCCCATAATAAATCTCTTCTTAAATATCTCTACATATGCTATTGGTTCTGTTTCTCTAGAGAACCCTGATCAATACACTCAGTCTTGTAGATTTGCCTTGTCTTTCAACTTGGCACAATGTTCCTCAAAACACGGTGTGTGTAAGAGTCACTGCCCAGGGTTATATCTATGAGACACGTATTTTGTAAATAATGTAAGGGATGTTTTAAGGTAGTCATCAGAAGATAACCCCCATTTCATGTAGGTGAAACTCCACAGCTAGTCCCTTCTAAAATCAGATATTTCTACAATTAAGCAGTAGAATATGTCCTCTAAAAAGAATGATATTAGATATACACATTTAAAAATAAGACTCAGAAAAGGGGAAATCCTCACTTACTGATATTAGAAGAAGGCGACTGACCTTTGCCTATCTTTGTCTTTTAAGTGATAAAGCCTCGTAAGAGGGAGCACTTTCTCAAATCCTTTTACTGGATAAATAAAGGCTGGATAGTCAACATTAAAGATCAGATTATTCATTGAAAAAGTTACATTTTTATGATATGTGAAAGCAACTGTCTCTATTTAGTATTTATAACACTATAATACTATAAGAAATGTTTTAGTCTAAAATGTCTTGTGTTAAATGAGGAATTAAACAATGTAAGTAATTCACCCAAGGTCACATAGTGAGGTTCTTTTTTTAATATCTGCTAATGGTAACAAACAAACAAAAAATAATAATTTCAGAAATTATATAGTTCCCAGCAATTACCAAAATGCATCCTTGATCAGTGAGAAAACTCATATTCTGCAGCTCAAATTCAGCCATATGCTCGTGGGACCTGTAATTATAGTGACTCATCCTTGAAAAAGCTATTGTGAGTAGTCACTGTTCCTACAATAGTGCATTGGTTTTTGCTTATAAAATTCCCCCAAAGTTAAACCAACTTAGAGATGATGAATCTGGTGCGGAAATTATTACATCAGGGAAGTCCATAGACAAAGTGTTTCAACACAATGGGTTTTACGTTTTTCTCGACGTTTTTTCTCTTAAGATTTTTCTCCTGCTCTTCCTCCAACCTCGTTGTTTACTTACACGACCTTTCTGTTCAGTTGAAATCATGGGTTTCATTATTTCTATTGTGACTTTACTGCGGATAAAATACAATACAGTTACTGGATTCTTAAAAGACCGCAGAAACAAATCTGATTCAAACTCTTAATTTTAGAGATTAGGGCACTAAAACAACAGAAATGTCTTCCTCAAAATCACATTCAGGGGGACCTCCTCCCTGGTGGCACAGTGGTTAAGAATCCGCCTGCCAAAGTAGGGAACACGGGTTCGATCCCTGATCTGGGAAGATCCCACATGCCACGGAGTAGCTAAGCCTATGCACCACAACTACTGAGCCTGCGCTCTAGAGCCTGAGAGCCACAACTACTGAAGGCCACGCACCTAGAGCCCGTGCTCCACAACAAAGAAAAGCCACCACAATGAGAAGCCCGCGCACCTCAATGAAGAGTAGCCCTCGCTCACTGCAACTAGAGAAAACCGACGCACAGCAACGAAGACCCAATACAGCCAAAAATAAAATAAATAAAAAATAAAATAAATTTATAAAAAAAAATTTTAAAAAGAATCACGTTTAGGGAATATGAACTAGGACTTAAATGACCTGATATTTATCCTGATCTCTCCCATGTGTTACGTTGCTCTTCAGTGTCAGACAGATAAGTCAGTCTTCCTAAAACTTTGGTTTCATGCTGTTGTCCTTATTTCCTGCAGAATAAAATTTGGACTTCTAAGCCTGGCATTCAAGACTCACCCCAGTTTGGTTGAAGTTATTGCACTAAACTAATCATATTCACCGTTAGTCCTCTGCATAGTATGCTACTGAAGTCAGTTTGATCTTTTCCTGTTCACAGAACACACCCTGCTATCTGTGCTAGGTAACAAAATAGGTCAGAAAGATCTATAAGACTGATGAGAATGCCACATAAGCAAGATGTTAAAGCAAAGAATTTTACTATTACATCAGTTAACAGGGAAGAGTAAGTTCATAAAGTCGAAAAATCAATGGGCTCTGACTCAGAGAGCCCTACAGTGTTGTAAAACAGAAAATTGAGAGGTAGAAAGAAAATATTATTTAAACGGGCTGGCATCAACATGTCATCAGTTATAAAAGCCAAGTGGCCCCAGGATGGAGGTAAATTCTAAAGGAGAGTGTCAAGATCAACCTTCAAAATTCTGAATAAAAAGTGGAAATATGCACGAAGTTAACTCTTCATAAAGATGTGTAGATCTGCATTCAAGTCATCAGATAGAACTGAATGAGATGGGTAAGAACATGAATTCTAGAAAGGGAGACAAAGATAAAGACCCAGGTCCAGGCTCTGATAACAAAGTGCCACTTGTTGACAACAAGACTATGGCAGTTGAAACAAAGACAGTGGCACTTTTAACTCTGGTCTTCTTAGTCCTATGTAGTCAAAATTGGCAGGTATTTCCTGATGGGCAAAGAAAGACAATAATTTTTTCCCCAATACTTCTGGGTAGCCAGTGGTCACAGCAGAAGTTTGAAGCAAAAAAATCTAAATGCACACATACACACACTTAAAGGCAGCTGTGCACCAACCATTTCCCCTTCTCCCTCTCTATCCAAGTTCTACCTTCTTTTGTTGTTTGAGGTGAGGGGATACATGTACAGTATTATTTTGCGCACATGTTCATCCTTCTGGTTTCGTCATTGATATCTGCATTGTTTTAAGATCATTCACATAGTTCCTTCAGAGAGGAGATTCAAAAGGAAAACTAAAAACTATAAAAAGCAAGACCCAAGTTCAATTTATTTAAGTGTGCTGGTATTTGGTTTCAAAAACAAAGTAGAGCTCTTCCAAGTTTATCGGTATTGAAAAAATATATAATTTGGGGAGATTTCCATCACCCCTGTATGTATACTCATCTCAATCACAGAGAAATGAGGTAAAGCCAGAAACTTAAAAGCAGGGCTCTACACATAGACTGTTTTAAATAAAATTATTGCTAAGGGTCAGAAGAACACGAAAGAGCAGGAAGAGAAGAACAAGAGACATTTATTAGAAATATTCATAAAATAGACAGAGTACCAATAAAATGTATTACCTCTAGTTTAAAGGAAACCATAAGTAAAACCTCATGCTAAGACATGGCTACCTAAACTGTCTTTTGAAGTGGAAAAAAAATGGGGAGGTATTAATTAGATCTCAGTAGTATTTGTTGGAAAAAGCGTCATAAATTTTTCATATCAACAGTGCATTATATTTGTTGTATAAAAACAGTGGCTATATTCTGTTCAATACACAGAGATACTTATATTTTAAATATTAAAAAGTAACTGAGATACTTAGGATAATGAATAAACCCCAAAATTCTTAGGGATCACTATGATGTTAATTTTTAGTTTTCTGCTAAGAGTTAGAATTTAAGAAAGCAACCAGTTCCCGCAGAGTTATAAAACCACATTCATTTGTAAGGTGAGACTTCCCTTGTTTGTCTTTGCACAGGAGTTGTATCCGACTGACTCGCAGCATTATTCATGCTCTCTCCAGCCAGCACTACAGAAGGATGGCCTTTTGCCCTCAGGCCAAGCTCAGCTCAGGCAAAATTAGTATGTACAAGACGAGCACATCAATTTGGGGCAAGAGGCTGAATAGAATATGAAAGGAAGGCACATGCTGAGGTACCTGCTTCAAACTGTCTGGACTCCTGTCCTTCCAAGGGTATTTGCCAGACATGTGGAAGTATTAACCGAACTAAGATTTACTGTCTCGTCTCTCCTCGCTGTCTGCTGTACACTTCTTCCATGAGGCAAATCTGTTTTCTGCCTTCAGTCTGTCTGATGACCAAAAGAGAAGGGAAGAAGAAGCAAGAAGAGAGCCAAAAGCTCTACACAGGTTTTTAATCAAAGGGAAATAGCCATTCCTGGTTGGATCCAAATACAGAAACTTTTAAGAGAAAAAAAAAAATAACTGCTATCTTTACAATCTCTCTCGCTAGACTTTATTTGTAGTCCTTTGAAGAGACTCTATTTCCTTATTTGCCAAACTGGCCTATTTTAAGGGCTCTTTCTTGAGTCCCTAAAAGAACAGAATGTCCTGTTCATTTACATACAGTAAACAGATGTTTCCTCCAAACAGCACGAAGTTGGGAAATAATTCTGAAACTCAATCCATTCACTGAAGCTTTGAAAAACCTGGCTAAAAAGAATCCCCAAAGGATGAACTGCCAGTTGTTTATATGAGCAGATTATGTTATAAAAACATGTTTATGAAAGACCATTCATCTTTTGTTTCCTGCATACTGAGCTTCAGTTTAACTACAATTTCAGAGACAAGCATTATGGGCTTCTATTATTTATCTATTTGTGTTGTGATAAAACTGGGATTCATAAACAGACTGGCAGTATACATGTCAAACTTACTTTATTGTCTTGGTTCAGTTCTAGTTCGGAAGTTGAAAATAAAATCTTAAAGAGAAATATTGTCTTCCAGAAGTCATTGTCTAATCTTCATTCATCTGGCAGAGATCATTTCCTCTCTGTGTCTTTCATTCTGTAAATTAGGAAGAAGAAAAAGAATTCTTCCAACTGTTCTGGGATTGTTTTTTTCATTCCCATCAATTATCTTGGCCAGTCAGCCATGTGAGTATTCTCTAAATCCCAGATGGAACAATAGTTTGTACCTTGATGTTGAACATTAACAGATCCTAAAGTAGTAAGCAGCAATGGACATAAAATATAGAGTATATGGAATAATTGCTCAGGTCTCTGTAGGTTTTGTTTTGTTTTTAACAACTTAGCAAACTAGGTTGTGCAAAGTCTAGCAAACCTAGAAGTGCAAACTAATTGTAAAACGGAGCAAGCATCCTGAAACTACCTTCCCCACCCCGCATCTGATCCCATATCAGAGGAAGAAGACAAATCCTGGAATAATCCTAAAATGAGATCCCTAGCCGAAGTACGTTTTGGATTTTCAGGTGGTTTCCCAAGACGGTCTCAATTCTAGAAATTATCTGATACTTAGTTGTTTCACCAAGAGGGAGGTTAGTACTTGCTTTATCGGTGAGGCATTGAAGATTAAAAATGTAGAATAAAAAACCCAACCTTGGACACAGCCAAAAAGTAAATAACCTGTAAATAACCCTAGTGCCAGCACTGCTTGAGATCTATGAGAAGACATCACTTCACTTTTCCCAAGCTACAGAAGAAAGGCTAGAATATTCTGAGGTGAAAAGTCTATTGTCACATTGCTTTTATTAAAATGAGATTACTTTACAGACATTTATTAAGCACCTACTATGTTTCTAATACTATTCTAGCTGCTGGGAATATAGACACAATCAAAACACAAATTCTTTACTTTCTAGCTGGGGTGAGACAAACAATAAACAATAAAATATAAGATATGTTAAATGGTAATAAGTGCTCAGGAAGAAAAAATACATCAAGGAAGTGGTATATAAAATGTCAGTGGGTAACACTTGAGACAGGGTGGATTGGGAGGCTTCCCTGAATGGGGGATTTTGAGTACAGCCTGAGTCCTCCCCAACGTGAAAGGGCTCTGTGGATGTTAACACGAGAGTGTTCCATACAGAGGAAAGCAGGGGGAGAGGAAGGGCCCTGGAGTGCTCAAGTGACAGTAAGACGGTGCGGCGGCCGCAAAAACACCATGGTTGGATTTCCTGCTGTGGTGGCAATAGTTGGCTTCAGCCCCAGCTTTCATTCCCCCTGGATTCCCGCCATGTTCACACTGAAGTCACACTTTCCATAGGCTGCTCCCAGCCAATGACTGACCACGGTGAGGGCACGAGTGCAGGCCCCGACCTGTGGGATGGGGACTCCTTTCATTATACTTTGAGAACTTTGAGGACTTGTGAGGATTCCCCATCAGCCTGGCCAAAACTTTCTTAGACTGACTCAGAGTCTGACACTATTCTAACCCAATTCTCTTTCCTCTCCTGTATCAGACCTGCAGCATGGTGTGAAAACTCTGCCTACCTACTCCTGCTTCCTCCCCTTAATTCTCAGGCATTTTGAGAACTGCAGAATTCTCTGCAGACCCATATCAACACTGTCCAAACCCCTGCACGAAGAGATTTGACCAAACCCTAGCATGACTTCTAGCAGCATAAGGTGTGTCTCTAGGATAACCCCAGCCCCCTACTAAAATGCCTGCCTGAGAAGACTCAACACTGCCAGGAACATTTACTATTTGTTCTAGCCAACAGCTGATGATAGGTCCAGATCACCCTTTCTTAGATTTACTGGAAAGGGCTTACAGTTGTGACTATGTATCTTGTACAACTCAGAAGCATCTTTCTCAAGGACATGAAAGCCATTCCTTTGCAATGTTATCATCAAAAAATAGGACCTCTGCCTCCCAGGTTCTGTGGGGTGATAGATTCTTAACTTCAATAATTGCCGGCCAACAAACACAGCTGGCCTAATCACATTTACACTGACCAACCCTTTGTGATTTTTCACTTCTCTGACTCTCTTGAGCACCTGCTCTCCTCTCTCTTTTACTCTCCCTTTAAAATCTAAGCAGAATTAGAGACACAGACATAGAGAACAAATGTATGGATACCAAGCGGGAAAGGGGTGGGTGGGAGGAACTTGGAGATTGGGATTGACACATATACACTACTGATACTATGTATAAGATAGACAACTGATGGGAACATACTGTATAGCACAGGGAACTCTACTTAATGCACTGTAGTGTCCTAAATGGAGGGAATATATGTATATGTATGGCTGCTTCATTTTGCTGTGCAGTGGAAGTTAACACAACATTGTAAAGCAACTATATTTCAATAAAAAGTAATTTAAAAAAATGTTCAAAAACCCCTGTACAAATCTGAATGGAGCTCATCTATTTTCCCTACTGCCAGCAGTTACTGAATAAAATCTGTTTTCATCACTTTAATTAATGTGCTTATCTTTGACAATCTCCACCAATAAATCTCTCGTCCATCTTATTCCATCTTGAAGTCTTCTTCTAGAAGAAACTAAACTAACACAGGAGCCCAGTGTGGCTGGAGTCTCTAAAAGTGGGCTAGGGATGGACGGATGAAGCCAAGGAAGCAGCAGTGGATCAGGTCATGGTTAGAACTGAAACCTTTTATTTTGAGTGAGATGATGATGAAATAAAGAGTTTTGAGTAGAGAAGTGAAATGAACTGTTTCTATTATTTTTAATATTCTTCCTAGATGTGGACCAGTTTTTAAGCCTTTATTGAATTTGTTACAATATTGCTTCTGTTTTATGTTTTGGTTTTTTGGCCGCAAAGCATGTGGGATCTTAGCTCCCGACGAGGGATCAAACCCACACCTCCTGCATTGGAAGGGGAGGTCTTACCCACTGGGCCACCAGGGAAGTCCCTGTCTTTTAAAAAAAAAAAAACAAAACAGGGTTTGTCTGGCTGCTCAGGGGAGGCAAGACCAGGAGTCCCAGGGGATGCTACAGTAATAATCAACAGGAGGGGTGTCTTGTATCAGGGTGGTATCGGTGGGGGTGAGGGAGGATGATCAAACTCCGGATATATTTTCAAAGCAGAACTAAAAATATTTGCTGATGGAACAATTGTGGGTTTTAGAAGTAAAAGAAAGGCCAATTGAGAAAATAAGGCCATCAATTTGAGCATCTAAAGGAATGAAGTTATGAGTAAGTCTGCAAGAGGATGTGTTTTGGAGCAGAATATCAGGAACACAGTTTGAGCCATGATATGTATATGTATATATGGTTAAAAAGTATCTGAAAGTATTATCTCTTAGTTGCACATGAAGATTTCCAGTTGAGGAAATGAAGAGATAAGTGAGAGAAGAAGTAAAACGTTCTCAGTAATGCAAATAACCAAGGGAGAATAGCTAAAATAACATGTTATTTGATCTCAGTTAACAATTGAAATTTAGCTCCAGATGAAGATCACTGAATTTGCAATTTGGTAACATGTTGTTCTGATGGGGATCCCAAAGCATGAGCAATGGGTACATTCTGTCTGGACTCCAAATAGTCTCTCTGTTCAAACTCCAAAGATTTATAATCACAAACATCAATACCTCCTTCAGCACAAATTAACTTGTCAGGATGGTTCATTTTAAGCAATATCTCAAAATCTCATTAAGTTCAATGTTAATTTTTTGGTATCTTTATTTATATAGTTTATTTTCTCAAAAAGTTATTTTATAATACTTTTGATGTCACCCTGTAATCTATAATTGAATCCCTCACTTATGCATCCTTGAATGTTTCTTTATCAACCCACCCTCAAATTCTTAGCTTAGAGTTAAGATGTATTGCCAGTAAAGTGTCTCCAACCTTCACCTTGGCATAATACTGGGCGTCATTCGTTCCTCCATATCTCAAAAAAGTAATTTATTCACTTGATCTGGAATATACAAATTACAAAACTTTATTTTATGAGGTATTACCTCACACCAGTTAGAATGGGCATCATCAGAAAATCTACAAACAACAAATGCTGGAGAGGGTGTGGAGAAAAGGGAACCCTCTTGCACTGTTGGTGGGAACGTAAATTGATACAGCCACTATGGAGAACAGTACGGAGGGTCCTTAAAAAACTAAAAATAGAATTACCATATGACCCAGCAATCCCACTACTGGGCATATACCCAGAGAAAACCATAATTCAAAAAGACAAATGCACCCCAATGTTCATTGCAGCTCTATTTACAATAGCCAGGTCATGGAAGCAACCTAAATGCCCATCGACAGATGAATGGATAAAGAAGTTGTGGTACATATATACAATGGAATATTACTCAGCCATAAAAAGGAATGAAATTGAGTCATTTGTTGAGACGTGGATGGATCTAGAGACTGTCATGCAGAGTGAAGTAAGTCAGAAAGAGAAAAACAAATATCATATATTAACACATGTATGTGGAACCTAGAAAAATGGTACAGTTGAATCGGGTTGCAGGGCAGAAGTTGAGACACAGATGTAGAGAACAAACGTATAGACACCAAGGGAGGAAAACTGTGGTGGGGTGGGGATGGTGGTGTGCTGAATTGGGCAATTGGGATTGACATGTATACAGTGATGTGTATAAAATTGATGACTGATTAAAAAGAAAAAAAGAAAAATTACAAATACAACTACATTGGAACAGTAAAAAAAACAAAAACAAAACTTTATTTTAAAGCTTATTCCTCCTATCTAAAATAAAAAGAATAATAAAGTCAACAGTTCTCTTAACTACTTTAGAAATGGATTCTACTGAATAGAATATTATTCCACATAGCCCATGGCTTATTTTATTGTCAGAAAGAGGTCACTCTTCTTTTAACTGCCCGCTATTAATTGTTATTTGATTTGTAACAGTATGATATTTAATAAGGGATTTGAAGTTAGAGACATTGGTTAAAATATTGGTCTACCACTTTTGAATAACATTTCATAAACTTCAGTTAAGATGGAATATCAAAACTGTGAAGTTTGTTCAACATAATTCATGGCTAGTGCTGAAGGTAGAGGACCCTCACCAACCCAGCTGAAGAAAAACAGTAGCTAAGGCAATGAGCATAAAGCAGCATCAAGGAAGACTTAACTCTTACAGCTGCAGCCTACGCCACAATAACTTAGACATTGGAGGTGAAACTTTGAGCAGTATCTGTAAACCCAGAGAGCCAGACTGTGAACCTGAAGAAACAAGATAGAGAAAGCTCCACTGATGTGCTGATAAGCTGCAGTGAGGTAAGGTTAGCACCATAAACAATCAAGGAAGGAGAGGGAAGAAAATCTGGGTGAGTGCTCTGTGGCCTCATGGTCAGGGAGAAGAAGACTCTGGATTACAGATGATACAACATCTGAAGGAGCATCCAGGGGTATTTCCTACGAGATTTCAGTGTGTGAGTCAGTATAAGTCCTCTCATACTTCTCATAACAAAATAGTCATCAAGATATACACACTATTATATATAAAAGAGATAACCAACAAGGACCTACTGTATGGCACAGAGAACTATACTCAATATTTTGTAAAAACCAATTAGGGAAAAGAATCTGAAAAAGAATGTATATATATATATATATATATATATATATATATATGAAACTGAATCACTTTCCTGTACACCTGAAACTAATACAACACTGTAAGTCAACTATGCTTCAAAAAAATAAATAAATAGAGAGAGCTATTTAACAAGATCAATTAAAACTAAAATATGCAATTCCTCATCTAGGAATTTATTCTAGATGTGCAATAATAGGACACTGATTAAGTGCATTATGACATAATAGATACATAACGTGCAGTAGAATATAATACAATAGTTAAAAAGAATGTGAAAAATCTTGTATTTCATAATCAATATTTCATAATAACTGTAAATGGAGTGTAACTTTTAAAATTGTATAAAATTTTTTAAAAAATTTAAAAAGAAAAAAATAAATAAAGACTTCCCATAAGAGGATAGTCACAAATGAGTTAAAATGAATACAATAACAATAAGTGATGAATAGCAACATTTACAGTTATTGGTTATAATAATGTATATGTTTAATTCTTACAATAACTAGTTTACCAGTAAAACAACACATACCATATTAAAAAAAAAAATTGTGGAAAGTCCCATATGGTTCAAGTGGAGAAAGTAAGCCATGGTGTAATACAGTCTGGAGAGAAAAGCAAGGGCCAGTGAGACAGAAATTTTAGGCCATATTAAAAATTTTGGAAACTATTAATTGACTTTTACCCAAGGAAGGTTTAAGTTCAGATTTAAACTTTTAAAATTTACTGGAAGTAAAGGTAAAAAAAATTTACTGGAGCTGGGAAAAAATTGATGCAAAGAGATTAGTTAGAGGTTATCACAATATTTTAGGCAACACAGGATGGTGGCCTGGACTGGGTAAGAGGATTAGGGTTAGAAAGAAGTAGGTGTATTTGATTTGCAAATATTTTCTCCCATTCTGAGGGATGTCTTTTCATCTTGTTTATGGTTTCCTTTGCTGTGTAAAAGATTTTAAGTTTAATTAGGTCCCAATTGTTTATTTTTTTTAAATTTTCATTACTCTAGGAGGTGGGTCAAAGAAGATCTAGCTGTGACAATGGACAAAGGATTAATCTTCAAAACATATAAATAGCTCATGGAGCTCAATATCAAAAAAACAAACAGCCCAATTAAAAAATGGGCAGAAGCTTTTGTGTCCAGGAGTCCCACTGGGTCCTGCTTGATTTCAGTAGGGGTTCAGAGCCAGGCATTTTACATGCATTCATTCTCTCAACAAAACCGAGTGCTAACCCTGACTCTGTTCTGCAGATGGGTAACAGGTTCAGAGAGCAGTGTGTCTGACAGGGTCTTGGTGTTCCAACCGGGTGTCAGGCCTGAGCCTCTGAGGTGGGAGAGCTGAGTTCAGGACATTGGTCCACCAGAGACCTCATGGCCCCACATAATATCAAACGGGAAAAACTCTCCCAGAGATCTCCATCCCAATGCTAAGACCCAGCTCCACTCAATGACCAGCAAGCTACAGTGCTAGACACCTATGCCAAACAACTAGCAAGACAGGAACACAACAGAACCCACTGGCAGAGAGGCTGTCTAAAATCACAATAAGATCACAGATGCCACAAAACACACCACCGGATGCCGTCCTGCCCACCAGAAAGAAAAGATCCAGCCTCATTCTCCAGAACACAAGCACCAGTCCCCTCCACCAGGAAGCCTACACACCCACTGAACCCACCTTAGCCACTGGGGGCAGACACCAAAATCAACGGGAATTACACACCTGCAGCCTGAGAAAAGGAGACCCCAAACAGTAAGTTAAGAAAAATGAGAAGTCAGAGAAACACAGCAGATAAAGGAGCAAGGTAAAAACACACCAGCCCAAACAAATGAAGGGAAAATAGTCAGTCTACCTGGAAAAGAATTCAGAGTAGTGATAGTAAAGATGATCCAAAACCTTGGAAATAGAATGGGGAAAATACAAGAAACAATTAACAGGGACCTAGAAGAACTAAACAGCAAACAAACAATGATGAACAGCACAATAAATGAAATTAAAATTTCTCCAGAAGGAATCAATAGCAGAATAACTGAGGCAGAAAAACGGATAAGTGACCTGGAAGATAAAATAGTGGAAATAACTACCACAGAGCAGAATAAAGAAAAAAGAATGAAAAGAATTGAGGACAGTCTCAGAGACCTCTGGGACAACATTAAATGCACCAACAGTCGAATTATAGGGGTCCCAGAAGAAGAAGAGAAAAAAAAAAGGGACTGAGAAAATACTTGAAGAGATTATAGTGGAAAACTTCCCTAATATGGGAAAGGAAATAGTCAATCAAGTCGAGGAAGCACAAAGAGTCCCATACACGATAAACCCAAGGAGAAACACACCAAGACATATTAATCAAACTACCATAAATTAAGTTCAAAGAAAAAATATTAAAAGCAACAAGGGAAAAGCAACAAATAACATACAAGGGAATCCCCATAAGGTTAACAGCTGATCTTTCAGCAAAAACTCTGCAAGCCAGAAGGCAGTGGCAGGACATATTTAAAGTGATGAAAGGGAAAAACCTTCAACCAAGATTATTCTGTCCAGCACGGATCTCGTTCAGATTCGATGGAGAAATAGAAACCTTTACAGACAAGCAAAAGCTAAGAGAATTCAGCACCACCAAACCAACTCTACAACAAATGCTAAAGGAACTTCTCTAGGCAGGAAACACAAGAGAAGAAAAAGACCTATAATAACAAACCCAAAACAATTAAGAAAATGGTAATAGGAACATACATATCGATAACTACCTTAAATGTAAATGGATTAAATGCTCCAACCAATAGACGTAGACTGGCTGAATGGATACAAAAACAAGACCCATACATATGCTGTCTGCGAGAGACCCACTTCAGACCTAGGGACACATACAGACTGAAAGTGAGGGGATGGAAAAAGATATTCCATGCAAATGGAAATCAAAGGAAAGCTGGAGTAGCAATTCTCATATCAGACAAAACAGACTTTAAAATAAAGACTCTTACAAGAGACAAAGAAGGACACTACATACTGATCAAGGGATCAATCCAAGAAGAAGATATAACAATTGTAAATATTTATGCACCCAACATAGGAGCACCTCAATACATAGGGCAAAGGCTAACAGCCGCAAAAGGGGAAATTGACAGTAACACAATCATAGTAGGGGACTTTAACACCCCACTTTCACCAATGGACAGATCATCCAAAATGAAAATAAATAAGGAAACACAAGCTTTAAATCATACATTAAACAAGATGGACTTAATTGATATGTATAGGACATTCCACCAAAAAACAACAGAATACACTTTCTTCTCAAGTGCTCATGGAACATTCTCCAGGATAGATCATATCTTGGGTCACAAATCAAGCCTTGGTAATTTAAGAAAATTGAAATTGTATCGAGTATCTTTTCCGACCACAATGCTATGAGACTAGATATCAATTACAGGGGAAAAAATCTGTAAAAATTACAAACACATGGAGGCTAAACAATACACTACTAAATAACCAAGAGATCACTGAAGAAATCAAAGAGGAACTCAAAAAATACCTAGAAACAAATAACAATGAAAACACGACGACCCAAAAAATATGGGATGCAGCAAAAGCACTTCTAAGAGGGAGGTTTATAGCAATACAATCTTACCTCAAGAAACAAGGAAAATCTCAAATAAACAAACTAACCTTACACCTAAAGCAATTGGAGAAAGAAGGAAAAAAACCCCCAAAGTTAGCAGAAGGAAAGGAATCATAAAGATCAGATCTGAAATAAATGAAAAAGAAATGAAGGAAACAATAGCAAAGATCAATAAAAAGCTGGTTCTTTGAGAAGATAAACAAAATTGATAAACCATTAGCCAGATGCATCAAGGAAAAAAGGGGGAAGACTCAAATCAATAGAATTAGAAGTGAAAGAAGAGAAGTAACAACTGACACTGCAGAAATACAAAGGATCATGAGAGATTACTACAAGAAACTGTATGCCAATAAAATGGACAACCTGGAAGAAATGGACAAATTCTTAGAAAAGCACAACCCTACGAGACTGAACTAGGTATTAATAGAAAATATAAACAGACCAATCACAGCACTGAAATTGAAATTATGACATAAAATCTTCCAACAAACAAAAGCCAAGGACCAGAATGATTCACAGGCAAATTCTATCAAACATTTAGAGAAGAGCTAAAAACTATCCTTCTCAAACTCTTCCAAAATATAGCAGAGGGAAGAACACTCCCAAACTCATTCTACGAGGCCACCATCACCGGGATACCAAAAGGAGACAACGATGTCACAAAAAAAGAGAACTGCAGGCAATATCACTGATGAACATAGATGTAAAATTCCTCAAGAAAATACAAGGAAACAGAACCCAACAGCACCTTAAAAGGATCCTACACCATGATCAACTGGGGTTTAACACAGGAGTGCATATCAATATATGCATATCAATATATGCATATCAATCATTGTGATAAACCATATTAACAAATTGAAGGAGAAAAACCATATGATCATTTCAATACATGCAGAAAAAGATGTCGACAAAATTCAACACACATTTATGACAAAAACCCTTGAGAAAGTAGGCATAAAGGGATCTTACCTCAACATAATAAAGGCCATATATGACAAACCCACAGACAACATCATTCTCAATGGTGAAAAACTGAAACCATTTCCACTAAGATCAGGAACAAGACAAGGTTGCCCACTCTCACCACTATTATTCAACATACTTTTGGAAGTTTTAGCCATAGCAATCAGACATGAAAAACAAATAAAAGAAATCCAAATCAGAAAAGAAGAAGTAAAACTGTCACTGTTTGAAGATGACATGATACTATACACAGAGAATTCTGAAGATGCTACCAAAAACTACTAGAGCTAATCAAAGAATTTGGTAAAGCAGCAGGATACAAAATTAATGCACAGAAATCTCTTGCATTCCTGTACACTAATGATGAAAAACCTGAAAGAGAAATTAAGGAAACACTCCCATTTACCATTGCAAAAAAAAGAATAAAATACCTAGGAATAAACCTACCTAAGGAGAGAAAAGACCTGTATGGAGAAAACGATAAGAAATTGACGAAAAAAATTAAAGATGATACAAACAGATGGAGAGATATACCATGTTCTTGGATTGGAAGAATCAACATTCTGAAAATGACTCTACTACCCAAAGCAATCTACAGATTCAATGCAATCCCTATCAAAACACCAATGGCATTTTTCACAGAACTAGAACAAAAAATTTCACAATTTGTATGGAAACACAAAATACCCTGAAGCGCTCAAGCACTCTTGAGAAAGAAAAATGGAGCTGGAGGAATCAGGCTCCCTGACTTCAGACTATACTACAAAGCTACAGTCATCAAGACAGTATGGTACTGGCACAAAAACAGAAATATAGATCAATGGAACAGGATAGAAAGCCCAGAGGTAAACCCATGTACATATGGTCACCTTATTTTTGATAAAGGAGGCAAGAATACACAATGGAGAAAAGACAGCCTCTTCAATAAGTGGTGCTGGGAAAACTGGGCAGCTACATGTAAGAGAATAAAATTAGAACACTCCCTAACACCATACACAAAAATAAACTCAAAATGGATTAAAGACCTAAATGTAAGGCCAGACACTACAAAACTCTTAGAGGAAAACATAGGCAGAGCATTCTATGACATAAATCACAGCGAGATCCTTTTTGACCCACCCCTTAGAGAAATGGAAATAAAAACAAAAATAAACAAATTGGACCTAAAGAAACTTAAAAGCTTTTGCACAGCAAAGGAAACCATAAACAAAACAAAAAGACAGCCCTCAGAATGGGAGAAAAGATTTGCAAACGAAGCAACTGACAAAGGATTAATCTCCAAAATTTACAAGTAGCTTATGCAGCTCAATACCAAAAGAACAAACAACCCAATCCAAAAATGGGCAGAAGAGCAAAATAGACATTTCTCCAAAGTAGATATACAGATTGCCAGCAACACATGAAAGGTTGCTCAACATCACTAATCATTTGAGAAATGCAAATCAAAACTACACTGAGGTATCACCTCACACCAGTCAGAGTGTACAACATCAAAAAATCTACAAACAACAAATGCTGGAGAGGGTGTGGAGAAAAGGGAACCCTCTTGCACTGTTGGTGGGAATGTAAATTGATAACAGCCACTATGGAGAACAATATGGAGGTTCCTTAAAAAACTAAAAATAGAACTACCATATGACCCAGCAATCCCACTTCTGGGCATATACACTGAGAAAACCATAAGTCAAAAGGACACATGCACCCCAATGTTCATTGCAGCTCTATTTACAATAGCCAGGACATGGAAACAACCTAAATGTCCAACGACAAATGAATGGATAAAGAAGATGTGGTACATATATACAATGGAATATTGCTCAGCCATAAAAGGCAAGAAATTGGGTCATTTTAGAGATGTAGATGGACCTAGAGTCTCTCATACAGAGTGAAGTAAGCCAGAAAGAGAAAAACAAATATCGTATATTAACACATATGTGGAATCCAGAAAAATGGTACAGATGAACCTATTTGTAAGGCTGGAATAGAGACATAGACTTAGAGAACAGACATGTGAACACAGAGGAGGAAGAGCAGGGTGGGACGAATTGGGAGATTAGTTTTGACATAAATACACTACCGTGTGTATGATCGATAGCTAGTAGGAACATGCTGTATAGCACAGGGAACTCAGCTGGGTGCTCTGTGATGACCTAGATGGGTGGCATGGGGGGCGGTGGGAGGGAGGCCCAAGAGGGAGGGGATATAGATATACATATAGCTGATTCACATAATTGTACAGCAGAAAATAACACAACATTGTAAAGCAATTTTACTCCAATAAAATAAAGACCCTGTGTAGCCAAATAAATAAATAAATATATTTTTTAAAAGTAGATGTATTCAATATGAGCCAGGCTTTGGTAATTTTTAGATGGAGGGAAGTGGTGAGAGAGAAGTGAAGATGATGCTGAAGTTTTGGCTTTAACTAGATAATTGACACAATCATTTCCTGACATTAGAAAAATGAAAGGCAGAAAAAGTTCAGTGGGAAATATCACTTTGGACTAGTTCATTTTGAGGTGTTCAAAGGTACTTAGGTGAGCATGTCACATAGACATTTGACATATTGGTTTGGATTTCCAAAATCAGGCCACTACTGAAGACATGGATTTGGGAGTCACTGTCTACCCAATGTTCACCTTCCCCTTCTCCATTGCTAGCAATACTCTAATTTTGTTTAGTGATAATATGCCTAACTAAAAATGCACATCTTCTCAGACTTATTAATATATAGGGTTGGTCAAATAACTCAGATTGCTCCAAAGAGACATAAAAGAAACTCTTCTAGGAACTGCAGGGAAGGTCTTTGCTTTCATGACACGAGCATAACTTTTTTACCCACTTGCCCTTCCCTTTCTTTGCCTGAGGAACCATGATCTATCTGGAGATACAGCAGCTATATTACAACTACATTTCTAGTATAAGTGGTAATTGAGTGATGGGAATGGATAAAATGTAAGAGAAACTGAAAGATAGTGTAAAGCTAGAAGTGCATATGTTCAAAGAAAAATCCTAAGGAAATTCAAAATTGAATTTTGATTAGAGGAGAAAGTTCTAGATGAATAAAATGAGGATGAGTAGCCAAAGATGTTGGGAAAAAATGACAGAGTGTGGAAGGAGAGAAGATGAGAAAAGAAAATGTTTTAACAAGGAAGAAGTGGTCAATCATTTTAAATGCTGCTGAGAAAGTAATACAAATAATTGATATTTTCCATCTAGAAAATCCAAGGTAAACAAGTGAAAATTAATAAATGTATGGAAGAGTTCAATAAGTGGATCTGATCTAGGATAACCATGAAAATCTGCCCCAATTGAACCTTCGACCCGTCCTGAAATATGAATGCCCCTTGAATATTACTTTTCCCCCTTTGACTTGACTGTTCTATTTTTTTCTTTATTTTATCACCTTCTTGGAAAATCCTTTCCCAGGAATTGCCAGATAGTCAGTGATATCCACACAATGTTATTTGTACCCTCTCAATGCCACTTGCAACTCATTTACAGCAAAATGAATTTTTAATATTTGGGACGTTTAAGTGATTGTTTTATACATATTTTTCCCTGAGATAGTGAGGCTTTAAAAGTCATTTTTCTGCAGAAAATTCTAGATTATCACATAAGAAAAAATCTGTCCTCATCTGACTGAGAAAAATCTCACAGCGATATTGAAATGAAGCAGATCCCCAACCAGTGTTTCATAATTTTCCTTTGTGACTACCTGAGCAAAACTTTTCCCAGCACAAGGACCATCTAAGAATATGACCACAATTATTTACTTATCATTACCGCTGAGAGACAGCTAAAAAGATGAATTGCTGGATCACTTTTATGGTTAGGGAGAATGCATTTTATAAAGATGAATGTCATAGAACATTTATTTTTACTTCAGGCCATGCCCACTGTATGGGAGCCAATAAAATATTCATTTTCTGCTGTCCTCCCTTTTTGGCAGGTAATGGGCTGTTATAAAGGGCCGTAAAACATCACTATGCTAAGCAGCGTGTGAGAAAGGGAGCCAACTCACCTCCTCCTCAAGTCAGGAACTAGTGTCTATGTGGCATGATTGTGTTCCACATGTTTGATGACCAGACTAATCCCCAAGAACTGGAGAGCCAGAGCCTGGTCAGCAAGGGGAGGGCACCGTGCCAACGAAGAGCCATGGTCCTGGCTGCCAGGAGTTGTCCAGGGTGATCACAGAAAAGCTGGCCCATGTGAGCTTCTGGCTGCTTTGCCTTCTCTGCCTTTTCCCTTCAAAGTGCAATTCTGGAAGTTTGGAGAGGTGGGATCTGTAAGTAGTGTTTTACAAGTTGTTTGGGTAGGTGATTGCCTTTTGGGAAAACAAAATCAAATCGGTAACTGCTAACATAATGCTGTATTCTTTTGGTTTTTTTTTTTTTTCACTTTGTAACAAATTATCACCAACGTTGTGTCTTAACACCCATTTCGAATCTCGCAGTTCCCGTAGGTCCAAAATCCAGGCATAGCACAACTGGGTTCTCTGCTCAGGGTCTCATAGGATTGAAATCAAAGTGTCCACCGGCTATGATCTCATCTGGAGCTAAGTGTCCTTTCGCAAGATCTTTCAGTTCCTAATGGTTGTAGAATGGAGGCTCCTGTTTTTAAACTATCTGTCAACCAGGGTAGCTCTCAACAACCAGAGGTCACCCCCAGGTCCTAGTTAACCAGTTCACTCCATAGATGGTTCACTACATGACTGTTTGCTTTCTTCCAGGCCAACAGGAGAGGACTTCTGACTTCCGAGAAGGCCTGGACACTTTTAAAGGGTTTACCTAATTAGGTCAATTCACCCAAGAAAGCATCCCTTTTGATTCACTCAAAGTCAACTGATTAGAGATCTTAATTTTACCTACAAGATCTGTTTTGCCATGTAATGTAATATAATCTCAATAATGAAATCCTATCATATTCACAAGTCCTGCCAGCAATCAAGGGGATGGGATTATCCAAGGTATATATATCAGGAGGAGGGGATCTTAGGGCCCTCTTTAGAATTCGGCCTCCCAGACCATTCTAACCATATTTGACTTCTTGAGACAAAACTCCTCCTTACTCTGCTTTATTTTTCCATAACACTTACCCACTGTCTCATACCATATTGTTTATGTATTTACTTATTTATTAATTATCTCCCATTAGAATGTCAGCTTCACTGGACCTGGGACTTTGTCTCTCTTGTTTCACATACAGACAGATCTGCCTGCACATAGTCAATAGATATTGGTTAGTTGAGTAAACTAAAAAAGGAGTGAGTAAATGAGTGAACAGGGAATCAAAAAGGTAGGTTTTCTACATCTTAATAGGTCCCCTTTCCCTGCATACTGCCCACAAGAAAATGAATAAAGTCCCACCAGCCCAATCTCCCTCTTCTTGGAGAATGGAGTCTTACAGACAACCCCCTAGATTCACAGCAGTGCCAGCATGAACTTGATTTCTAACACTGCTCTGAGATTAATTATTTCACTAACCTTGCCTTTCATTTTCCTCTACTCTTCTGGTTTTAATTTCTGAAGTTAATTTTACATTTTTCTCTAAATAATGCATACACAGAGCTAAAAATATTTGATGGCACCAAAGTCATGCATACAAGTGCACACACACACACACACACACACACACACACACATAACCAGGATCTTCCTGTTCCTTCCACACATCCACTCCCAGAAGCAGCTTTGCTTCTAACGTATTTAGAAATAATGAACTTCTGCTGTTATTTCTTGACATGGCTTCTGGGGAGTATCTGCCGTGGTAGTTGAGGACTCAACTCCAGAATTCAAACATGTGGTGCAGATCATGAAGTGGACAGCTTCCTTTCTTTGGTATCCTGAGGTTCTTTCAACATAACATCTGTTGCATGAGGCTGAACCCAGGAGAGGTCTGAGGCTTTAGCTCATTAACACTGAGTTCCCAGAAGTGGTAGAATTGTGGTCTCAACCACCTGTCATGAGACGGTGACATTTCTTCAGGAGAGTTGGATTCATCTGGAAGGTTGCTTCTATCAGGCTGCCGTGGAAGTAGAGGGACATCCAAACTGACATTGAATAATTGAAGCATTTTGTTACCTGAGTGACTGCTAACCTGGCATTCCTTCTCTCCTGTATGTGGCTCATTTGTCATGTTCTTTATTCTCTTACACATTCTGAACTGGTTCTCCAACATGCTTCCCCCACACTCAGATCACTGACAACATAGGCTCCCTCTTTCCCTAGCCTATTTCTGCTATTCTTGAGTTTTTAATCAACCTGTCATCCTTTTGATTGCAATCCCAATGACTGACATCCTTGCTCCGTTGGCGTCTTGCAAGGTATTTCACTTTATGTAGCTTCTCATTTGTGTTTCAGTTTTGAAATTAAGGCACTTTGTCACACTAGGTTAAGTCACTTAATCTCTCAGATTCTCTGCTCTTTAGTCTTTAGTCTTTAGTCTGTGAAACCTGGATAAAAGAGTCCTCTAATTACTTCACAGTGCTGTTGAGAGGGTGAAATAATATATGTAAGCATTGTTTGCAAACTATAAAACACTATTCTGAAGTTATTATTAGAACACAGAGATGAACACGCTGTTCTAATAAAAACATCAGAATAGTGATGTTATTGAAGACCCAGGTGCAAGTAGTGTCACAATCATTCCCTATGTCTTGGGCAAGTCAACTCACATGGACTTTCATCGTTCTAACTTCTATATCACTTGCTTTGACTATTTCCATGGTCTACAGTATTCATTTCCATCGGAAAATTGAGCTCTTGGACTGGACGGACGGAAGGAGGGGTCTGTCACTCCTCGATGCTTGCCACTGTCTGACAAACCAGCTGGCTTCCGTTTGCTTTGACAGCGAACTCCTCTGCAGAGAACCCGTGAAGGGGGGTGCTGTGATCTGCCTGTGCTCACCCTCTAAATTCATATGTTGAAATCCTACGCTCCAATGTAATGGTATTAGGAGGTGGGACCTTTGGGAGGTGATTCGATCATGCGAGTGGAACCATTCTGAATGATGTTAGTGTCCTTATAAAAGAGGCCTGAGAAAGACCCTTGCCCCTTCTGCCATGTGAGGACACAAGAAGTCTGTGGCCTGAAAGAGGGGACCACGATGGCACCTTAGTCTTAACTTGCAGGCTCCAGAATTGAAAAAAATAAATTTCTGTTGATTTAGAAGCTACCCAGTTTGTGGTATTTTGTTATAGCAGCTCAAATGGACTAAGACAGAGGAAAAAATACCCAGGTTGTGTGATCTTCCCCGTAACAGACAGGCTCAGGAGCTGCTTCACAAAGATGGACCTTAGGCTCTGAGATGGTCACTACTAAGCCAGCACTGCCAGGCTCCAGGCTGTTTTCCTAAACAGTAAAGTCAGAGGAACAACGGGACCAAACAACAATCATCAAACTTCTTTGTTAATTAGGGAGCTTGCTGAATCCTCCAGTATCAGGAAAACTAGGACTCTTGGTCATGGTGCCGTTTCTGTCTCACATTCAAATTCTTAAGTGCTTAAAAAGTTTTCTTGTTAGTCATTTGTATATTTATCTTCCTTATGACCTTGAAGGCTTGGGCAGCTGCACCAATACAACTTTCAAGGCCAAGTTGTCTTTGGAAACTGAATGACATAGACTATCCAAAGCTAGCCAAAGGAGGAATAAGGAAAGAAAGGGTGAGAGTAGGCACGCAGTGAATAGAAATACAGTGTGAAGGTCTACTTAAGCTTAAAATTTTTTAAATAGTAAAATTCTTTGACAACGAATTCTCTAATGGAAGTTTATATTGTACACTGAGAACAAGGGCTGACCCCTTGCAAACATGTTCACTGAAAGTCTCTGGTGGCTGAAAATTATTAGATTAGAACACAAGAGGGACACATAGGAAGCACATCTGTTTCTGTTAGTTCATCAACACAGAGACAGACAAGTTATAAAGTGGGCCAGTGTCCATCTCTAGTGCTCAAGGAAGGAGACACCAGACAGGAATGTTTCCGTGGAGGTGAAAATTTCTGGCAGTAACACATTCTGCTGGATGTGGAGCAGAACAAGGGCATGGGCTGGGGATGGGCAAGATCTTTCAAATGTTTTTGATCATGATGGACTGAAAGCAATCTATTTGACCTTTTATTTTGCATTACGACCTTGTAAAACCACACACATACATACACACACACACACACACACACACACAGACAAACAGACACACATGACTGAAACAAAAATTTATAGAGCAATACTTAGCCTTGTAATATGTGATTCTGGCTTGCATTTTCTATTCCATTCTCTTTCAGTTTTTATAAAATATGATGATGACAGACTACATTCGGTGTGACCCTCTGAAAAATATGTCCGGGAAAATATTCTGAGAGTTATGATGGGTCTGTCTTGCCTTCTTTGTGCTTCCTTGGAAGTCAAGTTTTGCCTTTTTCGGAGGGTTGGGGTTGGGGTGGGGAGCTCTGATAGTAAATGTGTGCAGTGTGATTTCCAAAACACCAAGGAATCAAACTTTTCCTCATCACTTTTCAGACACATGAAATTTATCATCAGTTTCATCTCCTGCTTCAATAGTGGTGTAACAAGCGTCTGTTGTATGTCAGGCACTTTTTTCTCTATGAAGGAACTTTGGGTGGTCATTTTCTCTTTTCTACTTTTTGATGGTTTCCTTTTTCCTAAAAAACCCATTGTCTAAAAAGGAGGATGTTTTAGAATTATTTTCAGTGACTTGGAGAAAAAAATACATTGATTTCTAGTTATTCAAAATGTTTGTAACTGATAGAAATAGGCATTTAAATTGTGGCTTTACTGTTCAACGTTTAGTTTAATCTTCTGGAAAGGAAGAAGTGTGTACATGTGAGGAAACCTATAATAATACCATTTGTGTCCAAGCCAGCTTTCAAAATACATAACCCATCACCTAGACCTGTCTGTCCATGAATTTCTAACATCTTACTCCCATGTGGGAAAGCAAAAATACTTCATTGACCTTTTGCTGATAGAACAAAAAGGCATCAGTAATCGCTGGACACTTGCTATGAATTTCTAACATCTTACTCCCATGTGGGAAAGCAAAAATACTTCATTGGCCTTTTGCTGATAGAAAAAAAAGGCATCAATAATCGCTGGACACTTGCTATGAATTTCTAACATCTTACTCCCATGTGGGAAAGCAAAAATACTTCATTGGCCTTTTGCTGATAGAAAAAAAAGGCATCAATAATCGCTGGACACTTGCTAACTAATAGAATCTTGTCCTTTCTCAATTTCTAATAGTGTGTCAAGCTGTCAGCCAGGATAGAACCACATAAAATGATCTGAATCTTTTGTCTGTTGATTTATTTTCATTGGCATATTCAGAAAATCAGTCTGAATGGCTTGTCTTACCTGTCATAATAGCCTAATGTTTTTCAAGGTCCCATGTAATATTTAGGTGCTCATCAAAAATGTTGTTCCTTCTGACCTTTATTACTGCAGTAGCTTTTTTTGACTGGTTTCTTTCTCCTCCACATTTATCCTTCTGCAGTTTAGCCTACTTACTATTCATATCAAAAAATATTCTTCACAGCTTCTTATTCATGTCCACAAATTTTCTAACTCTGTTCGTTGCTACATGTAATCCTTCCTCTTGGAATGTCTTTCCGAACTTCAACAGTTGAAGTTTACCAGTCCTTCAGGGATCAACTGAAATATTGTTATTTACCCAATGATTTATTCATTCAGCAATATGTACTTATTACAGGCTTATTAGATCCCAGAATTTCTGTTAGAGCCCAAGGATAGGTATATCTATAATAATAATAATAATAATATATTGTTGTTGTTATTTATTCCAAACTCTCACAGTGCTTACAGTCTAGTCGGGAAGGAAAGAGAGTAAACAGGCAATTGTATTACAATGTGATGATTACCATATTAAGGGAAGTACAGAGTGTTCTGAGTTTCCATGAGAGAAACAATTAAAGCCGGTTTATTGGAATTAGGGAAGGTTGTAGAATAAGTAACATTTAGGCTAAAACCAAGATAGATGAAAGATAGTAGGGAACATAAGATAATGATCCAAATAAGGGGGAAAGCATGTATAAGAAATCTGTAACTGAGAGAGTATAGCATTTTTAAGGAAGTAAAACAATTAGTAATGGCAAGCTAAATAAAAGCAAAATTGAGGCTTGGAAACTAAGCAAAAACCAGATAAGGAAGGACTCCATCCTGAAAGAAACATGGAGCCCTTGAAATATTTTAAGCAGAACAGTGGCCGAATCAGATTTGCAGGTGAGAATAACAGTTTTGGCTGCTCTAAGGAAATCTTCTTAAAGAAGGGAAAACTTGAAATAAGAGGCTCTTACAGAAGTCCAAATGCAAAACGATGATGGCCTGAACTGGAGAAGTGGCAGGGAGAGAGAGTGAACTGAGAAGGTTCGGGACATTCAGTCGTGGAATGCAGGCTTTGCTGATGGATTGGATGTGCAGGGAGGGAGTGAGGGAGGAGTGAAGCATCATCCCCAGCGTTGTGACCTGGACGATGGGTCAGTTGAGGGTACCAAAGAGAATACACAGGAGAAGGCATGACTTTAAGGTGAAAAATGGTTTTAGATTTGGGAATGTTAATATTACAGTCCTTGTGGGAAAGACAAAAGAAGTAGGATATCAAGTAGGATATCAAGATCTGAATATCAAAAGACACTTACGGGTTTTAGTTGTGCACCTGTGAATCAACATCACTAGATGGTAATTCAAACCATTGGAATGGATAGCATTTACAGGGGCAGATAGTGAGAAGAAGATTTAAAACAAACTCTAAGGAATGCAAAATTTCGTAGCTCAAAAGAGTAGGAATCCCAAAATAATGAAAAAGGACCACCAGAAGGAAATGGGAAAACCAGGTGTGTTTTCACAATAGGGAAGAGGGTGCTTTAGAGAAGAAAGGGTGTGCAATGTTCCCAAGTAATCAAGTCAGATAAGAAGGGAAATGTAGCATCCCTGTAAGTACTAGTTTGCCCAGGAAAGTCCCGATTTTTGTTGTTAAGGCATCATTATTAGTAGCCCACCTTTCACTCTCAAAAGCATCTCATTTTGGGTCATAAATGATAGAGTTATCATTGGTAAGGATAGTTTTAGGAGAATTGGGGAGTGCAAAAACTAGCAAAAAGTGGGTTGAGAATTGTGTTGTATAAATTGAAGTAGAAACACACTTAGCATAGATGGTTCTTTGGTTTGGCTGTGGCAGAGAGAAGGGGGGTGGGTTGGATTTAGCCGAGGAAGTCCTGGAGAAGAGGGAAAGGTGTTTACAATAACCGTGTTTAAATGTTGACAGGGAAGAACCTATATGCAAAGGAAAGATAATGACCAGAAAGAAGTTTCTCAAAAGGCAAGAGGAGGTAGAGTTGGAATTACCAAAAGATGAGCGTTAGAAAATAAATGGTAACTTTTCTATTGCATCTGAAGAGAAGGAAGAAAGGATGAAGGACTGAATACAGGTAAGTCTGTAGATACATTGGAAATTTCTATCAGATGACTTCTTTTTTCTCTGCAAGGTTACAGGCTAGATTATTTGCTTGGATTCCTTTATTCTAATATTCAAACTACATTTTTTGAGTGTTGTAAATAAAGCACAGTAAGGTAGCTATTATTAGCTGAATTTTGTGAGGATAAAACCAAAGATTAGCTATTTTAGGTTAGTTTCCAGGGTATATTTTCAGGGGCAGGGGTGGTGGGCAAAGGTGGGTGCCAGCAGGAGGACTAAAGGAAGTTGCTTCTATGATGACAAAGCCTGAGCTCTGAATCCCGTATGAATCTGCTGCTATCTTTTCATTTCCACATATATTAAGCAACAAACTTTTCCAATTTCCAGTCCTTTTTTGAAAGTGGTAGGAGGTGGTGCGAGACAACACTTCAGTTAAGTGTCTCCATGATTTCTCCTTTGGAAATCCTTCCACACTTTATAAAAGAGGAGAGCATCAGCGTGTTATCACAGCCCTTCTGCATTCCAAAGAAACCATGCTCATGGTCTTATAGGTTTGAGGGTTGTATGGACATTCCAACTAATATGTAGCTTTAGGACTGGACAATATAAATTTGATTTATTTTTTTTGTACCAGGAATGGAAAGAATTCTGAATTTAGAGATAAAATACCTGGGCTTAAATCTCAATTTTGCTACTCAATAGTTATGTGAAACTATTAGAAAACTTACTTAAACTCAAGCCTCTGTTTTCTCATCTGTAAAAAGAGGATATTGAGCTGTGTTCTGCTGAATGCATACAGCTTCTGTGAGAATTAGATCAGGCGATGCATATGAAAGTACTCTAATCAAATACAAATTATAAGACCAAAAGAAGTGCCTGGGTCATCGTTACGTGCCATGAGATATATACAGGCTCATGAAATCATTCTGATGTAACAGAGTGGAATCATGGATGGAGTAGAAAACATAAGAACAATCTAAAGTCAAATTTCAACCAGCGAGAGTTCAATTAATCAAAACAATTAATCAATCAAAGGTTTATTTGTATTTTATGTTTAGGAGACAGACTTCCTCTCCCCATGCTCACTCCCACTCCCACACCCTACCATTAAATTCCTAGTATATATCCGGGAATTTTAAAAAAAGTTTAATATCTGCATAAACAATATTGAAGCCTTATACACAGTGAAGTTTAAATCACATTGGGTTCAGTAACTTCCACTACATTTTATTTCACAAGGCAGGGGCAGTTTTGTAGTTTATAATGAAGTTACAGTTTTTTCCCCATTAATTTTGAATCACCAAAAATGCAATGCCCTTGTTCAAGTAATCCAAGAAACTATAATTTTATTCTAGGCCATCATTAGACATTTGACAGTGTTCAGGCTAATCTATTTAAATTTGTTTATATGAATGATATACATTTGGTCTACATTTTGCAGTCATCATATAATCATCTCACCCTGCCTGGAATATTTTCCCTCCTAAGTGGGTCCATCCAATAGTTGCAGGTAAGTACATTTCCAGCCTTGGTTTGCAGACATATGTCTGGAAGTGCATTCACTTTGAATCTCTGCTTTTGCAATCTAGAAAAGACTGTTGACATGTTTTGGCGATGGAGGCACTGTCCAATAATCTGCACCTGGCCCAACATTTTGCTGCAAAGTCCCATGAGGATGGCAGTGCAGGCCAGGCCAACTCGCCTCAATCCCTACCCAAATGAAGTGTCAACTAATATGGGGGTCAAACCTTACAGCAATGAGTGAGAGTAGCTATTATGAGAAGTTTAATTCAGATGTAATCCTCTTCCCTGATTTCAAATGACAATGAAAGACTCCAAAGACGAACGCAACCAACATGATGGTTATTTCCTTTCCTACTTCAGGGCTCACTTTCCCCTGTCATGTGCTCAGGAATGGGACTCACTCCATAACTCCAGTTTGTGAATGGCAATTAGTATAGTCCAATCACGGTGGTTCCATGTCATTTGCCAACAATGAATAGAAGAATAAGCATATGACAAAAATTCTGGTCAACAAGATGTAGGTAAAAATCTCAGTCTTCTGGAACAGGTTTTATTCATTTTTAGGAAAAGATGTAAGAAGAGGCTCCGATGTTTTCCTGCCCCCGGTGAGGTTGTGTGTGGACAGTTGTCTAAGGGCGGGATACCTGAAGGCCAGGCTGCCATTTTGTGACATGAGGGGGCAAGTTGGTTGATGACTATCAGTGTGGTGCAGACAGCAGAGTGGAATTAAGGAAAGGAACTGGGTCCTTGATGCTGTTGTCATATCGCTGAGCAAACTGATTCTGTAACAAATAGATTCTAGGCTCACCGTTACCAGCAGCCAAAAATATCTTATACTACCCTTAATTAATTTTACATGAGATAATTTTAATCTTTCATTCTCAACAAGACAGGGTTCATTGGCAGTCCTTTCATTACCTTCTGATAGAATGAATACCCACAGGTCTGCTCCATAGAGGTAGAAGGTAGCATAAAAAGCAAAAAAAGTAGCAAAGTACTATTGTCATCGAATCAGAACTTCATCAGCCCCGTCAACCTCCTGACCCTCTGAGCCAGGAGCAAAACCTCTGCCTTTCAGCTGCCCCTGCCATCCTCCCTGAACAAGGCCACCCATTTCCTAGACCTCAGCTTCCCCCGTGGCATTTCCTGTTTGTCTGGTTTTCCACACAATCCCAACCTCTGCCATGTGGTCTCATTCCACTGCCATTCAGACAACAACATGGTATGTTCTCAATTTTGAGCTTGACTCATAACTTTGGCAGGAGTCAACGTACTCTCTGTGTCCTCAGCGTCCACCCTAGAATCCCTAACAGTACCTGAAGATCAGAAACCTGAAACCAGAACCTGACTGAAAGGACAGTTTTCAACTCAGACACTGCACTCCTGCACTGCTGTAGCATGAATCTTGATGCTGTCTTGTCTCAGGTTCTCATTAATGAGCCAATTAAAACTGTCAGGCAACTTCTTACCCTCCTTTCCTATCTCAGTCTCCAACACGTTCTCTTGATCCACATTGAGTCACTTAAGTCTTCCTCTGTTCTGGTAACATTTAAAATCAATAATTAAATAACTTACTCCTGTTTTTACAAACTCTATTTAAAAATTATTGACTACTATTTTTCTTATATTTCTTTTTTATATTGTATATTAATATAGTACACATTATATAAAGTATTTTATAATTTATAAAATAATTATATATTTTATGTTAAATATTATATATTATGTATATCTTATATTTAAAAGTTCTCCTGATTCCAAAAATTACCATCCTTTATTTTTCTAATGACTTCACTCTACCATCTTTTTGTATTTCTATTGTGAGCTAACTTTCCTATATTTCCAATGCTTTTTTTATTTCAACCTTTTCTTTTGTCTTTTTTTCTTAGTCAAAACCTTCCTCCCCCATCCCAATGACACCACTACTCTTAAGCAATTGGTAAAGTGTGATCATCTTCCACTGTTCTTTTTTCTAGTGTTTTTGTGTGTGTATGTGTGTACATGCATGTGTGTGTGTGTGTGTGTGTGTAAACATGTACATACCTGCATGAGTTAAGGGGCCTTTTGAGGAAGAGAGTGAAGGAAAAAGGGGCTGTTACTCCTTACACACTCCACACCAACCATCAACATCCTTTCTTTGGAAGTTCCAGTTGAATCAGTCTCTTTTTAGTCTTTATGGGTTATTTATGTCCAAGACTCCATGACACTCCTGTATATGTATATTAGGAATTTGACATCAGACTCATAGTTTACATACCTTTCTAAGGGTCTAACTTATTTAGGTAGACATAGGAGCCATCTAAGGGTTTGAAAGTTGAATGTGATTCTGTCATATTTGACTTTAAAATTAGTCACACTGGAAGCTGGATTTAAAATGTATTTGAGGGAGACACATCTGGAACACAGGAGGCCCTTTGGGAGACTGTGTCAGTAATCCAGAAAATATTTGATGAGGGTTTAAATTAAGGGAATAGTATCAGAAATGAAAGGAGTGGACGAATTTAAGAAATGCTTAGATAGTAAAGTCAGTGGGGGTTAGTCATTGATTAGATACAGAGAGTGAAGAAGGCAGAATCAGAAACATTTCCCCAGGCTTCTAGCTTGAGTTATGGGTAGGCAGTAATGGCCCCCCAAAAAGAAAGAATAACAGTATTGAAATAATAATAATAGCCATCATTAATTGAGCACTTACATACCAGGCGTTCTTCAACATGAATTTTATTTTTCCCTTTCATCCTCACAACGTCTTAAAGAGATTAAATTTCATTTTCATCTTCAGAAGAAAAATGAGAGGTACAGAAAGGTTAACTAGCTTACAGAAGTTCACGCAGATGCAGAATGACGGAACAGAATTCATACTGAGACACTCTGACCTCAGAACCTGTCCTCAGAGTTTTACAAATCAGGGTTACGGGGACTTGAGGAGGCAAGGAGTGATGCGATGATGAGTTCCATTTTATAGATGCTGGATTTCAGATTCCAGAGTTTTTCTTAAGCAAGAGATTAGATATAAGAGTTTGAATCTCTGGATAAACTTAGAGATTTGAGAGAATCGTTAACTTAACAGAAGCCATATTAGATAATATTTGAGTGGATGACATCACTCAGAGCACTATAGAGTAAGATTTAGAGTGCGCTCAAGACAGAGCCCTGAGGAACAGCAACATAGAAGGTATCAGAATAAGAAAGCCTATGAATAAGAAGGAGGCAACTGTCAGGAATGTAGAAGCAGAAGCAAGAGACTATGCTGGGAAAGTTCAAGAAGGAGGTGAGAGCCATGCTGCTGGAGGGTCTAGTAAGATGAGCCCTGAGAAACTTCCATTCGCTTCTCAATGTGAAAATCATTGGTGGCCCCATCAAAAATAACTACCCAAAACTTAGGAAAAGTGGAGGGAGCAGAAACCAGGTGAAAAAAAGCTTGGAAACAAATAGGAGGTAGCCAGGTGTTAAGTCAAATTTAGATTAATTTTCTATAAGTTTATATAAGAAGAGGAGAGTAATTAGATGACAGCTAAAGGATGTAGAATCAAGGGAGTTTATTGTTTGTATCATTCATTTAGGTATCCATTTAGGGTGACAGAAAGTTAAATAGGCTGTTGCCTATGTACAGGGAGAGGATGAAGACAATCTAGGGATGGTTATGGAGGAACATCCCCCTGCCCCAAGGAGAGCAGCAGGGGATCAAGCCCATGGGGAGAAGGTGGGCTTCCATGTAAATATGCCTCTGTGACTTCTCCCATTTTTTGGTTCACTCACTCCAATAACCGAAAGCCTAGCAAATAAACATAAGGGCAGTCTCTCCACATCTTTCTAAGGTTGGATACCACCTATCTGACCTTGATTCTATCCTTGCCTCAAGAACTTACATCATCAGTTACCCCTACCATCCTCTGTACTTCCAGCCCAACTCCTCCATTAATACTTTCCTCTTGGTCTCAAAGAAAGCCCAAGAGATGGCACTCCTTTTCCTCAATTCTACTTTCCCCTCCAGTTTCCAACCATCCAGCTTCTATTTTTCACTGCCAAGCTTTTTTTTTTACTTTTTATTTTATATTGGAGTGTAGTTGATTAACAATGTTGTGTTAGTTTCAGGTGTGAAAACTAACAGCAAAGTGATTCAGTTATACATATACATGTATCTATTCTTTTTCAAATTCTCTTTCCACTTAGGTTGTTACATAATATTGAGCAGAGTTCCCTGTGCTATACAGTAGGTCCTTTTTGGTTATCCATTTTAAATACAGTAGTGCGTACAGGTCAAGCTTTTAGGAAGATTAGACTACAGGCAAAGACTTCATTTCTTTCCTGCTCATTCTGATACTGACCAGGGTTCTTTGCCTTCCCCAATCAATAGAAATTGATAAGAGGCCAGACAAGAAATTTAGGCAAGGCTTTATTGGGCCCCCTGCTGCAGCAGGGGGGAGCAAAAACAAGTAACAGTTTCCCTTGTTCACTCCCTCAGAGGGGCGTGAGGGTAAGAGTGGGTCCAGGGGTCAGGTTGGAGGGGCGGCTTAGGTGGCTTGCTCACCTTTTTGGTGGTGTTGAGTGCAGGGGGCATGCGCAGTACCCTGGTTTTGCTCCTGACACCCTGTTTTTGCTCCCAGCCCTTCAGAAGTGGCAGTTGGGTGTCTGGTCTTTTTATATCTTGTTGTCCATAATTTGCCCCAACTGCACATGCACGCAGTTATTTTTAGTCCCTTATAGTTTCTTTGTATTTTGTTGCTCAAAAGGGTCCAAGGTCCCAGGTCCCAGGGTACAGCCTGTCTCCATTCCTGCAAGTGTTTACAATCAGTCTTTAGATCCCATTCCTCTAGAATATTATTCTCTCAAAAGCCACCACTACTCCTCCAGTTTCCATATCTGGCGAATTGAAACATTTAGTTCTTTTGCAACAATTGCCTTCCATTTTCTTCTGCTTTTCCTGTTTCTGATTGTAACTCTTTCACCATTCCTGGTGAAAATATTTAGTAACAATATTGACTAAAACTTCCTGAGTCCTTATTATATCCTATAGATTCATCTTAACAACATTACAAATATTAAACATTTAATGCACATACTTACTTATGAAGTAGGTACTATTGCTATCCTCATTTTGTAATTGAGCAACTGAAATTCATATTGGTTAATTAACTGACTCAAGGTGACATAGTTACTGAGTGATGTACACAAGATTTGAACCCAGGCAGTCTGATTCAAATCCTGTGCCCTTAATCCCTAGTCAGTGACACCTCGAAGCAGTCTTTTCCAGCATCATTTATAAGGGTGACTATATATTTTGGTTGCCCAGGACCTTCCAAGTTTAGCCTGTTATTGCAGCATGATTTTTAAAGCAGCCCCTTTTATACTGAAAAATGTTCCAATCTGGGTCATAAATTATGTGGTCATGCTAACTTTATAGTCCCCTTTTCCTGTGCTCGCTAAAAAGCTACCACTTCCAGAGTGCCCATTAACTGGACAAGGCATATCACACCCATCAATACTAATCCTTAGCACAACATATTGAGCTTTGTTTCCTTATCCCCATGTGCAAATTGAGGTCAGGTAATTAAGGCCGTATATACACTAAGTGGCTGAAACTGGCAGGATAAAAACAAAGGTATGTGTGACTCTGAAACCTCTTCAGTGTATTTCTTCTCCCTCAGCATTCTAATCGTTTCTTCACCTCTCTGGATTTCTCCAGATGATATCCTTTCTTCTGCCTTACGTTATGGTTGTGTGGTTGTCTGCCCGTCGGAAATGGGAGGGCTCCACAACAACATGGCCTGCGCTGCAATCATTTTTATATCCCAAGGGCCCAAGACATTGTCTAGTCCTTGTAAAGTCCTTAGGAACTGTATTTTTTGTTTTGTTTTGTAGTCTCCCTACTATTCACATTTATCTCAAGTGTTGAATTTAACTCTCATGCTTTTCTGGCTTTCCTAGAGGCAGGCTTCTCACATATTCATTCCACGCACTACTACATCCTCTGATATAGTCAAACATGGTCTGTTGAACACAATTTCCACCCGATGATTAGAAGAAGCAGTCCAATCTAAAGCACATCTGCCCCAACATCCTTTGTTATAATTTGTTAGCACGGCAGGCCACCTCTTGCATTCTGAAAGCACCAGCTTCTTCCTCCTACCCAAGCTGCAGAGACAGTGATGTTTCCTCCCTTAGCAAAGGAAATGTGTTTCCCTTTTTATGTTCACATACAGCAAGTGGATCCTCCACTCAATAACTGAGGCTTCGCATTACATGGATTTAAGCTAGAGCAGTGGTCCTCGATGCTGGATGCATAATAAAATCACCTGGGGAGCCTTTAAAATATACTGGTCCTTGGACCCCACAGCAGACTAGTTACATCAGAATCTCCGGATACCCATGCTTTATTAAACTCTCCCTCAGGCGATTCCAATATTCAGTCATGTTGAGAGATACTAAACTGAAAGGAATTTGTCTGTCCCCATTCAGACTTCAGAGAATATTCTAAAAGTATCCCCAAATAAGAAAATCTCAAAATATGATTTTAAAAAATGCCATCCTATTATCATGTTTCCAACGTGTGGCTATTTATTTTTTGTGCTTACACAGTCTTTGCTTCTACACAAATGCAGAGTCATATCCATCCTTACACATAAGTATTAGAGAAATTCTTATTTATTGTTAAGGTGGCAATTTATTGTTAAGGTAATTCTACAGCTGCCTTCCACAGATTGCTGTTCTCTTTCATCAATAAATATATAATTTTTAGTGAAGACATCTATATCACTAACAGATCATGTTATGGGTTGAATTGTGTCCTCCTCAAATTGATATGTTGGAATTGTAACCCACAGTTAGAATGTAACTTCAGAATGTGACTTTTTTGGGGGGGAGGGGGACAAAGAATAGTGACTTTATTTGGAAAGCCTGCAGACCAAGAAGATGATGGACTAGTGTCCCAAAGAACCATCTTGCCTGTGCTTGGATGCTTTTTTTCTTTTTTCTTTTTTAAATTTTTATTGGCGTATAGTTGATTTACAATATTGTGTTAGTTTTTGCTGTATAGCACAGTGAATCAGTTATACGTGCACATGTATCCACTATTCCTTGCCCCTCCAAAAAAAGAAAAAGAAAATGGGGAGATATTTTTAGTACCTGTCTGCCAGGGTTGTTATGAGGATTAAATGAGATAAATATGTGCATGAGATAATGGGAGATCAAAAACTTAGCTCACTGGCTGCCTTATATCCAAGTAAGCATTTGATAAATGCCAGCTGATATTACTTAAGTTGCTATTGAGCTGTAGTTAATAAATAAAAAAAAGTTTGATATTCCCTAGTCTTAAATAAGTGAACACTGGTTACTAAGGAAAAAATAAAAAAGAATGTGACCTTATTTGGAGATAGAGTCTTTACAGAGGTAATCAAGTTAAAGTGAGGTCCTTAGGGTGGGCCCTAATTCAATATGACTAGTGTCCTTATGAAAAGGGGGAAATTGGACATAGAGATACACACGCAGGAAGGACACCAGGAAAGTAAAGGAGAGAGGTCTGGAATCGACCCTTCCCTCATAGCCTTCAGAAGGAATCAATCCCACTGACACCTTAATTTTGGACTTCTAGCCTCCAGAACTATGAGAAAATAAATTTCTGTTGTTTAAGCCATCCAGGTACTGTGTTACAGCAGCCCTAGAAAACTAACAGAAATAACCTTCAACTTTCAATCAAGTGGCATTAGACAAATAATTTCTAAGTCAATTATTTGTATTCAGAAGACAGTTCCCCATAGAAACAACTTAGACATGGACACTGGTTCCCAGGTGAGCCAGGAAAGTGCATTTAAACATGAAATGCACTTTTAGAACTAGACTAAGGAGTCATGTGACAAGCGCTGCAAAACGAAGGAAAACTGTAGTAAAGAAAACTTGCAGAGGAGGTATATGGGTTTTCTATCCTTACATGGGAAGGTTGGCACTTAGATGTTGAGAAATGGTCAATTCTAATGGTGTGGAGGGCGGGGAAGAAAGGTCCTAAAGTTTGCCTCATGAGTGTTTCCCAGCACAGTGAGTGTGTCAAAATCAGGGGCATATACATATTCAAGATCTGAGAAGAACAGACCAAGATCCATATACAAGAGAAAAAACTTTAGGGGAGCTTTGGAGCAAGGAGGTGGGCTTCAGGGGTCTGATCCTGAAGGCACAGGCTTGAAGTTACAGAGAGAAGAGCAAAGTTTGTATAACAAAAGGGCAGAAGGCTGGATGGTCAGGCAAGAGGGCAGCTTGGCCAGTGTCCGAGGTCGGGGTTTTGGGGGGGGTCTCATGTACCTTAGGGTCAGCTTCCCAATCTGTGGACAGGGCAGCTCCATGAAAAGCCCGAAGACATGCATCTTCTTGCCGCCTTTGAGAGACTATTCTTGGGCCAGACCACCAACCATCGTTAGACCAAATATGTACTGACTTTTTCTTTTGACCTCAGATCTCCTGCTGGTGTTGTGCACCTTTGCTACTCTTAAGCAAACAGAGCCTTCCTGTGGCTGGGAACACTTTTTCCACTCAGTTCTGGTTAAACTCAATGTATTTCATGTTTTGACTCATTCCCCATCTAAACTTGACTCCCATTCCTCCAATGCAGGCGAACTCACACAGGGCATTGGATGCAACCTCCTACAATTAACTCACAGTGAGTCGGTGACTGATAGCCCATTAAAAGGCATGGAGCTACTTGCATTATCCAGCGTGGATGCTTACCAAACTAAAAGGATCTCTGTTTCATGAAACTTCAGAGGTTAGGATTGAACTGAGAAATCCATCAATTTGGGCAAAGCCTTAGGGAAGCAGTAACAATGTGCGGCCTAGACAGGCAGGCAGACTAGCCCATCCCTCTAGTTTGTTTTTTGTTTTTGTTTTTTTAAACTTTTGGGTTTATTTATTTATTTATGGCTGTGTTGGGTCTTCATTTCTGTGCGAGGGCTTTCTCTAGTTGCGGCAAGTGGGGGCCACTCTTCATCGCGGTGCGCGGGCCTCTCACTATCGTGGCCTCTCTTGTTGCGGAGCACAGGCTCCAGACGCGCAGGCTCAGTAGTTGTGGCTCACGGGCCTAGTTGCTCCGCGGCATGTGGGATCCTCCCAGACCAGGGCTCGAACCCGTGTCCCCTGCATTGGCAGGCAGATTCTCAACCACTGCGCCATCAGGGAAGCCCCATCCCTCTAGTTTTATTGTCAACTACTCTCACCTCTTCATAGTTTGCTCTATTCTGATTTCACAACTTTTTGAATAAACCCCACATTTTCTGCACAATTGTTCCTACAGTAGAGAAATCTGATCATGTAGGTTTTACCAGCTGTCTCTCAACACTAGACTCTGCAACACTTCTCTGACTTATGCCTTACATCCCTATATATAAAAACTAAGCCAAGGGTGAAAGTGGGGACCTGAGGAATAATTGAAGGGTTCCTTGAGTCCTCCCTGGGAAGATAGAAAGGTGGGCTTGAAGGTGAGGGCAAAGGTAGCTTCCTGCTCTGTCCTTTGCAGATGTGTGACTCAGGGCTGGTTTCCCTAATTCCACTCTGAACCCTTTGCTCTTGGACACATTTAGAAATACCAGTAAATGTCTTGTTAGGACTAAGTGCCCTAACATGTTGGTTTCCTTTCTTCCTTCTAATTCCATCCCTCAGGATGAGGAGTACATAGGAAAGAAGGACTTCCTCACTCAAAACCCTCATCAAAATGTAACTGTGAGGTATGATAATCTTGTTGCTGTAAATGGGGTTTGAAGATAGATAAGCCTTCTCTGTTTCATTTAACACATTTTCCTATTTTCATTTGGATCAGGAAGGTGTATACAGGACACTATTGAAAAAGGAACCACCTTCAGCAGAAATTCTAGGAACAATTATTTCAACAGGATAAGGAGAAAAGCTGGTGCTGAAGGCCCCTCTTTGTCAATAAGTTGAAGGATCCTGGCTGGGAGCCTTTGCCTGTTACATGTCCTGAACGCAGCAAGGCTGCTTTAATTAGTGACCACTCATTTTGTTTTCTACTCTCTCATCCGAGCTCTAGACCTCCCTGTTAGGTGAAAGTCCAGCTCCAGTGATGACCTTGGCTGAAGTGTCTCCAAATGGCTTAAATGGCTTAAATGCTATTGGCAAGGGAGCCGGAGCTGTTATAATACAGTAAATTCATCTAGGCTATGAAAGCTGGGCTTACTGGTTCAATAAAGAGAGACTCACATTTGGGCACAATTATAAAAATCATCATCACATTCCTCAGAGGGCTTAATCTCAATTATGCATGCCTTCTAGTACCATTACTTAGTTTACCTTCCAGAGCGTGCTCAGCTGGGCAAGATAATTATGTCTGTGTCCCAAAAATGGAATATGAGAAAGTCTTAAAAGGCCCATATTTCATATTCATACCAAATTACATATTGGGTGGGCTTTTTTTCTTAGTTTAAAAAGAACTGGTGATGAAGGTTAAAAATTTAATTAAGTCCTTTGCCCACCCCAGCACCCACACTATCACCTCCATAGCGCACGGAGGCTGACACAGCTCACAGCAGACACTGGAAGGAAAGCATTCACAGAACAGCAGCTTGGATTTTTCAGTTGATGACAGTTTTATTATTGCATCTTGAACTAATGTCTTTAGCTCATGGAGTTGCAGGGGAGAAGTTCCTCTGATAAGGCTCAAGTACAGTCTATGCTGGGAAAAAAACATGACTACAAGTGATCTATAAGGGAACCAAAGTCTTTTCTTTGACAAGAACAAAGGTCTCATTCTTTATACAGCTTCACTCTTAACCTAACAATCCAGGGTTCAAGGCCATTTTGTAGCCAACCCTGTATTCAGGGACAGCAGAAGTAGCTTAGATACTGCTTCTCTTTTCTCCCCAGCATCTAGTGGCATAGCTCAGCCTGCATCTAATGAGTGAATGGTGGAAAGCAACTTGAATACAGGTCCTCTCTCCACCACTCACTTACCATGTAATCATCAGCCATTTCATCCATTCACGTACTCCTTTCATTCACTCAACATTTGCCTATGTTCCTTTCAATGAAAGGAACATAGGCAAATGTTGAACATACGCAAGGTACTTGAAATATGTCACTGAACAAAATAGACAGAGCTTTCTGTCTTCATGGGGCTTAGATTCCAGGGGAGCAGAAAGTAACGAGAAAAAAAATACATGAATTACATAGTTTGTAAGAAAATGGTAGAATCTGGAGAATAAAAAGGAGTAGGGAATGGCAGGAAGGGGAAAAGGGCATACAAGTTGCAATTTTAAAACATGAGGGTAGGTTAGACATGATTGAGAAAGAGACACAGAAAGTGACAGATGTAGCCAGCAGACATCTGGGAGAGAAGCAGTCTGCATCAGTAACCCAAGGAAACAGCAAGAGTGGCAGATCTGGGTGATTCAGGTGAGAGAAGACACAGTCTGAGAAAAGACAACAGCCAGATCACGTGAGGCATGTCATCATTCTTTGTGGGTGGCATTACGAATCAGTATTGTCCTCAGACTCTCTTTTTCTGAATGCCCAAAACTTCTGTGCATATGCATGTCACAACTTCCTTTGAGAGACCCCTCAAGACCCTAGATCTTAGCTCCTTCACTGATATTCAGAGTCGTAAATGAGCTTTGCCCATTATGACCTTCCACACTTTCACTACCATAACAGACCACACTGGCCAGACTAGATGAGTTTTCTCTTCCCCAAGAAATCTAGTTTTCCATTTCCTTCACCCAGGCAGCGTCCTTCAGCTTCCTTTATGGTGCCCATGGTTGCACTACTTTCCATCTACTCACACGTAATTATCTGGTAATGATCCATTTTTCTCTACTCAATTCAGTCCCCAAACTTAGAGTGAATTGTGATTATTAACTTCTTGTTAGACCATGTGACTATGTAGAATAAGACATAGTCTTAACTGTTAATTATGAATGGTATCTGCTTTGTAAAATGGTTCTTTTGACATTAAACATGATCTGTATCCTTTTTTCTTTAAATGGGAAGATTCCAAATGATTAGAATTCTAACAGAAGTTTTTCATCTTTGCCTAATCTCATAGAATCCCCAGGGTTTGTTTTGTTTGCCATTGATGCAGTGTAGTTTTAATATATAGAAATTTTGGGGCTAAGATACTTAGTAATTCTGGGAAGTTGTCATATAACAACCTTTATAATTTTTAGACATTTGTTAAGAAATCGAATCCAGAGGCATGACTTGTAGCTCCAGATGTCCCAAAAGACAGAAACTTGTGGATTCCTTTATCATGACAGTATTGAAATTATGGGTAAAATTTCCATAAAAATGCATTATGTCTCATCTTTCCTAACTAACACTGACTCTGGTTTCTGAGTTATACACACGATACATTAGTAAAACTCCATAAATATACATCAGTGCTTTGTCCCACCCAAACCAAAACTGTTGTTTATAAACTCTGAAGATATGATTTCTTCTAGTGAAGTAATACTTTGAGCTACAACTTTGCCTTAACTAAGAACTATGAACTTTCATCTAATAAGAATTTAGTTACTATAATACTAAATTCTAAAAATTTTAAGAACGATTATATAATTAATGAGTTTATAATTAATGAGTATATATATAAACTCATTAATTATATATGTTTATAATTAATAAGTATATAATTAATAAGCTTCCCTAATCTCACTTTAGCATCACTAATAATCAAATTAGTGTTTGTTAATACAGAGCTTTAGAAGTGTTATGAGTCTGATTCATGTGATTAGGTTTCAATTTCCCTACCACATGATAAAATTCATGAAACCTGAAATTGTGTCTTCTGCTTTTTGGGTTTGTTTTGCTTTCTATAACACAGAAACCAGGCACACAGGGAAGATATGGCAAGGATTTTATTTTCTCTTATTTTTTGTCTCAACTCTTCTCGGGGCCCAGAGGGGGAGATGGGGTGCTCTTAGCATCTGTGTGTGAGCATCTTGCCTTCCCACTGCTGAGTTCTCCAGAGAGCTACAATTTGGCCCATGGAACAGCATTATTAAAGTTCCATCCTCACCAGTTGCAGTAATCTTCATTGTCTTTCAATCTCTTCCAACCTCCCCCCATCCATATGACTTCTAGGGGACTCAAGTTTATTCAAAGTCATGTGAATTTTGTCAGTAAATTTTATAAAATTATCAATAATGTATACTATTATTTCTAAATAGGCTATTAATAAAATTGTACTCCCTCTAAAATAATTCCCTTATGTCATCAAATAAATCCATATGGTAGTTTCTTTCAACATTAAGCTTCAGTCTGCTTGTCTTATGGTTTGATTGATATTCCTTTAGGGCAGGCTAAGAGTTGGGAGAAAAAATGCAATTCATTTCCAAACTGGAATCCAGGCAGGTAAAATCTATTTCCCATATCAGATTTCAGACACATATTCACATGAACAATAAAATGAAGAGAAATAAAAAGGTCTGTGGTCTTTTGGCATACAGTAATATTTGGGATGAAACATGCATGTTGGATGAACGTAAGAAAAATGTTAGGTGGTGTTTACATAATTGATAGAACAGAGCTGCATAAGATTCTGAACTCATTAAATGGAAATATATATTTTGGCCCATCCAGGAGAAATGCTTCCAGAAGAAAATACTTGATATAGCACAAGGAGAGTGTTGGCGTTCATATGACTATGATGTGACCTTTATTGAGGGGATAAAAAGCACCAAATGGTGATTGCAGATGAATTACTCCATAGACTGGGATTTTCAAGAGGAATCTTATTTCTAAATCTTGAGACAGTGGGACCAAAGAGACGTATCTGTTTCTATTATTAGGAAGAATGTGAATCTTGGAATGAAAAACAATCTGCAACTTCAAAGAGAAAGAGCTGACAGCGAAATATTTGAATTAATTAGAGAAATACAGTGTTGTTCATTGGTGGGTACTTTTTGTAGGCATATTTCAAAACATCTGTGCTTGTTTCCATGGAGATGGTGGATGGTTTATTTTGTTGTTAATATACCACATGGGCATGAAAGATATTCGAGGAAGCTACCTGATGGAAAACTATATATAGACATTTTCAGACAGTCTTAGAGAAGTTACAACCTCCAGACCTAGGCAGAAGTTGGTTCAATTCCTTGATGAACTATGCCAAGTTAAATGAACTTTGGCTATTTTCTGAATACTTGCAGCCTTCTTAGAAATGATACCGAAAATATTAGTCTTGATGTCCACTGGATAGGGGTACTCAAGTTTGAAGAGTTCCAGAAAATAAAAATAAGCTCATCCATTTCAAATGTTTAAAAAATAATAAATAATAATAAGCCAACTCAGAATGTAAATCCCACCTGTGAAAGGCTCAAATGCCGCAGGTTTTGTTTTCTTATATGGGTCTTCTACTTTTTCTCTCAAGGTCACCATTCTCCATTATTTTTCTATTTCCCTCTAAAGCAGAGAGGTCCTCATGTACCTTGGGTTATAATTTTCCCACCCAAATTTTTATCAAAGTGGAGAAAGTGGAACTGATATGAAGCAGTTTTAGTACAGTTATTTTTTTTTTCATCTTCTTTCCTTCTGTCACAATCTCTTCTTTCATTAACTGCGCCTCTTCAGATTTTGTCCATTAGTACAACTGAACTTTATCAATGGAGTCAAGACCCTTCTATTTCAGAGTGTTCAGCATTGAAGGGAATGGTTTGGCATGTTCGTTCAAATTTCAGTGTAATTCGAAACTTATTAGTTTCATTGTTGGTCTAGCAAGCTTACATCCATGACATCACTTATTTACACCATTAGCCCATAAGAATATATGGTTCCAACTGAACCAATTATTAGTTTCAGAATTTCCTATAAGATGGGCAGGTATCTGCAGATGCCAAGCACTTTTGGGTTGTTTCAAATCTAATTAACAATAGAATGATGGCACCAAATTAATTTCAAAAACTGCTCTGGAAATGCCAGTAGTCAAAAAGATTTAGTAATTTGATATCGTGCTATTTAGAGAAACAGATGGAAGTTTCTCGACATTAGTGTTGATCTCAAAGTGTCGTTTAATAAAAATCAATACTTGAACTAGGCTAAGTTATTTTTGAATTATTTTCTTTTAAAACACACACCATGAAGGTAAAGGTAGTCAAAGTTCCCATTAAATTTGCTGCCTAAAAGTTTACCTCTCATATTTGAAATACACTGGAGATCACAGTTCAGTGGGTGACATAGCAAAGAGAATGTAAAATAAAGTACCAAATCCAAGGGTAAATTACTCCAAACTCAGCACAGATTTTCTGTTAAATTCTCAGCCATACAGATGGATGGAGAAAACATAATTGATCAAAGAAAATATTTATAGAAGTGATGGATTTTTAACTTCTCAGTCATGCTGAACTGCTATATACCAATAAATTTTGGAGAACATTTTCTTGAAGGGTCATGGTGACATAGTTCAATAAACAGAGCAGGAGACTGAGTGCCAGGAAATTTGGTTGTGTCCTAGTTTTGCCTCTCACTGGATTAAAAATATTTATTATTTTTTAAATAATGATGTTATTTTCCAAATACATATTAGCGAAACTAAAAGAAACAAAGATAAAACAGCATATAAAAGTGACATATTTAGCACTTAACAATATGCCAGGCAGTATTACGATATCAGTATCAGTATTATGATAGCACTTGGACATTTTCATCTGTTGAAAAATTCTATGAATTAAGTATTATCCTCGCTTTTCTCATGAGGAAACTGAAACAGAGCAAAGTGAAGCAGCTTGTTTAAGAAGATAAAAAATGGTTGGTAGATTCATGGTTTGAAACCTGTTTCCAGTGTCTATGCCATTGACCACTATGGTCCACAGCCCCTGAATAAGGATGGAAAGATTGGTCAGAAATTCTGATCAAACTTTTCCTGCTATCTTTACTTTACAGGGTTTTACATTTAATTATACTTGAATTTAAGAGAAGCAAAATAAATTGCAGTGAAAGTGAAGGAATTGTTAAAATGCAGATACATCTTTCTTCATCATCAGAGAGAATTGTTTCTCAAAGTGTCCCCAAAATTTAAGAAAAAAAGGAGTTCATGACAATATCAGGATTCGCATGTGTTTATTATTTTAGTGTATATCAGTTGACTCCCTGTTATGAATGAAGAAAGAATAAATATACTTTGCTTCTCCCACTGCCCACCCTGATTTTTATGCTTTAATTATTATTATTATTAATAGCATTTAAATTCTGTTTTATAATTATAATTGCAAAAGTGATTAAACCTACCAATAATACTATATTTAAAAATGATGAATACTTATCTCTGAACTCTGAATTCTTCCATGCTTGAGAATTTGTCCTTAGCCCTTATACTCGAATGCAAGCTTAACTAGGTATAAAGTTCTTGGTTATACTGTCCCTCCCTCCCTTCCACACCCATCACTATCAGAATTTGTTTTTTTAAATATTAACTCATCGTTTTCCAGCAGTGAATGGAGTTGTGAAGAATTCTGAAATCAATCTGCTATTTTCCCGTGTGTGTGTGTATGTGTGTGTGTGTGTGTGTGTGTGTGTGTGTGTAGGTGACTTACTTTTCAGTCTGCATGCCTATATAATTATCTCTTTTATTCTTGAATTTCAGTATGTCTCATTGTTGATCATTCCATTTCAATTACTTTTCTCCCAGACACTGTGCACTTTCAAAGTGAATTTTAAAAAATTTACTTCAGGAAAATTTTCTCCTGTCATATCTTTCAGCATATTTTTTTTCAGATTCATTATTCAGTTTGTATATTGGATCCCTGTGTCATATATTCACATATTCTCCATAATGATTTTTATGTCTTTGCTCTTTATTTATTTTAAGGTTGATTTGAGAGGCCAAGAAGAAAGTTTTTAGTTATACTTGTTCTATTTTTTTGTTGCTTCTAGTGTGCTTTTTCATCTCTAATATTTTTTGCTTTATGCTTCTTTGACTTTTTTGTGCACAGCTAGCTTGCTTCTTGTCTCCTGGTTTTGTCTTACTATCTCTTCGTCGAATCCTTGAGTCTCTTCTTTGAGCTTTCCTTTAAAAAAGAGAATAATAAATCATGTTGTCTGTTATTACTTTGAGACTCTAAAATGCCATTTTTCTTAATTTCCTTCCTTTTTTAATAAATAAGTCTCCTTTGTATTCATACTTCATTTTTCATTCAACTATTGCTTATGTATTTTATATATTATGTTTGGCTTTGTGCATTATTTTTTGCTTCATGTATTTTTCCTTGTATTTTTCTTCCCAGTATCTGTGCTGACTCCTTCTATGTCATGGAAAGGGGAGTTATCTGGAAGAGTCTGCAGCTCTTACTGGGTCTGGTTGTCCCAAATGTCTCATCAAGTCAGACACTGTTGGTACATCTTTCTTCACTTTCCCTCCTTTGATCCATGAGGACATGTTCCCTCAATTTTGAGTATCCAAGAGCCAGTAACATCTTTGAGGAAACAGGTTCTATCTGCTCCCTGCTATCCTGCCTCACCTGTCACCTCCCTAGGCTAGTTGGTTGGGTCATAATCAAGTGAAAATGATGTTGCTGGTGTGGATACTTCAGTTGTGTTTCCCCTGCAATTTTGGTTTCTAGAAGGACACTTCCTAATTCTTCCAAAGGGTGACAGTGGCTCTAGAGCTCCCAGGTCTAATCAAAGGATCTGTGACAAGGCAATCATGACTGCTGAATTTAATTCTGTTTCCGAGTTTCTTCACCTGTTTTAGCATAGAATTCACATTATTTGGAAGGTAGGCATCAAACAGGGTATGACTTTTGGTTATGGCCGTGTCTTTATTTCACTGAGGATATTATTTTTCTGTTACTTTCTATTATTTGTTATTTGTAGTGAACTTAAGGAGGAGTGAATAAACACGCAATTACTCCACGATCTTTATTTAGAAGTTGTTTGAGGGACTTCCCTGGTGGCGCAGTGGTTAAGAATCCGTCTGCCAATGCAGGGGACACGTGTTCAAGCCCTGGTCCGAGAAGATCCCACATGCGGTGGAGCAGCAAAGCCCGTGCGCCACAACTACTGAAGCCCGCGTGCCTAGAGCCCGTGCTCTGCAACAAGAGAAGCCACCACAATAAGAAGCCCGTGCACTGCAACAAAGAGTAACTAACACCCGCTCGCCGCAACTAGAGAAAGCCCGCGAGCAGCAACAAAGACCCAACGCAGCCAAAAATAAACTGATTAATTACGAAATACTATTATTATAACCACCTTTTAAAAAACTGTTAAAAAAAAAAACGAAGTTGCTTTGAATTCTTAGAGCAAATTGACCAATGAGGACCAACTAAGTGTGTGCAGAAGCCTGTTTGTTCTTTATGCTAATTGCCAATTTTCCTTTGGATTTCTTCTTAATTGTGTATTTCCTGTTGTGCTTCCTACTCCTCTACTTCAGGGACCCCACCTCTACCCACCCCTCAATACACTACTGACCCAAATAAAAGCAAGAAACTAGTAAAGGAATATGATTCTCAGAAAATCTTCCATCGGTAAGTTCTACTTTAATATGATTAATTCAGTGTGACCCTGTCCCTGAGATGTTTATATTTATATTTGAACTATGTATTTATATAGTTCTAGATGAAAGGCAATTGCTGTGTAGAAAAGAAATCCTAGGTATCAGGCAGAGGTGAAGGATAATTTTGGAGGCAAGGGGAATTTTCTGGAACTCTGAAAATCAACTACTGGCCTATACCTAAGAGCAGTCTGACCTTTTGTTCTTCAGTTACAATATAGGCAAAACTTGCAAGCAACCTGTCACATTTCCTTAGTCATAAGTACTTTATGAGAATAATGAGATCTTGAAGTGTTTTGGCAACTCTTCAGTACACAAAATAAATGTGTATAAAATAACCATATGCAAATGAGGATTATTAAGGATTTCAACAAGCTCAATATTCTCTTGAGTATACTAACATTCTCTGATAAGCATGGAGATACTATCAGATTGCTTAGAAAATCCTGCTTTTATTAAAAATAAGGCAAAGATAATCTTCTTGTGGATATGGAAATTATCGGACTCAGAATTAATAAGGTTGTCCTATATCATAGTAATAATCATATTATATCAGTCATATAATGTACCTTATTATGATTAAACTAACAACTTCACAGCATACCTCATTCAAAATATACTGAATAGTAAATATTTAGCAGAACAAATTTTAGTTGTGATATGTTTTATGATTTATGAAAATAGTGCCATTTTTCCAATTATTAAAGTAATATATGTTCAGGGTAAAACATATTAAGATAATATTAAGAAAAGAGATGTTTTAAAAGTTAAAATAATCCTTACCCATATAACCCACATGTAATCACCATTAAGATGTGAGATATACAACCTTTGCGAATTTTCTCCATGTGTATGCTTTACAGTTATTAAGAACAGGAAGAAATGGAAAATGTGAGGGCAGTCTTCTAAGAGTTGAATTGTTATGAGAACATGCTTTTTTGTTGATATTGATGACCAAATTCAGGTTCCTAGAACATGTGTTCTTTTAGCCACAAGAAATATGGTTAAAACAAATTTCCCACAATTTGGAAAGAAAACCAAGGCATGACAATATGGGAGTCAAGGTAGCACTGGCAAATTCTTAAAATATGTTTAAATATCAAATGAAAATACAAACTTTGAATTGTTTTCAGAATTGAGATTATTGATTTATACCCACAGCTAATTTTACACTTTGATGTTAACATGGACAGCATTCTTTTTTTTTTTTTTAATTATTATTTATTTATTTATTTATTTATTTATTTATTTTTGGCTGTGTTGGGTCTTCGTTTCTGTGCAAGGGCTTTCTCTAGTTGCGGCAAGCGGGGGGCCACTCTTCATCACGGTGCGTGGGCGGGCCTCTCACTATCGCGGCCTCTCTTGCTGCTGGAACACTAGCTCCAGACTCGCAGGCTCAGTAGTTGTGGCTCATGGGTCTAGTTGCTCCGCGGCATGTGGGATCTTCCCAGACCAGGGTTCGAACCCGTGTCCCCTGCATTGGCAGGCAGACTCTCAACCACTGCGCCACCAGGGAAGCCAACATGGACAGCATTCTTATCCTGGATGTTGCATAGAGCTGTTTGAACAGTAAGATATATATATGTGCATCTGTCACAGAAGATTTGTGATTCACACGTCTTCAGGAAAGTCACGTGAAATGTTTAGTTTAAATAGTGTATTAGCCCAATGAACTATTTTACTTATGATTATTTCATATAGCTATCTCCTCCTTTGATTCCCCAATTATATAATCAAAAATTATAAATTGTAATATTTGCTAAAATTGGAAATGTAAGCCACTTCCAAGAAATGATAAAGAAGTTGTACTGAGAGCACTAATTAGGAACATTGAGAGGTCATTTTGAGCCTTTCATATCAGACATGTAGAATACATTAAAATTAATGTGATGGAATATACTCACTGATATCTGTCACCCGTTAACTCATTCGGAACACACTGAATTAAACTCCATGGGCTCGTTCAGCGCTTGCTTCAGGAAGGGCAGGCACTTAGGAGGGAGCTGGGTGCTCCAGGGACCCGAAGTCACAGTCTAGTCGTCAGATACCATCTACTTGATCCAACTACCTGTGGCTCCCAGCCTCCAGTCCGGGGTAGGCACAGGCCGGAGGCAGCAGGTTCATTATGGGACAGCATGGTTTTTCTCATTTGATAGGTGGTTATCATCATGGAACTGGTTATGAAACATTCACCAAGCATGCCTTTCTGTTTCTGAGCACAAACGACTCAATTGCAAGAGCTTTCCCGAAATTTAATACGACTAAGTATATGGTAAAACTTACGTTTATTTTTTTTTAATAATATTTTTATTTTAGAATAGTTTTAGATATACAGAAAAGTTGTGGAGAGAATTCCTGGCAGCACATATACACTTTCACCTACATTTGTCACAGTTAATGAAACAGTAGTGATACAGTATTATTAACTTCTTCAGATTTCCTTAGTTTTTACCTCATGTCCTTCTTCTCTCTCACGGTCCTGTCCAGGATATCATGTTACATTTAGTTGTCATGTGTCCTTAGGTTCCTGTTGACTGTGACAGCATCTCAAAGTTCTTGTTTTTGATAAGTTTTCTTGTTTTGACAGTTTTGAGGAATACTGGTCAGGTGTTTTGCAGACTGTCCCACAGGTGGGGTTTGTCTGATGTTCTCATCATGGCATATCAAGGGTACATACTATCAACATGATTTATCACAGCTGACATTGGCCTTGATTACCTGGCTGAGGTCATGTCTCTCAGGTGTCTTCACTGTGAAGCTACTCTTTTTTCCCACCCCTTCCATACTGTCCTCTTTGGAAGGAAGTCACTATACACACACAGCCCACACTTCAGTGGGGAGTTCAGCTTCAACTTCCCAAAGACAAGATATCTACATAAATTATTTGGGATTCCTCTCCCAAAGAGATTCACTTTTTTTCTTTTTTTGGTTTGGTTGTTTTTCTTTTTTTTTAATACAATTTTTAAAGGTTATACTCTGTTTACAGTTATTATAAAGTATTGACTATTTTCCCCATGTTGTGCAAACATCCTTGTAGTCAATCTTATACCTAATAGTTTGTACCTCCCACTCCTTCACCACTATTTTGCCCCCCCCACTGGTAACCACTAGTTTGTTCTCTATATCTGTGAGTCTGCTTCTTTTTAGTTATATTCACTAGTTTGTTGTATTTTTTAGATTACACATATAAATGATATACAGTATTTTTTTTTCTCTCCCGGACATATTTCACTTAGCATAATACCTTCCAAGTTCATCCATGTTGCTGCAAATGGCAATATTTTGTTGTTTTTTATGGCTGAGTAGTATTCCATTTTTCACAGAACTAGAACAAATCATTTTTAAACTTGTATGGAAGCACAAAAGATACCGAATAGCCGAAACAATACTGAGAAAGAAGAACAGACTGACTTCAGAAGAAGACACTTCCTGACTTCAGATTATACTACAAAGACACAGTAATCAAACAGTATGGTACTGGCACAAAAACAGACACATAGATCAATGGAAAAGGATAGAAAGCCCAGAAATAACCCCACACAATGTTGTCAGTTAATCTACAACAAAAAAGGCAAGAATATACAAAGAAAAGACAGTCTCTTCAGTAAGTGGTGCTGGGAAAACTGGACAGTTACATGTAAAAGAATGAAGTTCTCTAATACCATATACAAAAACAAACTCAAAATGGATTCAAGACATAAATGTAAGACCAAATACTATAAAACTCCTAGAGAAAAGCATAGGCAGAAACCTCTCTGACATAAATCACAGCAATATTTTTTTGGATTTGTCTCCTAAAGTAAAAGAAATGAAAGCAAAAATAAGCAAATGGGACCTAATTAAAAGTTTTTGCACAGCAAAGGAAACCACCAACAAAACAAATAGACAACCTACTGAATGGGAGAAAATATTTGCAAATGATATGATCAATAAGGGATTAATATCCAACATATATAAACAGCTCATATCACTTAACATCAAAAAAAAAATTAAAAAATGGGCAGAAGAACTGAATAGACATTTTTCCAAAGAGGAAATCTAGAGAGCCAACAGGCACATGAAAACATGCTCAAAGTCATTAATTATCAGGGAAGTATGCAAATCAAAACCACAATGAGATATCATCTTATACCTGTCAGAATGGCTATCATCAGAAAGAACACAAATAACAAATGCTGGCAAGGATGGGGGAAAAGGGAACCCTCTTACACTGTTGGTGAGAATGCAAATTGGTGCATCCACTGTGGAAAACAGTATGGCGGTCTCTCAAAAAACTAAAAATAGAACTACCATATGACCCAGCAATTCTACTCCTGGGTATATAAAAAAATTAAAAAAAAAACCCAAAATATTAATTCAAAAAGATACATGCACCCCAATGTTCATAGCAGCATTATTTACAACTGCCAAGATATGGAAGCAACCTGTGTCCATATCAACAGATGAATGGATAAAGGTGATGAGGTTCACTAGCTTTAATCTGCATCTCTCAATTAATATTTAAAATGCAAGTTGGTCATGACTTCAAACTGGAGTCATTGCACATCTTGAACTGCCATTTACTGTCATTTTCTACCCAGTTACTTAATTTCCTACATTCCTGGAAGACTGAGGCCACAGCAGGTCCCCATGGGTGTGGATCGACTTTGAGCTCATTGAACACCTCAGAGGATGTGTTCTCTCTATTTTATTCCTTTCCATTTTCCCTTCCTTTGATGATAAGTCAGTGAAAAGTTTTTCTTTGGAAGTTATAGTCTTCTTTTTTTTTTTTTTAACATTTTCAGAAGGTTTTAATTCATTCAAGGACACAAATAAAATTAGTCATAAGTTCTTTTCAGTGGATTTGTGTAGTTTTCTTTCTGTTTACTGGCTTTTCATTTTCTACAGTTGAGCACAAAATGTTTTATTAACCCACAGCCTGATTCAGATTTAAAAGCACACATTCATAATTAGGTTATATATTTAGTAAACAAGTCTATTAAGAAATTTTTAAAATATTTTAGGTGAACCTAGAAAAGACTCTTGAATTTTATTGGCCTCAGTGTCCCCATCTATGAAATAGAACTACTAATAATAATTTATTATAGTATATTATATATGTACTATTTTATATATATAATAGTATAGGTAATTTACATAAATAATTGGTATCATATATACCAATAAATAGTACATATTACTATAAAACAAAATAATAAAAATTTTAATTTTTTTTATGGAATTCACATTTTTAAAAATATCATGCTTTCAATAAATTATTATGAAGTGGGTTTTTTTGTGCTGTCTTGTGTTACAGTGGGGACATGAGGAGGAAATCAACAAGATCCTGTTCCCAAGAAATATCAATCTCATGGGAGTTCTGTTCAGGTAACAAACTCTCCATCCACATTGATCCAACGCAACAATCTGGAAATAATAACTCACAAAACCTACATAAGCCCTGCAGTTCTGCACAAGGTTTCCAATCATTTCGGTAAAATCAAAGACAAAAGATGTTTCTGATTTTGATGTGTGTGTGTGTATCTTCTTTAAAAAAAAGAAATAAGAACAAAAATTTCAACTCACAAATAAATTATAAGTCAATTTGGGGGTGAAGAAGCTAGCAGAGGAAGCTTACAGAGAATTTATTATGATGTTTAAGTGCTTTGAAATGTGAGTTTCCTAGCGGAGGAAGCTTAAGGAGAATTTATTATGATGTTTAAGTGCTTTAAAATGTGAGTTAGAAGGATAAGTACTGAAGGAGGCTAGATTTCTGTGTCCTTTTCAGTATAAATTCAAACCAACATTTCTTCGGGTCTTTCATCAGAGCTTCAAAGTCCCCCAAGACACAATCACATCCTAATATTCTTGCTAAAAGTCTGAATGTTCAGCCTCAGATGCAGAATGAAGAGAAAGAAACTCTGTCTTCTAGGATTTTAGCACCAAAAAGCAAGCACAGGTGGGAAGGGGCTATGAAGAGACGCAGAGAAATCCCTCCCTTCCTCCCTCTCTCCCGTCCCTTGAACCCAAAATTCCTGACATTTTCAGCCCAGCTCCATTTCCTCTCTCGTAAACACCTGGTTGCTAACTCACTACTCAAACACATCAGGATTCAGCGATGCTATGTCCGCAAGGCCAGCTATAGAACTGCCAGTCGCAGTGAAAAACGAAAATGCAGGACCCTTTGTGCACAATTATTGAGAATTTCAAGATGGCAAAAATGGAGCCTTAAATCAAGTACCAGTCTCTTCTGAGGGTCTGACCCTGTGCCGCTGTATAGCCACATGCCCCTGAAGTCACACGTCCCTGCAGACTGGACATGCAAAGTGCTCAACAGGGAAAATATTATTTCAGAATTCCAGAGTGGCTTTCTTTTTGGATAAGTAGTTGGAAGTAGGGAAGAACTATTGTTTCCAGGCTGCTCTGCCCAATGGGAAATGTCAGGTGTTAGGACTTCCTTTAGCCAGGAGCCCCTCAATAAGAAGAGTGGGGAGTAGTGCGATGGGGAGGTGTCTATATGGGAAAAGAGAAAAGGAGAGTCTCACATCACAGCTGAGAGGGGGGTGTGTGGGGAACCAGAGAGAGGATGAGAGTGGAGAGAGGTTGTTGTTGTCATTGTTGTTTCCTTTAAGAATATGAGAAAGTTGGGACTTCCTTGATGGTACAGTGGTTAAGAATCGGCCTGCTAATTCAGGGGACACGGGTTCGAGCCCTGGTCCGGGAAGATCCCACATGCCGCGGAGAAACTAAGCCCATACACCACAACTACTGAGCCTGTGCTCTAGAGCCCGTGAGCCACAACTACTGAGCTCGCATGCCATAACTACCGAAGCCTGAGCGCCTAGGGCCCGTGCTCCACAACAAGAGAAGCCACCACCATGAGAAGCTCACGCACCGCAACGAAGAGTAGCCCCTGCTTGCAGCAACTAGAGAAAGCCCATGCGCAGCAACAAAGACCCAATGCAGCCAAAATAAATGAATAAATAAATAAAACAAACTTATAAAAAAAAAAAAGAAAACATTTGCAAGAAAGTTTTAAAAAAAAAAGAATATGGGAAAGTTGAGACAGAAAGGAAGATTGGGAAAAAGCTTACTACGCATAAAGAATAAACTTCCATTTTAGAATTTTTTTTCAAAGACGTAAAGATTTGCATTTCTACAATTAAAGGTATTATACCACATTACAGTTTCAATGAATATGATTCCATAACAAAAAATGGCCATGTAGAACCCTGGGTTTCATAGGAGTTACATAATAAAAATATTATTAGTAAATTCCTAATTCATTACCATCAGTTTATTTGCCTTAATAGAAGTTCGCTTGATGGACTTAGTAATGCAAGTCACAAATTAAGTCTTAAGTCAAATATTCACTTGAAAGAGAGAATCCTGAGAACATATTGATTAAAGTGTTGCAAGGATGCCATTCACAGCTTTATTCTTCTCAATGCTGCTTCAACGGGTGGAATAAATAGACCTCTCTGCTCTTATTGATATATTCCAAATTAGACAACAAAATAATATCTAGCAAATAAAAAGTGTTATTAGGTTAAAATAGTTTTACCAGCATCTTGATCTAATAGTAGCTCTTGGCTGGTGTTATTGCGTCAAATATAGAATTTCGAAAGTCTAGAGAAAAAGACAAAAGCATATTCTCCAGAAGGTTCTCCTCTAATAAACTTCCCTGAACTGGGCACTGGGAAGCAATCAATTTAGGGTCTTAGGTCCTGACAACCCCTTGGAAGAAAGCAGAGCTAAGTGGTAGATTGACAGCCTCTTATGAAATCTGAGAAGCTGGACAAGAATATACAGGCTTTATGATGGTGTGAAAGCCATACGCATTCAGTGGAAACCTTCCATTGAATTTTGCATTTTGCCCTCTTAGTGATCTGCAGCACCACAGCTATTCTCTCGAGTGAGCTGTAGCTTCCAGTCACCCAAACCATCACAAGGGTGAATGACTTACAACCATTCTGGACCCAGACAACCTTTCTCTATTTCACCTTCACTACAGTATTCCATAAATTCCATGAGATAGTCAATATTTTGTCATAATATAGGCTTTGTGTTAGATGATTTTACCCAACTGTTGGCTAGTGTAAGTGATCTGAGCACATTTCAGGTAGACAAGGCTAAGCTATAATGTTAATTTGGATGCATTTTTGACTTATGATATTTTCAACTTACATGGGTTTATCAGGATTACAAATGCCAAGGAAAAATTAAGGGCTATCCCACCCGTGGTTTCACTTTTGTTGCTGAAAGGTACTTCTCACAAAGAAGAGGGAAACAGAAAAATAGTACTAATCTCAGAAATTCTCTATTTAATTCTTTCCTCTATAGAACTATTTTCACTAAATTGCACTTTGGCCTTATGGCACTGGTGTACATTGAAAACCAATGAAAATACCTCTCTGTCCACTCTAAGAAAATTGTTGAAAACATCATTGTTGATAACAGTCATATCTCTGACATAAGACCCTAAGGAAAAATGTTTCTTTGCACGTGTTCTGAACAACAGATAATTAAGGAGCTCCTAGTTCTGCCTTTGATGAGATTCTAGAGAGAAGGGCATCCCTTTCCTATCAGAATTATGTCTTTAATGGAGATGTTTCCTGTAGGTCTGAACAAGGAGCAACATTCAGAATTTAGAGAACAGAGTCACATTGGATAGGGATTATGGCAGCCACCCCCTGATAGTGTTAGGGGTCCCCATAGAGACAGCTTAGCTAGCAACATCACTTATAGGACAACGCTGGTCCCCAACTCTACGGCATCTTTATACTTGAAAAATGTTTTTAAAGGATGAATATCAAGGCAACTTTAAAGAGGAAATTAAGAAGCAATGGCAATAAGTATGTTGAGAAATGCAAGAAGGTAAAGAGAAAAGTTCCATCTACTTAAAGATGTATGTGAATGAAAGTGTACTAATGGGTTGATTGTGTATGTGAAGTGTCTATATGTATACACACACATAATTATATATTGTGTGTGCAGTGTGTATATACAGTTGTATGTGTGTATATACATACACACCACAAACACACTGTCAGCCCATTGGTACAGTTTATACGCACACTGATATATGATTTTACATGTGTACATACACATATAATTGTATAAGTATATATATATGATAGTATATGCATATATAGTTTTATGTATATGATTGTATATATTTTTTATATATATTGTATATGTTTTATGTATGATTGAATATGCATATATATACACATATTATAGCACATATATATGATTATATATGTGCATATGTATTTTTATATATGTTTACATACTTATATCTGTGCATGTGTGTGTGTATATTATACATTTTTAGTTTTTAAAGCACTCAGCAGCAGTCTACCACATTATTCCTGAACTTGGTTTCTTCCTTGACTTATCAACCAATGAAGTAAAAATGTAACCTTGATTCCCAGTATAAGCCCAGGAAGCCCCGATGATTCACCATGGACTTTGGGACTTATCTGACTAAGATCAACGTGGTGGGGAATTAGATATATTATGTATGTTATATATATGTATATATACACATACATAACACATTATGTATGTTATACATATATTATGTATGTTATATATATATTATGTATGTTAATATATTAACATATATTAGTATGTTAATACTGCTGGTGCCTACCTCCTGCAATACAGTATGATACAGAAGAAAAATAGTGTGACAGTGTCGGTCCCTTGACCAATCATATATATATAAAACTATATATGCGTATACTATCATATACATGGAACTGGTTTTCTCTGCCCCTAGGATGAGGGTTCATTAGTTTCACGTCACTTCAAGTTGAGGTGGAAGGCCAGTTTGCTGTCCTCCATGGCTGTGGTTCACGGACAGTTAGTTTCAGCATCACTGAGGAAAGTGTTGGAAATTCAGAGTCTCAGGCCCCAGTCTAGTCCTACTTAAGCAGAATCTCCAGGAACAGAACCAAGAAACAAGCTCTCCAGGTGAAACACACCAAAATTTGGGAAGCAAAGACGACTTAGAGGTACAAAGCTGATGTGTTTTTTGCTGGATTACAGCAGGCTGTCAGGAAACTATGCAGTCTCCAAGGGAATAAAGGGGTGGGAGACTGACTTACCTTTATTTGGGGAATTTGGGAATTAATAAATAGCTGAGGAAGAGGAACACTTTGCAGGTCAGTGTTAAGATTTGGTAATTACCAAAACATCTAGGGAGGCAATGTCCTGCCAGAGGCAGGGCTATGAGAGTGAAATGTTCTTAATACAGTATAATTCTTGATGCATTTACAAACATATCTGGATTTGCTAGTTTCTAAAATAAAGCTGATAAGGAATTGGCACTTGTGAGTCTAAAGAGGCCGAGAAGGAGATCACACTTTACCTGTGTTGCTTTTTCCCAAAATTGAACAGCTTTGTATCATAAACAGTTGAGCACTCATCCTGAAATTGTAAGGAATGACTGCCAAAAAGAGCATCCTGCTATGTGTTTCATTATTGTTGTTATTGATCATTTATGAGTCACAGCAAAAAACTAGGGATTATTCTGAACACAGGTTTGGCAGTCCATCTGGCCATTGGGCTCAAAATGCAAATGAGTCAGATGAGTGTCACACTTGAAGAGGGAGAGCAGAGGAGAAAGCTATCACGTGAAGCCACCAACTCCATGTCACAGACCATCTAAAGCATTTGGTCTATCACCTGTGTTTTCTTAATTCAAGTTTGCCAATGTCCAGATGCTTAAGCTACTTTCCTTCTCCTCATCCTGCTAGAATTTACATAGCACTTCAGAGCTATTAGGCTTTACTTACCCCTGTTCAGTGTGACAATCAAAAAGAATTGCAATTCTGTTTTCCTGGTAAGAATCTAAAGCACTGACAGTTCAAATACATGATGTATTTCTGAAGCCATCACAGTGGCCAACAGCGTTGATTTGGGGAACCTTAATTCTTTACTTGCCATCTTCACTCCTGAACCGAAACACATTTTGCACATAAAATACTGGCATTGATTTAGTCATGAAATTAAAAGTTTACAGACGTTTTAAAAAACTAACCACCTCTCATCTGCTTAGGTTAGATCAGAAGGCTTAAAATCATAAAGCCAATCCCTGGTTGAATAATTGAAAACCAAAGGGGCATACATGCCAGTTGCTATTCTCCCTTGCCTACAGACCCCCAGTTCTGTCTGGGTAGCAATAATCACCATAATTACATGTAGCCCAAGCTCAATCATGGTGAGTCAGTTTCCTTTTGATGTAGGTTTGGACAAGGGACCAAGTTATGGCAAAGATGTAAGGGGAAGTCTGCTTGAAGTTTCTGGGAAATGTTTTCCTCCTGATACAAAAGAAAACAAGAAGAGAAAGCCCCTCTTGTCACTGCCACCTTCTTTTCTGCTTGGGACACTGCCCAAGAGAATGTAGATACTTGCCATCCTGCAGCCATAAAGGTGATAAATCATCAAAGGTGGAAGAACAGGATGACAGAAGGAGCCTGGTTCATGGATGCTCGCTCCCCAGCCCTGGAATGCACCACCCGCAGCAAGCTGTTATGTGAGATTAAGAAACACCTATTACTTAAGCCACGAGAGTGAGGTACTCTGCTCTTCACAGCCAAATGTGTTTCATTAATACTCTACCGAATAATATTCACAAGCCATTACCAAAACTCTACGTGACAAGTAAGAGGAGAAAATACATTAAAATTTGATAGATTTTTATCATAAGGTATAGAATACTTGGAAATTAAAGTTTCATGTGGCTTGTGGAGTTCAGATTCAGTATAAAAGAACTCTTTTATGAAGTGAGACAGCATGGCTGAGATATTCACATAAGAGACAAAATAAGACTTTTTGCATCACCAGAATGTACTGGAAACAGCTAGCTGTGGGACATATGTTGAAGAACAAAACGCAGAGAAACAGTAGGACATGTGATATAGATTAAAATCTGGTCTAATTAAGTGCCAGTTTCATAGTAAGAAAACTTAAGAGCAAATAAAAGCATTTTTTTCCCCTCTGAAGTTAATATGGGAAAATCTCAGACTGAGAGATTTCTTTTTCCATTCCCAAAGTAAATCATGACTAATAAAGTTTTTTTAAGTGAAATGCACTAATAGATTGCATCGTATTTGTGATGTTTATCAAAGAAAATTGGAAACTGTGAAGTGTAATAAGCAATAGTGCATCAAACTTTCAGAATGTGTTGCCCAGGGATTCAGAGAAGGTAACAAGTATAATATTATGCAGGATGTTTGTGCTGCTATTTTTCCAAAATGACAGCTACGAGAAGCCTGGAGAGAGAGGGAAATAGTTCTTTGCACAGACACGGAATTGGCTTTAGTTGGTCTGTGCCCACATACAGAGTCAAGATAGTGTCATATGGAAGGTAGATATGATCAGTGACCGTGAAAGGAAGAGCCTGGAGAGGAGGTGTGTCTGATGTAGAGGTGTTAGCTCAGCTGAATAACGCTTCAGATCCATTAGTATTTGTCATAGGAATAACCATTCAACTCTTAACTTTCCCATGATGTGGGGATAGAGCTGCTTGGAGTCAACTGAGCCTCGGTATTCCCACCCTCAAAGGCCTACATCGGCTGAATGACTTTGAAAAATTCACTTAACTTCCCATGCCTCGGTTTACTTGTCTGTAAAATATGATAGAACTAAGTGATTGCAATGAGTCTAATTCTCTCATCTAACAGATGAAGCAAACCTTGAAGGTAGTACAGGATCTCAGAATTGGGATGGGTCTGGGGACCGACTTTTCAAGGTTGCTCAATTAACAGATGAGCAATGGAGACCCAGAGAGGCAAGTCCATGTCTGCAAGGATTCATGACTGACAAGTGATAGATAGGACTGTAGCCCAGGTGGGATGACCAATCATCTCAGTTTTCCAGGGATGGAAGGATTTCCCAGGACATGGGATTTTCAGTGCTAGAGCCAAGAAAGTTCCAGGCAAACCGGGATGCACTGAATACCTAAAGACTAGGTCAGCTCATTTCCATCTCCTTGAACCACTTCTATGTACCATAAAAATATGCTTCTAGTGTCACACCGCTCTGGTGACATACAGCCTCTGCAGAAGCGCTCCATAAATGGCTGGGTCCCCGTCCACTCACTGTTGGTGACACTGATGATCAGATCTTGCCCTGAGGGCTCATCCACCTCTTCCAGCTCAGTCCACGCAGCAGGAACATAGGAGATTTCATGGCAGAGACTCCTTCAGAGGGAAAGGAAGGAGGGATGTAACTTTGTGTCCACTCGGAGCTGCCGCTGCCTGTGAAGCGTAGTCTGCAGAGTACCCACGGGCCTCTGCAACCACCACACCTAGTCAAGTTTATTCATTATGATGCTCTAAACAACAAGTAACAGAAACCAGGGCAGGAAGTAGCCTGAACAATAGAGAAACGTATTATTAAACATACAATACTAAGGAGTAACAGGGTGATCAGGCATAACATGAAGAGCTGTAAAACTCTTTCATTTAAAACATTTTTTTTCTGTCTCCTCTCTCTGTTTCCCTTAATAGCAGCCTCACCCTGGTCTCTTCATGGCTTCAAAATGCTGCCTATGAAAAGTTATGTGCTTCCTGGTCATGTTCAGGAGAAGACTGAGACATGAAAACATGCCCCTAAACATAAACGATAAAGTTCTAAATTGTGTGCCCACCCCTAAACCACGCACTATCATTGGGGTATGTCATGTCAACTAAATAAGACCGCTTTCTGAGGCTAGGAATGAAGCGGATGCTTGAACATAAGTAGGACTCTGTTTTAAAAAAGGAAATGGGAAAGGATGACAGGTAGACAACTGCACTTAAAATCTGTTGTCGGGGACTTCCCTGGTGGCCCAGTGGTAAAGAATCCACCTTGCAATGCAGGGGACGCGGGTTGGATCCCTGGTCAGGGAACTAAGATCCCACACGCCGCGGGGCATCTAAGCCCGCCTGCCACAACTACTGAGCTCACATGGCTCAACTAGAGCCCGCGTGCTGCAAACTACAGAGCCCACGTGCCCTGGAGCCCGTGCGCCACAACTAGAGAGAGAAAACCCCGCCACCACTACTAGAGAGAAGCCCAGGTGCCGCAACAAAGAGCCCACGCGCTGCGAGGAAAGATCCCGCATGCCTCAACCCAAAAAAAAAAACAAAAACAACTGTTGTCAACTCAGCACCATCCCTATCCCTCCAACTCTCCCTTATATTTCAATGGCTAAAATCCCTTAACTGCATCTCCCAGAAGCCCTCATTCATTGGATACTGGTACAAATTCTTCCAAAGTGAAACAGTTCTGTGAAAAGTGGAAGGCAGAAGAGAAGCAGACGCTATTATTCTCTTCGGGCAGCAGCTGACAGACTTGTGCGCAGACTGCAGCCCCAAGGAGCCCAATGGCTTCCCGGCGTTCTGTGATTTACTCGCGGCAGCAGGCAGCAGACATCATTGGAGGCAACATCCTGTGATTCCTATAATTCCTGATTTCCTAAACGTTAGCAATAGTTTTCCTTGACCTTTACTTTCCCAATCCTTCCAAATAGTGCTGCAAATACCTATTGCTTGGTACTACATTTTTTCCTGTTTAAAATAGCTAGAAGATTGTCAGTGAAGAGTTAGGGTCCAACTTCAACTTACTTCAAACCCAGCATCCATTACACCAGGAAAGGGAGGTTGGGAGGTGATATTGAAGAGAGTGACTCTGACAAGCATAAATGCTGCTAGATCAGTGGTCCCCAACCATTTTAGCACCAGAGACCAGTTTCACGGAAGACAAGTTTTCCACGGACGGGGGTCGGAGGGTGGTTCAGGTGATAATGTGAGAGATGGGAAGCAATGAGGAGCAATGGGGCAGCGGCAGATGAACCCTCACTTGCTCGCCTGCCACTAACCTCCTGCTGTGCGGCCCGTTTCCTGACAGGCTGCCAACCAGTACCGGTCCGCGGGCTGGGGGTTGGGGACCCCTGTGCCAGATAATTCAGGGGAAGGAGTGCCAAGAAGGAAAGTAGTATTTGCACCGTCATTTCTAATCTCCTTCACAACATTTTACAGGATTAGTTTAGATGCTTAACTAACTTGTCAACCTTCATTTAGTGACCAGAGAGAGACCCCTTCACATACCACACCAAACTTACTTACATTTGGTGGCCCCAGAATATACATGCCTGGAATCTCTCTGAATGGAACAAAATGAGAACCACAAAAGATAAATGAGACAGACTTGACAGGGTGAAAGTAAATGACAACATCTTCCTCTCCACTCTCTGTTCAAACCCTACTGTAGATGTAGCTATGGCTCCTAGCTTTCCTGCTACTTCTCGTCACAAGAATAGCCTCATTTAAATAATCAAAATGGCTATTTCATGGTAATAATCATAATTCTGAACTGTTCTTGAAGTTTTATCTTTCTTCATTTGGATAACGCCTCTTGTTGGAAAAGCTGTTATGAGCTAGGGGCGTAAGATCAACTATCCCTCTCTGCGTCTCTTGATCTCGTACTTTCTTTCCCCTCCTCTCTAGCTACAATTTCGGCTTAGTCTTATAGATGAGGTGGTGAAGAATACAGTAAAACTGGATGGAGGTACTTGGAGTCTGGTACCGATGCCTCAAGACTTTGAAGAGAAAGAGAAAGAAAGACCACTTTCTCACAGTGCTTATCACAGCTCCTTAAATATTCTGCCTCGGGTGATCTAATGTCTCTCCTTACTCTGGCTGTTTCCCTCAACCTCTGTGCAATGTCAATCACCCCTCTACCGGGTGACTTTGCCTCTCTATGTGTCCCTTGTAGGTGGAATCTCTTTCAGGCTGGATTCTTTGCCTCTTCCCATTGTAAAGAGCCCACACCCTTGGCCGGCTGCCAGTGCCTGTGTAGTTGGCTCCCCTATTGCCCTTTATAACTTTTCTCTGCTGCAAGCATGTAACTCCAGCTTCAGGTTTTCATCTTCAGTCTTCAGGAGGCAGGAATCAAGTGTGTTTCTCTTTCGCTTACTAAGACTGCATAATACGGGACCTAAAACTTACATGTGCAAAATGACCATTTATGTTGCTCAAGGATTCTATGAGTCAAAGAGTTCAAACAGCATAAGGAGACTATTCCATGTCTGGGAATCAGCAGCAAGACTCAAAGGTTAGGGGTTAGGATCTAAAGGCAGTTCACTGGTATGTCGGGTGACTAATATGGGCTTTTGGCTGGGGTCTCAGTTCCTCTCCAAGTAACCTATCTATGTGGGCTAAATAAGGCTTCCTCACAGCCTTAGGGCTGTATTCCCCCAGAACAAGTATCCCTACAAGAAGGATTCAGATGGAGGCTGGATCATAAAAGAGAAGTCACACAGCATCATTCTGTTCTCTAATAGAGCAGGCACTTTCCACCCGGATTTAGTGGGAGGTCAAAGAGACTCCTCCCTTTCCTGGCAACTGGTCAGGTTGTGGAAGAACATATTACTCTGGGCTTTTTAGGAAAAGACAATATGCTAAAAAGTCCTTACTTTCCAAACTGTTATAGACAGATACCACATTCCCAAGCCCTTTCTCACTTAGCCTGAGGTCAGGAAAATCACCTTTATCCTCTCCTCCATGTGGGGAGTAGAAAGAGGGAAAAAATGTCACGAATATCAACAACACGCTCCAAAGAAATTCTCTTTTCAGCTTCCAACCTAGACCTTTTTAAGTTTCAAGGTGGATGTTGGGCTAAGGAGGCAAACAGGTCTTCACATCATTTGCAAATCCCATATAAGTGGTCTGGCACCTGAGTTTGGAAACTTGAGGAGGATGCATATTTCTTCTACCCTTGCTCTTTAGAGACACTGCTGAAATGGAAACAGAGTCTCATATAAACATCTCATTAATTAGAAAGTAGAATCTGGCAGCACATAAAAGGAATACAGTCAAATTTAATGGAGTTAATTTTAGAAATGCAAGGATGGGTCAATATTTAGAAATCTATCAATATATTTGTCACCCATAAAATACTGAGTGCTTTTACAAAACGATAGAAAAAGCATAGAATCTCATGGGAAACAGGCTACGGACATAAAGTGGTAAGTGACATAGGCACACAAATACAAATAATCAATGGATAAATGTACAACCTCACTCAATAAACAAAGATTATGCAAATTAAAGTAAGTACTTTTTTTTTTTTTTACGCTTGGAATTTCATTTATTTTTTATTTTTTATTTTTTTAAACATCTTTATTGGAGTATAATTGCTTTACAATGGTGTGTTAGTTTCTGCTTTATAACAAAGTGAATCAGTTATACATATACATATGTTCCCATATCTCTTCCCTCTTGCGTCTCCCTCTCTCCCACCCTCCCTATCCCACCCCTCTAGGTGGTCACAAAGCACCGAGTTGATCTCCCTGTGCTATGCGGCTGCTTCCCACTCGATATCTATTTTACATTTGGTAGTGTAAATATGTCCATGCCACTCTCTCACCCTGTCACATCTTACTCCTCCCCCTCCCTATATCCTCAAGTCCATTCTCTAGTAGGTCTGTGTCTTTATTCCCGTCTTGCCACTAGGTTCTTCATGACTTTTTTTTTTTTTCCTTAGATTCCATATATATGTGTTAGCATACTGTATTTGTTTTTCTCTTTCTGACTTACTTCACTCTGTATGACAGACTCTAACTCCATCCACCTCACTACAAATACCTCCATTTCATTTCTTTTATGGCTGAGTAATATTCCATTGTATATATGTGCCACATCTTCTTTATCCATTCATCTGTCGATGGACATTTAGGTTGCTTCCATGTCCTGGCTATTGTAAATAGAGCTGCAATGAACACTTTGGTACATGACTCTTTTTGAACTATGGTTTTCTCAGGGTATATGCCCAGCAGTGGGATTGCTGGGTCGTATGGTAGTTCTATCTGTAGTTTTTTAAGGAACCTCCATACTGTTCTCCATAGTGGCTGTATCAATTTACATTCCCACCAACAGTGCAAGAGTGTTCCCTTTCCTCCACACCCTCTCCAGCATTTATTGTTTCTAGATTTTTTGATGATGGCCATTCTGACTGGTGTGAGATGATATCTCATTGTAGTTTTGATTTGCATTTCTCTAATGATTAATGATGTTGAGCATCCTTCATGTGTCTGTTGGCAATCTGTATATCTTCCTTGGAGAAATGTCTATTAAGGTCTTCTGCCCATTTTTGGATTGGGTTGTTTCTTTTTTTGTTATTGAGCTGCATGAGCTGCTTGTAAATCTTGGAGATTAATCCTTTGTCAGTTGCTTCTTTTGCAAATATTTTCTCCCATTCTGAGGGTTGTCTTTTCGTCTTGTTTATGGTTTCCTTTGCTGTGCAACAGCTTTGAAGTTTCATTAGGTCCCATTTGTTTATTTGTGTTTTTATTTCCATTTCTCTAGGAGCTGGGTCAAAAAGGATCTTGCTGTGATTTATGTCATAGAGTGTTCTGCTTATGTTTTCCTCTAAGAGTTTGATAGTGTCTGCCCTTACACTTAGGTCTTTAATCCATTTTGAGTTTATTTTTGTGTATGGTGTCAAGGAGTGTTCTAATTTCATACTTTTACATGTACCTGTCCAGTTTTCCCAGCATCACTTATTGAAGAGGCTGTCTTTTCTCCACTATATATGCTTGCCTCTTTTATCAAAGATAAGGTGACCATATGTGCGTGGGTTTATCTCTGGGCTCTCTATCCTCTTCCATTGATCTATGTTTCTGTTTTTGTGCAAGTACCAAACTGTCTTGATTAATGTAGCTTTGTAATATAGTCTGAAGTCAGGGAGCCTGATTCCTCCAGCTCCATTTTTCTCAAGATTGCTTTGGCTATTCGGGGTCTTTTTTGTTTCCATACAAATTGTGAAATTTTTTGTTCTAGTTCTGTGAAAAATGCCAGTGATAGTTTGATAGGGATTGCATTGAATCTGTAGATCGCTTTGGGTAGTAGAGTTATTTTCACAATGTTGATTCTTCCAATCCAAGAACATGGTTCTCTCCATCTGTTTGTATCATCTCTCCATCTCCATCTGTTTGTATCATCTTTAATTTCTTTCATCAGTGTCTTAGAATTTTCTGCATACAGGTCTTTTGTCTCCTTAGGTAGGTTTATTCCTAGATACTTTATTCTTTTTGTTGCAATGGTAAACGGGAGTGTTTTCTTAATTTCACTTTCAGATTTTTCATCATTAGTGTATAGGAATGCAAGAGATTTCTGTGCATTAATTTTGTATCCTGCTACTTTACCAAATTCATTGATTAGCTCTAGCAGTTTTCTGGTAGCATCTTTAGGATTCTCTATGTATAGTATCATGTCATCTGCAAACAGTGACAGCTTTACTTCTTTTCCGATTTGGATTCCTTTTATTTCTTTTTCTTCTCTGATTGCTGTGGCTAACACTTCCAAAACTATGTTGAATAATAGTGGTGAGAGTGGGCAACCTTGTCTTGTTCCTGATCTTAGTGGAAATGGTTTCAGTTTTTCACCATTGAGGACAATGTTGGCTGTGGGTTTGTCATATATGGCCTTTATTATGTTGAGGAAATTTCCCTCTATGCCTAATTTCTTCAGGGCTTTTTTCATAAATGGGTGTTGAATTTTGTCGAAAGCTTTCTCTGCATCTATTGAGATGATCATATGGTTTTTCTCCTTCAATTTGTTAATATGATGTATCACGTTGATTGATTTACATATATTGAAGAATCCTTGCATTCCTGGAATAAACCCCACTTGATCATGGTGTATGATCCTTTTAATGTGCTGTTGGATTCTGTTTGCTAGTATTTTCTTGAGTATTTTTGCATCTATGTTCATCAGTGATATTGGCCTGTAGTTTTCTTTCTTTGTGACATCTTTGTCTGGTTTTGGTATCAGGGTGATGGTGGCCTCGTACAATGAGTTTGGGAGTGTTCCTCCCTCTGCTATATTTTGGAAGAGTTTGAGAAGGATAGGTGTTAGCTCTTCTCTAAATGTTTGATAGAATTCGCCTGTGAAACCATCTGGTCCTGGGCTTTTCTTTGTTGGAAGATTTTTAATCACAGTTTCAATTTCAGTGCTTGTGATTGGTCTGTTCATATTTTCTATTTCTTCCTGGTTCAGTCTCGGCAGGTTGTGCATTTCTAAGAATCTGTCCATTTCTTCCAGGTTGTCCATTTTATTGGCATAGAGTTGCTTGTAGTAATCTCTCATGATCTTTTGTATTTCTGCAGTGTCAGTGGTTACTTCTCCTTTTTCATTTCTAATTCTATTGATTTGAGTCTTCTCCCTTTTTCTCTTGATGAGTCTGGCTAATGGTTTATCAATTTTGTTTATCTTCTCAAAGAACCAGCTTTTAGTTTTATTGATCTTTGCTATTGTCTCCTTTATTTCTTTTTCATTTATTTCTGACCCGATCTTTATAATTTCTTTCCTTCTGCTGGCTTTGGGGTTTCTTTGTTCTTCTTTCTCTAATTGCTTTAGGTGCAAGGTTAGGTTGTTTATTCGAGATGTTTCCTGTTTCTTGATGTAGGCTTGTATTGCTATAAACTTCCCTCTTAGAACTGCTTTTGCTGCATCCCATAGGTTTTGGGTCGTCGTGTCTCCATTGTCATTTGTTTCTAGGTATTTTTTGATTTCCCCTTTGATTTCTTCAATGATCACTTCGTTATTAAGCAGTGTATTGTGTAGCCTCCATGTGTTTGTATTTTTTACACATCTTTTCCTGTAATTGATACCTAGTTTCATAGCATTGTGGTCAGAAAAGATACTTGATACGATTTCAATTTTCTTGAATTTACCAAGGCTTGATTTGTGACCCAAGATATGATCTATCCTGGAGAATGTTCCATGAGCACTTGAGATAAATGTGTATTCTGTGGTTTTTGGGTGGAATGTCCTATAAATATCAATTAAGTCCATCTTGTTTAATGTATCATTTAAAGCTTGTGTTTCTTTATTTATTTTCTTTTTGCATGATCTGTCCATTGGTGAAAGTGGGGTGTTAAAGTCCCCTACTATGATTGTGTTACTGTCGATTTCCCCTTTTATGGCTGTTAGTATTTGCCTTACGTATTGAGTTGCTCCTGTGTTGGGTGCATAAATATTTACAATTGTTATACCTTCCTCTTGGATTGATCCCCTGATCATTATAAAGTGTCCTTCTTTATCTCTTGTAATAGTCTTTATTTTAAAGTCTATTTTGTCTGATATGAGAATTTCTACTCCAGCTTTCTTTTGATTTCCATTTGCATGGAATATCTTTTTCCATCCCCTCACTTTCAGTCTGTATGTGTCTCTAGGTCTGAAGTGGGTCTCTTGTAGACAGCATATATACGGGTCTTGTTTTTGTATCCATTCAGCCAGTATGTGTCTTTTGGTGGGAGCATTTAATCCATTTACATTTAAGGTAATTATCGATATGTATGTTTCTATTCCCATTTTTTTAAATGTTTTGGGTTTGTTATTGTAGGTGTTTTCCTTCTCTTGTGTTTCTTGCCTAGAGAAGTTCCTTTAGCATTTGTTGTAAAGCTGGTTTGGTGGTGCTGAACTCTCTCAGCTTTTGCTTGCCTGTAAAGGTTTTAATTTCTCCATCAAATCTGAATGAGATCTTTGCTAGGTAGAGTAATCTTGGTTGTAGGTTTTTCTCCTTCATCACTTTAAGTATATCCTGCCACTCCCTTCTGGCTTGCAGAGTTTCTGCTGAAAGATCAGCTGTTAACCTTATGGGGATTCCCTTGTGTGTTATTTGTTGTTTTTCCCTTGCTGCTTTTAATATGTTTTCTTTATATTTAATTTTTGACAGTTTGATTAATATGTGTCTTGGCATGTTTCTCCTTGGATTTATCCTGTATGGGACTCCCTGTGTTTCCAGGACTTGATTAACTATTTCCTTTCCCATATTAGGGAAGTTTTCAACCATAATCTCTTCAAATATTTTCTCAGTCCCTTTCTTTATCTCTTCTTCTTCTGGGACCTCTATAATTCGAATGTTGGTGCGTTTAATGTTGTCCCAGAGGTCTCTGAGACTGTCCTCAGTTCTTTTCATTCTTTTTTCTTTATTCTGCTCTGCCGTAGTTATTTCCACTATTTTATCTTCCAGGTCACTTACCCGTTCTTCTGCCTCAGTTATTCTGCTATTGATCCCGTCTAGAGTATTTTTAATTTCATTTATTGTGTTTTTCATTGTTGCTTGGTTCCTCTTTAGTTCTTCTACGTCCTTGTTAAATGTTTCTTGCATTTTGTCTATTCTATTTCCAAGATTTTGGATCATCTTTACTTCATTATTCTGAATTCTTTTTCAGGTAGACTGCCTATTTCCTCTTCATTTATTAGGTCTGGTGTGTTTTGACCCTGCTCCTTCATCTGCTGTGTGTTTTTCTGTCGTCTCATTTTGCTTATCTTACTGTGTTTGGGGTCTCCTTTTCACAGGCTGCAGGTTCATAGTTCCCGTTGTTTTTGGTATCTGTCCCCAGTGGCTAAGGTTGGTTCAGTGGGTTGTGTAGGCCTCCTGGTGGAGGGGACTAGTGCCTGTGTTCTGTTGGATGAGGCTGGATCTTGTCTTTCTGGTGGGCAGGTCCACGTCTGGTGGTGTGTTTTGGGGTGTCTGTGGCCTTATTATGATTTTAGGCAGCCTCTCTGCTAATGGATGGGGCTGTGTTCCTGTCTTGCTAGTTGTTTGGCATAGAGTGTCCAGCACTGTAGCTTGCTGGTCGTTGAGTGAAGCTGGGTCTTGATGTTGAGATGGAGATCTCTGAGAGATTTTTGCCGTTTGGTATTACGTGGAGCTGGAAGGTCTCTTGTGGACCAGTGTCCTGAAGTTGGCTCTCCCACCTCAGAGGCACAGCCCTGATGCCTGGCTGGAGCACCAAGAGCCTTTCATCCACACGGCTCAGAATAAAAGGAAGAAAAAATAGAAAGAAAGAAAGATGATAAAATAATATAAAATAAAATAAAATAAATCTATTATAATAAAAAATAAGAAAAAAATATTAAGAAAAAATTAAGAAAAATTTTTTTAATTTTTTAAAATAAATTTATTAATTTTTTATAATAAAAAATAAGAAAAAATTATTAAGAAAAAATTTATTAAGAAAAAAGTTTTTAATTTTTAAAATAAGAAATATGAAAAACCTTATTAAGAAAAAATTTTTTAAATTTTTAAAAATAGAAAATAAGGAAAAAATTATTAAGAAAAACATTTATTAAGAAAAAAATTTTTAATTAAAAAAAAAAGGACGGACCAAACCCTAGGACAAATGGTGAAAGCAAAGCTATACAGACAAAATCTCACCCAGAAACATACACATATACACTCACAAAAAAAGGAAAAGGGGGAAAATTAATATATCCTGCTCCCAAAGTCCACCTCGTGAATTTGGGATGATTCGTTGTCTATTCAGGTATTCAACAGATGCAGGTACATCAAGTTGATTGTGGAGATTTAATCCGCTGCTCCTGAGGCTGCTGGGAGAGATTTCCCCTTCTCTTCTCTGTTTGCACAGCTCCCGGGGCTCAGCTTTGGATTTGGACCCGCCTCTGCGTGTAGGTCGCCTGAGGGCGTCTGTTCCCCGCCCAGACAGGACGGGGTTAAAGGAGCAGCTGCTTCGGGGGCTCTGGCTCACCCAGGCCGCGGGGAGGGAGCGGTACGGAGGAGGCGGGGCGAGCCTGCGGCGTCAGAGGCCGGCGTGACGTTGCAGCAGCCTGAGGTGCGCAGTGCGTTCTCCCGGGGAAGTTGTCCCTGGCTCACGGGACCCTGGCAGTGGCGGGCTGCACCGGCTCCCGGGAGGCGCGGTGTGGAGAGTGACCTGTGCTCGCACACAGGCTTCTTGGTGGCAGCAGCAGCCCCAGCGTCTCACGCCCGTCTCTGGGGTCCGCGCTTATCGCCGCGGCTCGCGCCTGTCTCTGGAGCTCGTTTAGGCGGCGCTCTGAATCCCCTCTCCTTTTGGGAGGTCTGAGGTCTTCTGCCGGCGTTCAGTGGGTGTTCTGTAGGAGCAGTTCCACGTGTAGATGTATTTCTAATGTATCTGTGGGAAGGAAGGTGATCTCCGCGTCTTACTCTTCAGCCATCTTGCCCAGCTCCAGTTAGTACTATTTTTAACCTAGAAAAATTATAGATAATATAGAATACTGCTACTCAGGTTTTTTTTAATACTCTGTCAAGATTCAGCTAAATAATGCCATCACTTTATTAAAGCTTTCAATGATTCCTCTAAAGGGAAGGAATCCTAGCCCTTGTTTCCCCTCCCCCACCTCCCCCATGCCCTTCACTGATAACACTCTTGTGGCATTTTCTACTATTCGTCTTTGCTATTTGTGCATAGGTCTCATCTTTACCTCTAGATGGTATTTGCTTCAAAGGCAAGAACCAAGTCTTACTAATCTTTTGTATCCTTAATGACACTTAGCTCAATACCTTATACAGCATTTATTGAATAACAAAGACAAAAATAATGTTAGTAATAAGCCTGATATTTATTGAGTTCATTGTGAGCCCAGCATTGTACCAAGCACTTGATACGAATCATTTAAGCCTCACAACCTTAGAGATAGATACTACTATTAGTCTAATTACAGACTAGGAATCAAAGACATAAAGAAGATAAGTAATTTGCTTATGCAAAAACAAATCTCTTCATTTCAACAGCTTTCTTTTCTTTAAGGAGCCTATCAATGAATCCTGGAGGTCTTAGAGTATTTTTTTTTTAGCATACAATGATAGAGAAAGGGAGGAAAATGAGAAAATTTTCCAAAGAATAAAAATACAGGCAAAAGAATTGTATACGTATTCAAAGAAGGAACCAAGGATTTTATTCTAAAGCTATCTGAAATAAGAATTAGAGAAATGGAAGAATGTAAATGTAGTAAATGTATAGTTGCTGTTTAAAGATGGTCATCTTAAGAAAAAAAAACTGGTTATATCACTTTTAAAAATTTAAAACCATCTTTAAAATGATGGAAAAAAAGAAAAACACTAATTTACAGGTAGATCAAATGCGTGCCAGAATGCATTTTGTTTTCTAATTCTGCTTGAATGAGTGTTTAAATGAAATTTCTCTATTTTTGATTATAGCTTTCTGTAACTCAACCCATCTTCCCTTTAAAAGGAGTGCTAGTATGATAAGAACTAAAATTCTGTGTACTTTTTAAATTGACTCCCACAGCCCTATGCCTTTGAGGATATATAATTTGCATCATTCAGGGGGCAAAAGGACATGTTTTTAGAGGTTAGTTGTGGCCTTATCTACTTACTTACAGGATACAGTGCTTCTGTTCCAGAACAAAGGAAGAAACTGACTGTTTCTGCTTAAAAGTTCACAGGCTCAGAAGGCTCCAGACAATCTAGGCATTCACCAGGCTCATATTGTGTTGGATGAAATTAGAACTTTGAGTCACAATTGAATGTAAACCTAAACCTTTCTGAATATAAGCAGCTAGGAGTATGTAATTCATGGCAGAAACTTGAATTTGGAAAAGGGGAATATTAGAAGTAATAAAAACAGGAAGAAATGAAGTGAGAATCTCATAGCCTTCCTCACATGCCAGAATAAAGTAGACGTGTGTTATATTCTTTCCTTTTGTGGGTCCCTTCCACACCTGTTGTTGCTTTCCTGGGGAATTAGCCAAAGTGATCTTATTTCTAAGCCCTAGTGGGGAGAAATGATTCTGTCCCAGGAAGGGGAAGCCAAGGTTCACGTTTTCCACCATTCTTCTTTTTAAAAAATATCTTTGATATAGGAATATCAAAAAATATCTTTGATATATGAATATGGCTCAGGGAAAGCAAAAGGGCCCCTACCATATGCACGCAGCACAGGAAAGTTTGTTAATATGTTAATAGATGGAATTACTAAAGCATCACTGTGGCTCAGAGCTAGGTGGTTTTTTGTTCTGTTTTGGTTTGGTTTGGTTTGTTTTGGTTTGCTTGGTTGATTGATTATCGGTTGCTTGGTTCTTTGGACATGTTTTGTTAGAGAAATGACCCCTAAGAGTTGGGCGGACTCTATCTCTTGATGATTTCATACATACTTAGTTGAAAATGGTTGCTCTCCTGGACACATGGTCCCCAAATAAAGTGCAGGCTCTCATTTTATTAAAGTAAAATAATTCTTCTGCACAAATCACAGCCCATTTGTTAAGGTTTACAGGAAGAATATTTTATGCATGTACTCATTCTTCAATTCTGTTTTGCACACTTACATGGCCAGGACTGAGCTTTACCAAAAAATTGGAAACAGTAATTATCCCCAGAAAATCTAAAGGTAGCATGGGAGATAAAACAATGGTGGTCTACTTGAGATCATTATCACACATTCTTGATAAAATATTATACTGCCAACAAAATCACTGTCACATATAAGTGTGTTTGTATTCAAGCAGAGTTGATTGATGGGTTTTTTTCCCACTGTCACAATGATATTTGAAAGCACAATCATTCATCCATTCCCAGTTTATAACTCAATATTGTCACCTTCACCAAGTTACTTAGCCTCACCAAGCCTCAGTTTTCTCATCTGTCTAATAATAATACTTACTTCCTGGAGTTGATATGAGAAGCAAATGGGATAATAAAATGCATCTTTTCAGGAATCAAATAGCATAGTTCTTTTCAACTCTGCAAGCATATCTCCATTACTAAATCATAGACATTGGCACAAAATAAAATATAACTCTAGCAGTCAGAGGTTTCCAAGACAGAATGGCACTGGACAGTCATGATTGCTGCAACTGGGAAGTTTTAATCTTATGATCCATTGGACGGAAGGCTGCAGGAGAGATCCAAGCATCAGATGGGTGTTTTGACTAAGTGACTTTCAAGATCCCCTTCTCTAACTCTCTTATATTGGTCTGCTCATGTTTCATACCCTTCCCCTGGATGAAGTCTTTATTTCATTTTATCCTAGAATAAATAAAACCAAAAAACAACAGCAATTTGTACTATCTGCCCAAATGCACTAGAAAAGGCCATGAGCTGACCCTCCTGATATGCTCAGCCAGTAAATACAGATCATCCAAAAGAATGTGACTTTGGTCTCCTGCCAACCTGAATATATTCATCAGGATTGACAGTTTTATGTGGCTCTTTTACTTCTGAAAAGAAGATCCAAGTGCCAAATCTAGGTCTATCTGACTTCAGAGCCCTATTCCACACAACTTTCCAGATGTATTTGTGCACTGCCATGCAAGACTGATTCAGCAGTGGAAGTACAATTTCTCAGCCTGTCATCTTAACTCAGCAAATGGGTACTAACCAATATTTGCCATAAAGTTTGAGATCTCTACCAAAAAATGGCATTATAAGGGTTGAGGAAGAGGGAAAACTGACACCATAGGAAGTTTGATTCAGCTTGAAGAAATTTAACTCAGCTTGAGAAATATCCTTCTTGAATTTGATTCAGCTGGTATAGAGTTAGACATTTACTGTAATTTATTTTTCTTAAGCAGTGCTTGCAGTGGGCAATTCTAGATTTCTCTGATATCTGATGTACTTCTACTTCCAGTTAAATGAAATATCTCTTACCCACCACTATCCCCGCTTTCAGTAGTTAGGCAAGACTGTGAAACTAGCTTTGGGCAATGAAATAGTGAAAGCTATATGTCTTTTTTCCAGGAAAACTTTGTAATAATTGCTAGAGCTTGACTTTCCAACCTCTCTCCCCCTGTCACAGGGCACCTTGATGATGCATGTGAGTCCGCGGTACCATAAAATGATGTGGAATAAACAAACGGAGCAGAGCCTCCCACAGGCCTGCAACCGACAGACACAAAGCATGAGGGAGAAATTAACAATTGTGTTTCAAGCCACTGAAATCTGGGGTTTGTTTGTTCACAGCTAGGCTGGTCTATCCTGACAGATACAATGCCCATGTATCTGTAATTAAAAGGGTTACAACAAACAGACTGCAACAAAGAGAAACTTTGTATTCATTTCTTTCTCTAAAGCTATTGCACAGGTTTTTATTTTTCTAGAAACCTTTATAAAGGAAGCAAAATACTAGTGGAGAAATCAAAGACCAATTGATAATGTGCTTGGTTCTTTCATTTCACAATGTGAAATGAAAGCTATCTCTATTATAGCTCTTTGTAATTAAATAGGCACTAAACTATGAGTTTTTGTAGGACAGAGAGTGAGACATACTTCTTCACGGGTATCCCAGTGCCTACCACAGAACTTTCAGAACGACAAACGCTTACTGAATAATTACTACTAAAAAAGCTTGCTCTAGGCTTCTCCTTCAAGTGCAAATTTCCATCTGTTGATATTATCCTTACCTTAGCTTTCTAAGTTAATTTGACCTGATTCTTGGGTTAGTCAGTAGAATGTTTTGTCTATAATATTCTCCCCATCTGAAATGCGCTCCTTACTTCCCTCTGATGAATTTAATTCCACCTCCTTCAGAAACACCTCCAACTGTAATCCACCTCAAGCAGTTCTCAAACCTTGTGGTCTCAGGATCACTTAACACTCTTAAAAACTATTGAGAATCCAAAGAGCTTTTGTTTACACGGAAGATAGTTATTTACATTTATTGTTTAAGAAATTAAAACTGAGAAGATTTAAAAATACATATTTATGTATTTCCTTAAAATAACAATAATAAACCCATTACATGTGAATGTAAACAACATATTTTTATGAAAAAAAACCCTGTATTTTCCAAATCAAAACATCTTTACTGAGAATGGCAGTGTTTTACATTTTCACAAATCTCTTTAATGTCTGGATTTATAGAAGACAGCTGTATTCTCTTATCTGATTCTGCATTCAATTTGTTGCAATATCCCACATCATATATCTTCTGAAGATTTTCACTGTATACTTGTGAGGGTATGAAAGTAAAAATGGAAAATGCCATCTTAGTGTGATTATGGAAATTGTTTTGAACTTGTGAAGGGATCTTGAGGATTCTTGGTGGTCCCTCTCTTTCTTCTGTGAAATGCTTTTGTATTAAGGAACCCTATGCAGAGTTTACTACTTGATTATTCTCCAAGTGTTTTATGTATATTAGACATGGTTCCCAACCTAAATTGTAAATACTATGAAGGCAGGGATAACGAACGCTTACAAAATACAGAAAAGTGCAAATCCTGCTATAAATACAATCACAGAACTATGACACAGGATTACCAGGTACTAAAGTTCCATTATTTTTAAAATAAATATACCATTAAAAATAATCTAAACTTTTAACTCTTATTCAACTTCTTACCCCCAGAGACAACCAGAATAATTAATGAGGTAGTCATTTTTACAATAAGTTCTTACCCTTTTACACAAATATATCTGTATATAATATTCAGTATTGACCTGTTTGAGTTTTCCTTATGTAAATACTGTTTTATGTATCTTACTTCTTTTTAGCTCAGAATCTTGTTTTTGAGATCTATCCACATTGCTACTTACAAACCTCGTAATGCCATCTTATTTTTTTCATTTCCTAGTGGTAGACATTAAAACTTCTTAAATGATCATATATAGCATAAATGACGCTAAAATTGAGTATCCTTGTTCATGTTTCCTCAGCTATTTGTACAATAATTGCTCTAGATTAAACTCTTAAAAATGGAATATCTGGTCCTTTGCACATGTGCACTTTTCTGTCTTTCTAGATGTAATCATTCCAAACTGTATGCACCATTTTTTATATTTCTACCACCAGGGTATGAGAGTTCTGTTTGCCACATACTCTATATTGTCAGATTTTATTTATGTTTTATCGTGCCCTTTTGAGGCTAGCACTGTTTTAGGACATAGTGTGCCTTCAGCAAATACTTGTTACCTGAAGAAGCTCTAGCCTAAGGTTTGGACATTTGGATGTGGACATGTGTTACAAGCATAGGCCTGCTGCCTCTTTCCTTATCCTATGTGATCCATGAAATAGACGAGCAAGCTAGATCTCAGGTAGACTCAGCAGGGTACAAAACACACCCAGAAGCTTCTTCTATTTTCTTCCATTCCAAGAAGAACTTCATGTTCCATGCTTCGTTTTTTTGTTTTTGTTTTTGTTTTTTAATTTATTTATTTATTTATTTATGGCTGTGTTGGGTCTTCGTTTCTGTGCGAGGGCTTTCTCTAGTTGTGGCAAGCGGGGGCCACTCTTCATCGCGGTGCGCGGGCCTCTCACTATCACGGCCTCTCTTGTTGCGGAGCACAGGCTCCAGATGCGCAGGCTCAGTAATTGTGGCTCACGGGCCCAGTTGCTCCGCGGCATGTGGGATCTTCCCAGACCAGGGCTCGAACCCGTGTCCCCTGCATTGGCAGGCAGATTCTCAACCACTGCGCCACCAGGGAAGCCCTGTTTTTTTTTTTTTAAACACCTTTATTGGAGTATAACTGCTTTACAATGGTGTGTTAGTTTCTGCTTTATAACAAAGTGCATCAGCTACACATATACATATATCCCCATATCTCCTCCCTCTTGCACCTCCCTCCCTCCCACCCTCCCTATCCCACCTCTCTAGGTGGACACAAAGCACCAATCTGATCTCCCTATGCTATGCGGCTGCTTCCCACTAGCTATTTTACCTTTGGTAGTGTATATATGTCCATGCTTCTTAAGTACAGTAGCTCTGCCCTCTTGCCCACATCCTTAGCCTCCAAAGCAGCCGTCCTGTTTTTGAGGTCACACTCACCAAAGCACCCAGACAAGTCCGGCTGAAGCACTTCATCCTGGACAGAAGCTGCCAGAATCCCCTTCTGCAAACCAGACTTTACTGGGGGATGCATAGTTGTGCAGTGAGAGGCCGCTGTCTGCATTCAATTACTCTACTGCGAGGCTAACGTGATTGTTTCAAGACCATACAAATTACCAGATGTCGACAGCCAGCTCAAATGTGTTTCCCTGTCCCTATAAGCTGATGGAAAATGTAAAAATTGAGAGAGAAAGTGTTATCTCCTTGATGGTGGTTACTTCAAATATTTATGTATCTTCTCATTTGAGGGGAATAGTGGATGTGTGTATGAGAAAATGTGATGATAGCCCTGTTGTAACCCAGCTTGGCTTAAATACCTGTGACGGACTAAGCTTGCAACCATGTGCACATTCTACATCAAGAAATACATACTAGGGATATCAATGGGTGGTGTGGAATGACATACACTAGGTGCTCCCATGAACTAGGTAAAACTAGAGTCCACATATCTTTGTGATTTTCCTATAAAATAAAACTCAAATTTGCAATGAAAAATTAAGTTACATAGCATGTAGGACATTTGAAAATACTATTATGATCATTTAAAAGATCAATAATGGTTATATTTAACAGAAGAGTTGAAAGAGAAGTGTGAAAGTCACTTGGCCAGACAGATCAGGATGAAGACCAGGACCCGGTGCCCCTGCACAAACACAATCCTGGACTCTTCTCCCCACTTTCGTGTTTATGAACAGAAAGTTCTGGTGCTCATTTCTACTGAGTTTCCAGTCCCTCAATCATTTCCAGGGAAAACTCAAAGTTTACAGAACTTGCGATTTGACCCAATGATTTGCAAACTGTGAGCTGTTTCTGCTGTTATCAAATATCCCATATCTACTTCCCCAGAGGATTTAGTGAATGAAGTGATCTCTGGACTTTAGAAATTTCTAAATTGGAACTTGGGTTTTGGTTTTTTTCAAATTTCATGTTCTCTGTCTCTCATGCTAGAAGTTCATATGTTTATTCAGCCCTCTTTTCTCCAAACCTACTGAAAAATCTACTGGGTTTTAAATACTAGGAATGTCAATTTTAGCCCTATCAACAAAGACTTCCAAAGCTAAAGGGCTAATAATATTTGCTTTCAGTATTATCTTAGGATATTTACAACTAATTTACCATTCTTTCCCAAGAGAAAATAGTATCAGGACTAAGCAAACCTGGGGTAGCTCTACATTTAAATTTCTTACTGTTATTACATAAAAGTATTTTTTTGCATCCCAAATATACATTAATAAAGAGTTTAAAAATACACATTTTCTTTCAGAGCAGGAATTAGAGAAGGTGTAAAGTTTTGGTTTGTGAACTTCATGATTTCTTTGAATTTTGCAGTTGGCATTGGTAAGAACATACTTTTTCTCAGAGACTTATCACAAAGTCAGATAATCTGTGTACATAATATAAAAGCATTCCAAAAATGGTAAACTCATTAAAATACAATAAATAAATTTCACTTAATAAAAGCAGGCAAGAAATTAAAAGGAACAAATATATCCTCAAGCTGGGAAAAATCATTTTAAACTCTCAAACATTTATTTGATATTATCTTTCCAAGAATAATGGAGCAAAAATAATCACATTCCTTTTCCTTTACATACTTTTGTTCAGAGAAACCAGATGCAGAATGAAGCTTTGCTTCCCTGCCAAACTGTCAACTTTGTTTAATATTTAAGCTTCATACAACATAAACAAAAGATGCAAAATTATTGCTAGTGGGGTAGGTTCTGATTTTGAATCATTTTTAACTGATCACTGTGTATTCTGAAAATAGACATACGTCTCCATAGTCCCCAGATCTTTTGAGTGTTTCCCACTGTAATTCCAATGGTGATGAAAAGTGGAGTGGTTTTATAAATGTGGGCATGCATACATGCTTTATATATATTTCAAGTGGTATAGTTTCCCACTATTGAAATTTCTCCATGTTCTTTTGAAGAAATATCTCTTTCAAAGAGAATTTAAAAGCTCCTCAAAGGACCCTCTTGATCATGACCAATTTCATATGAATCATGGACTGAGTACTCTTTTTACCTACTTCACTCCCATGATCCACTAAATTGGTAGTAAAAGGCTGATTATTCACAATTATTTATCCCTGCCCCATTGTGGCCATGCTTCGCTCTAGGCGACATATATTTAACTGTCCTGTTGACTTTGGGCTTGCCCATGTGATTTTCTTTGGCCAATGGAACAGGGGTGGAAGTTTTAACGCCACATTCCAAGCAGAGACTTTAAGTGCGTCTGCGTGGTTTGACAATCTCCCTCTTGTATTCCTGTTCTCTGCTTATAAGAACAACGTGCTCCAGATATGAGCTGTTCCTTCACCCCGGGTGCCACAATGAGAAGACATGGGGAACCCAGCCAAGCCAGCATCATCAAAAAGAAACAGTGGCTGACCCAGAACCCTCATACAACACAAGTGGGAAATAAATCTACGTTGCAAGCCACTGAGTTAATGTGGTTGGTGGTTATAGCAGCAAAAGCTGACTGAAAAATAACAGTAGAAGAGGAAAAAAGCTATAAAACACAACAATAAAAAGCTCTAGAGAGAGGCCATCTGAGGATAAAAAGACTCAAAAATGTCTGCAAGGTGGGCGGTTGCTGGAAGAGTGTTGACTGGAACAGTTTAGGTGAAACCACAATTTACAGCACTGCAGCCAGGTTGGAGAGGAACCTGCCTTGCAGAACCTGGGAAAAGCTTGGACCCAGAGATACTAGGGAACTCAAAGTCTATGAGCCACTAACCTCACCTTCCAGTACTTACACAGCCTGAGCTCACTGGGTTAAGAAGCCCCAAGTGGGCGACAGTGCTCATGTTTAGCTATTGCCCCATTCTTGGATACCAAGAGATACTAGTCATTTGAGTAAAACCTGTGAGAGAGGCAAGAAAAAGACCATTATCATGGATAAAGCATATCCTTGGAGGAAAGAAAGATGATTCATGAAGAAAAGAAATCTTAAAATTATACGAATTAGTATTCTCAGAGAGATTTGAGAAGACATTACATTTATAAAAATAAAGAATAAAACAAAACAGTGTCAAGGAAAAAGAAAAATCAGACAATAATAAAGAGGTTTTGGAAATACAAAATATTGTCTGCAATATTGGTGATGCTAAGTTTGATTATTTAATTAAGGTGGTGAATACCGGATATATCTATTGGGAAGATGTATCTTCCCTGATGTAATGTAATTAAGAAATAATCCATGCAGTGGTACTTTAAGACTATAAATATCCTTTCACAACCACTTTACATCCAAGCAATGGTTTTAGCCTCCATTAACAATCCTTGTCTGAATCAATTATTATATTGAAAATAGCAAAATGATATTTTCAAATATTATCATTCCTTTTACATTTATTGTCTGGTTCTGCCTCTCTCTCTCTTCACTAAGAAGAATATCACTAAGGACTCATGGATCTTTATTAATTTTTAGTCAATGCATTGTTATACATTATTATCATTTTTACTTTAGATATTCAAGTTGTCACTAATTTGACTCTAGGAGCCCCTGTAAGTTGACTCCTATGAATTATGTACTTTTAGATTAATAGAACATATTAAATGGCTAAAAAAATGAAAAATACAGAAATGTTAGATACATTATTGGGAGACAGGAACAACAAAAGAGTCCAAAAGTTTCCAGATTATAAAACAAACAAGCAAATAAATGAACAAAAAGATTTCCCATCAAGTAAAGGGAAACAGATATTTTATCAATAATATATGAGAAAATTTTCTAAAGGAAAAAGAATTTCAATCTTGAGTTCTTTATTTATCCAAAGTATGAATAAATGGTGAAGGAAAAGTAGAGATATATCCAGCATGCAATGACTCAGAAAATTTATCCTGAGAACACCCTTTTTCAGGAAGCTCTATCAGGATGCATGTCTGCAAAATTAGAGAGGAAACCAAAAATAAGGAAGGTGGGGTCTGGGTAGTGATAGCTGCAATGCAGGAGAGCAGAGACAGGAAATCTCACCTTGTCCTTTGCGCCACAGGCAGGGAGGGCGCGGTGCTCAGCGAGGAGCTGGGCGTTGGAGGCTTCCCGTGGGCGGAAATCTAGGGAAAGACAGTGTCTTGTTCAGCTAGGGCTGCCATAACAAAATACCACAGTCTTGGTTGCTTAAACAACAGAAATTCATTTTCCCAGGCTTTTGGAGGCTAGGTGTCAGCAAATTCGGTTTCTGGTGAGAATGTGCCTTCTGGCTTGAAGACAGCCGCCTTCTTATTGAGTCGTCACATGGCCTTTTCTGTGTGTGTGTTTGTGTATGTGTGTGTGTGTGTGTGTGTGTGTGTGTGTGTGTGTAGAGAGAGAGAGAGACCTCTGGTATCTCTTCCTCTTATAAGAAGAAGAAAAAGTTGTATAAGATTACAGCCCCACCCTTATGACATAATTTAATCTCTATTTCCTCTTTATAGACCCTATCTCCAAACACAGTCACCTTGGGGTTAGAGCTTCAATGTATAAATTTTGGAGGACACAACTCAGTCCAGAATAGGGCAATTTTAGAAATTTGATACTTTCTTTGAAAAGTTAACAATAATAATATCAGCTAAAGCATGTTAAGAGTGTAGTGTGTTTCAGGTACAGCTCTAACAGCTATGTAAGTAGTAACACATTTAATCTTATAAAGTCAGTTAGTACTATCATCATTATACTCATTTTACAAATGAATAAATTGAGAAATGAAAGATTTAAATATAACCTAAGGTCACATGGCTACTATTTGCTAAAGCTGGGATTTTAACTCAGGTACCTTGATCCTAGTATACTCGTTAGGATGTTATACTGGAAGACCTCTAGAACGCACCAGAATGTGGTAAGGGCAGGTAATACAAAATCAATTATGAAAACCAGGAAACACAAAAAGGAAATGTAAACCTACTATATCACCTGGTTCTACAGTGGATAACATTTATATGATCATAATAATAAAAATACTGTTTATGGAATTTCAAATTTTGGAGTGAAGCTATAGACATAACATGAAAGGCTTAAGTATGTTTATAGAACAGGATATAAACTTGGTCACCCTGTCGATTTAAAAGTAGAAGACAGATTGTGAGAGATGGAGGGTTTAGAAGAACTTAAGGGCCAGGATGTTAACAGCGTCATCTTACAAAGTGAAGTGTCTAGAGGGAATTTCTAATATTGATGGAAATGGGAAATAAAGATATAATCATTGTTATGGGATGAACTGTGTCCCCCGAAAAAAGATGTGTTGGAGTCCTAACCCCCAGTACCTGTGAATGTGACCTTATTTGGAGATAAGGTCTTTACAGAGGTAATCAAATTAAATGATGCCATTAGGGTGGGTCCTAATCCAAAATGACCAGTGCCTTTATAAAAAGGGGAAATTTGGACAGAGAGACAGATATGCATAGAGGGAAGATTATAAGAAACGGCACAGGGAGGATAGGGCCATTTACAAGCCAAAGGAACATGCCTGGGACAGATTCTTCCCTCACAGCCCCCTGAAGGAACCAACCCCGCTGACACCTTGCTTTTGGATTTTAGCCTCCAGAACTCTGAGAAAATAAAATTATGTTGCTTTAGTCATCCAATTTGTTGTACCTTATGGCAGCCATAGCAAATTAATAGAACGGTATAGGTTAAAGTTATACATTTATCTAATAGAGAACCTGGAAATATTTATATCCCTATATGGGGGAAAGGAAGGAAAGGAGAAAATGCTTTACATTCACTTCATCCTTTTCTATCAAGGCAAAAAGGCAAGAGAGAATATCTGAAATTGATGAATAAAAAAGTGGCATTAAACACATGTTTAGAGAGATTGGAGTAACTTTCTCAATTATTAGAAACAGACTCAATTAATTTCCTCTGGGGACAGGATGGGGGTGGGAAAGGATGGGACAGGGAATAGTTGCTTTTTATTAAAAGTTTTTCTGTAGGAATACATTTTAAACTATGGCATATATTAATTTAACTAATTTTTAAATGAATTAAAAATAATAGTCACTTCAAAGTTTTTTGGGGGTCAACATTTAACATCAAATTCTATGTAACCAAGTGTCGGTCTTTGTAAAAGAGATCTCTACACTATATACAAGTATAAGTTACATCTTTCAATTTATCAAAACTGAAACCTCTCAGAGAATCCAAAGAACATAATACAGTTTGTCCCCAAATCAGGAGAAATCTCAGGCAAGTGGGGCTTTAAAGTCACAATGGTCTTTACAATGAACAGTTAGTGTCATTGTTGAATGTTTAGATGTAGTGAATCATAGTAAGAACAGAAGTATTCTCAGGCCTGCAATATGCTGAAACCATTCGGGAAGAAGAGAATAAAACAGTCTTGGGGAACATGCACGGGGAATCAGATGCAGTATTATACATGGTAAAGTGACATGAGAAGCCAATTTCATTGCATCCCATTCTGTAATTTAATCATACATAATTCAACTTCCCACCCATAGTAGGAATGCAGCCTGAAGGATTAATGGGATCAATGTTTAAAGAGTAATGGAACCATGTCAAAAGGACATAGGAACCGGCTTGCAGGGGTTCCCATTGGCCAAACGGGGGAATATATGAGCATCAGACAGAATGACAATGATGGATTACAACACACATAATTTTTAAAAAGCCCATGAGTGCATTGTTATAATCAGAAAGAGGGAGGGTAGAGAGGGAAATGGAGAAGAATGTTCTTTACAGAAGAAGACGAAAAGACTTACCTTGTTTTTAAATAGAAGAATATAGTAAGGCTTATCTTGCTCTTAAATAGGAAGACTCAACATTTATAAAGATGCCAGTTCTTCAAATCCTCGTGATTTTAATCTATGAAGAGAATGCAATTTAATACAAATAGCTACGTGAATTCGTAAGGGATTTAGCAACATGATGTTGAGTTCTATCTTGAAAATTAAGCTGATAAGAATAACCTGAATAATTCTAAAAAGTCTGTGCATGTGTGTGTGTGAGAGAGAGAGAGAGAATTTAGACATTTTTACAAGAATACACTGAGCAATGAATGAAACCAAATTAAGTGTAAAAGTACACCTGGGATTTTATATACATTTAAACTTGCACTTAAAATTAATGGGGGAAAAATAGAATGTTTAGTAAGGGGAACTGAGACAACATCTAGCTATTTAGAGTTAAAAAAAAAAAAAAGAAGCTGGATTTCCTCCCTTATTTCTGATTTCCAAACTAACTATAAAAGTTTAAAAAGTAAGTAAATAAACCATAATAATAATGGAACAAACTAACAGTATATATCTTAAAAGACTGAGTAGACAACATACTGGCCAGTGTTCTTATTTGCAAGTAACAGGAAATAAGTGGTCGACCGAAGATATAAAAGGATGTATGAAAACTTAGAATCACTGGGTGGGCTGGAGGAGCAAGCTTAGAAAATGAGCAAGAACAAAGGAAGAGCAGGCAGACAAAGCACAGCCTCATTCACTCTACAGAACCAGCCTGTGAGGTCGCCATTGCCACCACTTTGAGCATCACTGGGCTACAGGCACCTGGCATGGCTTCTCCCACAAGCACCATTGCCACAATGACCCTGAGCTAAAAATGTTGCCACAGCTGCTACTTCCCCAGATTTATGGGTTTACTTCACTGGCTTCTGATGTAAAGTCCTGGGCAAGAGACTCATACTGAATGAATCTAGATTAAGGTGATGTCACCAAGATAGCAACAGAGGTCGTTCCCAACTTCAGTCTCCTTCATAAGAAGACCAACTTGCAACTCTCCATAGATAAGACACCATGTGAAAATCCCCAAACCTGGGGGTGAAACTGAAGCACCCCACTGGACCACAGGGACCAAGAAGGAACACATTAGAAGGGCAAGAGGAAAGATTTTGCTGACCTCATCGCCCCTCTTCCAGGCCAGCACAATTAGAGAAGATGCTACTTATATTTGATCTGAAAGGATAGTAGCAGATGACCAATAGGGAAAAGTCATCCTTAACAAGGAAATAGCATGTGCAAAACATAGAGAAGTATCACTGGAGAAATAGCAAAGAGTTAGATGTGACTCAAGGTGAGGAGATGAATGGAGTAAAAGAAAGTTGGCATGGCATCAAAGGAGACTGAAAAAACAATTCGGTGAAGTTGTCTAGGGAGCTATTTTAGCTTCTAAACCAGTGTACATCAGAATCATCTGGAGAACCTGTTGAACCACAGATTGTTGGATTCCTGTATACAGATTCAGAGCAGGTCTAGGTTAGGGCCCAAGAAGTTGCATTCCAAAGAGATACGGAGGCTGCTGGTCCAGGACCATATTTTAAGAACCACTGCCCTATATATTTGCAATGTTCTAAAAAATTTAAACACGGGGCTAAGACAAGAAAACTTTTGTTTTTGAAAGATTGTTGTAGTGGCAGATTGTGTGAAGGATACTGTAAGGGTAGTAAGCAAAGAGGTTAATTTGAAGGCTTTTGCCAATGGTCTAAATGAGAGATGATTAGAATCTGAACTTGATCTGGTTTTGAGCGGTGTATAACAGAGGATAAGGTTTTGGTACATATAGGGGTGAATAAAGATACACAGACCATGGTGATAATCTTGGCATGGGAATGAGAGAAAAGACACAGAGGAAAATAACTACAGATTTCTAGGCTTCCATAACTGGGTGAATTCTATTGCCCTTAACCAGAAGATATAAAGCAGCAGATGATAGACAGATAGATGATATACAGGTAGATAGATAGATAGATGATAGATCAATCAATAGATATTGATTATGTATATAATATTGATATGTTTACATACATGCACACACGTATAATAGGACAGATATACATAATTAGATGTGGTAGGAAAGAAGACTAAAATTTTGTCTCTGTGTATTTTTAGCATTTGAGCTTAGGGTACCTGTGGATTAATCCCCATTTGAGTGTGATATCCTTTGAATCAGTTTGTCAAAGGATCAAAGCTTTGTAAATTATTAACTGTGGGTGCTCAATGAGGGGGGACTGGGGGGAGGGGGAAGTGGTAGTTACTAATTAATGGGTATAAATTCTCAATTGTGAAAGACTAGTAAGACTAGAGATCTACTCTATACCATTGGCCCTGAAGTCAACAGTATTATACAGTACACTTGAAATTTGGTTAGGAGGGTAGAGCTTATGTTAAGTGTTCTTACCATGACAAAATAAAACAAGCAAGCAAGAGAAAGAAAGAAAGAAAGAAAGAAAGAAAGAAAGAAAGAAAGAAAGAAAGAAAGAAAGAAAGAAAGAAAGAAAGAAAGAAAGAAAAAGAAAGAAAGGCATAAACTGTATGTCTCCCGGGCAAATCAAACTGTAAGGTCACCCAACCACTGAACACCAAGAAATTACTATTGTAGCACAGTCATGTGAAATATCAATGGAGGATTCCTTTTCTGGCTCCCTGTGTTTTAGGTTGGCCCTTTCTCTCCACCACTCATTCTATCTCCCCACCCACCTCCACTCTAATTCTGGTAGACAAGCTGTATGTGCATAGATTTCTATGAAGACTGCTTAAACCTAAGAATGAATACTATTTAATGGAGATCTATCCAGCAATGTGAAATCAGCAAAAATGATTTCTCTCTCATCCCTGGAAATGTTGCTGTAAGAAGAAGACGAGGGTGTGTGAAGGAGAGTGAAAACCACATGCCTGGCCTCCCCAACTTAGTGATGATGGGGGTCTGGGAGGGAAAATGGGAGACTCTCCCTTGACCTTTTGGGGAGATGCTGAACACAAAACTCAGGTGGCTTCATATCTCAAGTTTGCAGAGTAGTGGGACATGCAGAGATGATCTAGTCAGTGTTGCCTGGCTATAGCGGAAAATAGCAGAGCAGGGGAAGAGTAGCACAGCTAGGTGGCAGAGCGCCAAGTCAGGCTCCACTTCCCATAAAGCTATGTTTGTCAAGCGTCCCATGGATTTCAGAGCTTTCCATGGGTGAAGGGGGTGCCTCAGAAGTCGGCTAAAATCCTGAACCAGCCCACAGCTCTTCAGGAAACCATGGGAAGGACTCTGCTGGGGACGAGAAATAGAACCAGTTCTTTGTCTGTGGTAGCACACACCCAGGATGCTGATAGGTGCCTGGTTGAGTGCCAGAAGATCTTTTAAAATCAGATGTTTTCTGAGCCACACAAAAGGGACTACAGTGGATACAAGCATCTGGACAACACAAGCACAGATCTGAGAGAGCTGGGAATTGAACAGTGGATGGAAGTAGACTCGAAAAAATAGGTACTCGAGATGGAAGTTACCCTAGATTATGTTCGAAAAGTGTGTCATTGCTGAGCTAGAATAGGTGCTTCTAAAGAAATTGAGATCTATTAGCAAAATAAAATGTTTATCACTCTGCACTTCAGACTTGTGATGGTGCTGTGTCCTGTGACTTTTTCTCCCTTCCCCTTTGGCCCTTTACAATATTGCTTCCGACTGGAGTCATTGTCAGCTCACCTCCGAAGAATAGGGAGATACTTTACACCTTTTTCACCTCTTGTACTTATTGCTTATTTATAGTTTGTTCTCAAGATGTCTACTAAATGCGTGCAATAAAGACTACATAACAGGGATAGAAAGCCTTCTGCAAGTACACATGTTTGTACAAGAGTTAGTTCAAAGGCTGGGACTTGGGGGTCCGTTCACTGCCAGGACTCACTTGGCCAGTTGAGCTGACTAGAGAGGATTTTGTCTTTTTTTTTCCACTACAATGTTTATATACTCAGAAAGCTGGTCTTCATAAAAAAACAAAAGCCTTTTCTCAATTAAAGAACCCTTCCTCAGTTGAGGATATGAATGGATTTATTTCCCCCGCTGTGACCTCTAAAAACCATTAGATTTTTAAAACAAGTAAAATTTGAAGTTAGAGGCAGTCAAAGTTTGGTTAAATCAACACCTTGTTAGTTGCTGCAAATTTTAACTTATCAGTGCTATCAGGAAATACCAAAAGTGTTAGTTAGTTCTGATGACTATAAATGAATGCTTTCTCTGTAATCTGTTGAAACAAAAACATGTCCTCATGATTCACCAGTCAGATGAGGCTTGCTGCAAGCCAAATAGTGTTTTGGTCTTAATAAAGGATAATTATAATTTAGTAAAAACATCTGATAATTTAAACAAGCTGAGCACCACCGGCAAACACATGGAGACTCCAGTACGCAGTCCTTTCTTTCCAAAACATCAGATTGAGAAAATGATAAATATGGAGCATAGAATATAAACTACTTCACCATGTAGCTTGCAGATGTGTATCACACAACCCACATTTACAAACAGCCCACAGAAAACATTTTCAGTGTCCTGCATTATTAAGAAAGATTTCAAAAAATACTTTTAGAATACATTAGAAACAAAGGAATTCCAAACAGAGTCCAAATATCAATAGATTCCAGCTGCTTTTATGTCGATGGCCAATATAACAGTGGTAGTAAGTTCCAGGGGTTACAGCAGGATTCTAAATTCTGATTTCTGATTTGAGTTGTGTGCCAGGTCCTTCCTTTGACCTGGAGTGTCATCTGGGACAAGTCATTCACCTCTCATGAGTTTCCTTATTATTTAAGGATTTCTAAAGTTTATTAGCATTTTGACAATGTTAGAACTACAAGGAAGACTTTCATAGCCCTGGAGATGAGCCCTTCTCCTGTCTTGTAAGTTGGCTCTTCCACATATAATTTTTTTTGAACATTATGTTTAATGAATCTTGGACTCGTAGAACAGGAAGAGGGTTTGGTGATAAGGGAGTCCAGGACAACCATGTCACAGAATTCTCATACTCAAAGCAAGAAGTAAACTGATAAGACCAAATATTCTAGAGGCAGAGACTAAAGAGGAAGCCAGGTGTCCTAATTCTTTCCAGTACAGCCTTGTGCATCTTTGAATTGGTCGAGGGTATATGTAACTTAATGCTGGAACAAGGATAGAAGCTTAGAGTCAACTGGTCAACTCAATCAAGGGGAAATAAAACCTGTATCTATTACTTACTAGTTCTGGAATCTTAGACAATCATTAAGCTCACTGAACCTCGGCGTCTTCCTTTATAAAGTAGTTATGACAGTTCTTAATTCACACAAATATTGTGAAATGAATTAATGCATATCAAAAGTTTGAGTAAATTATGATTGATATGAGGTGAGACATAATCCATTCCCTGCATCAGATTATTATTCATTCCTCCCTCTCTCTCTCTCTGTGTCTCTCCCCAGCCATGATCTCTTCCCACCTCCAATACCTTTCCTTATTTTTACTAAAATCCTCTTGTCGATAAGGCTCCAAACCACTGTGCTAATGCCATTAATGCTCATACTTCATATCTGATCAATCTCTAAGTCCTGCAAAATTGTTTTTCATGACTTCCTCCACTCCCTCCTCACTAGTTTAATGGAGATGTTCATTTAAAGGCAGCAGCTGAGTACAGAGGAAACAAAGTCAAAAATTGAGACATATAAGTCCAAAAAGATTACGAAGCAGATGTGAATCAGGAACCAGAGTAGACCAAAGATGATAGGACGGGCAGATGATGAACTCAAGAAGCAGCAGAACAGGAGGGTTAGTGAGAGAGTCACCTGGCTGAATCCTAGAAAAAAGACCTCATTGCAAGTGTGGATGACCTCCACTTAAAGCGCCAAGACCAAAGCAGAGCACACTGAAAGATCTTTGACGGTCAGAACTCTGTGTATTTTGTTTACCATATCTATAGTATGTATTCATGAAGGTGAGTTGAACTGACTCTGAGGACTACTTAACATAGTGGATTCAGGAGAACTATGTTTTCTAAACTCTGTTTTCTGTTTTCCTACTCCTTCAATCACTCATTCAATAAATATTCATTAGGATGTGCCAGCATATAATTTGAAAGACTAAAAATGATGAAAAAGAAACATGAGGCAACAGAGATCTCTTTCTTCCTAACCTTATTTTTAATGTATTTATTCCATTTTTGTTCCTAACCTTTTTATGTGTGCCTTGAATTGTCAGAAAAGATGATCTTGTGGTTGCCTGTGGACATGTCCTCCTAGATTACGTACAGAGGTAAGATTCCAGATTGTGGGGTACGGTGAGAACCACAAAATCTAGGGATGGGGAAACTTCTGCAGTTACCCCAAGGCCTAGGATGATCTAGGGCAAATCCAGCCTGAGTCTTACCATTTCAGAGGTGTAGCTTCCTGAGACCCCTGCTGATCTGGTGAAATATCTTAGGAATTGCCATGCTTTCTGAGGACAAATGGGTGGGGAAAAAATTACATGCAGGACATTCTTCCAGAAGTTAGTCTGTACCTAAGTAGTTGAAGACCTAGACATCTACAGTATTTGTCTTTTTCTTAAAGAGCATTTGTTTACTCCAGCCCCTTCATCTTAGCTCTCAATTGAATGGAAGGATCTTGCCTCCTGCTAACTCCACCCCATGGGTCTTCCCCTCTTTAAAGTGCAGCTTAAGCTCCAATTCCTGAGAAAATCTTCCTGGGTCATTTCACTCTCCAGCGGCTTCATGCTCATCTAAACTCCTAGAGCATTTGCTCATTTATATTTCTAAATAACTATAGTTAATAGTTATTGAGTACTTACTAATGAGGTGCTGCATTTTACATTCTATGTGCATTAACTTCTCTAATTCTCACAAAAATCCTATAAAATAGATACCATTTTTAGCCTCACTCTGCAGAGAAGGAAACTGACCCCAGAGCCCATGCTGCACTGCCTCTCACTAGAAGAAAAGTTAAGAAAAATCTTACTGACCTTCAGCACAAACACTCATAGTACTAATAATACGGACACTTGCTTTCCAATTTGGGAATTCTTTTTGTTTTGTTTTCTCTTTATATGTAGGCAGGTCATAAATTCACTCATGCTAGGCTTAGCTGTCCAAAGAAAATGTAGCTTTATTTCATTTAACTGTCCTGATATTTTTCACGAGTCCCCACTCCACTGAACCATAAAAAAGTTAGACCTGCCAGTGTGTACTATCTCAATGTCTTTTGTGTAATCAGTCTCTCTGTGTCTTTTCAGTCTAAAGCAGTCTTTTGTGGTTCTATCTTCTCCCCCTGACCTCTCCAGATGATGTCTGGCTGTGTGTGGAAAGTAGGGCTAAGGTTCCATGCGACAGGGAATGAAGGGTAGAAACAAATCCTGCTCCCAGTGGTCTTCTCTGGATCCTCTGTGGTGAGTTCTGTGCAGCAGTAGGTCTGGTTTGCTCTCTGGAATGGTGAGTCCTGGGGGAACTGGTCAGTCCTGGTCTTTGAGATTGTGAGGGGAGCCACTCACTGCTGGATTCTGTGGTCCTGGCCAATTGATGGTCCACTTGCAAATTCTCACAAGTGGAAACTTCCTTGTCCTGAACCCAGACTCTTATTGGTCTGCCATCTCCCTGTAGCTCTCTGTACCTTCTCACCAGGCGGTCAGTAAATGTTAAATTCCATGATTTCCCAGAAGCCCTATCTCAGGCTCCTAGTCAACCACTTTGTCCCAGCAACCCTGCAGTAATGTTCCCATGCCAGATGGCACAAGGCCATGGGGATGGGCGTGGGCTTCTCCAAAAGGCATTACTTTTTTAGTTATTATTTGACTTTTCTGCCCTACTTCTGTCCCTCCTCTTACATGATCTCCAAGAGAAAGCGTGAGCTTTGCCTGTTGTCTGACAGGAGCTTTTCTACAGTCTTAATTGAAGACAAAGTGCAGAGAGAGAAAACAATATACCACTAGGGAAAATAAATGAGCAAGTATTGCAAATGCAAAATTGAAATCATACTACAACACATACCATCCCTAACACTCACTTGGCGTCTATTATAATAGATTACTCTTTTTGGAATTCACTGAGCACATGAATTTATTAGATGGGATTTGTCAAATGATTCTATTATTCAGGATTCAAGATAAGGAGTGTTTGAGGCTTTTCATTTAGTTATTTTCTTTAATTTGATCACAAGAATTCATATCAGCAACATTAATCCTACATGAAAAAATGAAACACAAAACTTACCATGATGTTTAAATGTGATCCTTAATTTGAAACATAGGCTTGGATAGCTTAAAAAAAAAAAATTAGAGTAGCATGGAAGGGATGAAAGTGTAAATATTCCCTAGCCAAAAAAAAAAAAGTAAAATTTTCAAACAATGTCCTTGAGGCAGTTATCTAGTCTAATCTAAGATAAGAATGGCCAAAAGGAAGATATGGGTGGAAGTAAGGGAATTGTGCTCTCTTATACAAGATTTGTGATGGAAAACACAAAGGACCCAATTACTATGATTTAAGGATATTGCTACAGATAGGCACAGACGAAGCATAAAAGTGCTGGTGGTGATGTATAACATCTGACCACCACCAATGAGATGCATTAAAAAATGAAAAGTTTCCAAGGAAGTTTTCCACAGCTGCAGGCCAATATAAACTTCTAACTCTGCTAAACTCTTTTCTAAAAACAAAACAAAACATTAAAAAATAATCCCTCAGTACATTCCATAAGTTTTAGTTAGTTGTTAATTTCAAATATATTTTTTGCTCAAAATAACTAACTACCTCTCTGCCCTCACTCTTAAGTCTAATAGTTCAACCTGTCATGTGTCAAGAACCTCTCAACCTTAAAAAACTCTGCCTTCTCTTTCAGGAAGCCTTCATATTTGGCCCGACTATCTGTTGAGAAAACACATGTAGTAAGTTAATTTACTCATTGAGGAAACTGAATAATAACTATTGTAAATACTGCATTCAGCCACCAACTGGTCGCTAGCAGCAGTCTGCTATAAATGAAACTCATCTTCATTTGGGCTTTCATCAGGAAAATTCACAAAACCTATTTTGCTTTAGAAACTGTCAATTGAGAAAGTGGTTCAGAAAGTTAGAGGAACTCCTCTTCTCCCTCATATTGAAGCAAAAGAAAATTAAAAAGGGCCAAGTCAGTGCAGAGAGAAAGTAATCCAGGAATATGTTTCAAAGAGAATAAGGATTTCACTCAAAACTTGTCTATTGATTAATGCCTTATGGTTGTTATTCATTATTTCCTTACTTCATTTAAAATTATTGGATTAGTCCAAGACAGGAATAAAAGGTTAATTTCAGTTGGACAAGACTGAAAATTGATATGGTTCATCCCACAATGTTCCTTCTTTTTTCCTTTTCAGAAAATCCCTCCTCTAACTAAGCATTCTTCTGACTTCTCCTTTTTTCCATGTATAAATGAATCACACAGTAAAGCAGGTGGAATAAATCTAACTTTGTTCTTTGTCCTCAAGATTTTATCTATCTAGATCCTTTGGAATTACATGTATCTTAAAATCAATATATCAATTTCTACAGAGAGTGCTGAGGTTTTTTATTAGAATTACGTTGAATCAAATTGACACTGTAATGATATTGATTCTTCCAAATCATTTCTTTAGGCCTTCATTAATTTCTGTCAGTAATATTTTGTAGTTTCAAGGTAGAGATGTAACATTTCTCTCTATATTTTTCCTAGGATTTGATATTTTTTCATGTTACAGTAAATGGTTTGATTTTCAAAAGTTCTTTCTCCCGTTGCTTATTGATAGTATATAGAAATAAATGCTTTCTATTGACCTTGTAGCACAGGACTTTATGAAATTCACTTATGATAGTAGCTTGTTTGAGGATTATTTTGGATTTTTTACATATACAATTATGTGGTCTGCAAATAAATACAGTTTTACTTCATCCTTTTTCATTTCTATGCCTATTACTTCTTTCATTTTCTTTTTTATTGAAGTATAGTTGATTTACAATGTCGTGTTAGTTTCTGGGGTACAGCAAAGGGATTCAGATATATATATATATATATATAATATATATGTTATAGGTTATTACAAGGTATTGAATATAGTTCCCTGTGCTATACAGTACGACCTCATTGTTTATCTATTTTATATACAGTAGTGTGTATCTCTTAATACCAAACTCCTAATTTATGCCCCATCCTTTTCCCTTTGGTAACCATAAGTTTGTTTTCTGTCTGTGAGTCTGTTTCTGTTTTGTGAAAAAGCTCATTTGTATCATTTTTTTTAGATTCCACATATAAGTGATTTCATATGATACTTGTCTTTCTCTGTCTGACTTACCTCACTTTGTATGATAATCCCTAGGTTCATCCATGTTGCTACAAATCGCATTATTTCATACTTTTTATGACTGAGTAATATTCCATTTTGTGTGTGTGTGTGTGTGTGTGTGTGTGTGTGTGTGTGTATATATACATACATATATATATATATGTGTGTATATATATATATATATATATATGTATATATATATATATATATACCACAACTTCTTTACCCATTCATCTGTAGAGGGACACTTAGTTTTTTTTACTTTCTTTATTGAACTAAGAACTCCAGCCCAAATTTAATTTAATTTAATTTTAGTTGTGACCGGTAGGAGTAGATATCCTTAACTTGCTCAAGATCTTAGGAAAAACATGTTCAGTATTTCCTCATTAAGCATGATAATAATCATAGGTTTTGCATAGATATGCATTATCAGAGTAAGAGAATTCCTATGTATTTACATTTTACTGAGAGTTTTTCATCATAAATGGGTATTGAAATTTGTCAAATAGATGTTTTTAATCTATTAAACTGAACATTATTCTCATTTATTCCGGTGTATGTGTGTGTTGTGATTTGAACCAATGGATTTTGGAATATTAAGAAAAAAAAAAAAACCTTGTGAAAAGCCAAAACAACAAACAATATTTCATTGATGGAACAAATTTCACTTGGTCATTAAGATATTACACTTTTTATGTGTTTCTGGACTCAATTTAACAATATTTTAAAGGGATTTTTTCCATCTAAAATCATAAAGTTGTTGGCCTGTAATGTTTTTTTCTTGTAGTATTCTACTTGGGTTTTAGCGTCAGAGTTATGCTAGCCTCACGGCTGGAAAGTTTTTCCACTCTGTCTCTGAAAATGTTTACTGGTGATATATTTTTGTCTTTAACAAAGTCACCTGGGCCTGGAGTTTTCTTCAATGAATGATTTTGTTTTTGCAAACGTAATATCTTTACAACATATAAGAATATTCAATCTTTCCATTTCCTTTTGTGTTAGTTTTATAAAGTGGATCCAACGAATTTGCTCATTTCATCTAATCGTTGAGTTTATTGACAAGAAGTTGTTAACAACAGCTCCTTATTTTCTTTTTAAAATCTGTGCAATCTGTAGTGAGGTCCATCTTTCATTATAGATAACTACTTTTGTTGTCACTCTCTCTTTCTCTCTTCCTTGAGCACTCTCACTAAAGGTTTACCAATATAATTAATCTTTTCAAAGAATCAGCTTTTGGTCTTGTAGTTGTTTTTAATTTTCTGCAGTGTCATCTTTATTTTAATTTAGTTGCTTTTTGCTCTTATTATTATTCCCTTTCTACTTATTGGGTTTAATTTCCTCTTTTTGTATCTCCATGATGTAGAAAATCAGATCACTGATTTTAGATTTGTGTACTTTACCAATAAATGCACTAAAAACTATAAACTTCCCACTAAACACAGATCTAACTGTACCCAGCAAACTTTAACAAGCTGTGTTTTCATTATCATACGTTTAACATGTTTTTAAATTTCTCTTAGGATTTCTTCTTTAACCCGTTGACTATTTAGAAGTGTGTTTTTAAGTTTCCAAATACTTGGGAATTTTCTAGTTATCTTTTGGATACTGATTTCTAGCTTAATTTCCTTGGTCTTAGAATATATATCAGCATGTTTTCAATTCTTTGAAATTTGAAATCTGCTTTATGAGGCATAAGTTTACTTTGGTGAACATTCTGTGAGCGAGTAAAAAGACTGTGTATTCTGGATGTGAAGTGTTCTAATGTCAGTTAGATCAATTTGGTTAAAAATGTTGTTCAAATTCTTACAGACATTTGCCTACCAGTTACTGAGATATGAATGTTTCAAGTAGAATTTTCATATTTTTCCCTTAGTTTTGTCAAGTACTGATTCATTTTTTGTAAATATGTTATTTGATACAAACACATTTAGAATTTTTGTATTTTCTTGCTGAAGTTCCCTTTTATCATTATAAGAGTTACCTTTTTTTATGATAGTGTTGCTTATCTTTAAGTCTATTTGCTTATATTAAAAATAGCTTCACCAGCTTTCTTATGATTAGTGTTTCCGTGATCTATAGACATTTTTCATAATTTTACATTCAATGTAAATGTCTTTATATTTAAAATGTTTCTGTTATAAAGAGCATATATCTGGGTAATTTCTAATCTATTCCTTAAATCTATGCCTTCTAATTGGAGTACTTGTTTATTTACATTTCATGTGCTTACAGGTGTAACTGAGTTTAAATCTACTGTCTTACTAATTTGCTCATTATCTTTCACATCTATTATCTGTTCCTTTCTTCTTTCCTCCCTTTTTTAGATTAATTGTGTATTTTTTTCATTATTGGCTTTTTATATTTACCATTTTGTGATAATTCTAATGATTCTTTTAGAGATTGCAATATACATCTCAGGTTATCACATTCTACCATAAAATTATAACACCTGTTTATAGTTTAAGAAGTCAGAACACTCTGCTGTCACTGTCATATATTTTACTTCTATATTTTTTAAAAGTCCACAGCATTTTATTATTTTACCTTTAAACAATCCGTGGTCCATTTTAAATGTTAACTACTTACCAACATTCACCATTTCTGGTGCTCTTTGTTTCTTCCTGGAGATCCATATTTTCCTCTGGTACCGTTGACCTTCACTCTGATTATCTTCCTTTAGTATTTCTTGTAATACAGACATGTTGACAATAAATTTTCTTAGATTCTGTTAGCCTGAAAATGTTTCTATTTTATCTTCATGATGAATCCCTTTGTTAGATGTGGAATTATGGGTTAATGATTTTTTATTTTGTACTGTCTTTTGACTTCTATTGTTTCTGTTGAGAAACCAGCTGCCATACTTATTGTTGTTCATCTGAACATGGTATCGCTTCTTATTCTGGATGATTTTATGATTTTTTTCTTTTTCTTTGGTTGTCAACAGTTTTGCTTTAATGTGTCCCTTTATATTTATTCTGACTTTCTATTGACCTCTCTCTGACGTCCTGGTCCTTTCTTCTGCTGTCCAAAATCGTATTAACTCTATCCAATGACTTCTTCATTTCATATGCTTTAATTTTCAGTTCTAGAATTTCCACTTGGTTTAATATTAGATTTTTGCTTCTCTGCTGAAATTCTCTATCTGTTCATCTGTGTTATCCATCTTTCCTCTAAATGTTTTAACCACTTCATAATAATTATTTTTAAATTCCTTTTCTGTTTATTCCAAAATCAAGGAAATCCATGAGTCTGCCTTTTGATTATGGGTCACATTTCTCTGTTTATTTGTAAATCTCATAATTTGTTAAATATATATCACATATTTTGTATAAAGGAACACTAGAGACTAAAGTATGTTTTTGTTTTGTTTTGTTTTTCCCTGACAAAATTCACACTTTTCTCTGACAGCCAGCAAGTGTGAAGGCTGACCACTTAGGTATCATCACAGGCCGAAACTTTAATTAGTTTCAGTCATATCTGGTTTCAAATGAGGTAACAGTCATCCCTCAGCATCTGTGGGGGGATTGGTTCCACGAACCCTGCATCTACCAAAATCCAGGAATGCTCAAGCCCTTTATATAAAATTTCATAGCACAGTAGGCCCTCTATATCCGTGGGTTCCACATCTGCAATAGGAGGGGCCGACTGTACATAAATCTCCCTTTGCATTTCAGCCCAACTCTTGAATTTCCCTTATTGCCTTCTGAAGGGATCATTTCTTTAATCTTATTAGAATTTGAGCTGGGAGGAAATAGGTTAGTTTCAGTTCACCGCTAGATTAAATTTCAGTCTTGTGTGTGATGCAAGATCTTCTTTTGCTCTCCTGCTATTTCCCCACTGGGAAATCAGCAAGATTCCCAGAGCATGAGAATTTTCAGAATGAGGGATTTATTTTGGCACTCTGCTTCTCCAGACTTCTATCTATCATGCCAGCTCATTCTGTTAATTAAACTCTAACTCATTTCTCTTTGCCCAGAAAAGTGTCTCTGTTTAGGTATCTCCCTAGCTTCTGCCAGTACCAGGACTAAGGCAAAAGTGTCATGAATGAACGTGGCTACTTCTTCACTCTTTTAGGAAAGGCTTAGCCCTGTCTGAAATTTAGTTCATTTAGACTTCTATTTATCCACTGTACTTTGGTGGCTTTTTAAAAAAGTATAATTTTTAGTTTATCCATTGTTTTCTTGCTATTGTAACAGAAGTGATGTTCATTCTATCTTAAATGGAAGTGGAATCCACCGTGTTGTTTTTATTACTGAAAGAGATAATATCTGTACATTGAAGGAAATAACTTCTGTGAAGTAGCTATAAAACAAAAATAATGAGCTGACTATGAGGGGATATATAGAGAATATGCATATAATCTTAAAGAAGTGTCTGTATGAGTGTAATGAAAAATAATCAGTGTTAACAAAATGGTGGAATGGTATTAGGAAAGAATTGAGCAGAAGCATAAATAAAAACTGACAAACTTGTTGGGAGACTGTATCCACTACAAAAGAAGAGGTAAAAGAATAGGTATCTGATAATTAATAGGGAAACATAGAGAATATTCAGAAATATTTTCACCAACTAACCTTTAGTGGAGTTGCCAATATTTTGTCAAAAAAGTCCAAAGTTAGTTTGTTCCAGTATCTCTTATGTGTCTTGAAAAATGAGCATTCCAACTGTTATGGGCTGAACTGTGTTCTCCAGAATTCATATATTGATGTCTCAACCTCTGATAGCTCAGAATGTGACTATATTTGAAGATAGTCTTTAAAGAGATGAATAAGGTGAAATGAGGTATTTAGAGTGGGCCTTCATCAATCTGACTGGTGTCTTTATAAGAGGACATTTAGAGAGAGATACCAAGAGTGCACACACAGAGAGGGATGACCATGTGAGGGTGCAGTGAGAAGGTGGCCATCTACTAGCCAAGGAGGGAAGCCTCAGAAGAAACTAAACCTGCTGACACCTTGATCATGGACTTCCAACCTCCAGAACTGTTAGAAAATAAATTTCTGTGGTTCATGCCACCCAGCTTGTGGTATTTGTAATGGTAGACCTAGATAACTAATACATCAACAAAGAGTAAAAACCATCACAACTCATTTCAATCTAAAACCATAGTAACTCTCTAATAAAAATTTCAAGGGTATTTAAATAAACAAACAGTGAAATCTCTAATTATCCTTTCACTTAGTGGGGAGACTAATTACCATTTTTCTCCTGAGAACATAAAATCTGTTGGTTATGGTGAAATGAAAAAGAGAGTGAGTATAAGCTTTGTCTCATGCTCATAGCCCAGACAAGGTGGCCCCAAGGCTGAGGGAAGGATAGCCAATATCATCTTTTAATCACAAGGAACATAATTTGTGCTGGCTTCAGAGCCAAGAATGTAAAAACATAGCCCTCTTGCAAATGAAAATAGTAGTTACAAGCCAACTGGGATAAAGTGTGGCTTTACGCTTTCTACCATTGTTTGCACAAACTAAGGACAAAACGTGTTTGTTCAGACAAGTCAGAACTGTCCTATGTTGTATAATTAACTCGTTCAAGTAAAATTATACATTATCTAATGTATGATCAGTCCTATTTCTTCATATCTGCTACAACCATGACTTCTTTATAAAGTTTTTATTTTATCTGTTTTAGAAACTATTTTCAAAGGCTGAAGGAGAAGAAGGGTATCTAGATTCTTCTCTAAGTACTCAGGCAAGACATAATACTCAAATATCTTAATTCTATTACAGTGTATCTGGAAAACATCATCCAAAAAAAAATTGTATCATTTATCTTAAGTAAACCAAGGATTAAAAAAATACATATTTAAATTTTTGTAACCTAGATAGAACTTTGAGATTTAATTTTGGTTTATATATCAAGGATTTCCTTTCATACTGGAGCTTGCATATCCTTTTTGTGTATGGTATTTTTAGTTTACATTGATATAGCTTATGTAGTTCAATATGTAGTTTTTATCAATATAAACTTTAGATATACATCTATCTTTTATATTTGTATCTTGCATTTTGAAGACATATTAAAAAGTAGAAACAATCTCCACTATATTACCTTTTACCCATATCAACTGCTCTGTAAATGTTTATTAATTTATTCAACTAAATTAATACTTTTTCTTTTAATTGGTTAGCTCTATTGTTTTCTTTTCAGTTTTAAAGGGTATGGGTTCAGTTACATATCAAAGAGTTCATTTTCACTGGTAGGGAACATATCCCATTACCAGGCATTTTGTGGAATTTATACCACATAGTAAATTTTTATTTCCTTTAGTCTAGGACAATTTCAAGGTATAGTGGAAATAATGAACTGGAAACTCAACAAGCCTGTGTTTAAATCACCCCTTTTCATTTTACCAGCGAAAAGACCTTGAATAAGTTATATAAGTTCTCAGAGCCTGTTTCTCCACTTTTTAAATGGAGATAATAATATTTACAAGGTCATTTTGACATTATACATAGTGGTGAGCACATAGTTCTTGCTCAATAAATATATTTTCTTCCTATTTCCTCACATCCTGGGGATCAGCCAATTACCTGTTTATTTAGCCTTTTCAAATGATCTTAATTTATTCTTTTTTTTTTTTGAAGGAATTTTTTTTTTTTTTTTTTTTTTTTTACTTTTATGTATAGAAAACTCAATACTGTATACTTAGCTCAGTTTGATGGCCAGTTCTTTGACCTTTGCCTTTTCCAGCTTGGCAATGCAAGCCACCAACTTTGGACCCAGGATGTTGCCTCCTCAGTGATGGCAGATTTCATCATATCTGTCATTGTAATTGGTCCTAATAGCTTCCGCCAGCTTAGCCTGAGGTCCTTTGTCTGCAGAGTTAACTCGTGTGAAGGTGACAGTGGTACAATTCTTCCTGTGGAATGGATCTCCAGCCTGGCCTTCCCTTTGCTAATGTGGTAGGGAACCCCCATCTTATGCCACAGGGCAGGCAGGAAGACAACCAGCTTGATGGGATCCACATCATTGGCAATCACCACCAGCTAAAGCTTCTTCTCCACCAATGTAGTGACAGTATTAACCCCTGCTGGAAGGATAGGTGGCCCCTTTGTGGGGACATCCCCTTTGCTGGCAGTTTTCTCCTTAGCCTGAGCCAACAACCTCTGCTTCTTCTCTGGCTTCATATCTGGTCTGCACTTGTGGGCCAGCTTAAGCAGTTGAGTAACTCTTTGGTGGTCCAAGGCCTGGGTGAACTGGTTAATCAAGAGAGGCACTTTCAGCCACTTATAGAGGATAGTTCTTTGCCGCTGCAGCCAGATGTGGTCAGGCCATTTGACAAAGCGGGTGAGGTCCCTTTTGGGCTGATGTCCTGTCCTGATACGTAAAGGGCAACACTATGAGTGATGCTCAAGTTCCTTGTCAAGTTCGTGTTTAGGACCACTCAGAAGGGTATAGGTGTATCAGTGATCTAGGTGGTTTAAGATGCCATCACAATTCTGAATTATTCTTAAATTTCTTAGATTGAAAAAATTCTGGTGGATCTTTGAAAACTATGTCAACACACACTTGCCAACTTAGAGCTGCTCCTCAAAGTACAGGCAGACCTCATTTTATTGGGCTTTGCTTAATTGCACTTCACAGATTGCATGTTTTTTACAAATTGAAGATTCGTGGCAACCCTGCATGGAGAAAGTCTATCAGTGGCATTTATCCAATAGCATTTGCTCATTTTGTATCTCTGTGTCACATTTTGGTAATTCTTGCCATATTTCAACCTTTTTCATTATTATTATATCCTATGATTTTCTAGAAAGAAAAGTAAAAAAAAAATTCCTACAAAGAATCAGGAACTCAAGTGACTTTAGACTCCTCAATAGCAACAAAAGGAACAACAAAACAATGAAATCATGACTCTACAATGCCAAAGAAAAGTTAATTCCAACTGTGTATTCTATATTCCAACTATCTATCATCTGCCAGGGTAGCATAAATCATATTTTCTTAATGCAAGTTCCCAAAACATTTACTTCCATTACATTCTTGCTAAAGGGGCTACTGGAAGATGATTTCCACCTTAAAAAAGAGCAGACCAAGAAAAAAGATGATGAGGGATTCATAACAGAAAAGATACAACCCAGGAGGGAAGTGATGAAAGTCTTCAAGATAATGGTGGAGGGAGATCTTAGGGAGACAACTGTGCCCCAGACATAGACATTCCTGGAGCAGTGTGACACAGGGAACAGACATGTGGAAGGCTGTCCACTCCATGCCCTCTGTAGAGATGCCATCTTTAATCTGATCAAATTACTGGAGGATGTGCTCCACACCAAGATAGTAAATCAAGAAAGAGCAAGGCATAACATCCAGAAAACAGCATCAAACTCCAGATTAGTAAATTCCAAGGACAATAGTTCAGATAAGATGTAACCTGATGATAGCGTGCAGAAGACCTGGAGCAAAACCAGCCCAGAGAGAACAAAGAAGTCTCTAGGAGAAGAAAAGTCTGGGTAGATCAACTGATTTCATTGACCTTACGGAGAACTGTCTTATGGAGCTATTAGGAGGTCAGAAGAACTAGCAAGAAGTGCAAAGATAACCTGATAAATGACAAAAACAAAGCAGCTACTTCAATCTCAAGAAAGACAGAAAGTAAAGAAGGAAAACATCATAATCCACTGGATGTTCGACTGTGAATAATATTTGCAAAGGCATCAAAGAAACACTGGATATTCATTTAACTAAAAATTATAATATAAATCTATTAGGAAGGGGGTAAAGAGAAGTTGGGGTGGGATGGCAGTGTAAAAGAGCTAACATAAATGGAAATCAGTATGAGATTATGTGCATATATGATCTAGATGGATATCTGTATGTTCCAATCGGGACTTGCGGAAGAGAGGAGAGAGAAAGAGAGGTGGAGACCTGGGAGCTAGCAGGCATGATGTCCTCCCCTCGAACATAAACTTCACAGAGCATCAACATCAGACAACGCCATTCTGTGCCTGTGATGGATCAAAACATAAACAAGACCACTCCATAATCACATCTGAACACAGACAGAACATGAGGATTGTTCAAGCCACAGAATGACCAAACTCCCCCTTCCTGCTTAATATGAGTGATCACTGCCTCTTTACCGTTCAGCTCTAGCCTCAGTCTAGTCTCCCCTTCTTCAAGATACAATTTATGATGATAGCCATAGAATTGCCCCTGCTTGCAGATAGCATCCAATCCAGAGCAAAGACCCACTTCCTTAAACCTTCCCTCAAATCACCTAATACAAGCTCAAATCCTGTGAGTTTAATTAACACCCTCTTACTCGGACTTCCCACAGATGGTGTGGGGTCTCCCTCATGACAATGAATAATAAACCAACTCTTTCAACCACAGGTGTGTTCCTGGTGGTCTTTACTTATAGGAAGTATGGCGAGGGAAACCACTGGGTTTTGTTAAAATTCTTTTAGTACTTTTGGACATGTGAAAGTATATAGGCATGCTACTTTGACAAAATACAAATTAATTTTTAAAAAGCTTATCACACGTTATTTACCAAGGTGGGAAAGCATATGCATATGCTGGTTGATGGGGGGATTGTAATTGTTTTAAGAGGTGTCGTCTTAAGAAGGTCCAATAATTTCCAGTGATGCAGAAAATAACTGGAACGATAACAATCCTCCCTGGTCCATAAAGGGCAACTGTTTTAGACTCTGGGTCTGGTCAGCAGCAACAGGAAGGGGTTAACCTGTAGGAGAATTGAAACTGAGTCCCTTTCACTTGCTCTGCTTTGCAAAGACCAGATATTAAGGGAAGAGAAAAATGAGTATGGTTATTCCACAAAATTTGGATCACTGCTTAAAATAAACTTGCAAGTATTTATTCATTAGTGATCCATGAAAATAAAGTACACACTTTAAAAGCCTAATTTAACATGTCAAGCATTGGATGCACAAAGAAATGGATACAGTTTAAAAGTATCTGGTATGAGGCAATTTGGGTTAATCTCTAATTCACACTTTGTTTCTAAAAATCCATCTACTTCTGTGGCTAATGTTAGCGGTTTCTTTTAATTACAGATTCTGATTCCTGGAGGTAATTAGAATGGCCCGATATTTTTTTAGCTGACATTAAAGCCTCTCTTAAATAACAGAGGGAAAATAGAGCCACCCAGCAACATAATCATGATCCAAATAATCCCTAAAAGGTTTCATAGTATCGAGGCGCATAAGTCAAACAGAGTCACAATTTTTAAATCTGCCAGGATGTCATAAACAGACTTTAAGGGGAAAATCCCAAACATTAATTTCAATCATCCAGTTTCAATAACTTTCAACACATTGTCAATCCTGTTTTATTTATTCCCCCCACCCACTTCCCCTATACCCCAGAATAATTAGAAGCAAACACAAGACACCATATCATTTCATCTATAAACATTTAAGAAAACACCTGTAGAAAGATAAGAGCACTTCTTTTTTTTAAGCATAAACACGATATCGTTGTTGCACAAAGTCACCGCCAGTAAACTTGTAATATCCTCAAATACCCAGTGTTCATATTTCCCCCAAATATCTCATAAATATTGTCACATAAATGTTTATACAGTTCATGCTTTTGAATTGGGATAAAAAAAATTCCACACATAGCATTTGGTTGGTATATCTCATAAGTCTCTTTCAATTCTATCAGTTTCTCCCTCTTTCGTTTTCCTGGTTGCAATTTATTATTTGAAGAAACCAAGTTTTTTGTCTTGTAGAATTTCCGTACTCTGGATGTTATTTTTTGAACCAATGTAGTGTTTTTTTTTAAATGTTCTCTCCCCCCACACACCCCTCCAAGACTTTAAGACTTTTTAAAGGTTAAGATTAATCAGTGGATTCGGGTGTTGTCAGCTTGATTCATCCATTATAAAGGTTTCCATCTAATGAATGCTGGAGAGGGTGTGGAGAAAAGGGAACCCTCTTGCACTGTGGGTGGGAATGTAGATTGATACAGCCACTATGGAGAACAGTATGGGGGTTCCTTAAAAAACTAAAAATAGAGTTACCATATGGCCCAGCAATCCCACTACTGGACATATATCCAGAGAAAACTCTAATTTGAAAAGATACATGCACCCCAATATTCATAGCAGCACTATTTACAATAGCCAGGACATGGAAGCAACCTAAATGTCCATCGACAGATGAATGGATAAAGAAGATGTGTTGTGTACTCACACAGACACACACAGACACACACACACACACACACACACACACAAAATGGAATACTACTCAGCCATAAAAAAGAATAAAATAATGCCATTTGCCATGGTATTCCCAGCTTATCTTGTCCATTTTATGTCCCAGACCTGGAATCAGTCATTCTCCATGGTGTTTCTGTTTCTTGTGGAGACAAATGACATTTAAAAATCACAATCTGGATTCAACAGGTGATCCTTGCTACAGATTGACCATTGTTTCCATGCTTTTTTAGTGGACAAAGATAAGCAAAAAAATCATAAAAATGTATCCTGAAAATGTATCCTGAATACTATTATTTCCAATTCAGATTTAGGATTAACTAGCTTTTACTTCATTTTGATCTTATGTCTTTTTATCTTTTTCCCTTATACTGAAAATCTTGGTTCCTAACAGCATTAACGTAATTACTTATTTGCTATATCGTGTGTGTGTGTGTGTGTGTGTGTATGTGTGTGTGTGTGTGTGTGTGTTTCAGATTCTCTTTTAGAGTCATTTATATTTACATGTTTTAGAGTCATTTGTATTTACATGTTTAGAGTCATTTTAGAGTCATTTACATTTACATGTTTAAATATATTTAATGATATATGACAAACCAGCTAACTCAAAGACATATGAGTATGTATATATATATGTATATATGTGTGTGTGTGTATGTATATATATATATATATATATATATATATATATATATATACACATTCCTCCTGAAGTCTAATTTTACAGAGATTCCAGATAAGGAGCAGAAACTGCATTTCACAGAGAGGTTATTGCATAGAAATTTTGTCATTTCTATGAAAAAAATTAAAAGTCTGAAACTAGATAAAAGATACAGATGTGCCTGTCCAGATCCCAAGCTGGATGACCAGGACTGGTGATCTTTTCTCAGATTAAAGTGAGAGGGACAACAAGGTTAGGAAAATTCATAGTAAAATTGTTTTCAACTGTCTTGAGAAAGATGGCAAGTGAGATGGGTATGGACCATTCTCAGTGATGTCTGAAAATTTCAGAATTAGGTGTAGTAGAATGAGCTAGCTGAATAGAGAGTAGTAGAAAGGGAATATTTGACATTGAGATTGAGTGGTGATGGTACAATATCTAGGATATAACACTTTTAGTACAGGGCCAGGGGATGGTGATTGGAAAGGTACTGGGGCTAAAGAAATCAAGGAAATGGGAATCCAGGTTTGGGTGGATCATCTATGTAGGTATTGATATCTTTAAGCTGGGGTGTGATCAACTCAGGGAATGATTCAATTGAGATGTAGGAATAAAGTATTAGAATTTCTACTTATACCTGACAATATCCTTTCAAGATTCCTTTCTAGTGCATGTCTTATGTTGTACACTATAGTACAATACACTTTGTAGAGGGACTGATTTACATGAACAAGCAGCCAATTAAAGATTGGAGCTGACCGGACCCTGCAATCTCTTCATAGTGGCTAAATTATACTCCATGGTATGGCTATGCTACCATAAATGTAACTCATTCCTTCTTAAGAGAATATTGGGTTTGTTTCTAATAAAAACAAAAATAAACAAATGGGACCCAATTGAGCTTAAAAGTTTCTGCACAGCAAAGGAAACCATCAACAAAATGAAAAGACAACCCACAGAATGGAAGAACATATTTGCAAATGATACAACTGACAAGGGATTAATGTCCAAAATATACAAGTAGCACATGCAGCTCTATGTCAAAAAGCAAACCACCCAATCAAAAAATGGGGGGAAGATCTAAATAGACAGTTTTCCAAAAAAGACATACAGATGGCCAAAGAGCACATGAAAAGATGCTCAACATCACTAATTATTATAGAAATGCAAATCAAAACTGTAATGAAGTATCACGTTACACCAGTCAGAATGGCCATCATCAAAAAGTCTACAAACAATAAATGCTGGAGAGGGTGTGGAGAAAAGGGGACCCCCTACACTGTTGGTGGGAATGTAAATTGGCAGAACCACTATGGAAAACAGTATGGTGGTTCTTTAAAAAACTAAAAATAGAACTATCATATGATCCAGCAATCCCACTCCTGGGCATATATCTGGAGAAAACCATAATTTGAAAGAATACACGCACCCCAATGTTCATTGCAGCACTATTTACAATAGCCAAGACATGGAAGCAAGCTAAACGTCCAGAGTCCAGAGTAATAGACAAAGAAGATGTAGTATATATACAATGGAATATTACTCAGCCATAAAAAAGAATGAAGTAATGCCATTTGTAGCAACATGGATGGACCTAGAGATTATCATACTGAGTGAAGTAAGTCAGACAGAGAAAGACAAATATCGTATGATATCACTCATATGTGGAATCTAATTTTTAAAAAAGAGATACAAATGAACTTTTTTACAAAACAGAGGCAGACTTATAGATATTAAAAACAAACTTATGGTTACCAAAGGGACAATGTGGAGGGGAGGGATAATCAGGAGCTTGGGGTGAACACACGCACACTACTTTATGAAAGATAGATGACCGACGGGGTCCTAATGTATAGCACAGAGTACTCTACCTAATATTCTGTGATAACCTATATGAGAAAAGAACCTAAAAAGAATGAATATATGTATGTGTATAACTGAATCACTTTGCTGTAGACCTGAAACTGACACAACATTGTAAATTAATTATACTCCAATAAAATTAAAATATTAAAATTAAAAACAAATATTTGGTTTGTTTCCAATCTTCAGTATTATAAAAATGGTAAAATAGACACTTTTCTTACATATGTTTCTGCATAGCTATTCAATTAGGAAAAATTCTTAGAAACAGAATTAGTGGGTGGAAATTTATGGATTCCAAAGGTATATTATTAGCTAAATTGGTACATATAATTGGAAAAAATAATACTTATTGCCAAAATATCACTGAAAATGCTAATTGACTTTGTATTTTATGAACGTTCTTATCAAGTCATAAATAAAAGAAAATTGATTAATATGAGAAGGGCAGAGAAAAAATTTCATCAACACAAACACTGATGTATCTGATTTTAGGAAACCTAGAGAAATAAATATTTTGTGTCATTGATTCTACTTTTCATTTTTAATGATTCCCACTTTCCTAATACTTTCTTTTATATATCTGTTTTGTTACATAGACTTATTTGTGTGACTCTACTAAGTGGCCGATTTATGTCTCCAGAATTATGGAAATTTCACTAAGCAGAAAAGAAACAAGAAACTGGTTTTCCCTTTGCCACTCTTTTTTCCCATAGTATCTGGGAAGAAAGTACCACAAAAGGTAACACGAGGTATACCTTGTCAAATTCAAGGTAGTTAACTGATTCCTTAAACAACAAGAACAAGTACCACCAAAAGCCCTCAGTCGCATTTTTATTATTATTATTATTTTTTTTTTTTTTTACTATTTTGCCATTTGATTTTTTACTTCTTGACACTGGTCAATGTTACTACATAATTTCAATTCATTGCTTCAGTTTCCAGATCTGGAAAACTCAAACGAGATTTAGTTGGAGAATCAATGACATTCAACTTTAATATCAAGCTGACTGCTAACAAAATTGTCAGAAATGGCGTTTCCTATAGAGGAGGAACCATTCCACTCATCCATGTAATAGAATGAGAATTAGCTTCTGTTTATGTCTTTAATTAGGCATGTTCTCTTCTTCCAGACTGACAATGCACAAAGGAAAAAACAGCAATCTGATCATGCAGATGAGAACAGAAGAGTGCTTTTTAAAACATATTAAACAAGCGATGGAATTTCTGTGGTTAAAGTCATAAATGGTCCCCAGAGAAGCCATTGATAATCGCTGTTTTGACTGAATGGAGTCCTTCAGTCAATGCATTCTGTTTTAGTTGTTGTCTTTTCTTTTTTTTTTTTTAATTACCTGATTCACTGTTTTTGCTGTGGTCCCATGAGGCTTTGCCTTCTCCTGTGGAATTTTCTTGAGGAGAGTCTCATGAGATAACATTTCTTCTAATTAGATTTCTTGGCTGTTACAGATTATTATGCTAGAAAACCCCCATTCTTTCCTCCCTCTTCCCTTCTCCATTACTACTATCCTGTTCTTGTGTTTTTATTTATGCAAGATGCAAGCCAGATGTTGTATTAATAAGAGAGCTGATTTTCCTCAAGGAGCTATTCATTAGCATAGAATAGAATTGCAACCCTGTTGCAATTTCTGGGAAGTCTATAAATTCTTTCCATACTTTTTTTTTCATTTTAAGTAGTAAATTTTGGAAGATACACTTGAATTACTTCTGTTTACTGTGAATGTTGACGGAGATTTGGAGTTTTCACAATTAAATTTTAAAATTGAAGAGAGAATTAAAATCAGGAACTGTATCTTATAAACATAGGTAGCATGTCACATTTGATGTGTGTAAACTTTTTGAAAGCTTAATTAAATGGAACAAAGGTGCCATATCAGAGCAAGGGAGTATCTTACACAGTGAAGTCCAGATCCTTTGTTATTTGAGATATATACATTAAAATACATAGAATTAGATGATATTTTTATTTCTGTCACAAATGCTATTTTCTTAAATGAATAATATTAAAACAAAAAATAAAGACCTTCTTATACTCTTCAGATGAATACATCTTCTAGGGCACAAAAATATTTTTTTTAAAGACCACAGTTAAATTCATTATGATTCCAAAAATAATCTCTTAAAACAGACATGAGATCCTTAAACTCCCAAACATCCCAGGAACACTCAATAAAAGTTTTGGAAATCTTTTTTACATCCTCAGAAGACTTATTTTGTGTCTTCTTTCCTTGCTGGTTTAGGTTCTGTAACTTAAATTAACTGACCAGACAAAAGAGGTCATCTGAAGTCCATGACCACAAGAGTAAGACCTGAACCTGGGGAGCAATGCAGTACTTCTCCCTTTCAACAGGTTGTCCAGGAACTCATAACCTGTGTGTATTATTCGTAAGTTGAAGCACCACCTTGGTTTTTATGCATAGCATATTTGTAAATCAAAATGTATGTACAGCTCCAGGAGACACTGCTTGCTCCTCTAGCGCTATAGCAGGTAGGAGTCGATAAGACTCATCCCTGACTTAATTAAGCCAACTCCAGTCGTAGTTATCTGCAACTAAAAATAAAGTCCTCACTGTCTCAAGAGCTACCAGACTTTTTATCTTAGGTCTGGTTCTGCTAGCAACCACAGAGGCGGGGTGGACACTCTCTTTGCTCATCATGGGCCCTTCCATACCATTATCCCTTGGTCATCCTTAAAAACCTCAGCTTTTTTTTTTTTTTTTTGATTTGATTTTTTAACATCTTTATTAGAGTATAATTGCTTTACAATGGTGTGTTAGTTTCTGCTTTATAACAAAGTGAATCAGCTATACATATACATATATCCCCATATCTCTTAAAACCTCAGCTTTGACCTCCTGTCTGTCCTCCTTAAACACTTTTTGCTTTCCAGGACTCTAAACTCTGCTGTTCTTCCTACTTGACTGGCTGCTCCTTCTCAGTCTCCTTTGCTGATTTGTCTTCATCTCTCTGACCTCTTATTATTAGAGTCCTCCAGAGTTCAGGCCTTGGACATCTTCCCTAACTACTGCATTCCTTTGGTACTATCACCCTGGCCCATCTTTCCATGCTGACTCCAAAATTTAGACCTTCACCCTGTACTTCTCCCCTGAACTCCAGACTTGTATATCCCATTGGCCACTCCACACTGCCACTCCAGTGTCTACAGGCTTTGCAATAACATGCTTTAAACATCACCTGACTGCTCGCATTTCTCACCTCCTCCACTGATGCCACCCAAGTTCAAGTTATGACTATCTCTCCCTTGGACAATTACAATAGACTCCCAACCAGTCTCCTTAATGATCTATTTCTGCCCTGCAGTCTATTCTCGACACTAGAGCCAAAGTGATCATGATAAAAAATACGATAAATTATGTCACTCATCAGTTCATATCTTCCCATATCTTTCCAGCTCACTCAGAGAGAACCCCGATATATTTACACTGACCAAGAAGACCTGACCTCATCCACTGGGATTTTGCTGACCTGAGCTCATATCCTCTCGCCCTTCATCTGACTTCAGTCACACTGGCCTGCCTGATGTTATCCAGATGCCCCTTGCCAGGGACTCTCCCACCTCGAGTCTTTTGTACATGCTTCTTTCTCTGCCTGAAGCATTTCTCTGCCAATGTCTATGTGGCTTGCTTCCTCATCACCATACCATCCTACTTCATTTCTCTTCAACACACTTGTTGCCATGTGATGTATCAGATGTTTCATTTACTTATTTTACTTATTGCCTGCCACCCTCCACACACAAAAATTTAAACTCTGTAAGGGCAGGAATTTTTGCCTTTGTTGTTCACTGATGTATCCATATCCCCGAAAATAGTACCTGGCAATACAGTACTTACTCAATAAATAAGTGTTGAATGAATGAATTTCAGATAGCCTTGAAATCATAGATATTACCAGTCAATCTGTTGGCAAACATAAAATGACAACCTAGAGCATTCCTTAGTTGTGTATTCAGTGTTATGGTGGACAAATATACAGAATAACTGCCTTCAAAAGAATTATAAGAAGTTATATTCTACTTTGGGGCTTTAGACACATCTGTATATAACACAAACAACCCAGTGTAAGGACAACACATAAAATAAGAATCACAATTGCTTCTATATCACTGCTATCTTTTGAGACAGGACATATATCAATAAATACATCATTCTAAAACCTATTTTTTTAAAAGCAAGTTCCAACTCTATTCATTTGTCAGGAACAAATTCACACATCAACATACAGGTTGACCACAAAATAAATATTTATTCAAATTTAATTTATTCAAACAGTTATTCAAAAAGCAGATTCTGTGAGCCTCTCATGTACCAGACACTGCCCGAAAGACATAGGCTCTAATTGTGCATGAGAAGGGCCAGTAACTTGCACTTACAGAGCTTATAATGATTTACTTGGGCTTTGACCTAACAGATGAAGGAAAACTGGAAAGTTTTCTTTGTTCTTGTATGCCACAGAAGCATGCTTCCCCTTATACCTGGAATTCCTTCAACACCTATTTGCCAAATATTGGTAAGTTATATGAGGAAGAGGAATAAGGGCACAAGGGGCAGTGAAAGACAGTTTGCCTATTTCATGAAAAGTTAAATATATACTTACCATATAACCCAGGAATTTCAGTCCAGTAGACATGAAAGCAACCACAGAAAGACCTGTACATGGATGTTCAGAACAGCTAAATTAGTAATATCCAAACACTGGAAACAATCCAGTGTCCATCAACAGTTCAATGAGTAAACAAACTGTGGTATATTCACACAATGGAATAATAATAAGTAATAAAAAGGGCAAACTATTGATGCATGCAACAATTTAGGTGGATCTCAAAATTGTCATGCTAAATGGAAAAAAAAGATACAAAGAGAATGGTATAATTTCATTTATATAAATTCTAAAAAATGCAAATGAATCCATAGGAACAGAAAGCAGATCATTGCCTAGAGACATGGATGAAAGAAAGTGAGGACTGCAAAAGGACTCAAGGAACCTTTTAAGAGAGATGGAAGTATTTGTTATCTTCATTGTGGTGGTGTTTTATGGGAGTATACACCTACCAATGTTCATCAAACTGTGCTCTTTAAATACGTACTTTTTCTTGTACAAAAGTTATACCTCAATAAAGTTATTTTTAAAAATAAACATACCATACAATTTATCAAAAAAGAATTTTGGAACCACATCTTCCTCCAAGAAAAAGCACTGGCTCAAGCACCTAGCAGTGTTTGGTACACAGTGGTGCTAAATACATAGTCATGCTCAAGGCAGTGCTTGGTACATAGTAGTGCTAAATGCTAAATGCAAAAAATAGGTATTTATAAATAACTGTTAGCATTTACATAATGCTTCCTATCTATCAGTAACATTTGTTAATTTAATTAAGCTAATAACAAGTCTATAAAGCCATCTTTATTATTAAAAACAATTTTTAAAAATACTGTACAATTGTCCTCTATTTTAGGTTAGGACACTGAGAGCCTAGCCCTCAAGGTTCTCCAGCTGGTGAGTTGCAGAACTGAGACTCCAGTGCATGCAGTCTGTCTCTAGATGCATGTCTTTAGCTCCCTCAGCATACCACCATAGAAGAAAGGAAAGAAGGAATTAAAGAACTCAGAGAAGAGAGGCTTCTCTGTGTGCTTGGCAGTCAGAGAAGTCTTTTTTAAAAAGACAGGATGTTTGCTGAGCTTTGAAAGATAAAGAAGCTCTGGAAAAGGAAGAGAGTAGACGTGCATCTCAGACAATGTAGATGCTGCCAGACATGAAAGGGCCTGAGAAGGTATTTGTCCAGTTTCTGGTGACATTCTTTACAGGGTGAGTTAGATCAAATTCCACTGACATTTTATCTTATAAATATTGCATGCAGGCTAGAAATAGCCAGATCAGTGGCGAAGAAGGACAAGGGGAGGTGATTTCTCCCCTGACAGAGGTCCCAGGGCAGGAAAGGAACAGAAGATGGAGATAGAGCTGTTTAATGATGAATGCGGCAATCTTTTTCTTTAACGTACAATATTATATGACTGAAAAAAGGGGAAATGATGAACCTTGGCTTCTCATACCGACAGGGAAAAGGAAATATTGCTTTCACAGGGTCACGTGCCCACACCAAAATTGGTTGTCAGAATTAGGATTTAATAACAACAAAAATATTGCTCTTGGGATTTGACCATGGTGGTGAAGATGATGTCAACCCGACATCCAGGAGAACAAATGCAGTGCATACGTTCACAACTAAAGAAACCAAGAGACGTCTTTCACACCAGAGAACAAACTATGAGGAAAGGGCAGGCAGAGGAAGGGAAGGTCACACAAGGTTGCTGAAGAAGCAGAGAGGACCAGATGCAGATCTTGAGAAAGCTCACAAAGCAAGACCAACAACTGAAGAATGGAAGGAAGAGAGCAGATTTGTGGTGGAGGTGGAAGCTGACCTGAATCCATGCTGATACAAAGAGGATAAAAGAAGAGTGGAGGGGCTTCCCTGGTGGCGCAGTGGCAGAGCATCTGCCTGCCAACGCAGGGGACACGGGTTCGAGCCCTGGTCTGGGAGGATCCCACATGTCGTGGAGCAACTAGGCCCGTGAGCCACAATTGCTGAGCCTATGCGTCTGGAGTCTGTGCTCCGCAACAAGAGAGGCCGCGATAGTGAGGGGCCCGCGCACCGCGATGAAGAGTGGCCCCCACTTGCCGCAACTAGAGAAAGCCCTCACACAGAAACGAAGACCCAACACAGCAATAAATAAATAAATAAACCCAAAGGGGGAAAAAAAAAAAAAGAAAAGTGGACAGTAAGAGACGTCACGCAGATACACCCTATTTGTAGGAAGCGGTCTGCCAATGGGGGAGAGGAGACATACTCTGCATGATGAGCAATGCTGTTGCTTCCGATCTGAGTGATTGGGAAGAATAGCACTAAGTTCACTCTCATATAAAACTATACGTCATAAAAGAATTTCTGCTAGCCTAAAACAAGGCTATTGCCCTTATTTCCATGAGGCTCCTGAAAACTGTAGTTCTAGGAGGAATTTAGCTTATTCATATATGTGCAGTGATCAAAAAAGTACCCACCTAAAAGTGTATTCAAAATAATTCTCAACAGACTATTAGTGAAGGAAATTCAGCAGCACATTAAGAGTACAATAATACAAAATAATCTAGTGGTCTTTATTCTAGTAGTATAAGTATGGCTCACTGATAAGAATATATTAACATAATTCACTATAATAATTTGTTCAAAAGTAAAAATTTCAACACCCATTATTTATGAGAAAAAACTTTAAACCATGGTAGGAGAAAGATAAGCCTTTAATATGTCTTTATCAAACTAAAGGCCTGAATTATACAAAATGAGAAGCAGTGGAAAATTTCCTCTTAAAAACTGAGACGACCACTATCAATGGAAAAAGAATTGCGGTATAAAAATTGGAAAGGATATGTATACAAGTATCATTAGTTGCAGATGATATGATCATTTACTCAGAAAGCTCAAGAAACTCAAAAAATCATAAGAAGTAATCGAATCAGTAAAATCTATGTATCGGTAGCTATATCTATATCATATATTAAAACAAGAACCAGTCGGTATAATGAAAGCAACAGTTACAAAAAAGAAAGTAAATTATCAAAGACCAAATGTTATAAGAAATATGAAAACCCATATTAAGAAAACTTTAAAACACTATTTAGGTACCCAAAGACTTAAAGAAAATATGTATCATAATCTTAGATAAGAAAACTCAATGTCATTAAGCTACCAACTCTTTCTAATTTAACCTGTGAATTTATAACTTTCCCAAGAAAATGACTAGGCCTTAAAAAAATAGACAAGCAAATTCTAAATTTGATATAGATAAATCAACAAGGAAAAATATCCACATAATATCTGAGTGAGGTTAATGAATTGCATTATAAAGCCTAATTGATTACTATAGTGTCTTATTGTGAATGGATAGATAGATCAAAGAAAGAATATATAAATAGAACCAAATACATGAAGAATTTTGTTTTAGGGTATTTCTATCAGTAGAAACAATAGAAATTATTTAGTAAATGGTGATGAGGGAATTGGTTAGCCATCTAACCAACACTGAATCACTGTATCACTCTGCAATAAAATTCAGATGGACCAAAATTTTAAGTGTGAAAAGTAGAACCATGAAATTACAGTTTGTGTACTAGCAGAAAAGGCATTTCTAAATCAGATACAAAATCCAGGAAAAATAATTGGAAAAGCTGACTATTTGAAATATATAAACCCGAAAATGTCTACATGGTAAAAAATTATCATAAAGATAAAGACAAAAATAAAATATAGAAAAGTAATAAACTATGGTCTTTAATGTTTAAAGCACATTATGCTAAGTGAAATAAGTCAGACAGAGAAAGACAAATACCATATGATTTCACTTATATATGGAATCTAAAAAGCACTAACAAACAAAAATCCCCTACCTCCTAGATACAGAGAACAGATTGGTGGTTGGTAGTTGCCAGAGGGGTGGGTGAAATGGGTGAAGGGAGTCAAAAGGTACAAACTTCCAGTTATAAAATAAGTCATGGGATGTAATGTACAGCCGGGTGACTATAGTTAATATTACTGTATTGTATATTTGGAATTTGCTAAGAGAATAAATCTTTAAATTTCTCATCACAAGAAAAAATAATTTTGTAACTACATATGGTGATGGATGTTAACTAGACTTATTGTTGCGAACATTTCACAATATATACAAATATTGAATCATCATGTTGTACACCTGAAACACATATAATGTTATATGTCAATTATACCTCAATAAAAAAAAATTTTTTTAAAGCAATAAGGTATGGCCCTTAACGTTTAAAGAACATTAATACAAATCAATACAAAAATTTTAAAATGTCTAAGTGAATAAATAATTATATATAGTCTTTGGTTGAACCATATACCATTCTAAGTGCTCTACATTACATATACTATCTCACATCATTTCCCAACAATACTACTACTGTACAATACTACTACTATCCCATTTTACATATGAGACAAGAAGTTAAGTAACATGTCCAAGATGACACATATATTGAGTGACAGGACTGGTATTTGAATCCAGGAGAATCGTATTCCAAGTTCAGAGTTTGACCACCATACTATGCTGTCTCACCATGATATAATAATTAGTTTTATAATGAGAATGAGGCAGCTCCCCAGCTAGCAGTTGGAACCCTCCTCAGGATGTAAATTTAAATGGAAAGGGCAAAGTTCAGAATATGTATATAGATTCCACCATTAGTGTAAAATAATTAATGGACTATAGACACACACATGTATATACTTACTTCTGCATAAATTATTCCTGGAAGTATACTGAAAAAAAAAAAAAAAGACCTGGTACTTGGAGAGAGAACTGGGTAGGTAAGGGTACACAGGAGTAAGGGGGACATTTTGCTGCATGCTGCTCTATGTTTTTGAAAGTCATGCCATGTCATGTATTAACCACTGAAAAAAATTAAATATTTTTCTAAAATAACACATATTTAGTGTTTAGTGCACTGCACGGTTTATTGCAATCACACTCTTTGTAGTGAAAGTGCTTATAAAGAGTGAAATGGCCCAATGTTTACACATAGACAAAGAGAGAAGGCTTGAGCTAAACGGCTGTTAACAGCATTTTAGCTTTCCCCCAGTAGCACAAAGCCAGTTCAGAGCTGGGTCTAGAGTAGACAGTGAATAAACACTACCCAGGTGTCAGAAAGCTCAGTGCCCAACTTAAAGCTGGTCACACTAACTCCCTTAACCCTTAAGTTGGCTCATTTGGGTTTTCCTTTTTCCCTTGGTTCTCACATTCTGTGTCTACTATATTCATTTTACTGTTATTTCCTATGTTGTAAACTTCAAATCATTTTGGAGTGACAGATAGACTATTCATAGTTAGCATATACAAAAGCATAATTTTAAATGTTTGCTTACCAAAGCATTTCCATAAAATGGAACAAGAGAATTTGTTGCTCTCACCAGGCATCGGCACTCAGACTTTCCATTTAACTTAGTGAAATCACTCACCTGTAACAGTCTGTAATTTGCTGTTTTTACCAAAGCATTTTGTTTGTTTCCAGTGTTTGTGAAATAGTAGATCAATTCATCTCCCTGAACATGAACTCTAAACTAAATGATTGACCAGTGTGCTCCTTAAAGCTTAACTTGGAAATGATCGTCACTTTCTAAAACCACCACAAAATAACAAGAACCTACCTTAATGCAAAGGCTGAAATGTAACGAAGGCTTTGTGGTGGTGCTATTTATGAATTGCTTAAGCATCTGCCGCCGACCTGAGTTTCATGTATTCTCAGGCTGCTGAATTACGTCTTTGTACACGGTAAGAAAGCACGTCTAACATTTTTTATGTAAGGGAGATAAACCCTGTTTGTGAGCTCTGCAGTGAATGAGACTGAACTCAGTTACTTGTTTATGGCCCACAAGATTGTGCACCAAGCCTGAAATGTATCAAATAATTACAGGGTAGCAGTAGAAGCTGGAGCTGTGCTTTATGTGCTATTGGCTCAAGTCAATTATAACTTCTTTCAAATTGCTCCATCAACTTCTGCTAATTGTAGCATATATCTCCATGACAGAAAGGAGGCTCATCTTTCATTTACATTGCACTTTTTCCAAAGCCTAAAGATAGAAAATCCTGCCTTGACTGATTATAAATATCCCTCCCCTCAGGATATGACTGAGAGACCTAAGGATGTCTGCTTTTCTCCCTCTTCATTGAAAGGGAGTTGTCATTCAATTACATTGAATTTTCCTTTCATTTTCTAGGGCTGAGTTTACTTAGTATCTCTGCAGGCACATGGAGACCTCCGGGTTGCTGCCTGTCTGGCTACTCAAGGCAGCACTGTCGTTTCACCAAGACCGAGTCATCGTATGCAGAGCTTTATAATTTTCCCTGTTGCCCTCATTCTACTTCCTAACCACCAGGAAGCTTATTCCGGGACCCATTCAGACTTGGATCATCTAGGTTGTTCCTCACCCATTAAAATTTACCAGTCTTGTTTCTCATTCTTTCAAATTTACTAGACATTAGCGACTTACTCCATTCTGGCCAAGGTTAAAGAAAAGAATTCACTGCTCATCAGCTATACTAACAGAAAGGCCTCTGAGTTGCTTTTTTAACAACCAGGGCATGGAAACCGCTAAACCATTAGAATGACTGCACTCTGGAAATTGAAAAAGACGTTAGAAATTGTGTATTCTCCACATCCCATAGATTAGGAAATTGACGCTCAAAGTAACCACCTACAGAGTTAGTTAGTTGAAGATCTGAAACCAAAACTCAGGTCTCCTTTTCTTTCCATACTGATTTGCTGACCGCAAATCTTCAATAGTTTTTGAGGCTTTGAATTGCAAGATAACCCAAAAGTGAATCATTGCTGTTTCAGTCTCTGGCATATGTCTATCAGATAATAAAAGGTATAATATAAAAATAGACTATATATATCTATAAAAATAGACTATATATTTGTATTTATATCTGTAATGTATGTGTATGTTTCTACAACAGAATAATAGAAGATATCTAAGAGATAATAAAGAACATGGAGCATGAGATAAAGACTGTCATGTGTGTTCTGGTGGGTGAAGAGGACTCGTGGGAAGCAGAGTCCTTCCTCTTCATTGGGACGTGCCATACAAAGATATTTACACTATGGACCATCCCCTTTTATTTTAACCAGATAAAATTGGTTTGAAATAACCGACATCTTTTTTTTTTATATTTTTTTTTTTTAATTTTATTTATTTATTTATTTATGGCTGTGTTGGGTCTTCGTTTCTGTGCGAGGGCTTTCTCTAATTGCGGCAAGTGGGGGCCACTCTTCATCGCGGCGCGCGGGCCTCTCACTATCGCAGCCCCTCCTGTTGCGGAGCACAGGCTCCAGACGCGCAGGCTCAGTAGTTGTGGCTCACGGGCTTAGTCGCTCCGCGGCATGTGGGATCTTCCCAGACCAGGACTCGAACCCTTGTGCCCTGCATTGGCAGGCAGACTCTCAACCACTGCGCCACCAGGGAAGCCCCCGACATGTTTATTTTTAAAAAGAGAATTTGTTGCCTTCTCCAAGCATCAACACTAAGGCTGTCCACTCAACTCTGTGAAGTCGTTCACCTGTAATAGTCACAATTTGCATTTTTACAAGGACTGGAAGAGGAGATATCACAGAAGGCTTAGCTTCTTCTAAGGGGGGGCAGAAGAGTGACAATTTAAGAACATAGATTTTAGTGTTAAATCGACGTGGTTTTGAGTCCCAGTTGAGCTGTTTATTAACTAAGACGTCTTTGGAAATTTTCTTCTTTAGGATTCCATTGTTGGTGAAAGAGCCATCATAAAGAAAACCACTTGGTAGAAGTTTTCTCAGGATAAATGAGGTAACGAATGAAAGTGTTTAGCTCTTTGCCTGATTCATAGTAAGCCCGGAATGAATATAGCATATTATAACCAAAGGGGCTGTGGGAAAGGGAAGGAGCTGTTCCAGGTTTGTTTGGGTGGTAGGGAGTATTGGAGAAAGGAAGCTGTGTTGAATATATATAACAGGACAATAGCAGATGTGGCCCTGGAATGTCATGTCTAGTGTCAGTAATAGATAAGTCATCTCCAAAATCACCCTGAATCCTTTCTAACTGATCTCTAGTCGTTTTACATAGTTCCTCATCAGTGCCTTTTCCCATGCAGTCCAGACTACCTGAAATGCTTTCCACTTCTCATTGCCACCCCAGCTCTCGTGGTAAGGCTTTTTTTTTTTTTTTTGGTCACGCCAGGGCAGCTTGCGGGACCTTAGATCCCTGACAAGGGATCAAACCCATGCCCCCTGCATTGGGAGCGTGAAGTCTTAAACCCTGGACCGCCAGGGAAGTCCCTCATGGTAAGATTACATATTCTTCAGTCTCCGATCATCCTCCTGTTTCCAAGTCCATCTCCTCAGTGAACTGAGCTCTTTAAGGGAACAGGCTATGGCAGTTATAAAGGTTTTAATGTTATGCATATTTTTATTCCTAATACTTAGAAGAGTGTCTGATATATAATAGGTATCCAAACATTATTTGACGAATAAATGTATGAATGAACCACTCACTGCTCAGCCTACCTGGATTAGAACCCCTGGAAAAATTCTGCTGGCGTCCTTCTTTCTAAAGTGAAGAGCTATCCCATTTGCTCTTGAATGGGAGTGACCAAGCACTGGGTATTCTGAGTGTCTATTTTTCCAACAAGTATACCTCCCCAAAAACAACAACAACAAAAAAAAATTAGAAGAAAAAACTGGATGGTCACCTTTTTCACTGAATGTGACAAAGTGGTGTATTCTAAGAAACAACCCTTTCTAATAACCCAATCAAAGTAGAAAAAGAAACCTAGTGCCTAACCAAGTTCAAGGACAAACTCTACTAAGTCTCCAAAGTTCACCCACTTATTTAGACGGACCGTGTATTATATAATACTATTGTAGCAGTGTCAAATTTCTTGGATCTAATAATGTTCTCCATCTTCTAATACATTTATATCTGCAAGTCTATCCCTAGAGACTTCTTTACCATTTTGAGTAAGTTTCTCATCTATGCCATGGCTCAATGTTCTCATCTATAAAATAGACATAATAAAAGAGCCTATTAGGTCTTCATAGGGAGGGTCGGAGGAAGAAATTAGTGATAAAAGTAAGACATTCAAAACAGCACAATGAACAATTAATAAAAGTTAAATATGATTATATTAAAATATTTTACATTAACTTAGGGGATTTTATGGTTATAGTTACATAATTAAAGGTGTGTAAATAAGTGATTCTTGTAAACATTGGAAAATTCCTCCAAGAATTGAAGAAATTTACTTTAAAAATAAACATTGTATTTCTTACATTCCCTCATATGTTTTGGATGACTTATCAGAAAGTGCATTCTCTGGATTAAGAGGTGTGGGACAGGAGGTCTTCCTTTTTGTGAATATTTCAGTCTACCAATGGCCCCCTAATAGCGTACTCTTTCTTTCTCTTATACTTCTTCCATTTTCTCTCTTCTTACATTTCTACCCCACATGCTAGTGTAGAATTAAAATTCTATGTGATGATCATTAGTGTATGGGAATGCAAGAGATTTCTGTGCATTAATTTTGTATCCTGCTACTTTACCAAATTTATTGATTAGCTCTAGTAGTTTTCTGGTAGCATCTTTAGGATTCTCTATGTATAGTATCATGTCATCTGCAGACAGTGACAGCTTTACTTCTTCTTTCCTGATTTGGATTCCTTTTATTTCTTTTTCTTCTCTGATTGCTGTGCTAAAACTTCCAAAACTATGTTAAATAACAGTGGTGAGAGTGGACCACCTTGTCTTGTTCTTGGTCTTAGAGGAAATGGTTTCAGTTTTTCACCATTGAGAACGATGTTGGCTGTGAGTTTGTCATATATGGTCTTTATTATGTTGAGGTAAGTTCCCTCTGTACCTACTTTCTGGAGGGTTTTTATCATAAATTGGTGTTGAATTTTGTTAAAAGTTTTTTCTGCATCTATTGAGATGATCATATGGTTTTTCTACTTCAATTTGTTAATATGGTTTATCACAATGATTGATATGCATATATTGAAGAATCCTTGCATTCCTGGGTTAAACCCCACTTGATCATGGTGTATGATCCTTTTAATGTGCTGTTGAATTCTGTTTGCTAGTATTTTGTTGAGGATTTCTGCATCTATGTTCATCAGTGATATTGGCCTGTAGTTTTCTTTCTTTGTGACATCTTTGTTTGGTTTTGGTATCAGGGTGATGGTGGCCTCATACAATGAGTTTGGGAGTGTTCCTCCCTCTGCTATATTTTGAAAGAGTTTGAGAAGAATAGGTGTTAGCTCTTCTCTAAATGTTTGATAGAATTTGTCTGTGAAGCCATCTGGTCCTGGGCTTTTGTTTGTTGGAAGATTTTTAATCCCAGTCTCAATTTCAGTGCTTGTGATTGGTCTGTTTATATTTTCTGTTTCTTCCTGGTTCAGTCTCAGAAGGTTGTGCTTTTCTAAGAATTTCTCCATTTCTTCCAGGTTGTCCATTTTATTGGCATATAGTTGCTTGTAGTAATCTCTCATAATCCTTTGTATTTCTGCAGTGTCAGTTGTTACTTCTCCTTTTCCATTTCTAATTCTGTTGATTTGAGTCTTCTCCCTTTTTTTTTTGATGAGTCTGGCTAATGGTGTATCAATTTTGTTTATCTTCTCAAAGAATCAGCTTTTAGTTTTATTGATCTTTGCTATCGTTTCCTTCATTTCTTTTTCATTTATTTCTGATCTGATCTTTATGATTTCTTCTCTTCTGCTAACTTTGGGGTTTTTTGCTCTTCTTTTTCTAATTGCTTTAGGTGTAAGGTTAGGTTGTTTATTTGAGATGTTTCTTGTTTCTTGAGGTAGGATTGCCATTTACCATTGCAACAAAAAGAATAAAATACCTAGGAATAAACCTACCTAAGGAGACAAAAGACCTGTACACAGAAAACTATAAGACACTGATGAAAGAAATTAAAGATGATACAAACAGATGGAGAGATATACCATGTTTTTGGATTGGAAGAATCAACATTGTGAGAATGACTCTACTACCCAAAGCGATCTACAGATTCAATGCAATCCCTATCAAACTACCAATGGCATTTTTCACAGAACTAGAACAAAAAATTTCACAGTTTGTATGGAAACACAAAAGATCCTGAATAGCCAAAGCAATCTTGAGAAAGAAAAATGGAGCTGGAGGAATCAGGCTCCCTGACTTCAGACTATACTACAAAGCTACAGTCATCAAGACAATATGGTACTGGCACAAAAACAGAAATATAGATCAATGGAATAGGATAGAAAGCCCAGAGATAAACCCATGCACATATGGTCACCTAATTTATGACAAAGGAGGCAAGAACATACAATGGAGAAAATACAGCCTCTTCAATAAATGGTGCTGGGAAAACTGGACAGCTACATGTAAAAGAATGAAATTAGAACACTCCCTAACACCATATACAAAAATAAACTCAAAATGGATTAAAGACCTAAATGTAAGGCCAGAGAGTAGAAAACTCTTAAAGGAAAACATAGGCATAGCACTCTATGACATAAATCACAGCAAGATCCTTTTTGACCCACCTCCTAGAGAAATGGAAATAAAAACAAAAACAAATGGGACCTAATGAAACTTAAAAGCTTTTGCACAACAAAGGAAACCATAAACAAGATGAAAAGCCAACTCTCAGAATGGGATAAAATATTTGCAAATGGAGCAACTGACAAAGGATTAATCTCCAAAATTTACAAGCAGCTCATGTAGTTTAATATCCAAAAAACAAACAACCCAATCCAAAAATGGGCAGAAGACCTAAATAGACATTTCTCCAAAGAAGGTATACAGATTGCCAACAAACACATGAAAGGATGCTCAACATCACTAATCATTAGAGAAATGCAAATCAAAACTACAATGAGGTATCACCTCACCCCGCTCAGAATGAACATCATCAGAACTTCTACAAACAATAAATGCTGGAGAGGGTGTGGAGAAAAGGGAACCCTCTTGCACTGTCGGTGGGAATGTAAATTGATACAGCCACTATGGAGAACAGTATGAAGCTTCCTTAAAAATCAAAAATAGAACTACCATATGACCCAGCGATCCCACTACTGGGCATATACCCTGAGAAAACCATAATTCAAAAAGAGTCATGTATCACAATGGTCATTGCAGCTGTATTTACAATAGCCAGGACATGGAAGCAACCTAAGTGTCCATCGACAGGTGAATGGATAGGGAAGATGTGGCAAATATATACAGTAGAACATTACTCAGCCATTAAAAGAAACAAAATTGAGGTATTTGTAGTGAGGTGGATGGACCTAGAGACTGTCATGCAGAGTGAAGTAAGTCAGAAAGAGAAAAACAAATACCGTACATTAACACATATATATGGAATCTAAAAAAAAAAAAAAAAAAAAAAGGTTCTGAACAACCTAGGGGCAGGACAGGAATAAAGATGCCGACCTACAGAATGGACTTGAGGACACGGGGAATGGGAAGGGTAAGCTGGAACGAAGTGAGAGAGTGGCATGGACATATATACACTACCAAATGTAAAATAGATAGCTAGTGGGAAGCAGCCACATAGCACAGGGAGATCAGCTCGGTGCTTTGTGACCACCTAGAGGGGCGGGATAGGGAGGGTGGGAGGGAGATGCAAGAGGGAGGGGATATGGTGATATATGTATACGTATAGCTGATGCACTTTGTTATAAAGCAGAAACTAACATGACATTGTAAAGCAATTATACTCCAATAAAGATGTTAAAAAAAAATCTATGTGGTCAAGAACATAATAAATGGCTTAAGTCTGAAACTCTTACATGCTGCTTCTTGATACAACATCCTTTCTCCCTCCACCCCTCCCGCCCACAGGTAAATTGTTCCCTGATCTCCAGCTGCCACCTTGACAAAAACAGAACCCCAGAGCCTAGCACGTAGACCTATAACTTGCCATTTTATTTTTCAATCTCAGCATGGTGCTCCCTGGTGCCAAGCATTTCCCACTTTGAAATGAAATAGACCCCTGCAGAATTCTCTTACAGCTGGTCCCTCATCCTGGTGAAGAGACTGAATAGGACAGCAGAAAAGGCTTACAGGATGATAGGGAAATAATATTCAGTGCTAGGAGGAGCTCCTGAGGTGAATGCCAAGATGATTGTTTTGTTCAAAGGGCAGTGAGTCGTGCCCCCAGGGAAAGCAAGGAAAACTAGTTCTTCGAAGAAAAAAGATTTTACTTTTGGAGTCTCTTTTCATTTTATTTGGCCAGGCCAACTTTATTCCATTTTTTATTTATGTAACTTGTTTTCTGAGAGATCCGGTTGATCTAGGATGACAACACATTCAACGATATAGTTTGAGGTTCGGATTGGTGCAGAAGTGACAATTCAATTGTTCATGAGATCCAACCTCAGAATAAAATGGCATGAGCAATCTACTTTCTCTTAGTGCTTCAATCCCTTTTTAACCCAGTCACAACTGGTCTTTATTTTTGACATCAAATCCACAATCAAAGTACTAGAACACTTTCTTCTTTCTTTTTATCATCGGGCAATGTTTCCAGGCTCAAACACAGGCAGAAGATGCACCAAATGATGTCAAAACAGAATATTATACCACAAGCAGAATGGAAGCAAATCATCCACCTATCAGGAAAGTTGCTATTACACTGTAGTTTTGCCTGACTAAAGGTATTGAAAAATGTGTCTCAAGGGAATGCTTTTGGGTCACGAGTAACACCAGAGCTTCTCCTCAAAGACATTATGATACTCGTTAACCTCACATGCCACCATCCATGTCTTTTTGAATGCTTTCCTTCTTGGTTGTTTTTTCACACCTATTACAAAATATGAAAACCAAAGTAACCTGCTTTCACTCAGTTCAGAAGGGAAAGTAAGAAGAAAGGACACTAGAATGGAAAAAAAAAAAAAAAAAGCTTTGCTTAAGTATACACTTTTACTCATTTATTCATGCAGTAAATATTTATGGAGGACTTACTATGCCAAGTGTGGTAATAAGTACCGGTTTATACCCGGGAAAAAGACAGACAGGATTCCCGCCTTGTGAACTATTCATTTGTCAGCAGAGGGGGAACGGACGATAAACAAATAAGTCCACATACATGTCAGATTTTAGATGATAGATTCTCATAGACAAAAATAAGCACCGTGAAGAAAATAAGACAGAGTGATGTGAAGTGGGGGGAAAGGAGAGGGAGAGGAACCTCCGATTAGGATGACCAGTTCTCCCTGAGGTAATGTTCAGCTGAGACTAAGGTTAAGAAGGAGCCAAACGCTCAAGATCCAGGCACACAGTGTTCCCAGTGGAAGGGACAGCAAGTGAAAAAGCTCTGAAGAAAGAAAGCTCTTGGCCTTGGTGTCTGGAGCAGAGCCAGCTACGGGGGAAGCAGTGTGGGAAGAAATCTGAGACGTGGCCAGGGGCTGAATTGCACAGCCCAAGGAAAGAATACAGCCATAACTTTTCCTGTTTGTGAAAGGGTAGGAGGGCAGAAAATTCAGCACGAATAGGAAGTGTAGCCTAAAGGTGTGTAAAGATCATGCAAAGCAGAGGACAAATGAGGTCATCAGACACTGCTCTCACTTTGAATCTATCTCTAAAAATAGGACATCACCGCCTTGAGCAAAGTCACTTAGCAAATCTGTGACCCTCTTAACCATGTAGATATCAGGCTCTCCTTGCTCCGGTGTACTAGAAAGACAATATCCTAAAATGCTGTTTGAAAATAATATGTTCACTGTGGTTATAATGAGTAAAGTATACAGGTATGAAGCAAAGAGTGGAAGAGCATGTGCCAAAGGAAACTTTCATTCAGACGGTACTGTAAGGAAATGCTTAGTTGTCTCTTGAATGTTATAATAACATTTTTAGAGTAAAGAAAACCCATTTTTGGCTTTTAGGGTATCAAAGCATACATTTGCAACTAGGAAGAAAAGCTTTCAATACTTGAAAAATAGAAAGCAAATTTGGTTTTTATTCAAAGTATTTCATTTGGTCTAGGTAACATAAAGCACCATGAGATATAATGCTGGTAATTTGAATTAATAGGTTATCACTTTACAGATGTCTAAGAGATTTCGAGAGAAGGGACAGGATTAAATGAGCATCCAGCTGTTCATCAGTTAATTGAGTTCTTTAAAATATTCAATAAGTGTTAGATACTGTTATAAAGAGTCTCAGTATGAACCAGTCACAGGCAAATAAGACACATGATGCCTGCTTTATGAATTTTGAGCTCAGCATGTTTTCCAACTGGCTTATATTCCTTAGGAGATAAGTTGTTCCCCAAATAATTAAGCATCTTTAATGTGTTTTTGCAATCTGACCTAATGATGTGACCGAGGAAATGGTCAAAGTGTCATATGGCCTATGGATATGAAAATTTCCCAAGTGGCCAGCTGTCCTTCTGTCAAAACTTCTTTAAATTGTTTATCAACTTGTGTGTTTAGTATATAAGTTTTTGGAACTCTGAATTATTTTAGATATATTTTTTAATGTTTCTATCCAAGAGTAGGAGTTCTCAATAGGTGGAAGACTTTGAACAATGGTTTCTTAGATATGACATCAAAAGGACAAGCAACAAAAGGAAAAATAAATAAAAACTTCATCAAAATTAAACATTTTTTGTTATTCCAAGTACATCATTACCAAAGTGAAAAGACAGCCTTCAGTCTAAGAGAAAATATTTTCAAATTATGCATCTGATGAGGAGCTTGTACATCAAATATATAAAGAACACTTACAACTCAGTAATAAAAAGACAACCCCATTTGAAAATGAATAAAGAATCTGAATAGACATTTCTCTAAAGTAGATATACAAATGGCTAATAACCACATGAAAATATTCTCAATATTATTTGCATTTGCATTAGGGAAATACAAATCAAAACCACAATGAGATGTCACTTTACACTCACTAGGATGACTATTGTCAAAAAGTCAGACAATAACAAGTGTTGTCAAAGAAGTGGAGAATTTGGAACCCTGCACACTGCTGGTGGGAATGTAAAAAGGGGCAGCCTCTTTGGAAATAGTCTAGTCATTCCTAAAAATGTTAACCATAAAAGGGACTTCCCTGGTGGTCTGGTGGTTAATACTCTGCACTTCCAATGCAGGGGACACCGGTTCAGGGTTCGATCCCTGGTCGGGGAACTAAGATCCCACATGCCATGTGGCATGGCCAAAAAAAAAAAAAGTTAAACATAGAGTTATGACATGACTTATCAGTTTCACTCCTAGGCATCTAAGAGAAATAAAAACATGTCCACATAAAAACACAGGTGTGTATGTTCATAACAGTATTATTCATAATAACCAGAAATGAAAATAATCCTAATGAGCATCAATGGATAAATGGATAATGGAAATGTGGTACATCCATATAATTGAATTTTATTTGGCAATAAAAAAAAATAAAGTACTGATTCATGCTATAATATGCATGAACCTTGAAAACATCATGCTAAATGAAATCAGCCAGTCACAAAGACCACCTATTGTATGATGCCATTTATATGAAATGTCTAAAATACACAAATCCAGGGACACAAAAGGAGATTAGTGGTTGCCTAAAGGTGGGGATGGGGCGATTTGAGGAGAAATGAGAGTGATTGTTAATGGGTATGCACTTTCTTCGTGGGATGATGATATGTTCTAAAATTGAGTGTGGTAATGGTTACACAACTCTGTGAATATACTTAAAACCACTCAATTGTACACTTTATAAGGGTAAATTATAGGATTATATGGTATGTAAATTATATCTCAATAAAGCTGCCATTTTTTTAAAGTAAATGTTCTTAACAGAGATTATTGCACTATATGATTCCTATCCTGGCATATTTCTCCCCCAAAACGGAAGATTTCTAACATACTAAGAAAGAAATGGTCAAGTAATAAGACCAGAATGAACTGATCTCTCACTGAGCTACATATGCTGCTAATTAAGCCCTCAACGTGGATGTGGAATCTAAAGGGGACAAAAATTAAACAATTTTCCAAAATATACGATGGTGACAAAAGTAAAATTTACTCTTGCAGTATATGAACTCAATTACTTTATTTACTAGGACTCTAGAATTATAGCTTCAGAGGACACTTCAGTAATCACCTCATCAAACTTCCACCTTATAAAATAGGGAAACAGAGACCCAGAAAAGTTAAATCTTTTGCCCTCAGGTCACAGAATAACTGATAGATGGAGCAAGGAACAAAAGTCAGATCTTCTGAATTCCAATCCAGTAGAAGGTCAATTAGATTATCTATTTAATACATAAGGGTCTTAGATAACAGGTTCAGCCATTATTTTAAAAGGAAAAAGAATGTCTTTCTTAAAGTAGTGGTTTATCTTAAAGACAAACACTAGATTTAATGCATACAATATATTAAATTTAGTGTTCCATATTGAAGGAAAAGCTAGAATTTCTTTCTACCGGGAGTGGTCAAGAGTGTTATCCTGGTGAAATCTGTCATGTGGGATTAAAGCCAAGGACAAAAATTTATGTCCCCAGACACAGGTAAGGGATAAGAAATGGGTTGTGAGTATCCCTAGAGAGGGTTCTTTTAGGTCTTGGGCAAATGACCATTTACAATCTGTTCATACTCTCTTGTCACTTCCATCCCCTGGGTTTCCAGAAAACCTCAAAATGGCAAAAATATCAAATGAGGTAGGGTAAGAAAGCCAGAAAGAGAGTAAGAGGCTGATAAAAGACAAAAGCGTTCTTTTGCCTACTTTGTGATTGGGGTGAGGGCTGGGAAAGAATGGCTGTGGATGAGCCTCCGTGTTCTCCTATTTCCTATGGTCTAGATTGTTTCTCAAGGTAGGGACCAGCATCGCCTTGTTAGAAAAACAGACTTCAACCCCATCTCATCCCAGATCAATCAGAATCTGCATTTTCACAAGATTCCCAGGCGATAGGGGTGCACGTTAAAAATCAAGAAGACCTGGGGAGCCAGGGGGTCTCTATCAGTTGTTTCTCTGAAGCACTGCCCAGGTGTCTGCATCTTGGGCGTCCAGGTGCCCATGGAGGCTTAAACAATTGGTTAGCATCTCTACATCCTTGGGCAGTTCTAGCTTCTGGGTTTGCATGAAAGTCATCCACTGTGGCTCCAACCAGAAAAGAAGCTATGCTTGTAGTAAGAAGTGTTAAGTCAGCTGTCTACTAACTCAACTTCCAGCCCCAAGTAATTTTCCAGTTTTCTCCCTCTCTCTGTTTAAAAGCTCCTAACGAGTTCCTGTAGCATCTCGGTGAATACATTTTCATTACATTTCTGTGCTTTCATCCATGCAAAATAAGGCAGTTCTCCTTTCTCAGAAATGAATGTCCTATCTCCTGTCAAACTCTTCATTTTCACAAGTTCAGACTAATTATGGCTGCAGATGGTACCGCTAAATAAAGTTCTCGGTTGTGGACACTTAATCAGATCAGTATTCCCAATAGAAATGTCTGTCTTGTGGTAAAACCTGTTGCTGTGGGTTAGTTGAGATTTTAAAGTTATGTTGAGTTCTTTATCCTAATTTTATTCCAAGCCAAAGATTGCTATGGAAACTCGTGTGCAGACTTAGAAATATCTCTTTAGGATTTCTGTTGTCTAAATACTAAAGAAAATGCTGACATCCCATTAGCATTTAAACACTACATGACTTGTGCAGAGGAGCAAACAGCAGAGTGTGTAAAATCACATCCAAGTTCAGCTGACCAGTTACTCTATGGATGCTCGTTTTTCCCCATCTACAGTTCATCTAGAACTCTTCTTCCAATCGTTAAACTGTCTTGTGACAATCTCATTATTCTCCAGCATCTCCACCAGAGGGTAAGTGGCTCAGAGGGAAAATAAAAGGAAAAACAAACAACGGCAAAAAAAAACAGTTAATGTTCTTTGTGAAAAACTGCCTTTCTGAGTAATGTTTTACTGTAGAAGGTTAAATCCAAGGGCTAAAATGTATCTTTAGGTGGTCACAGATTCTCCATTGTTCTTTTTTCCTCTCATTGTTCACCTAGGCAATAAAGATCTGTCTTCTATGACTTAAAAAATCAGCATCAATGGCACTTAATTGGATCATATTTCAGGAAAAGATACTAAGAACTTGTTTTGTTTTTGTTTTTTTTGGCCATGCCACGTAGCTTGTGAGATCTTAGTTCCACTACCGAGGATCGAACCCGTGCCCCCTGCAGTGGAAGAACAGAGTCCTAACCATTGGGCTCCCGAGGAATTCCCAAGAATTTGGTTTTGATTTTATATTTTAGTGGCATGTGATGAACAAGGAGAGACTCGAACCTCTGTACCACCTGACAGCTCTGTACGAGAAAATGTCCAAGGTTTTCAACATAGCCAAACAAAGAATTTCCAGATTCAGAGTTACCTTCTCAGAAGTTTATTTTCAATGGGATGAATTTAGATTATGTGAGAGATAAGTGGTAATTTATAGCTTAGGTGGGACTCTGAGCCAATATGAAGATCCCCATTATGCGCCATGGTCAAGTATGGTCTCTCTCGTAACTGGGTGACCACTTGCTTGCTGGCTACCCCATGTACACTAGCTACCTTTACAGTTTCTATTCCCAAGACAATGGATCCCCAGATCAAACCTTTTGGTGTGGTCTTCACCAGAGCCACATTGGTCCACTAAACTCTCCCAGCTGTTTCCAAACCTCTAGGGTGCCCTTAGACATTCTTACTCTCCAAAGGACGGCCGCAAGCCTGTGGAGATGTTGAGTGCGTAAATCCAAGTAATGTTTAATTTATCACAATATATCTTGTTGTTTTTTTTTCCCTGGTAGCTAACAAAAATAGCAATGCTGAACATTGAGCAGTCTGTATTCTGTCTCATTCAGTGAGAATCAAGCTCCCTGGCTTCCATTTCATCTCTACCACTTCCTCATCAGCTGAATTTTTAAAAACCACTCATCTCTCTGGGCTTCAGTTTCCTGTTCTACAAAATGGAGCCAAGCATTGTAGGAGAAGCAGCTCTGCCTAACTGTAGAGACAGGGCCCCAGTCTGGTTCCTGGGCACATCTGTCCCCAAGCGTCAGCTCTGATCAAGTCATCAAAACACTATGCTTTTCAACTATAATATAAAATAATTATTACATTTATGGAAAATACTTGCTGTGTTCTTTCATGCAAAAAAGTGGTTCCCAGCAGTTAAACCATTTACATGTATTTCCTTTTAAGTGAGCCTGAAATTTCTGTGCCCTCAGTAGGCTCTGTAAATAGGTTGTCTTACACTGGGGGCATAAGTTTGTGAAAAGAGATGGATTTGCCTTCATATAGGTTCATGGATAGGAATAAAATGTTTTCTCGTACAACAAAATGTGTAACCCTACACAGAAATATCTATGAAATATCCATGTCCATCTCCATCCCTATCTCTAACCTTACCCCCACCTCCATCTCTATCTCTGTAACCTCTGTCTCCATCTACAGCTATACTTCCTTGAAGCATGCAGATCATGCTCCCATCCAGATTTTCTCTTTTCTGATAAAGACTCTACCTGGGGGGAACTTCCCTGGTGGTCCAGTGGTTAAAAAGCCATCTTCCAATGCAGGGGACACGGGTTTGATCACTGGTCGGGGAACTAAGATCCCACATGCCGCGGGGCAACTAAACCCACATGCCACAACTACCAAGCCTGTGCACTCTGGAGCCCACGCTCCACAACTAGAGAGAAGCCTGCGTGCCCAACGAAAAGCCCAGCTGCCGCAACTAAGACCCAACATAGCCAAATAAACAAAATAAATAAATTGAAAAAAAAGACTCAACCTGGAAAACTAAACTTTAAGAGTGCAAAAAACACTTATGGAGAAGCATTTGTCACTACTGTTAAACTAGTTTCAAGATAAAACCTTGATGAGAAATATAAATAACAACTTTTCCCATTTAACCTGAAATGCATTTCCTACTCGCTTAAATATAACAAAGTTGCTGATAATTTACAATTGAAATTAAAATGTTGAATTGTTCTGAAAATGTGGGTTTTGTTTATTCTGTTTGGCAGATTGACCTGATCCCTGAATTCTGAGTACCAGGATAGGATGATTAGGTTTAACATTTAACATACATGTCTATAAATATAGATCTGGACACAGACATATCCAGCAAGGTTTCAACTTAGGAGAAGAACATTAGAACAATATTAGAAAAATAATATTTTCATGGGTAGGCATTATGGACTGATTTATGTCCCCCTCTTCCAAATCCATATGTCAAAGCCTTAATGCCAATGTAACTATACTTGGGTCTTTAAAGAGATAATTAAGGTTAAACTAGGTCATTGGGTGGGGCCCTAATCTAATATGACCAGTGGTCTTATAGGAAGAGGAAGAGATATCATGGATGTGTATGCATTGAGGAAAGACCATGTGAGGAGACAGTGGGACCATTTACAAGCCAAAACTAGAAGTTGCAGGAGAAACCAACCCTACCACCACCTTGATCTTGGACTTTCAGCCTCCAGAACCGTGAGAAAATAAATTTCTGTTGTTTATGCCCCCCACTCTATGGCATTCTATTATGGCATCCCTAACAAACTAATAAAGTAGGTTATCATCAACGGAGTAGAGGGAAAAACTGGAAATAGAGAGTCCTTCTTTCCATTACAGACTCAGGGAATGCCACTTTTGTGACCTTGAGCAAGTCTGATATGCTTATCAGTAAAATTAAAAATTTGGGCTAAGAGAACTCTGATATTTATTCTTGCTCTTGTTTTGTTTTGTCCTATAATGATGATAATGATAATAATAAGAGTAACATTTGTTTGAAGCATTCTATGAGCATAGCATTCTTCTCTCAGTGCCTTGGGACACAAGGATGCTGAAACCATTGCCCCTTACAGCTCTCTTAGGCTGCAACTCTACAACATCTGTTTACATTGTTAGCGTCTCTGCAGAAATAAAGAGACTTTATTTACATAATTTTATGTATGCCTTTCAACAGCTGTACAGTGTTTCTAATCATCTACCCTTCAAAGAACACCAAGAGTTAAAAGTCTGAATATTGTCATGCTATGATTTGATATTTCCTATGTTCTCAACTGTACACACATACATACTCCCTTACATTCTAGAAACATGCTTTTGTGTGGTGTATTTTGAAAAAATCACCTAAACCTATTCATGAAAATGATAGCTAATATTTTATGTACTGGAAACTTTGTTAAGCAATTTATATGCATTATCAGTTCTTTGAATCCTCCTAAATGGTGAGGTAGGGAGTATCAACTTCATTTTAAAAAAGAGAAACGAATACTAAAATGGAACGATTCAGGAGAAATTTAGCTAGCAAAAGGCAGAACAAGGACCTGAACCAGAAGAATCTGCTTCTAAAGCGTGCATGTTTAATACATTATGCAATTCTGCTTCTCTGGAAGACTTCTAATTTCTGGGATGGACTGCTTTTGGTTAATATGTAGGAACAAACCTTCAACAACAATAAAACTCAATAAATTCCATTCCAAACATCACTTCTTCGAAAAGAATGTTTAAGAAAAAGATTTTCCAATCTTTGACAGTTATCATTTAAGGATCTAAATATGTTCACATACAGTTCTTTCTATATCCTCTGCATACAAAGCCAAGCTCTCCTTGCTGTGATTTCCAACAAAATATCAAGCTGACAGTTACATTTAGCACTTAATCTCCATCTAAATAATGTTGGCCCTGCCAGATCCAGAATTTGCCATGGACAGAAGAAATCACCCTTCTCTACCCAGCCCTATGAACAGCCAGCCAAGATCATGTTTGAGGCAAAACTGACACCTGACTTTTACCACAAAGAGCTGCCTACTGCGGCCATGGCCTCACCAAAAGAAACTAACATCCTTGATATGCAATATATACCAAGTTAGTATGTGGGCCATCAGAGCACATTATGTTTCTTCCAGGTCTGAGGATGACAAGTTTGACCAAATATAGTAGTGCAACCAACCAGAATGCTCCATTTCTTTTGAAAGTTATAAAATTATTTTAAATCTATATAGGAATGTTTTAATCTGCACAGTAAAATTTTCTAATTTACCTGAAAAATGATATTCCTTTAACACTATTGCCCTAGATTTCTTTTTAAAGTAATATTTGCACATTCTTTAAAAAACCAAATGGTATTAATAGGCTTATAAAAGGAACAGCAGTATCTTATCAGATTCCATTCTACCTCCATTTTGCACTCTATTAAGGAAATCATACACAGCATCCTGCTGTCTCTTTCAAATAACATTTTCATATCCCAACTATTTTTTGTTTGTTTGTTTTTAGACATTATACAGGATTTTCTGCTGTCAGCTCACACCACCACTACCATTCTCATTTAAGGTCAAGAGCTATGTTCTCCAAAGTCACATATCCTGTGTGGTCCAGGTTAGAGCTTGCCATCACACGACCCACAGACATAGAAAACTAACTTATGGTTTCCAAAAGGGAAAGGGGGGCGGGGGGATAAATTAGGAGTTTGAGATTAACATATGCACACTACTATATATAAAATAGATAACCAACAAGGACCTACTGTATAGCACAGGGAACTATGCTCAATATATTGTAATAACCTATAAGGGAAAAGAATCTGAAAAAGAATGAATATATGTATATGTATAATTGAATCACTTTGCTGTACACCTGAAATGAACACAACATTGTAAATTAACTATACTTAGATTTAAAAATAAATAAATAAAAGTAAGAAATGTACCAGAATTGATAATTCTGGGAAGGTGGAATGGTCAGATGTGTGTGCAGACATGAGCTTTAGACTGGTTCCTGCCATGTGTATAAAAAGTGTCAGGTGTCACTCAACTGCTTCAGACATATCTTAACTGCCACACCCCCACCCTTCTGCAGCTGCCCCCTGAATTTTTGTAGCAGATTTATTGATGATAGCTCTCTCCCACCCCCTCCAGCTCTTCCTTCAGTACCACAACCTCCTGATTCTATACAAACATTCTACGTCCAGAATTCAGAGAGAGGTTTCTGTTTTCCTGCCTGAACACTGACTGATACAGTTGTTGGTAATGGAGTTGATTCCAGGGAAATAGAGCCTTAAGGATGAGAATCTGGATGTGGTTCTCTGATGGGACTAGAATCTAAAATAAAAGTAACAATGACCTATGTCTTGTAGCAAATGGGAAGTCATATGATCTGCAGAGGCAAAATGACTGTTAAATTATCACCTCTAGTCACCAGGAATGAAAAGCCAATTAGAAGGCTTTCATCCTTAAAAGATGAAATTGCTAACTTAATAGAATATTATAGTAGTAATTAGAGTATAAAACTGTGAGGTTGGTTGATTGCTTCTGAGTGAGCCAGTAAATGGAGCATAAGAAAAAAAGATGAGCTCAGTACTGAAAATTTCCAGGCCATGGTTCAGATAAAGAGCCAGAGTGATCCTATAACTTGCCTGAACAAATTCCTTATCTTCTCTAGCTATAGGCCCACAATTTCTGAAAAACAAATTCAAAATATGATCCTACTGGTGGACAAATTAAATTCAGAATTTTGCGGAGCCTCTTGTGGTGAGGTTAGGGCTTTGATCAGAAAGGGATGAGATTCTGAAAATTAAAATGAGATACATGAAAATTACAATGAGATTATATGAAGACATACCTTGAACACTCAAATCCACCAGGCCACCGTTGATGGGAGGAGCAGCCCTTCCTTTCTTATCTGAGGACATTAGCCCCTCTTGTCTTAAAAACTCATATTAAACTGTCCTAATGTAGCTGACCTGCAGGGAGAGTAATGATCCTTAAGACTTAACCTTACCACCACTCGTTTCAAGACTTAAACCAGACTCATATCCCAGCAAGCTCCAATACAACAGGAAAAATATATGAGCTAGCTGGAGGTCGCATAAACATGAAAACAATTTAAACTTTTCACAATTTATGTTGGAAGAAACCTGAATAAGGTATATGAGAATGTATCCTAAAGATAGACTATGATGGAAAATTGAAAATATTGGATTGGGTTGAATGTATTGATTTGGTACACAATCCAGATAGTCTAGATTCAATGAGATAGTCTGGCAGGGTGTGGCTCTAATAGTTCTCTTGAAGACAATAGTGGCCTATGTTAAATGAAATTGCAATACCAAAAATTCCTTGGTATACTCAAGAAGAAAGGATCTAAGGATTTAGGAAGCTATCTAAAAGCTTAGGGAAATAAGAATGTTGGAGTAATATTATTATCATCACCTACTTATTTAAATTTTGACCATGGTCCCAGGATATTCCAGAAGTTACCCCACTTCACAGAGTTTTAAGAAATACATTTGTGAGGGGAGCACCGGAATCCATGAAAAGCTTTCTAGTGGATGATATCTTTAAGCTAGGAACAAGAGTGAGATGTTGCTGTAAAAATGAGGTTTGTGAATCCCATGGGATTGATGGGATTCCAGAATGGCAGGAGCCAAGGGATGGGGCTTAACCTATAGAGACAAAGTGGGCCTGGTTCCTGTAATGGGTACCAGGACTGAAGCTGTAATCAGAATGGTTTGACTTGCAAAGTTATTGGTGGGGTCCCTGGGACAGAAATATATGGGCAGTCTATGGAAGTCTTAACTTGACTTCTACAGGTGATGAACTCTCAGCCTTGTGAACAGAAATCTGACTTGAATCACCACAAAAGAATCAAGATGCCTTAGCCAGTTTCCAGACATGACCCAGTTCACTAACTCAGAGTCCACTGAATGGAAGCCTGGTTTCCCTTAAAGAAATCTCCTGATACAATGCCAAAACTTTGCATATATTTTCTTCTTAGTCTTCTCCAATGGGACCCAGAAAAACTTAACAGGGCAGTAAATTGAATAAACGAAAATACTCAGGAAATTGTGGAGTGGGGGGTAGATTACTAGACACTGACTTAACTGACTAGACTATGCTTAATTATGAGGCTTAACTGATGCTAATTCCAGGGACTCACATAAGATTAAGGCCAAATAAGATTAAGGTCCATTAAAGTCCAGAGTAGGGGCCTACGAAATCCAGGTGATGATGGAGTTTGCCTTTGATGCAGCTCACAATGGGTCTCTTGGGTTGCTAAACCCACTGCATGGTTATTTTTCTAGTCCTGGAAAGCATTATTGCAAAAGACATACTCAGCAACTGGCAGATTCCCCATATTGTTTTCCTGACATACAAAGTGAGGGCTATTGTAGTAGGAAAAGCCAAGTGGAAACCTCTAGAACTGCCTCTGCCTGTCAAAATAGTAAATCAAAATCAAAACTGCCTTTCTGGAAGATTGCAGAGATCCCAACCACATCCCCATTCAATTATCCTAGTTAGCCTATGTGTAAGAGGAATGAAGTGGATTATTGAAAATGTAATCAGGACTTCCCTGGTGGCGCAGTGGTTAAGAATCCGCCTGCCAATGCAGGGCACGCGGGTTCAATCCCTGGTCCCAGAAGATCCCACATACCGCGGAGCAACTAAGCCCATGCACTACAACTACTGAGCCTGCGCTCTAGAGCCTGTGAGCCACAACGACTGAGCCCACACACCACAACTACTGAAGCGTGTGTGCCTAGCCCATGCTCTGCAACAAGAGAAGCCACCGCAATGAGAAGCATGTGCACCACAACGAAGAGTAGTCAAAGGCCCAACCAATAAAAAAAAAAAAAAAAAAAATTAATCAGACGGCCAACTTAAACTGAATATGATGTTCTGGATGTAGTTTCTTTGCTGGAGCAAATCAACCCAGTCTCTATTCCCAAGTATGCAGCTATTGGTTTAATGAGTGCTTTTCTCCTCTATATTAATATATACTACAACGAGTAGTTTGCCTTCACCTGACAAAGACAGTAATACCCTTTCACTGTACTACTCCGGGGATACGTCAAATCTATAGCTCTATATTATAATCCAGTCCAGAGACACTTTATCATCTTACATTGCACAAGAGATGATGCTAATTCATCATATTGATGATAGCATGCTGATTGAATGTGCCGAGGAGGAAGTACAAATATCCTGGCAAAATACATGCAAACCAGAGAGTAGGAAATAAATCCAGCAACATTTAAGCAGCCCACCACCTCAGTGAAACTTCTGGGGCTTGAGAGGTCTGAGGCAAGTTGAGATACATCCTCCAAAGTTGGGTACTAGATGCCAAGTTATTGCATCTAGTATCTTCTTCCACTAAGAAGGAGGCACAATGTCTAAAGGACTGTTTGAATTCTGGAAGCAACATACACTCATATATATTGAATAAGAAGCAAATCATTTACCAGGTACTCTGTAAGGTGGCTAGTTTAGAATGTTTCAGTGGGGCCCAGAGTAAGATAAGTCTTATGACAGATCCACACTATTGTGCAAGCTGCCCAGCCATTTGCACTGTATGACCCAGCAGATGTAATAGAACTTGTAATGGATACAGCAGATCTGGATGCCATCCCAGTCTTTTTGGCCAGTGCAGTTAATACCTTTGGTTTCTTTACTCTCTTTGTAGTGGACTTTTCAGGGGGGAAAAAAGGTATGCATTCAATCCGTCCTATTTAAGTATAACTCCCTATCATAGCATTTTACAAGAGAATTGATCTTATGGGAATTGAGGACTGAGTTAAGTAATAAAATGCACTTATTTATTTTTATTTTTATAATCGTTACAACCCTCTAAAATACAATTCAAAGTCAGTCAGTGGATTAGCCAGTGCTAGTTCTTCCATGTACACTCTGCTTGTGACAAGTACACTACTTATACCTTTCTTAAATGGAACTCGACTGCCTCAACTCAAATTTTGTTAACATGATAACTAGAGAGTTGGCCTCAGATTTAGTGTATGAAGGCTGCTATTTCTTTATTATAGGACCCTCGATAAATTACTTGACCTTTCTGTGAATCTCATGTTTTTCTTATTGAAAGAGTAAATGAAGTACTTGTCTTTATAAAGCTGACTTGAGAATTAAGATAAGATAATGCACATGAAACTTCCTATATATACAAGTCCCTCAAGTTGGTAGAATTTATGGAGCTTTTGGAATAAATAGGAAATGGCCAGCATCGCCACTGAGATGGCACCGAGAAGAAAATTTCTCTTTGTTGGTTAACTACACCTCCTGGAAAATACCTAGTAAAGGACCAGGATGTGGAAAGCACTCTATCGTTACTATTAGTCCTTTGAATGAGAACAGCAGCAGCAACGAGAGATCCTCCAGTAATCCCCAGATGACACACAATGTGAATCCAAACAAAGGGGCCCAACCCTTCTTGGCTTACAAATACTTTACAGCTAATAGTGGTGAATGCTGAAAAGAGAGCCAAAGGGTCAGTAGGCTGCCAGGAAATGGAAATTTTATTTTTTGAAAATAAAATATTAAATATTGACAAAAATTCTTTTAGTGCTGATACTGTTCTTAGGGAGACTAAAAAGACCACTGCCAAATTTGATATTGCAGGATAAGTTGTGGAAAAGGCCCATGAATATGTTTTTGGCAAATTTTTAAAAATTTTTAAAGTTTAAGAAATGAAAGACGACTGATGCATTAAAATCTGTTGTTAGAAAAACAGCTGCTGACAATTTGATAAATTATTCATCCAAGAGTTTGAATAATCTCAAAACAACTTCTCCCACATATGTTGACAGCGGAAGAACTATCTAGCAAAAAAGATGAAACAGAAAAATTTTAAGATATTTCTAAAATGATTAGAAAATCCGTTTGTCTTTAAAGCCTCGTTTGTTCTTAATTTTAAACTAAAATTATTGAACATTTCTGACAAGGACTTGATGTAGCTTTAAAAAATATTTGTTATACACAAAAATACTATTTTAGCAGCACAGCAGAATTTAACATATATTACAGTGATCTTTTGTAACAAAAATAGAAAATCTGGACCACTTAGAAGAATATGATTATGACATTGCCTTAACTAAGATTTGGGTAAGAAAAAATTGTAGAAACTCAATAAACACAGAGTTGCACAGCTCAGGTCCCCTACAATGAAGGATGTCCTGTCACCTCTGCAGAAAGCCACTGGGCCCAGGCCATACCCTTCACATGCTGGCCCAGGTCCAGTGACCGACTAATGGAAAGGAATTATAAAGGCTGGGCCATTTCAACCTAACATGGGACAACCCTGACAGGCCATTTCAGGTTCAGAGCTCCCTGCAGGTTTGGCTAAAGTTATCACAGAGTATATATTACAGCTCAACTCTCTCTGGGCCTAATCCCACTTCCTCCTCCTCCCTTCCAAGGATACTCCCTAATAAACATCTGCACAATAAATTCCGTCTCCTAATGTGCTTCCCAAGCAAACGATCTGCAACAAGGAGCAAACGGCAGAAGTGAAAAATCAACTTTTCCATCATTCATTCAGTAACTCAACAAGCACTAATTGAGTGCCAATTATATAGCAAATTAGATTGCGATTGTTTGCAAAGAATGAAATAAAGTCCCTGCCCCAACGACTTCACAATCCAATGAGGATGACTGAATTGCAATGAAAACTGTGAGTCACAATAAAATAAGTGCTATGAAATCTTTTTTTTTATGTTTATTTATTTATTTTTCTTATTAGTCATCCATTTTATACACCTCAGTGTATACATGTCAATCCCAATCTCCCAATTCATCCCACCACCACCCCCGCCCCCCACTGCTTTCCCCCCTTGGTGACCATACGTTTTTTTCTCTACTTCTGTGTCTCAATTTCTGCTCTGCAAACTGGTTCATCTGTACCATTTTCTAGGTTCCACATATATGCGTTACACTCTACTTGTTTTTCACTTCCTGACTTACTTCACTCTGTATGACAGTCTCTAGATGCATCCACATCTCTACAAATGACCGAATTTTGTTCCTTTTTATGGCTGAGTAGTATTACATTGTATATATGTACCACTTCTTCTTTATCCATTCGTCTGTCGATGGGCATTTAGGTTGCTTCCATGACCTGGCTATTGTAAATAGTGCTGCAATGAACATTGGGGTGCATGTGTCTTTTGGAATTATGGTTTTCTCTGGGTATATGCCCAGGAGTGGGATTGCTGGGTCATATGGTAATTCTATTTTTAGTTCTTTAAGGAACCTCCATACTGTTCACCATAGTGGTTGTATCAATCTACATTCCCACCAAACAGTGCAAGAGGGTTCCCTTTTCTCCACACCCTCTCCAGCATTTGCTGTTTGTAGAGCTTCTGATGATGCCCATTCTAACTGGTGTGAGGTGATACCTCATTGTAGTTTTGATTTGCATTTCTCTAATAATTAGTGATGTTGAGCAGCTTTTCATGTGCTTCTTGGCCATCTGTATGTCTTCTTTGGAGAAATGTCTATTTAGATCTTCTCCCCATTTTTGGATTGGGTTGTTTGTTTTTTTTAATATTGAGCTGCATGAGCTGTTTATATATTTTGGAGATTAATCCTTTGACCAATGATTCATTTGCAAATATTTTCTCCCATTCTGAGGGTTGTCTTTTCGTCTTGTTTATGGTTTCCTTTGCTGTGCAAAAGCTTTGAAGTTTCATTAGGTCCCATTTGTTTATTTTTGTTTTTATTTCCTTTACTCTAGGAGATGGATCAAAAAATATCTTGCTGTGATTTATGTCAAAGAGTGTTCTTCCTATGTTTTCCTCTAAGAATTTTATAGTGTCCGGTCTTACATTTAGGTCTCGAATCCATTTTGAGTTTATTTTTGTGTATGGTGTTAGGGAATGTTCTAATTTCGTTCTTTTACATGTAGCTGTCCACCTTTCCCAGCACCACTTATTGAAGAGACTGTCTTTTCTCCATTGTATATCCTTGCCTCCTTTGTCATAGATTAGTTGACCATAGTTGCGTGGGTTTATCTCTGGGCTTTCTATCCTGTTCCATTGATCTATATTTCTGTTTTTGTGCCAGTACCATATTGTCTTGATGACTGTAGCTTTGTAGTATAGTCTGAAGTCAGGGAGTCTGATTCCTCCAGCTCCATTTTTTTCCCTCAAGACTGCTTTGGCTATTCGGGCTCTTTTGTGTCTCTATTCAAATTTTAAGGTTTTTTGTTCTAGTTCTGTAAAAAATGCCATTGGTAATTTGGTAGGGATTTCATTGAATCTATAGATTGCTTTGGGTAGTATAGTCATTTTCACAATATTGATTCTTCCAATCCAAGAACATGGTATATCTCTCCATCTGTTTGTATCATCTTTAATTTGTTTCATCAGTGTCTTATAGTTTTCTGCATACAGATCTTTTGTCTCCCTAGGTAGGCTTATTCCTAGGTATTTTATTCTTTTTGTTGCAATGGTAAATGGGAGTGTTTCCTTAATTTCTCTTTCAGATTTTTCATCATTAGTATATAGGAATGCAAGAGATTTCTACGCATTAATCTTGTATCCTGCAACTTTACCAAATTCATTGATTACCTCTAGTAGTTTTCTGGTGGCCTCTTTAGGATTCTCTATGCATAGTATCATGTCATCTGCAAACACTGACAGTTTTACTTCTTCTTTTCCAATTTGTATTCTTTTAATTTATTTTTCTCTGATTGCTGTGGCTAGGACTTCCAAAACTATGTTGAATTATAGTGGTGAGAGTGGACATCTTTGTCTTGTTCCTGATCGTAGAGGAAATGCTTTCAGTTTTTCACCATTGAGAATGATGTTTGCTGTGGGTTTGTCGTATATGGCCTTTATTATGTTGAAGTAGGTTCCCTCTGTGCCCACTTTCTGGAGAGTTTTTATCATAAATGGGTGTCGAATTTTGTCAAAATCTTTTTCTGCATCTACTGAGATGATCATATGGTTTTTCTTCTTCAATTTGTTGAAATGGTGTATCACATTGATTGATTTGCGTATATTGAAGAATCCTTGCATCCCTGGGATAAATCCCACTTCATCATGGTGTATGATCCTTTTAATGTGTTGTTGGATTCTGTTTGCTAGTATTTTGTTGAGGATTTTTGCATCTATATTCATCAGTGATATTGGTCTGTAATTTTCTTTTTTTGTAGTATCTTTGCCTGGTTTTGGTGTCAGGGTGACGGTGGCCTCAAAGAATGAGTTTGGGAGTGTTCCTTCCTCGGCAGTTTTTTGGAAGAGTTTGAGAAGGATGGGTGTTAGGTCTTCTGTAAATATTTGATAGAATTCACCTGTGAAGCCGTCTGGTCCTGGACTTTTTCTGTTGGAAGATTTTTAATCACAGTTTCAATTTCATTACTTGTGATTGGTCTGTTCATATTTTCTGTTTCTTCCTGGTTCAGTCTTGGAAGGGTATACCTTTCTAAGAATTTGTCCATTTCTTCCAGGTTGTCCATTTTATTGTCATAGAGTTGCTTGTAGTAGTCTCTTAGGATGCTTTGTATTTCTGTGGTGTCTCTTGTAACTTCTCCTTTTTCATTTCTAATTTTATTGATTTGAGTCCTCTCCCTCTTTTCCTTGATGAGTCTGGCTAATGGTTTATCAATTTTGTTTATCTTCTCAAAGAACCAGCTTTTAGTTTTATTGATCTTTGCTGTTGTTTTCTTTGTTTCTATTTCGCTTATTTCTGCTCTGATCTTTATGATTTCTTTCCTTCTGCTAACTTTGGGTTTTTTTTGTTCTTCTTTCTCTAGTTCCTTTAGGTGTAAAGTTAGATTATTTGAGTTTTTCTTGTTTCTTGAGGTAGGCTTGTATAGCTATAAACTTCCTTCTTAGAACTGCTTTTGCTGCATCCCATAGGTTTTGGATCATCGTGTTTTCATTGTCATTTGTCTCTAGGTATTTTTTGATTTCCTCTTTGATTTCTTCAGTGATCTCTTGGTTATTTAGGAACGTATTGTTTAGCCTCCATGTGTTTGTGTTTTTTACGTTTTTTCCCTGTAATTAATTTCTAATCCAATAGCATTGTGGTCAGAAAAGATGCTTGATATGATTTCAATTTTCTTAAATTTACTGAGGCTTGATTTGTGACCCAAGATGTGATCTATCCTGGAGAATCTTCTGTGTGCACTTGAGAAGAAAGTGTAATCTGCTGTTTTGGGATGGAATGTCCTATAAATATCAATTAAATCTATCTGGTCTATTGTGTCATTTAAAGCTTGTGTTTCCTTATTAATTTTCTGTTTGGATGATCTGTCCAGTGGTGTAAGTGAGGTGTTAAAATCCCCCACTATTATCATGTTACTGTGGATTTCCTCTTTATAGCTGTTAGCAGTTGCCTTATGTATTGAGGTGCTCCTATGTTGGGTGCATATATATTTATAATTGTTATATCTTCTTCTTGGCTTGATCCCTTGATCATTATGTAGTGTCCTTCCTTATCTCTTGTAACATTCTTTATTTTAAAGTCTATTTTATCTGATATGAATATTACTACTCCAGCTTTCTTTTGATTTCCATTTGCATGGAATATCTTTTTCCATCCCCTCACTTTCAGTCTGTATGTGTCCCTAGGTCTGAAGTGGGTCTCTTGTAGACAGCATGTATATGGGTCTTGTTTTTATATCCATTCATCAAGCCTGTGTCTTTTGGTTGGAGCATTTAATCCATTCACGTTTAAGATAATTATCAATATGTATGTTCCTATGACCATTTTCTTAATTGTTTTGGGTTTATTTTTGTAGGTCCTTTCCTTCTCTTGTGTTTCCCACTTAGAGAAGTTCCTTTAGCATTTGTTTTAGAGCTGGTTTGGTGGTGCTGAATTCTCTTAGCTTTTGCTTATCTGTAAACCTTTTGATTTCTCCATCGAATCTGAATGAGATCCTTGCCGGGTAGAGTAATCTTGGTTGTAGGTTCTTCCCTTTCATCACTTTAAGTATATCATGCCACTCCCTTCTGGCTTGTAGAGTTTCTGCTGAGAAATCAGCTGTTAACCTTATGGGAGTTCCCTTGTATGTTATTTGTCGTTTTTCCCTTGCTGCTTTCAATAATTTTTCTTTGTCTTTAATTTTTGCCAATTTGATTACTATGTGTCTCGGTGTGTTTCTCCTTGGGTTTATCCTGTATGGGACTCTCTGCACTTCCTGGACTTGGGTGGCTATTTCCCTTCCCATGTTAGGGAAGTTTTCGACTATACTCTCTTCAAATATTTTCTCAGGTCCTTTCTCTCTCTCTTCTCCTTCTGGGACCCCTATAATGCGAATGTTGTTGTGTTTAATGTTGTCCCAGAGGTCTCTTAGGCTGTCTTCATTTCTTTTCATTCCTTTTTCTTTATTCTGTTCCACAGCAGCGAATTCCACCATTCTGTCTTCCAGGTCACTTATCCATTCTTCTCCCTCGGTTATTCTGCTATTGATTCCTTCTAGTGTATTTTTCATTTCAGTTATTGTATTGTTCATCTCTGTTTGTTTGTTCTTTAATTCTTCTAGATCTTTGTTAAACATTTCTTGCATCTTCTTGATCTTTGCCTCCATTCTTTTTCCGAGGTCCTGGATCATCTTCACTATCATTATTCTGAATCCTTTTTCTGGAAGATTGCCTATCTCCATTTCATTTTTTTATTTCATTTCATATTTATTTTCATTTCATTTTTAGTTGTTTTTCTGGGGTTTTATCTTGTTCTTTCATCTGATACAAAGCCCTCTGCCGTTTCATCTTGTCTCTCTTTCTGTGAATGTGGTTTTTGTTCCACAGGCTGCAGGATTGTAGTTCTTCTTGCTTCTGCTGTCTGCCCTCTGGTGGATGAGGCTATCTAAGAGGCTTGTGCAAGTTTCTTGATGGGAGGGACTGGTCACTAAGTGCTATGAAGTCTTTATGAAGAGACCTGTAAAGAATCTCAAGTATATGTGGAAAGTCCTCTAAAGAATGGACTAACCTCAAAAACATTATGCTAAGTGAAAGAAGCCTGACACAATAGCCTGCATAGTATATCATTCATTTATATGAAATGTCTAGAAAGGCAAATCTATAGAGAAAGAGAGTAGATTTAGTGGTTACCTGGGGTTGGGGCTGGGAATGGGGATTGACTGCAAATGGAGCTGTGGTCTTTCTGGGATAACATGTATTTGTGAAAATTGATTGTAATGATGGTTGCACAACTCTATAAAGTTACTAAAATTCTTTGACTTCTACACTTAAAGTGAGTGAGTTTTATGGTATATAAATTGTACTTTAATGACGTTGTTAAAAATAAAAGATATTTGACATTATTTTTCTTCAATGCCATGCAATAAGTCAGAAGACTTACAAATAATTTTTCAATTCCTTCATCCAATCCTCAAAATCACCAGAAGAAAAACTTTTTTATTCCAAAGGATGATCTGATATAGTCATGGTCTGGAACATCAAACAAGAAAAAGAGCAAGAATTACAAACTAAATGTGAAAAGTCCCTTTGCCTCAAAATTGAGCATGTAGTTTACAGACAGCTCAATTAGCAGAAAAGACAGCTTAACATGGTCCAAACATAAAAACGGTCATGCTGTCCTCCCAGGTTAGTTCTTGAACAGTGACTATTATTTGTTCATTCATCTCAGCTGCCATCTCCTTCAGCATCTCATTTAAGACTCACCTGTACAAAGAATCTGTCCGTTCCATGAGGACATTTTAAATGGAAAAATTAAACCTGAAGTATTAACTCATCCCATTAGTAATTATTCAGGATCACCTGGGTTCCCATAATTTAAATCTAATTTAAATCCAGTGATGGCTCAAAGAAGAGAGAACGTTCATATATATTTAGTTGTCAGGCATTTTGTTACTAGAGTTAGAAATAACTTCAGGGACATAAGGATACATTTCATCACATCAGAAAAGAAGTGTTAATACTACCTAGGATGTGGCTTTATCTCATAAATTCTCTCTCTCTCACTCTATCTCTATCTCTGTCTATCTCTATCTCTATCTCCATCTCTGTCTCTATCTCCATCTCCCTCTCTCTATCTCTGTCTATATCTCTCTCTCCATCTCTGTCTCTATCTCTATCTCCATCTCTCTCTCTCTCTACCTCTATCGCTATCTCTCTCCATCTCCTTCTCTCTCTCTATCTCCATCTCTATCTCTATCTCCATCTCTATCTCTATCTATCTCTTCCTCCTCCTCTAATTTTCTCCCTCCCTCTCTCTCATAAGTAGTATTTGACAGACCAGCATTATTATAGTAATTACTCCAAAATATTTACTGCACTCCTCCTATATGTGAGGTGCTGTCATTTAATACTGAAAACTTAACAAGATAGCTCTGACTTCAAGGATTTTTCAATTTAATGATTTAAGTTTTAACCCAAACATTGCTAGAAAATATTCCTAGAGAGTGTGTGTATAATAGATCGATTTAAAATGTGTGTTATTGGAAAGTGATAAATAATTTTTCTTGTTATTGTGTTTTCTGGAAAATTCCAAGCTATACATATCCATGGCTATTTTTTACTAAGAAAGTATTTCAATTATATTTTGTATAGATTTCTTCATTAATAATGTTTGACATCTGTATTGTAGTTTTAATTTTGCAAGGGGATTTAATAGCTCTTATTTTACACAGGCATTATTATTTAACTGCATTTTTCAGATGAAGAAACTGAGGCTCTAGGAATTAGCATCTAAAGCCCTGTCCTCATCCAAGGACTCTGTTGCTCTTCAGTATTACACGTGTTCTCTGCCATCTTCACTCTTGGTTGATAACATCAACAATTTAAGCAATCATTTAAGCAATTAGGAAAGAATGTCGACAGATTCCACCACTACATCTGCAGGCTTTTTAGCATCTGTCCTCATAAACTCACCATCCCTTCTGTTGTTAGAGATGAACTACCCATATGCCTACTTAAAGCAAATCCCCCCATTCATGCACTTGATTCCATCCCTTCTTTCCATCCCAAGCATGTTGTTTCAGAAGTAATTCCCTTACTTTTCTATGGTATCTATGTTTACTTCTCTACTGGATCATTCCATTAGTATACAAACATGCTACCGGTTTTTTTCATTATTAAAAAAGAAATCCTTCCACTGGACTTCTCTTCCTAAATATCGCCCCATTTCTCTGCTCCCTTTTGCAGTCGCCCCAAACTGTTGTATATACTTAAATATCTAACTTTGCTATTCCCATTCCCTCTTTATTGTCCTCATAACTCATTAAAACACCTTTGGCCAAGGTCACCAATGACATATCACAAATTCAACTAATTCTTAGTTCACAGCCTACTTGATCTTTTACATTTTACACAGTTGATAAACAGCTCTTCTTGAAAGCACTTTATTTACTGGGATATCAAGAATGCACATACGTTTAGTTTTCCTCCTACCCCATTGATTGTTCCTTCTATGATTCCTTTGCCCCCATTCTCCCTAACCTCTCACATGGAGTGTCCAGGGCATGGGGTGCTCTCTAGACTCACTCTTTGGTGACGGTGCTGATTATTTAGTTCCTGAGTCTCACCTTCAGGCTATTCTTTTATACTGGGCTTTGTAATACTGAGCTTGGGATTCTGCACACCACATTCTCCTTTGCCAGCTGGTCCCATTTAGGTTCTGCCAATGAGGGCAAGAGATAAATTGGAAGATGAGAAGAGGGAGAAGAAACTTAAATGGTAGTGGAAGAGAGACAGACAGACCCTGGAAGAGACAGCTGATTCCAGTAGCAGTGATTTATCCCAGTTTGTAGGGTTCCCCCCCCACATATTGCCGGAATCAGTCCTCTCTGAAGCACCAAGCAAATAATGCCACCTCCTCAGAGGTCTGAGTCCCATGGACCCCTCTTCTAAGACTACATTTCATTAATCCCAACCTCTTCCCTTTGCTTCCCCAGCAAAGGAATGGTGACTGCTTCCTGAAGTTGTGTCTTCTTCCTGCTTTTTCAGTTTTCTAATACCTGGCTACCATCCTCTTTATGTTACATCCTATAGTTAAGATCTTTGATGTGGTTTCTGGTTCCCGATTGAGCCCTGGCCTATACAGCGCTCTAATCTAGTCACATAGCTTGAAATACTACCTTTATACAGATGATTTCCAGACCTTTCTTCCGAACTCCAGACTTGTATCAGGTCAAATGATACAAAATTGTCATTTTTACAGTTATACAGGTTGAATGTCAGCAATTACATATGGTTCAACACTAATAGAAAACGAATAGGCCTCTCAATGTTAACAATTTCACAACAGAATTCCTCCCCATCATCTTTGAATGAATCCCCACCTCAGTTTGATGGTGCATTCACAACTTTGGTTAATCAGGCCAAAACCCTCCAAGTTTCCTCACCTCTTCTCTTTGTCTATACCCTGACTTTAATTTGTAAGCAAATACCGTTGGTCCTGCTCTCAAAATGTATGCAAAATCTTGTCATTTATCATTATCTCCAGCATTAGTCCAGACTGAGCCCTTATAGGGAATTCCCTGGTGGTCCAGTGGTTAGGACTCTGCACTTTTACTGCCAAGGGCACAGGTTCAATCCCTGGTCCGGGGAGCTAAGAACCCTCAAGCCACGCAACATGGCCAAAAAAAACAAAAGACCAAAAAAACAAAACAGACTGAATCCTTATCAACTCTCACCTAGTTTATTGTGATAGCCTCACAACTAGTCTCCCTATGTCTATCCTTACAGCTGTTCTCATCAAAACAGCCAGAATGATCCTTTCAAATCAATCTCACTCCTCTGCTCGTAACCCTACATTGGCTTTGATTTTACTTAGAATAAAAACTCTACCAACAGTGGTCTATCAGGTGTGACTTGAACATTCCCAGTACACTCCGACTTAAAACCATTATGCTGCAGTTAGTGGAATGTTCTTCTTCAAGATGTCTACCTGAATAATTCCCTCACCTCTTTCAAAACTGAAATATCACCTTCTCAATGAAGACTACTCTAACCACTCTATTAAAACTGCAACAACCCTACACTTTGGCATCCCATGCCCATTGAGCTTGCTCTGTTTTTCAGTTAGTTGGCTTATTTATTTTTCTCTTTGTAACTAATAATTTCAAACATACTGTATATTTATTTTACTCAGGACATACTGGACTGCAGCGTGTAAAGCCAGAAGTATCTATGCCAAAAGTATCTAAGAGCTAAACACAATACATTTTGTGTCACACATGAAACAGACCAAAGCAGTATTCCTTATAAGAGGGAAGTTTTTTTTTCGGTTGTGATTCAGTGATTGGCTCTTTCTATTCTGTGGCACCATCATCCCCTAGGGAACTGCAATTTTTATGTATCCAATCAATAGAAAACAAAATATAAGAGGATATGGAGGGCCATATCAGCTTTGGCCAGGAAATGGCACACATCACTTCGTATCATGTGTATCATGTGGGCAAAACTTAGCCAAGTGAGCACACTTAATTGCAAGAGCACCTTGGTACTCAGGAAAGACAGAAAATATTGCAATAGAGTTCTGGTGGACAGCTAGCAATTTCTGCCACAGCTAGCTAATTTTTTAGGTATATTGTTCAATATTTGTTCCCCTTAATCTCCATGAGGGCAAGAGATTTTGTAGATTTTGTTTATTGATTTACCGCATGAACCTGGATTGTGCCTGACACAGTCACTTAAAAATGTTTGTGTAATAAATGAATGAAGACAAGATGTTTTGTGAGATAGAAAAGGAGAAAGGACTATCCATAAAATTGGAGAATTTTTTCTCTTTTTGCAGGGGACAAAGCATTCCTATAAGTATAAAAATAAAAGAAGAAAAACACAAGCTGACAAGTGGTAATGGGACACACTGTGTACATAAAGGTTGAGAGAATTCCTAGCCAAGGGAAATGTCCAGTTTTTGCTTAGGTCAGAAAAGGGATGTGGGATTTGGTTTAGATTAGCTGAAAAATATAAATGCCATCCTGTGGTTTTCAAATTGCTCCGAGGAACTCCAGGGCTCTTAGAGATTTTATAGGTTCTTAAAATAATAATATATTTCTATAAAATTTATTTAAAACCTTCTATTTCTGAGTAATTGTTAGGCAAGAAACAGTGTTAAATAATTTTTATACATTACTTCATTTAATCCTTAAAACAATCCTATAAAATTAATATATTTATTTCCTTTCTACCTAAGAATTTGAGAAAATAGAACTTCAATTTCAACAATAAAGTTCTATAATTCTCTCCATGAAGATTTGTAAGGATTAATTGCTAGATACTTCACTATTGCTATTGTAACTTAGATCTTTTTGTACATTAGTTACATTTTTAATTTAGCTATGTAACAAAAGGCATATATGTGTCCCACATATGTATACTGATCTTATATCCAGAAACTCTTTAAGCCAGTTTATGCATTATATTAATTTGGCAATATATCCTCTTAACATTTTTCACGCAAATGATCATGTATCACAAAAAAAAAAAAAAAAATGTCTCTTTCTAGCCAATCCTTACATTTCATTTCAGGTTCTTTCCATTTCATTTCAGATATATGATGAGAATATCCATTAAAATATTTAATACAAGTGAAAAGAACTGATTGGCATTCTTGATTAGTTCCTGGATGTAAAGAAATACATTGTAAGATACTAAGAGTTTTGGAGGATTGAATTCATCATGTTAATTTCCTTTCCCCTTTCCATTTTTAAAAGTGGTTTTCACTGTTGTTCCTCTTACTCAGGACTTAGTGTTGAATTTCATTCACTGTTTTTGCTATAACTACTAAATTGATTTCATATTTTCCTCTTTATGTGTAAACACTGCAGGCTATGCCCAAGCTATTATTCCAGGTCTACCTTACTAAAAGAAAACTGATTTTGTTCAGGTATAGGGAGCTTATGTAGTTCATGGTCTGGATGGCTCCCCAGCTCCTACAGTGAATTTTGATTAGTCTAAACAAGCTATAGTACTTCTATTATCTCTCCCGGTGGTTGGTTTAAACATGGTGGAGTGACGTGACTGTAGCCAATGACACATAAAATGTATTCTGCTTGGAGAACTGGCAAAAGGGTATGGCAGGGGCTCATCCTTTTTTTGAATATTTTTAGTATTTCCACTACCATCTTGCAACTATGCAGAGAATCATCTACACATTGAACACTGCAGAGAGAAAAGATGAGTGGAACCTGGTTTCTTGATAACACAATGGTGCTCCAGAATTAATCCTGAAACTGCCCAACCTCTGGGCCTCTTGTTTTGTGGAATAATACTTGCTACTTTTTTGTAGGCTTCTTTCTTACTTGAAGTCAAAGGCATCTCGACATGTGTTGATTTACTTTTGTAGGTTTCCTAATGTTAAACCATTCTTGCATCTCAGAACACACCCTATCTGATCTTGATGTGTTTTATTTACTTTATATCATCCAAAATTAAGGTTGGTCAAAATTTATTTAGACATTTGAATCTTATTCCATAGTAAGATTGCCCTATAATTTCTCTTTTTATACTGTCAATATTCCAAAGACATAATAGCGCCATAAAAGGAGATGGAAAAAACACTCTCACTTGCTTTATTTTTTTGAAGAGTTTGTATCAAATTTGAATTGCTTATTCCTTGAACATCTGCTGTAACTTGGCTTACTGTCTGGGGCTGGTGTTTCTTTTGCTTGCTGTATTAGTTAATGTGTGTATTTTTGTGCATACATTTTGCAGGAGGAGGAATAGGTGCTGCTTTGAATATTAATTTGATTTTTTAAAGGATTATGAGACCATTTGATTTTCTATGTTATCCTGAATCACTCGTGGTAATATATGTTTCAATAATTTTTAAGAAAAATATTGATTTCTTCCAAATTCCAAATGTGTTGGCATAGAATGTTTAAGTATATACTCAAAATAGTAAAACGTTTCCCCATTACCCCTTGTAATGTTCATTCTATTCCTAATATTCTTATTTTCTTCTTTATAGCTCAATCTTGTCATACATGTGTATATTTTATCCATATTTTAATGCACTCACTTTGAGCTTTGTTGATCTTCTCTTGTTTCTTTGTTTCTATTTCACTAATTTTTGTTCTTATTTTTATTATTACTTTTTTCTTTTCTCCAGAGTTTTGCTGTTATTTTTTGACTTAAATCCTTAAATTATTAACTGTTAATCTTTGTTTCTAATGCACAGATTAGAAATTTCTGCCTGCATATCACTTCAGTTGTATCCTGCTCTATTTGGTATGTGGTGTTTACACTTATATTCATTTCTAAGTATAGTATGTTCCAACTTCCATTATGATATCTACTTTGACCAATAAATCATTGAAAGTTTGATTTGTTCTTGCTGTTAATATCAGAGTGAACCAGTAAGTGGCAATCAGGATTTGGACCCAAGTTTTCTGGCTCAGAGTCTGTGTCCCTAACCATCAGACATACTTCGTCTCTATCACTCTGGCTTTGCCTTCTCTCCTAACCTGTGGAATATCGGCCTGGCCATTTCTTCCCTTGAGATGATATTTGCATATATTTTTTGTTATAATTTATCTAGCTTTTCTATATGTATGTAGTGGGAGATAGGTTCCTGTTAACCCATTCACTATGTGGCAGAAACTAGAACTTTCTCCCAACTTATATTTTACACACCAATTTTTCTGTGGCTAGCAGAACTTACTACAATTCTAGATGATCAAATATTAACACTCTGTGATGCTATTGTCTTGAAATAAATTAGACAAACTCAATGGAAATCTAGAGGAAAATGTGAAGACATTGATTCTAGTCTTCCTGTTTTGTTTGGTTTCCCTGGAATTTAGGTGAGTTTTCTGTAAGCTGATGTTCATGCTCAGCCGAGTGTTGTTGAAAGTCAAAAAAGAAGGATGGCCCAGGTAAGTGTGTGGAGGCCCAATGCCAATTTTGCAGGTGAAATAGAATTTACTGGATTCACTAGCTTTTAAAAAGCATCCATAAAATCAATTTTAGATGAACATGCTTTTCTTCCAGGAAATTAAAAAGACATCTACAGACCATCTTATTTCCCTTCAGAATTTCTCTGTAAGCAGGCACTGTAAAGACTTTACTTTTCCCACTTTATTCAGGAAGAATCTGAAGCTCAGTATCTGAGGCCTATTCCCTGATGAAGAATCCAGGGTGTCATTTAAAATATAGCTTAATGTATGGGAAGTATCTCTCCAATATTGGTTTTTTTTTTCATGAAACAAGACATTCTTCAGAGATATACTTGTGAAGAGGCCGCATATTTTTGGAGCAAAATTTGAGCCCTCCTTGGGTTTTATTCCTTCTTCAAATAAGATGCAGATTTATAACAGGGCTAGGAAAATGTTGTCACATCTTTTCATCCCACTCTGTACCATATCTTTACATAAGTAGTTTTAAATGACTTTGTCGGTAGCCACACAGACAGAATCTAGAGTGATGGATATATTTTTTCTCTCCTATTTTTACCAAGAGGATGATACCTTCTTCAGTTACAAAGAGGAGCAATTACATAGTCTTAGAGAAAGTAGAATAATGGCTTAATGTCATTTTCAATATAGTAAAACCTCATTTATTTGGCCTATAAATAGAGAATTTGATGAATAGACAGTACTTATCCTGGTGTTTCTCATTCCCTATGGATCAGGAATCATTTTAATAAATAACTTTATGATGCAACCATATGTGGAAATTACATTTAAAATCTGTGGGAAAACACATTGCTTTCAAATGCTTCATATATAAATAATTGATGCTCTATTAATAAGTCAATCTATTCAAAATATACTGCTTTAGAACTATGGTAGTCTGTATTTGACTTAGTGGCTATATCTAGAAGCAAATAATTGGGAATGTCTTTTGAATTTCAACTGACTATAAGTTCGTGAGCTTATATTGTATTAATTGACATTTTCCTTTAAGAAGTGGCTACTTTCTCTTTGTAACTCAAGAGCTCATTGTGGGAAAGCTGAAGGAAGCTTACACCCTCACCCATTATCTTCCTCCAGCTTCTCTCACTGTCTACTCTCTACACAGAGTTCAGAATCAATACCTGAATAGATCTAGTCAAATCAGCAAAATAGCAGACACATCATTTCCACCTTCCTGCATCAAAATGACTCTAACTGGTCTGCAAGAAAATAAACCATGATCTTCTCCATTACTTTAAGGATCTGTTCCTGAAAAATCAATATCTATTGCTAAGGACTTTATACTCGTGTATCTTTTAATTACCTCTGGAATGTGTAAATACTCTTAGAAAAGGATTGAAATGCTTTGCTCATTACATGTGTGTCTGCTACGTCTCCTACTACTACTTTTTTGGCAAGGATCTTTGGATTTTCAATAGAATCTCACATAAAGAACAATTTTAAAATATGAACCATTCACAGCCTTTGCAAAGAATGTTACAGACCACAGATCTGCTGGGATTTGGGAGCAGCGATATTTTATGGCATAAGAATATAGCAGAGCTTTTCATGCTAGTACAGTAGTTGGACACATGGTTTATGCCAGGTGGTGCCGAATAAATAAAACAAGATTGTTGACAAGAGAAAGACTATTGCAACTAAAATCTTACACCAGTGGAACTGCTGTACCTCAGCACAGTAGATATAGTCTATCCTGTAGTACTAGTAATGTCCATATTTCAGTCAAAATGAGTAATATTTTTGTATCTTCAATTGCTCTTTCAGGGATTACAGAAGGAACAGTTAGTGGATATATTTATTGATCTGCTTAGCTGACTCATTAGGGGGCCATTTATAAGAAAACTGTAAGAAAAACCTCAGTCCCAGACATCAAAGAATATCAATATGCCACTTTGTGCTCTAATCATTTGCACAAGTGTTTTATCTGTTTTAAACTTTTTAAATGAAGTAAGTATACTCTTAATAAATCTCTCCCTTTTTAAAATATCCTCTGTTCCCCTTTATCTACTGGATTTATTTTCTCATAACTTAAGGAAGAAGCTCAAGATGCATGCACACTCAATCAGTGGTACTGCAAAAAGAGAAACACCCCGCTTGACTTACCTAGCCAAAGTGAAGGCTGCAATTTTTTGGAAAATATGTATGTATCCCTATGTGTGGGTTGGGCTGATTTCATCTGACATTTTTAACCTGACAATAGTCATGGATAGATCAAGCGATATAACTGTAGGAGGGGGAGCAACAAGGGGAAAAAAACCTGTCTTTTGTTTGCTGTATCATAGCACAAAAAATTCATATATTTCATATCTATCCATGGAAGAGACATGAGAAGCAGCTCTGCATTATCACAGGAACTACTGTTGCCATCAAATGAGGTCATGGAGGGCAGAACTATTTTTTTAGTGAACAAATCACTCTTGCATAGGCAAAAAAGGAAAAAAAGCCACAACAATGCATCTGCACGTAACTTCCATCCTCAGCCACAAGTTGATTTGGAAAGCCTGTTTAAAATCATAAAAATGAAGAAGAATACAGAGGAGAAATCACATAAAGCAACCTAAAAGAAGAGGTTGAGAAGCATTTAAATAAATTAGATGCCTTTGTTAACTGATTGAAGAATTGAGGGGGAAAGGAAGGAGTGCCCTGTCCTGCAGCACGGAGAGCCCTAAATGTCAAAGAAGTGGAACACTTTTGAGCAGCAGAACATCACAGAAGTTAGGAGCACAGACCCCAGAGGTGTGCGGCTCTATTTTCTAGCTGTGTGACCTTGGCTGACTTGGACAGCCTCTCTAATAGTTGGTTTTCTAGACTGTAAAGCGGGGATGACACTGGTACCAGGGACCTCCTCCGCTGTCACCCACTCCTGAACATGCCAACCACCCCTGTCTCAGGGCTGTTGTGCTTTTATTCCCTACAGCATAGAATGTTCATCACCTAGAGAGCCTCATGCTTCACCCCCATATTTTCTTCAATTTATGCCCAAATCTTTCTGTTTCCTGAATTCTGAATTAGTTTTCTCTATAGCATTATACATTTATTTTTGTTGCCTGTTTCCTCCACTAGAACATAAGGACCAATGGAACATGGACTTAATATATTCACTGCTGGAGCATCACCTGTGTGCTTGGTACATATGTGCAGAATGAATGAATGAAAGGCTAATGGATGAATGAATGAAAGAAAGAAAAGAGTGTGTGGAAAAGGAGACAGTAACTTCACTGAAGCCTGCAGAAATCAAACCACACAGGCTGTGTAGACTGAGTTATGGAATTTATCCTTCATCCCCAAAAACAGAGGGATGCAATTTCCAAGGGATGTTGAAGATTAAGTGACAGAGGGAAAGCGATTCAGCCTGGAATCAAAAAGATCTTTACTCAATTCATGTCAATTACCAATATATTATTAATGAATGGCCCAGTTAATCTGTTGCACAATGGGATCACCACTCAAGCATTTATGGGAGTTGCTACTTTCCCTCCCAGAACCTTACAGTTTTCATAAGAAAATAGAGTATGAAATCCTCAGGTCAGTTGCCATTCAAAACTGTTACTCAGACCTTCTAGACCAGCTCACTGGAAAGACAGTTTGATAAAATCTGCCCTCCAGGATGCCTAAAACCTTGTATATTATGGTCATTTAAAAGAAGAAGGATTCTGCCAACATGAACAGACTGTCACCTTATTATCTTTCTTGCTAAAACAGAGTCTATTAGGTTGAATATCTGGATTAGCTTCCAAGCATGGCTCATTTACTAAGTCTAAGGCACTGTGTTAAGCATTTATAAAGAGTATTGACTAATAAACATAATCCTCACAAAGACCCTATAAGATAAGCATTATTTTTATCTGAACATTACAGATGAGGAAACTTAGGGCCAGGGAGTCTCAATGAAACAATCTGCCCACGGTGCCACAGTTGGCCATAGTACATGGCAGAGCCAGGCTTTGAAGGCGGGGTATGGGTTCTAGCTCCAGCGATCATGAGTCCTCTATTATTCTGTCTCTAATGCAAGTAAAGTGAGGACCAGAGAAGTTAAGGAAGTTGTTGAAGTCACACAGCTGTGAAGAGATGGAGCCTGGAATCAAGTCCAAGTATGCAACACCAAAGCCTGTGTTGCCAAATCACCTCCTGACTAGTCTTGTGTGCTCTTCATTAATCTTTCATGATTTGAAGAGGGAAGCGATATGGGGATATATATATATGTATAGCTGATTCACTTTGTTATAAAGCAGAAACTAACACACCACTGTAAAGCAATTATACTCCAATAAAGATGTTAAAAAAAAAATCTTTCATGATTTGGGTGCATTGGCAGCCCCTTCCCCTTCAATGCAAGTCAGGATGTATCACCTTTCAGAGCTGCACAAAGTGCAAATCAGTGTACAGATGGACCGTGGGCTCAGAAGAGTTATGGATAAACTTCTGATTTGTATAATCTAGCAAGATTTCAAGTTTTCATTCCCTCTCACATGATATAATGCTTGCACATGCATCTGCAATACAGCTTATAAACCCTCATTAGTTCTTCGTAAGGTGGCATTTCTGCCTTGAATATGATAATTGCAATTAATCCTCAGCCCTTCTGTCTTACCCAGCACCAATAGAGCATGAAAAAAGAAAGGAAAATGCCAGTGTTGAGTGACAGAAAATATTAACTCAAGTAGTTCTTTTACTCCTGGGATAAGAAAATTTGAACCTTAGAGAGCCTTATTTAAATGAGCTATATGATAACAGCATTTAAGGATCTGGGACGGGATGTTCACTTGGAACTTACCTAGTAAAATAGCAAGGATCCAGTTTCTTCAAGAAATTTCTTAATGGGAGAATTGGCTCAAAAACATGATAATTGTGGTCCTCTCTTTTCAAGCCAACAGAAATGGCTTATAATCTTAGTATCAGCTTCTCAAATACATGTGTTTTCAGCTTGCGTTACCAGCCCCAGCTGGTCTTTATTGGGTAAAGTATATCCAGTTGCTACTGTTAAGCATCCTAGAGTTACAAAAAGTAAAAAGATGATAAACCCAAGAAGAAAGGATTCTGGTCATTTTTTTTAAGTGACACATTACCTCTCCTTTTGATATAACTTTCTAGGCTTCCATCAAGGATTATTAAACCATTATCAAACCAAGCCAATGCCTCAGAACATTTCCCAGCCATACACTAAGAGTTAAGAATGGGTCTTCTCATTGCAAACAACTGTCATTACCTCATCCTCGTCCTAAACAGAATGTCATCTCTTCCTTTGATGAGAATGAGTTATCCAACAGATAACTTAGTCTTTTCACTCTATCAATTGAGGTAATTCTCCATTAAAAAGAGTTTGATTCAAATTCACAAAACTTTGATATATGCAGCCACCATTGAACTACACAGCCAAGATGCCATTTTATATATTAAGCTAGAGAGACCCTCTGTCAACCTCTCAATGTCTCGGTTTTCCCCATTACAACCTGAATACCGTGGGAGGTTTGTGGTAACAGAAATGAAGAGAATATGGACGCATCCTCGATGAACATAAAGGCATTCTTTACTTTCTTGCAAAAAGGTCTTTCCACACTCTTAAAAAGAGGAATGCAAGCAAGCGAGCTGAGCTCTAATTTTTCTTTTTGGGAAAATCTGGAATTTGATACTGTTTTTTAAAAATGGGCATTCCATCAGCCCTAATTACTGTTGGAAATGATTCCATTGGAACTACTTGGTAATTCAATACAGAGTTTCTCTCCAGACCACCAGTTCAGAATTGGCTCCAATGAGAAAGAATTCTGAGTTATTATCAGATGGCGTCTGCCTGCTAGGATGAGAGAGATTAGGGGAATTGATCAGTCTCCATGTAGGGGTGCAGGGCCATGTGAGTCAAATGTCATTAGTTTCAACCCTTCATCACTCATCCCCTCACATCCACCTCCCACTGCCCTCAGCAGCACCAAAAGCCAAGAAATGGGTTGATATAAAGACTAAATCATTATTTTTGTTCCATGTGTGGTCCTATATTTCAGAGATATCTTCAAGGCCAAGAAAACTAGTGTCAACAGTTATCATTGATATGTAAGTCCCAAGAACTTACTTCTGCCAAGCCAGCGTGTTGGTACATGAAAGGTCAGATGATTGTATCTCTGGATCTTTTGAGAGTCTAAGGACGGAAAAATTTTACGGTGTCACGCACACACATATCAATTGAAATGAAAACAGATAAAACCATGAAAGTACAGGAAATTTAACAAAATACAAAGCTGAAACATTTTTAAATTATCTATTTCCAAAGATTTTTCTCATTTATGGGGGATTCCTGCTTTGCTGCTGCCCCAAACATGCGCATAGGCTGCATGATGGATATTACAACAAATGGTGTGAGACCCAGCGTGTTGAAAAAGTTCTAAATATGCAGTCCAGAGACCTGTGTTCAAGGTTTGACTCTATGGGTCAAGAGGTAGGGACCTCGGGCAAGGCAATGAACTTCATGTTACCTCTATTTTCCAATCCCTAAACAAGTGATAATATTTACTTATGAGGATGTTGGGAGTATGATGCGACTTGCCATAGGGCACATGATTTGTAAATAGTATAGTACCATACAAATGTTAGGCTTTAATATTTTAGTTACAATTTAGGTCTTTCTCTGTATCTTATTTTGAAATAATTTTTAAAAGATTCTTTCTGTTTTTTTCCAGTTTGCTTAAGTATAAAATTACAAACAACGCTCAGCCATTTTGCCAGTAAACTTTTGTTAGATTCATTTTAATATACATTCAGTAATAAAATATTATTAATTAATGAATGTTAATTTAATATACTCTCTGACTAATGATAAATACTGAGAGCTGGCCATGTACCAGGCAGTATTCTCAGTTCGTTACTTACGATAACTCATGTGATTCTCATAACAACAATACAAGGTAGATATTATATCCATTTTTTAAAAATATGAGGAAATAAAGGTTCAAGGATGAATCTAAGATGGTGTAACTAGTAAATGGCAGAGCTGGGATTTCAACTCAAGCTACTTGTTTCAGAATATAAATTACTCAATTATATTGACTTCCCATAAAGTGTGATTTTTTTTTCTTTAAAACCAAGTGAGTGAGACAATGCTATATCATGTTTTCATTTTAATATTTTCATTCATTTACTCAGTTTTGCATTATGCCAGCCACTGAGGATACACAATCATGTTATCTCTAGTGAGGGAGACAGACAAGAAATAAAAAAAACAAATAAGCAAGAAAACAAAGAAGAGATATATGCTACCAGGAAAATGAACCGGAATTATAAAGAGCGATTGTTTAGTTGTGGAAGACACCTTTAAGATAATGACATTTGATCCAAGATTGGAATGTCAAGAACAAGTCCACCATGTGAAGATATGGGTATTCCAGGCAGAAAGAACTGCAAGGGCAAAGACCTTGAGTTGAGAATGAGCTTGGAAAATAATTTCCAATGTAGGTAGAAGTGGTTACATGATACAGATTGAATGTTTGTGTCCTCCCACAATTCATGTGTTGAAAACAATCCCCAGTGTGATGACACTTTGAGGTGGGGCCTTTGGGAGGTAAACAGGTCATGAATGGGATTGTGTCCTTATAAAAGAGGTTTCAGAGAGCTCTCTCGCATCTTCCACCATGTAAGGTTACAGTGAAAAGACACTGTCAGTGACGAAGCTCAGCCTCACCAGGCACTGAACCTGCCAGCAACTTGGTCTTGTCAATTTCCCAACTTCTAGAACTATGAGAAATAAATTTCCATAGCTTCTAAAACACCTAGTTTGTGGCATTTTGTTATAGCAGCCTGAATGGACTAAGACAGTAGGGAAAGGAAGAAAGTGGAGGGAGATAAGGAATAAGAAGTTAGCCAGGGGGCTTCCCTGGTGGTGCAGTGGTTGAGAATCTGCCTGCCAATGCAGGCGACACGGGTTCGAGCCCTGGTCTGGGAAGATCCCACATGCCGCGGAGCAACTAGGCCCGTGAGCCACAACTACTGAGCCTGCACATCTGGAGCCTGTGCTCCACAACAAGAGAGGCCATGATAGTGAGAGGCCCGCGCACCGCGATGAAGAGTGTCCACCGCTTGCCACAACTAGAGAAAGCCCTCGCACAGAAACGAAGACCCAACACAGCCATAAATAAATAAATTAAAACTAAAGAAATGGCTTTATTTAGAAAAAAAAAAAAAAAGAAGTTAGTCAGTGTGCCTGGAGAGTGAGGATGAGAAGAGGATTCAAGGGCAGGTGGAGGCAGACAAAGCAGGGCCTAGAAGGCCATGCTCAGCCCTGAAGAACAATGAACAACCAAAGTAGTGTTTGCAGTAGTTAGGTAATGTAATCAGATATTTTTGACATGCTTTGAAAACTCACTCTGACTGCCCAACAGATAAACAAATGGAAATCATAAGAATGAGAGAAGGGAGAGTAGTCTGGAGACTATTTCAAATAGCAAAGACAAGAGATGGTTTCCTGGTTTCCTTGACTCGGGTGCTGGTGATGGAGATAGTCAAACATGGATGGATTTGAGATATACTTTGGATGTAAAATTGACGAGTCTTGGCAGATGTGAGAAGGAGGTATTAAGGTTGACTTCTAAGTTTCTAGTTTTTATTATGGAATGAATATATCATTCTCTACGTGCACCAAATTGGGTTGAAAAAATTCTGAGTTTCACTGTGGACCTTTGAGGTCAAGAAAGGTATATAAGTGAAGGATAAAAACTAAAAAATCTAATGAGTTTGATAAATATTTATTGAATGATTACAGTAATTTTCTCTCCATTTTTCTGACCATGGATCATCACCAGTTACATACATGCACATACAAAATTTTGACACTGGAAATGTTATGGACTGAATGCTTGTGTTCCCCCAACCTGACAATTCATATGTTGGAGATTTAAGCCCCTATGTGATGGTATTTGGGGATGGGGATTTTAGGAGATAATAAGGGTTAGATGAACTCATGAGAATGGGGCCCTCATAATGGGATTAGTGTCCTTATATAAGAGACACCAGAGAGCTTGTTCCCTCTCTTTCTGCCCACACATAAAGAAGAGGTCATGTGAGCACAGGAACATGATGATGGCTACCTACAGGAAAGAGGAAGAGGCCTCAAAGTGAAACCTATCTTTCTGGCACCTTGATCTTGGACTTCTGGCCTCCAGAACCATAACAATAAATTTTTGTTGTTTAAACTAACCATCCGATGGTATTCTGTTATGGCAGCCCAAGCTGACTAAGATATGAAATTAACTGGTGAAGTGGAATTTAATGAATTGACAAATTCCAGATGCCATTTCCGTTCTGATACATCCCCAGATGATTTTATTGAAGATATCATCTGAAACCCAATGGAAGTATCTCTACATCCTCTGCACGTGACAATATTCAGGAAATGTCTACTCCCCATCCATTGGTCCCTACTTCTGGAAATGTCTCAGAACAGACTTCGTTTCTAAGATGAGAGAGGAAGAACAAATATTCACCTCAACGAATTAATCTCAGTTTACCCAGACGAATCTAAAGATAGATTCGCTGTAAGATACATTCCAGTATCAATTACCTCTGTTGACTCAGATGATTAAACTAATCAACTGCCTCTTCCTGGTCTTATTTACTAGCTAGAGATTACAGTAAGTCCCCAGCATATGAACAAGTTCCATTCCCAGAGTGCGTTGGTGAGTCCAATTTGTTCATAAGTCCAACAAAGTTAGCCTAGGTACCCAACTAACACAATCGGCTATATAGTACTGTACTGTAATAGCTTTATAATACTTTTCACACAGGTAATACATAAAAAGCAAACAAATACAAAAAGTAAACATTTTTAATCTTACAGTACAGTACTTTGAAAAGTACAGTAATACAATACAACAGCTGGCATACAGGAGCTGGCATCGAACAAATAGGCAAGAAGAGTTACTGACTGGAGGAGGGAGAGGAGGTGGGTGATGGTAGAGCTGAAGGATCGTCAGCAATAGGAGACAGAGGGCAAGATGTAATTTCACTCATGCCTGATGTTGATGGCACAGGTTCTGGTTCCACTGATGGCTGGATTCAATTCTATCTACCTCCCTTAAAAAAACGATCCAGTGATGCTCTTTTTTTCTCCTCATAGATGACACGGCAGCACTGGATCACATTCTGAACAGCTGCTGCAAACTTCTTGTAATATTCTACTTTTGGGTTCTGTGCCTCAAAAACTAACAGTTCCTCCTCAAATAAAGAAAATCCCCTTGCTATTTCCAGTATCATGAATCTCTTCAGTTCTTCAGTTACTGCTTTCTCTTGTCTCTCTTCGTCCTTTCTCTGGGCCTCCAATTCCATCAGGTCTTCATTAGTAAGCTCCTCATGTTGCACAGCAATAGTACTGTACAGTAAAGTACACAAAAGCACAACCACTAGAGGATGCATGCACTTGAAAATGTACACTAGACACGTGAACTAACTTACGTGATTGGACATGCAAACACACGTTCGCCCTTTTGAAAGTTCTCAACTTGAAGGTTCGTATGTAGGGGATTTACTATACTCAGTTGAACAAGGAAATCTTTCTAATAGAAGAGCAGTCAGAAAACTTTTTCTGTAAAGGACCAGAGAGTAAATATTTTCAGTTTTGCAGACTAAGTGGTCTCTGTCACAACTACTCAATCTGTTGTAGAGTGAAAGCAGCCACAGACAATAAAGTAAAGGGCATAGCTGTGTTCCAATATGACTTTGCTTACGAAAGCAGGCAGAGGTCAGATTTGGCCCAGGAGCTATAGTTTGCCAATCCCTATAATAGAACATTGTTTTGGTCACATATTATGCTTTCAGATAATTTCACAATTACTTTATACATATTACATATACATAGGGCAAAAGCTGAAATCATAAGTGCCTTTGTAATCATGACAGGGCAGAGCATATGTATATAAATATGTGGCTGTCTGTTAATATCATTCTCAGAGTGTCATTCACCATTTATCTAGTAAAAGTCCAATCTGTCTTCGGGAAACCACTCCTTCAAATTACATGGATTCTGGTGTGGCTTTCATAGTTTGCCTTCCAATAATCCATGAGCAGCCTACACAGGCCAGTTAAAGCATTCCATTCTGCTAGTCAAAGAAAAATTAGCTCAAAGATAAGAGCAAGTTACAAAACTTGGATTATGTATGCATACATGGAGAGATAACTTTGTTCCTCCTCTAAAATATGAGGCCATAAAGATGATGTAATGTGAGACTCATTAGAATCATCTTCCAAAGCTACATGAATGAAGTCATCTATAGTATCAGCAAATGAGATCAATGAAATAAAAGAACAGAACTATCCAGCATTGCAGTGACAGAATCTGAGGCCCAGGATCAAGCTTTCTGTTACAAAAACAGTAAACTCCTCTTTTTAATATCTACTGGAAAGTGGATTTCCAATGCTTGTAAACGAAGGGATTTGGAAAATAAAACTTCACTACAGATATTACAAAATCACAATGAAATGAGGCAACTTCAAAGAGTAAGACACGCCAGTATCATAACTGTACCAATGGTTGACTTGATTAAGGAAGAAATAAGTAGTAATTTGCGGGTATAGGCTTGTAAGAAAAATGACAGAATGCCAGGCTACTAGGAAAAAGTTTTATGACATCACATCTGAATTAATAGTTAAGAAGTGCAGAATACTTCATAGACACAATGGATCATAGATATATGAATCATTCCCTAGTGTGGTATAACTTTATGGACAGGCAGAGAATGAAAGCTTCTGAGGTATTAGTGAAGTACACAAAACAGAAAGAAAAATAAAAGTGCAAATACACTTTAAGAATACAGAATAGTCCCCAGATATGAAAATCTTCAGTGTAGCCTGACTGATTTTATTGACATGTCTAAAAGAAGAATGTTTTAATCATTAGGGGAATATGATGAGCCTTGGAAGCAGAGTAAATGAAAGTAGCAGCTTCCACTCAAGCACAGCATAGAGAGAAGGAATGTTTAACCCTGTAGTTTCCATGTTCAAGTCCTTTAGGCAGGCATTGCCAATATTGAGACAACGACAAGGAGCTATAGCCCAGGGGACAGTGTAAAACCACCTCTATTATGAGATTATAAGATGAGATGAAGCCTGAAGTCACTGTGTATTCAGCCCATCTAATTAATTCCAATCAGCCATACACAGTTTTTTTCCCTGATTTCGGCATACTGAGGAGACTTCAAATGATGCCCTATATTACTGTGGGAAAGATTTTGCCAATAGAGAGGGAATTTTCTGACCATTGTAGTCTTTAAATATTCAAATTCCAGTGACAGTGATTTCTCACTATAAACGGATGAATCAGAATTCTGATTTTATGAATCAATAGAACGTGTTTGGCTAATGTTATGCCTGCCCCTGGAAAATGAAACTATTCTCTGCAAGGCCACAGAGTCCAATTTGTGAGCCTCCGGAAAGGAGTAAGATCCAGACTCTGAAATGGTGAATCCTCTGAGCCAGTACACATGTTCCTTCTGCAGTCCTAGGTCCTTCACAGCCACTTAAAAGGGAGCCTGCCTGGTCTATGAACTGGAAACTTCCTCAACAAGACCACTCATTGTTCTGTCTCTATTCCTGTGTCTCTTGGCTCTGTCCTCTAGGATCTTGGTTCCAGGCTGTAGATCATCCTGCCTTTGCCTTAAATAATAGCCTGTATTTGACGGAGTAGTTTTTATTTTTATAGTCTTTCCTGCCTGTGGAAGTACAGATGTCAAGAACTTCTCATTTTGTACTGTCTCTATATCACTTTTAGCCCGCATTAATGGTGTTTCTGCCAGTATAATTTCTTTAAAACATTGTGGGGTTTCTATGAATTATCTTTTGTTGCTCAAGCCATTCAAAAAACTTAACATTCACTAATCTCTTTGAGATAGACTTTCTTCATCCAGGGCCCTTTGTGAAGCTGCAGTGGGATAATTCCCGTAGATTGTTTAACAGAGAGTGTCTGCATGGTATATCCTTTAGATGGTTAGGAGTCCTTTGCCATTAGAAAGGACCCCTGAGGCACTATCTTAAATCCTTTCTATAGTTTACAAAAGGTTCTACAGTCACACCATTAGCTTCATCCTTACTCCAAGACTATTTTCCTGATAATGCTCTGAATTTGATCTTTGCCATGAGTTATTTCCTTACTTTGAAAATCTTTTGCCATCTGGAGAGGCTTGGAATTAAAATCAATTAAATTTTCCAACCCAGAAAGTCATGGTTTTATTTATCTGTCTAGTAAATTTTGCTTGAAAACTAAATATTTCCTTTTTTACCTTATCTCTCTCTTTTTCTACATCTTATGATGCATGACTAAGAGAAGCAAGTTGGTAGTTTGAATATTCTGCTTGGAAATTTCATTAGGAAACCCACAAATTTATTAGGCTTATTTTCTATTTTCTATATCACCACATGATAATTTGAATACTCAACTGTGTTGTCAAACTTTTTTCCAATTTCCCATAATAATTTTACTGATCTTCTAGCTTTTATTAATACCTTCTTTGACGTCCTTCCAATTTTTCTCAGCAGAAGCCTCAAAACCCTTTCGTTTTCCATTTGCAACCTAATCTCAAAGACAGTGACAAGTTTTAAGTTTTTGTTATGGGAACACTCTGTTCTTGGGTGAATTCTGTTACAATTATCTACTGCTGCATTAAACGCACTCATAAAACATTGTGGTGTAAAGCAACAACCATTTGATATGCTCACAGATTCTGTGGTCATGAATTCAGGAAGGGTGCAGAAGGGATGGCTCTTCACCTCTCATGATGTTTGGGCCACAGCTGAGAATATTCAATTGACTAGGCATGACTCAAACGGCCAGGTACAAGAATTATTTGAAGGTTACTTCGATTAGATGTCTGACACTATGCAGGGGTGACCAGAAGCCTGGCCTCAGTTGGGATTGTTTACCAGAACACCTATACATGTTCTCTCCATGTATCTGGGCCTTCTTGAAACAGAAATCTAGGTTTCAAGAAGAAACATTAAGAGAGGAAACATTTCAAAAGACCCAAATGGAAGCCCTAAGACTTTTCTGACCTAGTCTTAAGAATCATACAGTCTTACTTCCACCATATCCTATTACTCATTGTAATCTTAGATCTCATATATTTTGTTGATATTTTTTCTGTAAATAGAATTCGAAGTGAGTCTCTGAGTTCAGCCCAGTTTCAAGTGGAAAGGATTTAGAGTCCACTCATTAATGTGAAAGCAGGAAGCTCACATCACCAAAGAGGAGGTCAGATGGAGCTATTATTAGACCTTCTTTGGAAATATGTCATAGACCATTGAATTAAACTACTGAATAAGGAGGAAAATATGAGAAAAGTAACTGTGAAGCCACAGTTACTTTTCTTACGAAGAGAAGAAATGCCGTAAGCTTATGAAGAGAAGACAAGTGACAACAGAAACTAAAAAGAAGCTTAGAATTTTTGGAGAATCACAGCCCCTATATCTTGCCACGAAATTCCATCCTTAGAGAAAAAGGTAAAATAACATACTAGGGCCACTACAGGATAATGTTTGATACCTTACTCCCCACAGGACTAGACGTATTTTGCCTTCAGCAAGAGATAAGGAAATATAAATTGAACTGGAGTGAGGCAACTCTCTGTTTTCTCTCCTGCTGTTGGTATGATAAGAGGAGACTGGTTTATCCTCCATTCAAAAGGCAGGTCACAGTTCAAGAAGCAAGTAAGACCAGGATGAAGTCCTTGGAAGAAAGAAAAATAAATTTGGTTGATCAGGCATGGGTCTGATCAAGACGCTATGGAATAAAGACAAGACTATTCAGTGGTCGGGATTGGGGAAGTGCTGGAATTGATCGTCAATCATAGCAACACTCAAATCACAAAGTATGTGAACACATAGATATTTAGATTAAACATTGCTTATAATGTCTTCCTAGTTGGTGCTCTTAAAAGCTTTAAGGAAGCTATCCAGATGGCAAATGAGTATAGTGGAAAAAGCAAAATATTCCCAGGATAGGAGAAGTTTGCCTCAATGTGCCTTTTGTAACTGTAGTGCTTACTTAATTATTCAATTGTTTATTCAAAGTTTTCCAACTTGGTGTTTCCATTGGACACAAAGGATAAAAGCTGGATTACACCACTGAGGTGAGATGGTTCCTCTAAATCTAGACCCACATTATATCTGAGGAAGGAAACTTGACGAGTCTTTCCTTCCTTGAGTTTTGTGCTTAATAACTCTACCATTCACTTTCATGTCCACTTGGTCAGTACTTCCCATCAGTAACTATTTCTCCACTGGTTATCCTGCAGTATAGCTCTCGCTCTACTGTTTATACTGAACAGTTGATGGTGATAATCAGAGCAAGACCACAGGTGAATGAGGATTTAACATAGGAATCTGAAATTGTATGTTTTTGTGGATATTTATTTATAAAACAAGAATTCCAAAGACATTGCTTGCCATAATACTCTGTTTCTTTTTCCATTACATCTCTGAGATTACAACTGTGTTTTTTTGTTTGTTTGTTTGTTTTATTCTGATGCCAAAACTGAAATGCTTACAAAAGAGCCTAGCAAAGTATGCTAGATAGATAAATTAGCTGAGTTCACAGTTCAAGTAGCACTTAAGCATGATTATGCCAAAGAAGTTGTTTAAAAAACTATACAGGACTCCCCAAAAAGCTATTATCCTCATAAATGTGTATAGAAGATGAAAGGTATCCTCACTAATAAACTAATTATACATAATCTTTTCTCTGTTATGAGGGAAAGAAATATTTTGCTCCTAATAGCATTAAACAGTCATTAAGAATTTTATTAAGAAGACGGTTATTCAGATGGTACTCATCACTATTTTTAGGATGCATGCGTTTCCATATAAACACCAATGTTCACTGGAGTAGGTTCATTTGAAAAAGCAAAAGGCAGTAGAAGAATGTACTGAAACCCATAGCTGCTATCAAGGCCACACCATCTGAGCACATGTGCTACTAGGTCTGTAAGTCCGTACAGATAGAGGTACTGGTCAGTGAACAGCATTTTATTCTAAGTTCTAGTATTCATAGCCAGTTTATAAGTGCCGTCCTCCCCAACTCCATCTCCATTTTTGCCCTTACTAAAACATAGCCTCTAATGAATATTTTAGCTGTATCAATAAAATGCCTCACATCTAAGGTAAAAATGGTGGTTCAAGGTTGTCAGTCTTGGTATGGTTTCAATGGAAATGAAAAATTCTTGTCAGTTACAAACCATCTTGTAGCCAAGTCACAGGTACAAAGAATCAAAGATACGAAAGAGAAACTTCCAGAAAATCTTTTTAAAATTATTATCAGGGTGCTTATGTGTTCTAGACATGTCCTTAAATACTTTTGATAAGGCAGTCCAGAAACACCAATTTAAAAAGTGGACAAGCCCAAAGAGTGGCAAAGCTCTTGGCACATCACCTATGAAAATGAGGCAAAAGCAATGGTTATTCTACCCAGTCTCCATAATTATTGCCTTGTCTCTTCTGGGTCTGATTTTTCTCTCCATTCACTCATTAGTTTTATAAATATTTATTGAGTGCCTTCTATTTCTCAGACACTTTTCTAGGCACTTAGGATATAATCAATGATCAAAGCAAAGATTCCTGCTCTTGCTGAGTATTCACAGTTGGATCAGAGTAAAGTGAGGAAGTCATACAATAAACATATATAATAGATAAATCATGTGGTATTTAAGATGATGACAAAGGCTATGTAAAAAAGGTATTTGAAAATGTAGGGGTTGGCGCCTAGTAGAAGTTTTTAACAGGGTGTTCATGATAGACCTCCTTGAGAAGGTGTAATTAGAACAAAGATTCCAAAGAGTCGGCAAGTGCGCATGAAAAGATGGTCAACATCAGTAGTCATCAGGGAAATGTAAATCGAAACCAGGTAAGATACTCCTTCATACCTACTAGGATGGCTATAATGAAAAGACAGAAAATAACAAGTGTTGGCAAGGATGGGGAGAGATTGGAACCTTCATTCACTACTGGTGAAAATGTAAAATGGTGCAGCTGCTTTGGAAAACAGTTTGGCAGTTACTTAAAAGTTAAACATAGATACCATATGCCTGATCAATTTTGCTCTTAGAGAAGTGAAAACCCAGGATAAATGAAAACATAGGTCCACAGAACAACTTGTACATGAGAATTCATAGCCGCATTGTCTATAATAGCCAATAAGTGGAAACAACACAAATGTTCATCGACTGATGAGTGGATGAATAAAGTATGGTGGCATATTATTCAGTAATGAAAAGTACTGATAAACATTATGCTGAGTGAAAGAAACCAGTCATAGAAAGCCACATATTACATGATTCTACTTGTATGAAATGCCCATAATAGGCAAATCCATAAATATAGATTGGTAGTTCCCTAGGGTTGGAGGTGGAAGGGAATAGGGAGTGACTACTAATGATTATGAGAAGTCTTTTTTTGTGATGGTTGCACAACTTTGTGAACATAAAGCCATTGAAATGTACACTGTAGATGAGTGAATTGTATGGTATGTGAATTACATATCTCAATAAAGCTACTTTGTGTATACATATATGCACATATATCTATGCACACACATATATATGCACACATGTGTGCACACACACACTCACATAAAAGAACCAACTAGTTGGATATTTGAGATGACAAGAGTGCATTTTAGGCAGACTGGACTGCTAGAGCAAAGATCTAAGTTAGAGGCAGAAAAACAAGGAGTGGCCAGCATGGCTAGTGCAAAGGGAGTGAAAAAATAGAAGAGGCCAGAGAAGGCGCAGGGAGCTGGGCCACGTGGCCTGGTATGTTTTAGCAAAGATATGGCTTTTACTCTGGATAAAATGGGAACATTGTACATTTCTGAGAAGAGGCGTGCCATAAAATGTCATGCTTATGAAAGGATATCCTTGATCTCCCACGGTCTTTCCTGAGGATAGTATAGCAGAGGCCTTTCCCTTGGATTTGGGAGGCCAAGGATAGAAGCAGAGAAAACTGTTGGGAGGTATGAAATAATCCAGGTGAGAAGGTAGAACCCATAGGATGTGCTGATGGATTTTATATGAGGCATGACAGAAAGAGAGAATTCAAGGATGACTCCAAAGCTTTTCGCCTTGGCAACTGGCAGGATGGAAGTACCAGCAACCTTGTGAGGAAGGACATGGGTGGAGCAGGTGTGAGGGGGGCAGAAACAAGGAATTTAGTTTAGGGCATGTTGAGCTCCATATGCTCTTTAGAGATCCAAGTAGAGATATTGAGTAGGCTGATATTGAATAACATTGAGCCTTACCATATTTTACCTTTTCACAGGAAAGGCGATGGGAGACCAAGGATATCCTTTCAAAAGCATGACTCGTATCATAGTGTGCCTCTTCTCAAAAATGTACGATACTCTGATTTTATACAGAGCAAAAGCCATATCTTTGCTAAAACATACCAGGACACATGGTCCAGCTGCCTGCCCCTTCTCTGGCCTCTTCTATTTTTTCACTCCCTTTGTACCAGCCATTCTGGCCACTCTTTTTTTTCTGTCTCTAACTTTCTAACCAGAAATTGTGGTTCAAAATATCTTTAACGATATTTAAACTTCCTCAGGAGCAAGGAAACAATTAACTTAGGTTGTACTCCTATTGCTAAACAAGAGCATTGGGTAACCCCAAGTGATGGGAAACATTATCCTAAAGCTAACATTGGTACTAACAATAAAAATAACCATGATTTTTAAAGCACATACTATGTGCATTCCATTGACATCATGTCTAATTCAACAGTTCCTCAGGAAAGTATTAAGATGCAGAAAATAAGTCGCTAAACTTACCCAAATACACAAAACTAAATGAGTGGTCAAGCCACGATGTAACCACAAAGCTGTCAAATGTTGTCCAAGGCCCCCAGCAGGAGGCCTTGAAATACAATTTGAGAAATACAATTTGAGAGGCCTGAGTTCTAGGCCAGAATCTTGATCACTCACTTGAGACACCTTGACCAAAAGTGACCTTTTAGGCGTTACAGTTAAACACTCTGAAATAGATATAAAAGCACCTAGTTCATTGGTTTTTCTGGAGACTATATATGTTAAAATATAAGAAAGTGATTTGAATTGTTTTTAGCACTACACTTGTCCAAACTACATTCACTGAACTCATTGACATAAACTTCATTGCCCTGGGTGATGCCAAGAGCAAAATACTTCTCTAATGAAACATCTGTCTCTGCTGCCACAACAACTTTGTGTTGTAAAGAGAAAAAACTTGAGAACAGCTGGCTCCTTTTGCCTTATTGGTCAGAAAAGGGGATTTTATATATATAGAGAGAGAGACAGAGACAGAGACAGAGACAGACAGAAACAGAGAGACAGAGAGAATGATGATGAATAAGAAATGGATAGAAACCAGGGCAAAGTTTAGGGGAAAGGGAAAAAGCAGGAAGCCTTAAGACAACCGGCTGATTGAGGCATAAAATTAAGTATAAAGTAAAAACCCATTTCAGGAAATATACATTTATTTTCAGAGAAAGATTTAAACCACTTTAAAAATTAGCAAGAGAAATATTCATGCTACTGGAGATTCAAAAATTAAAGGAAACTGGAAATCAAGTGTTACCAAGTTAACAGGCTTTGTTCTATCGCTTACAGTAAAATACCCCAGAGCAACCATAAACCCAGGGAACCAGCAAAGAAGAAGGAAATTAAGAAAATAAAAGAAAAAGAGGTTCTTAGCTTTGAAAAGACTATACAGAAGTAGAAAAGAGAAAGGTGTTAAGTCAGGAAACCATAAAAAAAGACAAAATTGGAGTGATAATTATGGGTATGCAAATGACTGCTTCCCAAAGCATATGTGGTAGGTTAAAATATTACTTTAAATAATGATTTAGAAATTTGCTTTTTAAAAAGCTCTTAGTACTTATCTGGTGATTCTCTTTGAAAGTACTCCAAGCGTGTCCAGAGACCGTGGAAGACTTTGCCCACACACCTAGCTGCCACATGCATCTCCAGTGGGCACTGGGCCTCTGGTTATCTTCCAAAGGAGAGCCAGCTGACATTTTATTGTATGGTCTTAACATTTATTTTTTGCTAAGTAAAATGCAAACAAATCGTCTCTTGAGCACGACAGGCCTCCTAGGATAAATTTGGCCTATTATACACTTAATTGATTCAATTTGCCTTTGATTATTTGGCTGGCATTTTCACAGAAAACAAGTCTAGTGCAGAGATGACCCAGTTCTAAAAAAATTCTTGCCACTTAATATAGAGTAAGCTGACAGAAACAATGCTTACAAAGTGCCCACATTATGGTAAAGTGGTAGCAAATCTAGAAAATTGGTTATTGTTAGCTTTAAATTGTTATTTGGTAATGACTGTAATGATTTTGCTAATATCTGTTGTGCTGAACCAACCCCTTCCATCTTGCCTAATAATATGGTGTGCAACTACTCTTTTCTATTTATTAATGGACGAAGCTAAATCTCAGTTATCTACAGGCATCTCCATGAAAGGTGACCTAAGTATAGCAGGTGATTATTTTTTTAGCAATTCTGTTGTAAAAAAGACAGAAGTCAGCACTAGCTAACTTACACACAAAAATAAGTTATTGGAAGGCTCTCGAGGTACTCATTTAGTTAAATAGAAAGTTGTACAACTAGTTCTGGGAAAGCAGGTGCTACCCAGGGTGGCCCAGAGGTCTTAGTTTCAAAGTCTGTAGGAAGAGGATGTAAATGGCCAAAATTGGGTTATATGCTCAACCTTGGGGGAGGAGCAGGGAGAGGAGATAGTTCTGGAATGCTGGTAGGAAAAACAACAGACAATGGTATCCACCGCCTTTACTCTAGCCCTTATCAGTGACAAGTTCTGTCCTAGCTCAGTGCCTTTATAACTTGTTGGTCTCCCTGCCTGGAATGCAGATGTTAGCTTAACTGGTTCCATCACGTTATTAAGATTCAGCTAAATGTCCCCTGAACAGAAAGCTCTTCCCTAATTATCCTAATTGTAATTATCACAAGTACCCCTTTTATTCATTGCACTTATCAACTCCTGACTTATTATATACTAAACTGGGATACAAACTCCACAGGAGCAGAGATGGTCCTGAAAGTCCAGGGTGAATGAATGAATGAGTGAGTGAATGAATGAATGAACACATAAGGAAGTGAACTCTCAAGGTCATTGGAATATGCCTGATTACAGCCTTGCTGACTTCTCTGCCTCCCTCTTTGTGCCCCTTCTCCTACCTCAATGGATATAAACAGAAATTCTGAAGCCCATACTATTTCTTCCTGCTCTGAAGACTATTCAATATGGGCCAAGCTTGTCTCTGGGGCTTCTACTCCAGGGAGTCAGTTTCAGGGGAAGGGGGGGCTGATGCTGGGCCACGGCCCTGAGCTGCGGGACTTGAGCTCTGGTTCTGCCTCCCGATGTGTCCTGGGGAAATGACTCCACCCCCCCCCCCCAATACAGTTGTCTCATGTCTAAAAGGAAGCATTGGGACTGGCCCAGTGGCTCTCAGCTGGGAAGCAGTACGGACCCCTTGGGAGCATTTTATAAAGCTGTGATAGTTTGTTCTTTTTTTTTTTCTTTTTATCATCAAGTATAGTCATTCTTAAGCAGTTATATGTTGAAATATATAATACTGTGAGTCAATTTCCAATTATGCCTACTTCAAAGTAGAGTTAGGGCATTAATGTTTGAAATTATGTTTGTGTGTAGGTAGGTTACACAATCTATTATTTTAATTCAAGAGAGTAAAGGAATGGTATAAAAAAGTGTTTTTAAAATAGGGAGCTTTAAAAGAGGAAAACAAATACCATATGCTAACATGTATATATGGTATCTAAAAAAAAAAAATGGTTCTGATGAACCTAGGGACAGGACAAGAATAAAGACTCAGACGTAGAGAATGGACTTGAGGACACGGAAAGGGGGAAGGGTAAGCTGGGACGAAGTGAGAGAGTAGCACTGACATATATGCACTACCAAATGTAAAATAGATAGCTAGTGGGAAGCAGCTGCATAGCACAGAGATCAGCTCGGTGCTTTGTGACCACCTAGAGGGGTAAGATAGGGAGGGTGGGAGGGAGGGAGATGCAAGAGGGAAGAGATATGGGGATATATGTATATGTATAACTGATTCACTTTGTTATACAGCAGAAACTAACACAACATTGCAAAGCAATTATACTCCAATAAAGATGTTAAAAAAAAAAAAGAAAAAGAAGGAGGTTCGGGACTAGTGCTGCATGGCCAGGTGACTCCTGCAATGAAAACACAGAATGCATGGCTTTCTCCTTCCTCCTCTTCAAAGTCGCCTCAGCGTGGCATCATGGCCTTGTCTATTGCAAATCCTCAGACCAGACACACCCATGAGCAAAAACGAATGCAAGCACATCTTCCAAACACGGACATCAAGAGAACTGAAACTCTGGGTGGTGGCCCAACTTCTGGGGCAGATCTGCTAAAACCCAGGGGCCGTGGTCACAGGAGAAGGAGGGGGAGGTGATGGCAGGACAAGTCTGCCCACTGTTAATGAAATCCTGCATGCCATCATGACAGCCCTTCTCCAATCTAGACCTCCATCCACACTTTCCCCAGCTCTCCTGGTCCACAGATGAACTCTGAACTTTATCTACCATCACGATGCTCACTGCCACTTTATATTTTCTACTTTCAGACCCCTGGCATGTACTCTGGATAGAGTAAAAGTTCTTGCTTTCCTCCAATGTATTCCTCATTTATTGCCAGAATGTTCTTTCTCAACTGAAAATCTCATTGACTGTTAATAAATAGTGAAATCACCCAAATGAAGGACACTAAGGAAAAAGAAACAAAAACAAAGCATCTTAAGATCTGCCCCACACAGATTACCTGCCATCCGCTGATTACAAAGACAACCCATGCTCTGGGACAGCTCTGAAATGGTGTTATTGAATATCACTCGAAACTGTGTGCTTGCAGCAGGGGCCTGGGCTTTACTTGTCTGGAGAGATTTCCATTATCGTGGTATTGACTGTGCCATGATTTGATTTGTACTGTGTATGGACAGGATTCTTAGGTTATGGGAATTGCTTGATAAAGACTTGTTGGCTATTGACTGATATGAAGCAAATAAAGTATCTCATGCAGGAAGATGATCTTGCCCCAAACATTCCCCAAATGGTGGTATATCTGAAACGTCTTCATTTACACCATTTATCACATATCCAATACCAAACTTATTTATAGAAAGCAAAGACTAGGTGGTATAAGGCTCTTATCCTGCATAAATGCCAAATATAAGGCTCAAGTGTATTAGTGTATTAGTCTTTGCCTGGAATCTTTTCCTTTGGGGAATTTCCTTCTCTCCAAGTCCCATGGTCAGGCTCTCATCACAGGGTAGGTCCATGACCCAGTTAGGTCTTTCTTATGACTTTCATTAGATCAACTGAGAAAGGTCTGCTCATTTTAATCTGGGACTGTGTGTCAAAAGTCTGCCTGAGAATAAAGTCAACCAAGAGAAAACCAAAGAAGAGTAGGAGAAAGAGAAATGAGTGGCATTATTTGACCTTTGGATTCTGGCCTTACCTGAAGCCCATGGTCATTTTGAATTTTACTTAAGCGAGTTTGAGTTGAGCTTCTATCACTTGAAATTAGAAGTAAATATTAACTAATACATATGGAATTAATACTAATAATTACAGAGAAATAGCTTTTACTCTAAACCACTCTCATTTTCACTCTTTATTCTGTTGTGATATGAAAATTTCAGTGCACACGAATCTAAGCATTTAATATATAAATTAATCTTTAACATATGAAGAAAATTATTTTATTATCTCCTTTACAACTGCACGATCTCAGACAGCTAGTCATTTTCAGAGCTGTGATTCCTTCTTGTTCTCTGTTATACAAGTTTGCCTCCCTGAATGCTATCAAAACTTTGACCTCTTTCTAGAAAGTCAGGAGTCATTACCTCATTGCACAAGGGTGAGAATTTTCCAGCTATTCTACACCCGTGTTCCACAAACAAATTCCTATAATATTCACAGGAACGTAGAGAAATAGCTTGATGGGCTCTCCAGCATTCATTAGATCAGCGTTGAAATTCTGACTTTGCCTTTTATTCATTGCATTACATGAACCCATGTCTCATTTTCCTTTTCTGAAGAAAATGCCGTACGACTACTACCTACCTCAAAGAGTGGTTGTGAGATCTAAGTGAGCTAAAGCACAGGAGGCATGGCCCGTGCAGGTACAGGGCAAGGGCACAGCGAATGCCACTATCGGGACAAGACCATTTGTCACTCCAGCACAGCCCGTCTCTTCAGTACAATCCACCACACCTGCTCCTATTTCTGATACTGTTAGTAATCACTCTGGGCCAGCATAAAGCTACTCCTCCCTAAAGCCTCCGAGTCTATTTTTCTCATCTCAGTCAGTCATCACACAAAACTTGAGTCATTGTACTTGCTGGAAGAATGCTCCAGAAGTCTGCCCACCACAGTCCTCAGAGCCCGTCCATGAATCCTCAGAGCTGCTAAAACAAGGAGCTTGTCCCTGGAGAGCCCATGCGGTTCCTCCCCTCAGTGTTTATTATCTGAGAGTCTGTTTCCCTTTTGCCAATCGCCTCACATGGTCCCGCTTAAATAAGGACCATCTGACTATGAAACATGCCAGAAGAGGTCACAGAAACCAAGTTCTTGTAGAGAGCAGGATCTTTTGTTTTCCTTTCTTTCTTTTTTCTTTTTTTGGCTGTGTTGGGTCTCTGGTGCTGCACGCGGTCTTTCTCTAGTTGCAGCGAGCAGAGGCTACTCTTCGTTGCGGTGCGGTGGCTTCTCATTGCGGTGGCTTCTCTTGTTGTGGAGCATGGGCTCTAGGTGCGCAGGCTTCAGTAGTTGTGGCAAGTGGGCTCAGTAGTTGTGGCTCACGAGTTTAGTTGCTCCGCAGCATGTGGGATCTTCCCAGACCAGGGAACAAACCGGTGACCCCGGCATTGGCAGGTGGATTCTTAACCACTGCGCCATCAGGGAAGTCCCAGGAGCGGGATCTCAATAGGATTCCCCAACCCTCATCTAGTTGCTAGCACCATGAAAGGTAGGTCAGACCAAACCTGATCAGTCCCTTCAAGTCTGGATCATTAAAACTAGACGAGGCAATTTTCCTAAGGCCACATAATGCCCTAGTCTGTGTTTTAAGTGCAGGACGTGAAAGGAAGAATTAAACTATTGAATAATTTACTCAGAATAAAATGATGCAACCTCAGCTGGATCTGTAACAGCCTGGTAGACACACAAGGAAGGAACATCACGTGCCAGCCTTCATCTCCTGAAGCTATATGTCATCCCTGCCAACGCCAGTGGATCCCTCTTCCACCCCTCCTGCCTGAGCTATCTACAGTTCACAGAGTCCTACTCATTTAATTACTCTGTTTAATGCATCTTTGCAAAGGCATTAAATGAGTGCGTCTGAGAGCTTAGGGCATACCTGCTTTCATTGCTACAGTGCCCCCAACGCTGTGTTGCTCAAACCTTGCCCCACCCACCCCCAGTGCCTTCTGGGATTGATGGTCCACCTTCCTTGGCTTCTGCTGTCTTCAATCGCTGGGACCGTGCCGTGTGCCGAGGTTCAATAGACGGCATCCCTTCGTGACAGTTAATTTATACTTTTTCCAATTCATGATAATCCTTCTAGAACTTGAAGAATCTAATTTGTATGAAATCTGTGAAGAATTCAGACTAAAACTAAAGGGCTTGTGTTCCAAAAAATATGATATATCAATTTTACTATATTAAAACATTGTAGTATATTGTTAAATGTAATAAAGAATTATATATTTGTATAATGCAACTATGTAATAATAATTACATTTGAATATAATAAAAAATATGAAATTATTTTTATTACATAAAATATTTGTCAAAAAATAATTTTCTAAAACATTATATATTTATTGATATTTCTGAAAATACCTTCAAATCTTTCATTCTCTCCTATCTATTAATTTCTATAACTAATACCAATAACAGCGACATATTTAAGACTTTTACTTTTTTCCCCTGTACCGCCAAATGCTTTTAGTGTCGTCCAGCTGTGGACTTGGACACTATTGACACTGATAATGAATTGTGTTAGTGCTCATTACGCTGACAAAGCATTTATGTACAGAATAGGTGCTAAAAGATTTACGGATATGAGTTCACGAGTAAACAAGTGAACCGATGATCAGCTGAATGGATAAACAAATGAATAGATAAACAAATGGATGGAGATGGTCCCCTCTCAATAGCAGCCCACACTAGGTGCCAGTCGCTGCATTAATAATGGCATGGATATTATCTCAATCCCTTCTCACATCAACCTTAGGAGGAGGAAAAATTTAATTGTGTCTCAATTTACAAATAACTGAGCCCAGTTCATTTAAGTTACTTGTGTGAACTAAAAAGGCCACCTGTCATATTACTAAACAAGGGATGTTGCAGCCATCAGCCATTACAGCTACCTCCCTCCCTCCTGGCACAGTGACCCCTGAGAGAACTCAGAATGGAAACGTAATGCCCACCATAGAATCAGCAGATTGCAGCCACCCCTGAGGAAACTCAGGATGGGAAAGAAGAGGATACTGGCCCCGGATGGCTAGGGTGCATATCAAAGGCATGATTTCAGTGAGCCCAGACTCTTGCATCTTCCCATACATAGAAAAGCTCTGAATTCCTTAACTTGAGATGTCTGGTTTTCTTTAATTAACAGTAATCTTTTGATGTTCTGTCTACCTGATCTTTGTTGCAAAAACTCCTGTATATATCCTGGATTCCCCCTTGCCTCTTCAGAGCAGTCCCCCAGAGCTATCTGAGATGCTGTGTCCTGGGCTTAAGTCCTCAGTTTTGTCCGCCAAGTAAAACATAATTCTCAACTTTTAGGTTGTGCATTTTTTTCAGTTGACGCTTGCAGAATGTCACAGCTAGAAAATGGAGTTTGTCCACAAGATTTATCTGACTCGAGAGTCCTTGTTTTTTCTACCACTTTAGTGTTTTTCCCAGTGTTGAACCATGATATATATCCCCCCCACCACCACACACACTCCATTTCACACCAACACAGAGTGACTGTGTGTCTCGGAAGGCACTAGGAGAATAGCTTAAAGAAACCAACTTCAGTTTCAATTTCCTTTAAAGCCTTGTAGTTTACTTAATAATCCATGTAAATTTTGCCCTATATTCCAGAATAGGAATGCATTTCATTACTATCAAGAGAAAGTGGTTTTGCTGTTGCTGTTGTTATTTTTTCCCCAGATAGTCTAATAAAAATCATTGCCCCTACAGAAGGGCCACATTTTCACTTTGCATCTACGGAACAATCTCGCACCCACCATACGAACCAGAAGCACTCCAGGTGAGAAGCACGGGGTGGGGGGGCACCTCACAGGTGCGTTTTGATAAGGGATCAAGGAATATGGCAGCACTTTCCACGGATAACTGACATCTGTGGGGTGCCACACTCAGGGGCTCTGTATATCTAAGACAGCCCAAGAGTCGTGAGATCCCCAAAAAAACAAAAAGCACAAAAATGGAAGATGAAAATAGCTAGTATGAAGTGCAGGACAAAAAGATTTTTTTGTTGTTGTTTAATTGTTACGCTGTTGGTGAAGGCTAAGTGTGGGGTGTGTGAATGAAAAATGTTGCCTGCCATATCAGCAAACAAGCGATGATCCGATGCGGTCATCAAGCTCTCAGCCACTGCTGCTGCCCCCAACAGTGAGCGCTGAGGGGACTCAGGATGGAGACAAACAGGCTGCCCACTGCCAAGCCCTCAGCCCCTGCAGCCACCTGCAACGGTGCACCCTGGGGAGACTCAGGATGGGAAAGCACAGGATATGGCCTTAGATAGCTGCAGTGCATATCAAAGGAATGATTTCAATGACCTCAGATTCTTGCATCTTCCCGGACATAGAAAAGTGCTAAATTTATTAACTTGAGTTATCTGGTTTTCTTTAACTATCACTAATCTTTTGATGCTCCAACTATTTGGTCTTTGTTACAAAACTCCTATATATCCTGGCTCCTCCCTTACCTCTTCAGAGCAGACCCTCAGAGCTATCTGAGAGGCTGCCTCCTGGGCTTGAGGTCCTCAGAAATCCGGCCGAATAAAATATAATTCTCAGTTTTTACACTGTGCATCTTTTTACAGTTGACAGGTAATCGCCAGGATCTCTTTTTCCCAAGGCCTGACGTGTCCTTCCACGCAGAGAGGCTCTGTCACTGTGAATTCCCACCTCCCTCCTTCCCCAGGAGAGGAAAGTTCTTACTGATGAGGTCCAGAGAGGAACGGGACATATAGAGCCCTCCCACTTCCTTCCCCTTTGCTCTCCAGAGCCACTGTACCCAGGAAGTGTGGCTTCTGGTCTGTTCTACCATGCTGTGTTACGGTGACAGTCCCACTGCATGGGGATACCTATGATGGTCCAGCCCGCCTGCAACTGGTGGGTAAATCTGGAAGTTCTGTGGTTCAGTTTGACAAAGCTCATTTCCCCCCAGACATATGCCACATTCTCCAAAATCAGCATTATTGTAAATTAAGATAGTATTTTGGTCAACCATCTGCCTTATTTCCCAGTTGGTTCAGAACTTGGATAAGGAAGAGGGGTGCTATTCATTGGGCCCCTCTCAAGCTCCAGCTTTTTTGTGGAGGGCCAGAAACTTTCAGAAAGAAGGAATGGAATCTGTGGGTCAAAATAGCACATAGAGAGATGTAGATGAATTTGAGACACATGGCTTTGTTCCTTGAACTTCAGTATGTAATGCATGAATGGAATGTTTTGACTTTGCAGGTTGAGCTACTCATATTGGACCATTAAGTTGGAGGTAACCTGAGTTTGCAATTGACTTTTTACTCTTGAGACCTGATAAACAGTTGAAGTTTAGTTGTGTGTCACTTGGAATTCTCACCTTGGCAGATCACTGCAGTTGGATGGTGATTCTGTTCACAGGCAAGTAGCTGTCTTGATAGAGTAAGGGCTATGCATGTTAAGTCTAAAGCAGGTGGCTTTAAGACCTTACCTGTTTTGGGCAAATCCAAGCACTTCAGTAGACGCTCAGGCCGCAGGGACCAAGCCAGATGTTGACAAGGAAGGTGGCCTTTGCAATAAATAGGGCTATAGCCTGACATAAAAATATGCAAGCCTTTTCTTAAGCTTTTCTTAAGACAATATAGCTAAGGCAAAGATCCATTATAGGGAAGAGCGTTTTTCCATATACGAGCCTTTCAGACATTAATGAACAGAAAAATATATGCCATTTTCAAAAGGGAAGGCCACCAAGTACTCTATGATCTATGAAGCATTAGTGAGAATCAAGATCAAACCTTTAACTCTAGGCCTAGGAATCCCAAATTCCATTCTGCTTTTAGAGTCAAGGTCGGAATTATGACAAGACCAATCTCAGATTCATGTGCCTTCTCCACAGGTTCAGGAGTTGGGAAACACTCCAAATCAAAAGAAGCATATAAGGAAAAAAAGATATTCATTCCAGCAAACAACATCTGTGTTGAAGAAGGGAGAAGGCTACCTAATCAGCAGGTTAAACTGTTACTATTCATCTGGATCATTCTGAAGTTGTAGGGAACGAGCATCAGGAAATCAATCAAGACACCTCCCACTCCTGCCCAAGAGGTGTGGAGACAGAACAGCAGCAAGACTTGGGGAGCAGTGCCCACTTGGCTCTGAATTTTGGAAGTATTAAGAGCGATTTGAACTCAGGAATCAGGAAATAGCCATCCCTAGCTGAAACACAGATGAGGGTGAGGGGAACCTTCCCTGGGAGGCAGGTTTCACAGGCCTCTCTTATGTCATAGAAAGAGAAGACTAGGACTTACCATGCTCACTAATGGGTTATATTGTGTTCCCCCAAATGTTTTATACTGAAGTTCTAATCCCCAGTACCTCATAATGTGACCTTACCTGGAGATAGGGTCTTTATACAGGTAATCAATTAAAATGAAGTCATTAGGAAGGGCCCTAAGACTGGCCTTATAAAAAGAAGAAGTTTAGACAGAAAAACACATAAGCAGAGAATACCATGTGAACATGAAGACGACCCTTTAGAAGCCGAGGAGATAGGCCTGGAACAGATCCTTCCTTCATAGCCCTCAGGAGGAACCAACCTAGCCAACATTTTGATTTTGGACTTGTAGCCTCCAGAACTGTGAGGCAATAGATTTCTGTTAAATACCCAGTTTGTGGTACTTTGTTACAGCACCCCTGGCAAAATAATATGCCTTCACAAGGATGTATGGACATTAGGCCACTGGATCAAGCCTTCACTCCATCTAGTCTCTGAGAGCTGAGAAATAAAAATTGAGACTTTCGACAAAGAAAAAAAAAGAAATTCAAATTAAACCTTGTGAATGGTGCTTCCGCCGTTGCAAATTTCTGAGCTTTGCAAGAAGGTAACAACATTTCTAATGTGCCCTGTCAGTACATTTGTGTAATTTCCTGCTAAATAAGGCAAGTGCAGAGTATCTAGGTTTACCTCCTGCTGAGAAAGTTCTCCCAATTCGGCTTAAGTTCACAGGTCATGGAACCTGGCTGCTCACTGGCTTAGGCTGATAAACGTCGTGGAGAAACTAAAAACTAAGATTTTGTCCTTTTACCCTCATTTTAGACTTCAATTATTATTATTGTTATTATTTTTTACTCTAACTTGCAAGGCGATTTAAGGTTTCCATAGGAAATTAACAAGAGAAGAGGACTTATTTTGACATTTGAGGCATCTAATACTGCCATTTTAAAATTGGAATATACTTATCGCACGAGCTCTTTGACAATCTCAGAGAGGCTGACTTGCAGTTGCCCAGACATATTTTGGGATCAGAAATATAATAAGGGGTGACATTTTAGCCTTGGGTAACAAATGACCATAGGATTTGATCTGCATAATACACTGTTCTGACCCATCCCCAGAGGACCTAGGAGAGCAAGCAAAGGCAGGAATTAGTATCGCGAAGGGGAGGGGTGGACCAGCTCGCTTTTCAGACCACACAGCCCTAGGAGTGAGCCAGCCTTTCTAGATTATTCAGAAGGCAATATTTCAAAAAACCGGAACGAATTCCATTCGAAAAGACTGTCTTAACGTGACTCTATTACTGGGAGACAATTAGATTAGACATGCTTCTCTAACCCTCTCCAGGAAACAATGGCAACACTCTTCCCAGGAAGCCAAGTTGACTGTCACCCTCCCGCATGCGCGGCAGCTGTTTAAATCCACAGCCAGTTTTTAAAGAAGAGTTATAAGATACTCAGAATTGCCTGTGATCGATAAAGTGGGAGATGAGCCACATCACTGGAATTGCGGGGCCCAAATTGAAGCACACCTCGAGAAACATCTGAAACACCATTTAATGCGAAGTCGTGTGCCCACTACTCGCTGAACCCATTTTCTTCTGGTTACAAGGGTTCATCTCAAGGAGACATGCTGAGGTCAGCTGGAGTTCTGCCTGCCGAATACAAAAAGTTCTGTTTGCACTGGCCGACAAAGGGGAAGGTGACAATCTTCCTGAAGTGAAAAAAGACGCAGAACAGTCCCTGGATCCAAATTTGGCCAATACTGTTCAGCTGAGCTGCCAGGAACCCACATGACATGCTCATGAAAAGCGATCTGTCCCTGCACAGGCCCGCCCTCCATGGAAATGACCAAAGCTAAATAGATGTGCATTTCAACCAATATTAGTCCCAACACAGATCAGAACAGAACTTGTGTCTCAGAAACACCAAAAGTGTGGATGTTTTTGTATCTGAACAGTGGGTGGGGTTGAACATAGATATAAGGAAAGATGGAAGAATACAACGAGGCCATCAGCTTCCAGTGTAGCCAATTAAAACCCTTTCCTTAGCGGAATAAAGCAAACGTGGGAATGAAAGTGGCAAAAAGTAATTGCATTTCAAAACTGAGGCAGCTAAAAGCTGCAAGTATGAGGAATTCAATTATAACAATGTAACAAAAAATAAATAGAGCAAGTAAACACATATTTGCCAGAAATTATGATGGTCAATCCAAGCTGATTCTGCAGTTGCAGTTCCAATGCTGGTCTAACCACCCAAAAAGAAATAAAATAATGATTTCACTAACCCTGAATCCTGATCTGAATTTTCTTCCAATCACTTGGATCATCTTGTCCTTTTTTAAGTTTAATGAGAAAGATTATGAAGCAGTCAATCTGAACGTCTAATTTTAAAAAAGAAATGCCTGGGGTTTTTAATTCAAGAAAGATAAATTTAGAAAATAAAAAAAGTGAATAAAAGTAATGGGTAAATAAATAACCTATTTCAATATTCAACAATTAACATTGATATAAACTTCCATTGTTTCATATGCATAGAAAATCTAGCATATATAATGTTAGTCGTGTAACATACATTATCATTTGTGTTTTTGCTTTTTACTTAACATTATATCATTAGTATTTTTAATGTTGTCTTCCTAGCCACAATTTTTAATAGCTGCACAACATGCCTTTAATAGATGTGCTTAATTTCCCTCATATCATATTGAATAGTTTTTTCTTTCCTTGTTGTTTTCTCATTAGTATTAGCACTACTGATATTTAATAATAGCAAACACATATACAGTTAACCCTTGAGCAGCATGAGTTAGAACTGCATGGGTCCACTTATACATAAATTTTTTTCACTAAATACGTACTATAGTACTACACAATCCACAGAGGGCCAGCTGTGAAGTTATGTGTGAATTTTCAACTGCATGGTGGGTCATCACCCCTCACCCCTAAGTTTGTTGTTCAAGGGTCAACTGCATACTGATCAGTATGTGAGATGCACTTTATATATTAATTCAGTCCAAGGGAGGGGACCTTGTGAAATGGGTGCTTTTATCCCCATTTTACAGATGAAGAAACTGAAGCACAGAGCATTCACCCAGATACTATAGCAGAACAAGGTTTCTAACCAAGGCAGTCTGGCCCTGAGTCCATGCTTTTGATCATTATACTATGTGTAGACATATTTTTTTTCTCCTCTTACTTAGGATTGTTTTTCTTAAGATAGATTTTCTGAGTAGTAGAATAAGTAGACAAGAATGGATGAACATTTCAAAGATTCTCAAAATATAATCGCTGAATTGCTTCCCCAACTGTTACGAATATTGTACCATCATTTGCTCCTAAATCTACACATTGTGAAGCCATGTATTCAGTTCTAAATATTCAAGACTATCCTTTCTTTATTGTGTTTTCCTTTGATCAATAGAAAATGACTCCCCAATTTTTCTATTAAATATTTTTCTAATAATTAACTATACTTGTCTAACTTTAATGCTATTAGGTTAAATTATTTTGTTTATTTGTTGTTATTTGTGCAGTTTTTTTACATTCACCTAGTTTATACTTGTCCAGTCTTTTACTTTAACCTTCCAGTGTCTTTTTGTTTTTGATATACCTCTTATAAGTAGTAAATTATTGAATTGATTTTAAAGGTCCAATGAATTTATATTGTTTTTCCACCACTTTTATACCACTATACCTCTGGTATCACTCAGGATATCGTATGTGTGTTTATAATTAAAATTGATCTACAGACTGATTAACTTCCTTCCAACCTTGTCATTTTGGATACCTGAGTCCTATTTATTTCTTAGAATTAATTTGAAAATTTCTCAGATTTCCTATGTTGGAGAGTTTAAATGGCATGAGAGTAATCAACTCACTGACTATCTGAAAGAACTCAAAGTAAAACTTTCTGGACCCAGAAAAACTGAAGGAGGGGAGAACACAGTACTTTTTTATAATGAGTTTCAATGTATTTCATAGTTACATGTCAATTCAGATTTTTAAAATTCTTCTTGAAGCAATTTTACAAATTTGTATTTTCAATAAATTGCCTATTTAACTGAAATTTAAACATGTATTAACATAAATTTTAAATAATATTCTTTCATAATTAAAAAAAGAACCTTTACATTTCTGGTTATATCTCCTTTTAAATTTATAATGCAGTGTGTCTGTGGTTACTCATTTTACCTCTCAGTTATTATCCCACTTTATTGGATTTTTCAGACCACTGGGACTTGAAATAGTTCACATATTTCAATATTTCTTATCTTTTGTTTATTTATATACTTCACTAATTTCTGCTTTGATCTACAGTAATGCTGTTTTTTTCTCCCTAGGAATGTGTTACAGCTGCTTTTCTTAGCCTCTTGAATTGAAAACATTCTTTCTTCCTTCATTCTTCTTCATTCTTTCTGATTAAATAACAAAGCATCAGCTACATTCCACAAATATTGATGTTATGTGATTATAATCATTATATTTAAATCAGTTTAGTGTGGTGCTTTAAAATATGTTCACTATGGGACACTCTCTTCAAAAAGTGTAGCCTCATTTGCCTCCTGTTAGGTGTGGGCTGTTCTCAGTGAGTCACTTAGAATGAGTAGAATAAGGTGGAAAGGACAGGGGGTAACTTTTGAGATAGGTCATAAAAGCTTGCCCCTCTCTCTCAGTTCACGCCCCCTGAGCTGCCATGTTGCAAGCAGCCTTATGCAGAAGCCCATGCGGCAAGGAACTAAGGCCTCCTGCCAACAGCCATGTGAGTGTGCCATCTTGAAATTAGATCTTCCGCGTCTAGTCAAGCCTCAGATGACAGCAACCTTGGTTCCCATCTTGACTGCTCATGAGACACCTTCAGTCAGAACCACCCAGGTAAGCTGCTTCTGAATTCTGACCCACAGAAACTGTGAAATAATAAATGTTTATTGTTTTAAGTCTCTAAGTTTGGGGGGAAATTTGTGATACAGTAGTAAGTAATACAACAAAATATCACAGCTTTTTATTTCTTCTTTGACTTTAGATTTGAGGTTTTTTGACCATACTTCATTGGATATACTTGTGTCATGGTTCTTGTAAACCTTTTTCTAAGGCCTTTTTGATAAGAAAGTAAATTTTATACAATTGCAGCTATTTATAAGTTATTATATATAATAATGGTTTAATATATAATCAAATTTTTTGGTTTAATATATAATCAAATTTTGTGAATACTGTGTGGATGCTGAAAAAAGTGATGTGTATCTGTGTTTATGATACCAATCTGATAAATTAATCTGATAAAGTATATTATTCAAACCTGATATAAACTCATTTATATTTTATTTACTTCAACAACTGAGATTGCAATGATAAAATCTCTTGTAGGTATTGTATTTCAGTCCATTTCATCTTGATTTTGAAAAAATTTTTATCACAGTAATGTTTTTGTGAAAAAGTTTCTTAGTAGTTATATACTCATTTTAAAATGAATTAGTTAAAATTATAAGAGAAACTTTTGAAAAATTAGTGTAATGAAAATTCCCCATTGATTTTTATTATATTTACTGCATTCCTAATATTAATACTGTAATACTCTACTATTACATTTTCCTGATACAGCTTTCCTCATTTTTCACACTTAACTTTTTAGCCTTTGTTATAAAGTTTTCTCTTGTAAATAGCATTTAATTGCTATACTTTGATCTGAGAGCATTTGACTTTTAATTGGGGGATTTAATCAATTCACTTTTGATTTTATAATCATTTAGTGCTAAGCTTTCCTCTTTTCCTTTAATTGTTCATGAATATATTTTTTTCTGTCTTTTAACATATGAATTTTTTTGTTGTTTTTCTTGCTAGTCGTTTTGTTTAAATTAAACAATGTTTGTGAGGGTCTCTATGCTAATAATAATTTGAAGAGTTCCCTTTAAATTTTTCATAAGCGCTCCTTAACTTACATTTATCTAAATATCAAGGACCAAAATGAAAAGTTCACTTTTGGTTCTCTTTATGTGAGATCAATAGTTTAGTACACTTTCACTTTCCTTCATCTATTAATATATTTGAAGTTTTAGATCAAGAATATTATATTTGTTCCATGACATGGAACCAGACTGCACCATAAGATGAAGTCTTCAAGAGTTTTTCTTCCTTATAATGAGTGTCACTTCTTTCTGTAGTCTAAGACTTTTGAAAGTTGCTCTTTTAATTTTCCAATCGGGGATATTCTAAGAGAAATTAGGAAAATCTGTATTAGAGAATGTAGTGAGAGCCCATTTCCCATTTTCCACCAGATATCTACTTAAGACCATTTTGAAACTCCTCTACTCTCCTCTATCACATCTCCACTCATTCTTAGCAGATTAACCCTTCTCTTATTTCACAAATAGAAGGAAAAATCATCAGACAGGAATGCTCGCTATTTCCTATGACCGCATTAATGTTTTTGATTTCATACAGTTATTTTTTATTCTACCCTTGTAATAAAGTTATGTTTTGTTTTCATTTATCTTGTGCAAAAATAATTAGAAAGTGAATTCCTCTTGGTATACATATTATATGTATATATTACATATAACAATACGTTTTCAACATCCAGTCTCAAATAAAATAACTTTAATGTGTTTGGTACTTCTGACTTGGGTTTATATAATCTCATTGTAAAATGAAAAATAAAAGATTCCTCTCAAATGTGAACATGGCTTGAATTTTAGATAAAGTTAAGGAATTACATTTTTGGTGGGATTATGCTATTGCATTTATGTTTGGCTTAGAAGTCCTTATCTTTTTAGATATGCATATTGAAATACTTATTAATAAAAGTATATTGTCTTGGATTTGTTTCTAAATCATCTGGTGTTGGGGAGAGTGGGTTGGAATACAGAAAAAGACATACTGGACTTGGGTTGATAATTGTTGAAGCTGAGTGATGGGTATATGGGAGTTCATTATGCTATTTTCTCTTTTTTTATATATACCCGAAATTTTCCATAATGATAAGTTAAAAATAATCACCTTAACAACATTTTAAACTATTATACCCCTACAAATATATAAACACATATGAAGCTGATTTTAACAATCACTACCAGGTCCCTACTGCTACAACTTCTTTTCTAAGTTTCTAATCATTTGGTGAACAAGTTCACCTCTTTGGAAAATCTCTTTCAGGAATTACTACAGATAGTATGTTTTCAGACAGGCTGAATCTGAGCTATTTATGAAAGCTTAATATGAAAATATGTCTGTTGTCTTCATCAGTTGACTTGGATATTCTTGAACCCAGGAAAATTTTACACTGGCATCTGGTTTACTTGTATAAAATACTTGTGACTTGATAAAAATATCCTCTGCTTTAGAAGTAACAGGGACCAGTGCTTGACAAGTGCTTCGAACAATTTTCCTACTCAGAACTGCTAAGTCAAGTCTTGTGAATCACAAAAGCATGTGCACTGTGACCTAGAAGAGTTGGTCGAGTTATAAAAGTGCATTTATTCCTGTTCATAACCTCTGCTTGCAGAGCTAAAGCAAGTTGACATTTTTTTCCTGTGATGCTACTAATACTTTCTTCTGTTGACCCACAGATCTCAACACTTTAGTTGACTAGACCAACACAAAAAGTGGAACAGTTTTGTGAGAAGCATTACCAAACTACACTTCTTCATTATCTTATTTGATAAAATCCGAGAAATTGTAAGGTTTTTATTTTTCTCACTGTCCTATGTTAGTTTTGATTTTCTAAGGGAAAGTTACAGAAGTTACAGATGTGTGTGTGTGTGTGTGTGTATTGTTTGTGGTGGCATTATAAATTTAATAAGAAAACATGTATTGGGTCGTACTACATCCATACATTCATTAATCCATTCTTTTAATCAAACAATTTTAGTGAGTGTTGAGCTCACTAAGTGGTACCCTCCATCCCTGCCTTCGTGGAATTTCTATCCTAGTGCAAGTGGATCCTTTGAGGGAGGATAAGTGGATAAATACCTAGACTGAGAGGTCAAAGAAATTAGGATCTATCCCTCATAGGTCCAGAGAGAGAAACCCAAGCTCTTCCCTCGCCATGGCTCCCAGCTTAGTATGGCAAATGACTTAGACCAATCAGTTTTGATAAGGAATTCCTGGACCACTTATGGATCTTAGGAGGATCCATGTAACCAGTTAGTGCCCTGAATATTCTTCTTGAGAGACAATCTATCTGGTTTAGTAGGACAAGGATTTATACTCAGTCCTTCCTTGGCATGGCTCGTTTTCTTCTGAGATTTGCAGTTAATTATTAGAATTATTTATACTCATAGAATATGAGATTATAAGATTACACTTATTTTAAAAAGCAAGAGAGTTTTTTTGTTTGAACTGTCGATAATCTTGAGTTTAGTGCAACAGTCCCAGATGATAACAGTTTAGGGTTTTTTCTCTTTTTATGTTTAATGCAGACTGTTTATTTGATGTTCATTAAACTTAGTTTCTTAAGCTATTGCTTGGCATCATACAAAACATTCTTAACGTCATAGTAGAGATATAAAAGATCTTTACAAATTGAAATGTGATGCCTTTGTCCCCAAATATTTTAATGTCCACAAATGTGCTTTTAAAGTAAACATTAAATTCATGTTTGACACTCTAACTTTTGTGTAATCTCAATACTACCAATAAGTAAACTATATTATACAGGTGTGGGAAAATCTAGTTAGTATATAAACAATACTTTGCACCATTAGCAACTTTATGATGTGAAATTCACATATTGACTTAGGAAACTGTTTTGAGCCCCCAAAGTACGTTTGAAATATCATTGTATAACTACAAATAAAAATCACACTATATAATTGAAAAATTTTTTGAAAATACCAACTGCCTAGTATTGGACTATAACCCAAAGCATAAAACAAAATTCCAGAAGTATATACAGATATAAATAAATGTTGCATAAATAAATAAATGAGGCAGAAGAGGTGAATCTCCCATACAGAAGAATTTCACATAATTTCTCTAGATACTATGCCATCATGGAGGCAAGCATAACTCCCCACTCTGGTGTGGGCTTTGCCTAGCAACTGGTGACTTCCTTCCAAAGAAGGCTGTATGGAAAGAAGGAAAATAAAAGAGGGACTTTACAGTGAAGCAACCTGACCCTCCCCAAAGCCCCATAGCTTCAGGCTAATTATGAGAATGATGTCAGACAAATCCCAATTGAGTCAAAATACCTGACCAGGACTCCTCAAAACTACAAAAGTCATCAAACTCAAGGAAAGTCTGAATAACTCACAGCCAAGAGATGTCTAAGAAGACACGATGACTAAATGTAATGTGGTCTCCTGAATGGGATCCCAGAACTGAAAAATGATGTTGCGTAAAAACTAAGGAAATCTGAATAAAGTATAGATGAGTTAATAATAATGAATCAATTTTGGTACATTCATTGTGAGAAACATACCGTACTAATTTAATACACTAATAGGGACAGTAGGTGCAGGGAATATGATACATTCTCATTTTTTTCTGTAAATTTAACACCGTTCTAAAAAAAAAAGTTTATTTTTTAAAATGTTACCTGCTGAAGTAATTTTTATTTAAAAATGTAAAAAAAAAAATTGCTTTATATACAAAACAAAGACATCCTATTAGTCTCTGGAAGTACTTTCTGCAGAATCAACAAAGGCTTTTAATTTGTCAGCAGTGTTACCTCCCCTCCAAATACCAAACCATTATTCACTGAATAACTTTAATTTCAATAAGATACAATGTTTTGAATGACTAGATAAACACTTCATCTTCCATATACATAATTTTCTAAAATCTTTCAAAACAGAATCTATATAGTGATTTCATAACTGTGGTTACCAACCCCACGTTGGATTTCAGGCCCTGTAGCCAGTCCAGCCAGCTATGTTGGTAAGACCCCACCCTTCCACTTCCCAACCCCAGCACTGTTTATGTTTATGTCAATAATTTAGCAGGTGTGTGCATCAAGTCATGAAACAGGGATGCTTCTTGAACAGCAACAAAAACCCTACAGTACAAATAATCATGGCATTGATTTTAATTGCAGCATTTCCAAATAGATTTTTCCAGAGAGAACAGAGCAGGTAGAGAATTCCAATTGTTAAAATAAAAAAGAAAGCAGTCGGGATTTTCCTGGAGGTCCAGTGGTTAAGACTTCACCTTCCATTGCAGAGAGTATGGGTTCAATCCCTTGTCGGGAAGTTAAGATCCCACATGCCTCGCAGCCAAAAATCCAAAACATAAAACAGAAACAACGTTGTAACAAATTCAATGAAGACTTTAAAAATGGTCCACATCAAAAAAATCTTTAAAAAGAAAAAAGCATTCAGAAATCCAAACTGAATACCATTACAAGACTCTCCAAGTGGGGCCTTCTCTATGCTCATTAAGAAGGTTTTGTTTTTTAAGAATGTCATTTTATGCTTAGCTGAGCAATGGTAGAAAGAGAGGGCAATGCTATCGTTCCTGAAAGGCAAACTTACAGTGGAAAAATTCACTGCTATTTTAGGATGCTTACAGATTTATATGACCTAGTTTAAACCTAACTCTACTTCATAATTTCTAACCAAATCTCATGGAAAAGAATACCTTTGTATACTCTTTCTGTTTGTTTGACTGGAGATAGCAAATTCTTTTTAATGAACCATACGGGTCATTCTCATAAGATTTTGTAGGACTAGCATCCACTACTGACTATTAATAACTTACTTCCTGTTACTTGCAAGCTTGGCTATAGGGTCTAGAGTTCTAATCTGAGTTTCTCTATTAGCAAATGTTTTGAACGTTCTGCTAATAAATATGATCAAATTGGCCTTTGTCACTATATATTTTAAGTCACTCAAAAGATAGTCATCTCACCTCTTATTTATTTTACAAAAGCAAACTTAGATGTGTAATATTATTTCCTATTGAGAGAAAAATCTGACTCTTAAACATATTGCTTCATTAAGATGAAATAAAATCGTTTTCACAGAGAATGTGAGTTATAGGAGTCTATCAGGACATGAACTGCTCTGTTCCTCAACTTACTTGACTGAGTTTTATTTCAAATTTCTTACCATTAACCATGGAGAAAAAAAGAGAGAGAGGGAGAGAGAGAGAGAGGTGGATAGGGGATCAGGAGGTAAAGAAAGAAGAAAAGGAAAGAAGGAGGGAAAATAAAAAGTAGGGGAGGGAAAAGGGAGGTGATGTAGAGAGAGACAGGAAGGGAGCAGTGTAGAATATGGAAGGCAAGCTGAGAGGGAGCAATCACTGTATAACCATGATAAAAAAAAATTCTTTGCAAGATATACAGATTGCCAACAAACACATGAAAGGATGCTCAACATCACTAATCATTAGAGAAATGCAAATCAAAACTACAATGAAGTATCACCTCACACTGGTCAGAATGGCCATCATCAAAAAATCTACGAACAATAAATGCTGGAGAGGGTGTGGAGAAAAGGGAACCCTCTTGCACTGTTGGTGGGAATGTAAATTGATACAGCCACTATGGAGAACAGTGTGGAGGTTCCTTAAAAAACTAAAAACAGACCTACCATATGACCCAGCAATCCCACCACTGGGCATATACCCTGAGAAAACTATAATTCAAAAAGAGTCAAGTACCACAATGTTCATTGCAGCTCTATTTACAATAGCCAGGACATGGAAGCAACCTAAGTGTCCATCAACAGATGAATGGATAAAGAAGATGTGGCACATACATACAATGGAATATTACTCAGTCATAAAAAGAAACGAAATTGAGTTATTTGTAGTGAGGTAGATGGGCCTAGAGTCTGTCATGCAGAGTGAAGCAAGTCAGAAAGAGAAAAACAAATACCGTATACAAACACATATGTATGGAATCTAAAAAAAAGGGTTCTGATGAACCTAGGCACAGGATAAGAATAAAGACTCAGATGTAGAGAATGGACTTGAGGACACAGAGAGAGGGAAGGGTAAGCTGGGATGAAGTGAGAGAGTAGCATTGACATATATACACTACCAAATATAAAATAGATAGTAGGAAGCAGCTGCATCGCATGGGGAGATCAGCTCCGTGCTTTGTGACCACCTAGAGGGGTGGGATAGTGAGGGTGGGAGGGAGATGCAAGAGGAAGGAGATATGGAGATATATGTATACATATAGCTGATTCACTTTGTTATACAGCAGAAACTAATACAACATTGTAAATCAATTATACTCCAATGAAGATGTTAAAAAAAAAAAACAAACTTCTTTGCAAAGTTATTCAAACCAAAAACTAATGTTCTTACTCATAGAATTGATCTATTCAGCTTCAGGAATCAACATGGTACTATTTACTCCTATGGCATAAATTCTTTAAAGAAGGAACTTGCAATATTCCAGACACAGACTTCAGATTCAAATACTTCAGATTTCAAGTACTCTAGCAGAGTCTGAAAGCTTATTTAGTTTCTATTTGCAAATATATGGCCACCATATACACAATCCTTTTTAGGGAGGATATGGGAGGAGAATCCTTGCCTTTAAAAATTAGTATTATAATTTAGAGAGTTGACTAGGTAATAGATAATAGAATATCCAATAAAAAATCACCAGGGATCACATGAAATATTTTAACACCCCTTTCTTGAGAATGTTCACTGATGAAATTGGTTATAAAACCTGTCCTTAAACAAATTTACAAATTCAATGAAGTTAAATGTTGAGAACATGTGAGAATCTTCAGATGACAAGTTCTAGAAGTCTAAAATTCTAAGGTCTTCATATCACTCTACCCCTGTCTTTTAAATGAAAACACCAAATGAACTTTTCCTAAAAGTAACAATCTCTTGGCTATTCTTGCAAAAATGTTAAGGACTCAACTGAAAACTTTTAACAATGAACAATCTAGCTACTCTTGAATGGTGTTTTCACTTTATTAGTCATCCAAAGAAAGATAAATGTATTCATGCTTCTGTGCCTTTGTCTTCTTTTTTGATAACCCAATTCCATGACATATCAGGCATACATTCTTCTTAAACCAGTTTTCTCAGCCACAAAATGACAAAATCACAATAAAAAATTAAGAGACCTTGCTCCAGTTAAAAAACTTCTTAGTAAGACTTTCCCTGTGGGCACATGTATGTTGTCTAAGGCCAAGCTGTATTCACCAAGAACTTGCTGTTCCTTTCTTTCAAAACCCTTCCACGGGCTTCCCTGGTGGTGCAGTGGTTGAGGGTCTGCCTGCCAATGCAGGGGACACGGGTTCGAGCCCTGGTCTGGGAAGATCGCACATGCCGCGGAGCAACTAGCCCCGTGAGCCACAATTACTGAACCTGCGCGTCTGGAGCCTGTGCTCCGCAACAAGAGAGGCCGCGATAGTGAAGAGGCCCGCGTACCGCGATGAAAAGTGGCCCCCGCTCGCCGCAACTGGAGAAAGCCCTCGCACAGAAACGAAGACCCAACACAGCCATAAATAAATAAATAAATAAATAAATAAAATTAAAAAAAAATAAAACCCTTCCACTTGTGAGTGAGAGAAACACATTACAGAGTGGAGAGGAACAGAAGCTGAGGCTGCAAAACTCATAACTTCGTATTAAAATGGGATCAGGGAAACACAAAGCTTGGTTCAGAGTTGCAATTGGGATGCCCCATCTGGCAAACTGTACCTTCCTATCAAAGGTGGAATAGGACCAGTAGAAACTCATTTATGGAGCTAAATGTAAAAATGACTTAAACATAACAAATTATCACTAGGATGAAAATATGGTCATTTTTCTCTTGCCCTTCTCATAATTTCTTAAATAATCTGATGATTTGGATATCCTTTCTATAGCCAACTAATGCATCAGAGTAAGTCCACGTGTGTACACACACAGACCCTCACCAACACCACACACACAGGCAATTTCTAATTCTCCAGGCTCCTTGGAAGGGCTTCAGTGATTCTACTGCAACAGTGAGTAAGGGAGGTGGTTTGACTGACAACAGACCAGGTTAAATTTACAGGTGAGCATGTCAAATCAAAATGAAAAGCTTTTCAAGTAAACATCATAGGTAAATGTTTAATTGGTACCTTTTAAATTTTTCATTGCTATACTACACTTGTACTGTCCCAGGTTGCTCATTTTTAATAATCTGAGTAAATTTTTAAGATGTCTGCAGAGATTGGTTGACTTTTTTATGACTTATCTAGTCCAGTACTATAGTTTCAGAAAACACACACACACACACACACACACACACACACACACGCATGCACACCCATTTGAGCACGTAAGCATCTCTCTTTGATTAGATGTTAGGAAGATTCCTGTGACTCTCTCTGCTCATTTGCAGTAGCTTTCTTTATTCTGATTAATGATTTCCCATCCCACCTCTGTTCCCACTCTTCCATTAATTTTATCTCTTCTTTTTACTCTTCTTGTGTTAGTAGTTTCTGCTTTAATTTTACTTGCACTTTTTAAATTTAAGCCACTTAAAATCCTTTTAGAAATAGGCATGATATGTGTATGTACCTGTGTGCCTGAGCAAACTGACACAAAGAGGGAAGAACAAAGAATACATCTTGTTTTATTTATTTTTTTATTTTATCAATTTTTTTATTGAAGTGTAGTTGACTTACCATGTTGTATTAATTTCAGGTATACAGCAAAGTGATTCAGGTATACATACATATATATCTATTTTTTTCAGATTCTTTTCCCTTATAGGTTATTACAAAATACTGAGTAGAGTTCCCTGTGCTATACAGTAGGTCCTAGTTGATCATCTATTTTATATATAGTAGTGTGTATATGTTAATCCCAAATTCCTAATTTATCCCTACCCCCCTCTCCCCTTTGGTAACAATAAATTTGTTTTCTATGTCTGTGGGTCTATTTCTGTTTTGCATGTAAGTTCATTTGTATCTTTTTTAAATTTCCACATATAAACGATATCTTATGAATACATATTTTTTAAATAACCCTTCATGCAGGTGAGTCTGGTCTCTCTTTTCATAATTTATTCTAATATTTAGTAATCTTCTATGAGCTGGAAATTCTTTTTTACACAGTTGTATTGTGAAAAAAAATAAATTTTTGTAAGCAGAATCATCTTTTAAGTGTATGGGGGACAGACTCACCAGGGTTAAAGGAGGCTCTAGAGAACATTGATCACATCTCACTACAAAAACAGATTCCTAGTTTCAAATATTTACAGAGAGGGTTAACTTAAAGTTAACACAACTATAAGGTGATTGTATTATTTAGGGGTTTTCAGTTGTAAACAACAGATACTGATTCCATCCACATGTTTCCCAGCATTGTAACTATCCCCTAGGATGCATTTTTCCTTTCTCATTTTACCAATACAAGTGTTCCCTTTCCCAAATAGTATTAAGGCACAAAGCATCCCAGCTAAAGATTTTGTTTCCTACCCTCCCTTTTAGCTGAGTGGTTATGTGACTAAATTTTCAAAGATCAAATGCAAGAAAAAATTATCTCTGTTACTTCTACATCCTTCCTTTTAAAAAAAAATATCACTTGCCCTCCACTACTCTCCTCCCCTTTCCACAGGGTAGGATGTGGATGTGGTGCCAGTGATCCAGCTTCAAATACTAAGACTAGAAGAACACTCTAGAGATGTGAACATCAAGACAGAATCTAATTCCCTGCAAGAGGTTGGGGAGATGAGTTGCCTGATAGTTCTGAGTTACATTCATCTCAACTCGTACGTGATAGACAACGTATTTGTGAGATTCTTCACTACAATAGCTTAGCTTGCATTATATACAATATTTTAATTTAATCAGACACTGAATTTATTGGAATTATATTGGGTAGTTCACAAAATGAATAGAAATGTTCAAAACCAAGCTTGGAAAATAGTCAGGGACCAAGAGATACAGGACATGTCCAAAATCTTACCACAGGCTGCTGACATCATTCCTCTCTTCTGAATGCTTGAGTCTGTGGCAGCCAACCACAAATGCTCCCTGAATATCCTCAGCTTTTAAATCATTCTTCTATGATTCAAAGTTTAGATGCTGGGCAGACAAAAATGACAGTGTCCACCACAGTCTACCTTTGCACATGGGATAGTCCTACAAATCCTTTTCCTAATTCTTATGGTTAAAAAAAAGTCTCCCACTAAAATTTAGCTAATATTCATATAGCTGCAAACATACTCACCTTCTTTCCAAGATGAAGATCATGCATCCTGCTCAAAATCCAGCATCCTTTTCTAATTCTGAGGTGAGACCCATTTCTCTTCTATGTATGAGGCAATTCCATGATGATATCATGCCCTATGAACAAAATAATAACATTATTCAAAAGTATATTTGGCATTAATAAGGGAGAAGGAGTCAAAATCAAAGGGAAATTAGTTAAGTGTATTAATATATATTTGACACAAAGAGGGAAGAACAAAGAATACATCTTGTTTTATTTTATAAAGAAGGAAATATAAGTTGATGTTTTAGTCCTCATATCTGTAATTATCATAAGGCCACAGTTGGTTATAAAACTTTCCATCCTCCAAAACCCATTCCATATTCCCATTGACTCAAAACACATTTCTGGTGGTCAAGATGTTTACCTGGGACAATGCTGAATGATTTATATAACCCCAAGAAAAGGTAGTCATTCACACTCTTGTCTCAAGAAGCTGCTCTTTATCAGCACACACACACAAAATATCAATAGCTATATGCCAGGTCCCAAGGGCTCTACTGATTTGTTCTAATAAGAAGACCACATACGGAGCAGCAGCTTTAATTGGTGTCATCCCCTGATTAAACTTACAATTACTAATGGGCTCTGCAAGACCAATCAATCTTCCCCACTGGTCAAGCTGGAAAGTTGAATGGACGCATGGTTGCAATTACCACCCATGCAGCTTTCAAGTCTTGCATTATGGGGTTTCCCTCAGCATCTTTCTCCCATTGAAAATGGAACTTTTCAGGACAGTTAGAATGTATGAGTGCTGATCAGAAGGTATGAGTGCCTTTTCCACTGTGCTTCTAGTTGTCAGATGCTATGTATTTGTGTCTGGAAGTCTACATACTTTCATAGCATTGAAATATATAAAACAGATTATTTTAGCAGTCATAGAAAGTTCCCGGTTTTGAGTTTGTGCCTTGAGACAAGAATATAATAATTTGAGTTTATGGTTCTTTTTAAAAGTATCCAGTGCTGTTAGTGTGAACACCCCACCCTGCATTCTTTGGATAATGCATGTCTTGATACTAATCTACAGCAGCGGTCGCTTAGTGGCCTTCAATGGGTACTCAGTTCCAGTTCAAACCAGGCAATGATTTAATAAATCATGTTGCAATCATATATCATAGGCTGACAGATCCCTATCCTTTAATACTAGAAGACTCTAGATTTCCATTGCTTTCAGCTCTATGAAAGCCAGATAATAATCTGAGATTTCCCTAAACTCTATAAAGAAACAAAATTCACTTCCTTAATAAACTCTGCACTATAAATCTTCACTTATGTTTGTATATATATATATATATATATATATATATATATATATATATATATATATATATACTTTTTTTCTCTGTTTCAAAAAATAGAAATAAGCACTAGTTTAAACAAAAGACTTTGGCTGAAAGAATATTGAGGAACCCATATGTGGTCAATTGCTTTAATGTCCTCAATTCTTCACCCTTCCCTGTATACACAGCCTTAGCCTTTGCAGTATCCACTCTCTGTGACTTGGCAGTTCCTTCCACAAGAGGGAGTGTATATTTTTCCACCCCACAGATGTTGGGCTTAACCACATGACTTACACTGACCAATGAAATGTTAGCAGATATACTTGCAAAATGCTTGCTCAGTTGGGCCTGCTCTTCGGCATTCTTGCCTCTCACCATAGAAGGACATTCTTCCAGTAGCTGCTAGTCAAGGGAAGATGAGGAAAATGTGGAGTAGACCTGCACTTAAGCACAGCTTGGAGTCAAGCCCCCGTAAGTCCAGCCTAGAAGGGTCAACCTCCTGTCAACCGGCATTCATAGGAGTTTGAAACAAATATTCATGTTAAATGTCACTGAGCATTTTTGGGGTGGGGAATTGTCATGCAAAATTATTATGGATATAGCTGATAGATACATCATGGACTAATTAGAATGACTAGAGATCCAAGCTTGGGATAGAGACAAGAGCCTAAGGAAACTAGGAATGGCCAAGACTCCACCGTAAAAATAGTGTATTTAGGATTCTACTGTAGGTGCCATTACCACTGGAGACTGGCTACTGTCACAACATATTTCACATTCCCCAGGCACAAACGGGAGTCCACTATACTGTCAATCATACCACAGCTCCAGAAAATAATCTCTAGTTACCTCTGTTCTCATTCACCACTCTTCCATATTCAAAACCCAATCTGGAGCATTTAATCAGCCAACCAAGGTCACATATCTCCATTCCAACACCAAGAAGTTGGGAGAAGGCTTATCTGCCTCCCTGTGACTTGTACCAATCTTGTGATTCCTGCCAAATATAAAAAGTATTTAAATTCTGGGCAGCCAAAAAAAGACAGATGTCCATTACATGGCTTTTTTTTTTTTTTTTTTTGCCTGAAGGGGGATGGAAATGCAATGGAACCCACAAGCCTATTTTCAAGCCAGACCATGTCTAAATACAACAGCAGCAATAACAGCTAAGATATACTAGGCAGGTACCAAACACTGTGCTAAAAGCATGATCCACACTTTTGTTATGGATAATATATCTCGTCTACACATAGAAAATGAGGTTTAAAAAGTTTAAGTAACTTGTTCTAATTCACACAGCTCATAAATATGGTAAAGCCAAGAGGTAAACTAGGCTGGTCAGATTACAGAACCCTGACTCTTAAACACTGAGGTGCACTATTTCTCAAGTATTAAAGAATTATTTCCAGGAAATAATGAGCTCTCTATTTTTTTAAGGCTAAGAGAACTGGTGACCCCATAAGCATCATCAACATCCTTCCCTAGGTCTTAATTCCACAGCTAATTATTAGTTTTTAATTGCATCCATGCTATATTTTAAGCCAAGTTTCTTATTCTTCTGCTTGTAGAGGAAATGGGAAGTAACTGGTCCTTCCCAAATATCTGAAATCCTATTATTTAAGCTTTCTATCTGCTTCTCTTATCCAGATTCTTACAACTTATCTCTGTCTTTAAATGGAGTGTGCTATTTTTTTCTTTATTTTACTTGCTTTAATTAATTTTGAGGGGTTAAGCGTACAAAGTTTTTCTAGAGAGAAAATAACTTTGCATTTTCCCTAAGCCCTGACTACCCATGGAAGTTTCTTGAGGTTGGTACTCCATGTGTATGTGTGTGTCTGTGGCATGCCCTATTGTTACTGTTGCTTTTATTTTCAATAGGATTTCTGAGAGGCCTGACCATTAGTTAAAATGTTTTTTCTGCTGATACGTTGACAAACTACAAAAAAAGGTGCCATGATGGAGAAGAGGATGAAGAAAACAGCCTAGTGGACCAGATTCTCGTGGTTGAAATGCTTGTTTGGTCATTAACTAATTGTGTGTCATTGGCAATGCACACAAATTATCTGATCATTTATTCCATTGTTTGCATAACAGGATAAAAAAGAAATAATGCCACATACAGAACAGAGCCTAATGCAAGTGGGTACTCAGTGATAGCAACTATCATCAGTATTGCTATTGTTTCGATATTATTGTTGTTTTGATTGTAATGGTGGTGAAAATAGCTATGGATCTTTCAGACATAGTCATTGAAGTCCATTTCTTAGTATTTCTTTTCCTGGAAAACTAGCAGTAATAATATTAATAATAAAAGATAATAATCACTTTTTTCAAGAAATTAAAACTCTACTGAAGAATGTAGTAATACTTATTCCTGAATTTTTAAACTCATTGTCTTATGATATCATCCTCAGGGACACTTTAAGAACTAGAAAGATATTAATGTGAGCATTAGATAACTTATCCATGCTCTTGTCCTTGTGTTACCACCAAATAACTAAGCTGGTTATAACCACTAGTGACCTAACTGGGTTCTAGTGAAAGCCAGGTTCAGGATTAAAACATTTCTCATCATACTCTCTCTACTTGCCTCACCTTGCTGGTGTTTCCTGCTGTTAAATCGGGAGCCCTATTTTGAAGAATTCCTTGTAATATAACCACTAAAATAGGGCCCAGAAGAGGCAGAAATGAGTTCACAACACTTGGGCTAGAACATTTGAGGGGAAATCAGTGAGGAAACACCAACATGTGTTGGTCAGAACCATTTTCACATTTATTATTTTCATTTTATTCAGCACCTGAAGCACAAAAAATGTAGTAGTTTGGGAACTTGAAGTCAATGTGTTTCCAACAACTCTATAAATTATCTTTCTGACAACCCATCATATTAGATAATGGAATTACTAAGTAAATAAGGGACCAGATGACTCAAAGTGTTTTACAGTCAGGGACATCATGTCATATCGTGGCAGTACAGAAAGTCAACTTTGTGTAAGTTTGGGATTTCTCCTCCTTAAGATATTACATTACACTTTGACTGCCAAGTTGCAAAGAAACAGGGAATTAGTGATGTCAGTTCAAAGAACTAGGGAGTGATTTTCCTTTGAATTTCATGATCTCCTCATCAGCTGCATAAGCAAGAAGTGAGATAATTTGTATTCATGGAGACAGATAGAATTCCATGTCATAGGCAAGGAGAAAAATTACCGTGGCCTGGTTACACTAATAAAGGTTACTAGCTACCTTTAGCCCTTTCAGAAGTAAGTAGGATATAGATCTTTAATACTTTAAGAAGCAAAGTGTTTTAGATACCATGGCTACGAAATAAATCAGTAGTAATACTAAAGTCTTTGGGTGGGGTTGGGAGGGGGACAAAAATATAATTTTATTATTGAATCAGAAATAAGCTAATTAGCTGAAGAACTTCAAAAAGGGTCTTGAGGGTTCATGCTTAGGATTAAAAATAGCCAAAGAGAGAGAATTAAAAATAAAAGTTTTTTTTTCCTGGATAACATTTTCACTTTGACTAATGTTACTGTATATCTTCTAGTTTTATTTTTCATATAAAGTGATATACAGTAGAAAAGATACTCTCAGATCCCATTTGTTTGTCTCCTTCTGCAATATAAGTAACAGAGCCGAATTTGTGCAGCAAACAAAATAAAGTTCTTTTCCTCCAACACACATTCCATCAGGCATCTGGAAAACATTTGAGGTCACACTTCATGATCCTCAGATGAAAGAATTGATATAAATGAGAAAAGATTGTGTTCCTCCAAGGAATGAAAAGATTTGAAAATGAGTTTTTATCTTCTTTCTTAGATGTATTTTCCAGTCCTTATTGAAGGCCAACGAAACGGGCTCAAGATTCAACAGCAGAGCCCGCACATAAATGAGCTGGGCTTGTGCTTCTGCAATCAATCAAATAATCACACTTTACCAGATAGTTCAAAAGACTGTTATCAATGCTCACCTTACTCACAAAGTTTTACAGTTCTTCTGTACAGCCTTGCCAGGAGGTAATTTTGGTACTTCTGTCACCACCTGGAATTATAGGCCCAGCAGTCAATGACCTAACAGCCCATTCATTCTACTATGATGAGATATGTCAGTCAAATTTTCCATTGCACATGGAGCGAGAGGAGACTGGAGTGGGACTGTCCAAGCCAGCCCATCATGGAACTATTTCTTGCACACTCACTAATAGAAGGTTCTCAACTCTCGGTGGACCAGGAATAAAATTACATTAATTTGGATGGCAAAAATTGTCTCTATTTTTTTGTTAACTTCTATTGAAAATTTAGCAATTCCTTCCATTTTATTTTTTTTTATTTTCAACCTTAAAATATTGCTCTAGAAATTTCAGAAAATGAAGTGTTATCTTCTACCTCATCTTATTTTCATTCTCTTTTATGTTCTCTTTTCTTCTCTCTTCATTTTTTAATCATATAATTTCAGCCAAACCGAGGGAACCCAGCCAGTTATGAATTCAGTTCTTTTCTGCACTCTCCAAGACAATTGAAATTCCAAAGCTTCAGAGTCATGTTCGCTTTTTAAAATCTTTCAGCATAAAGGCTCTTGTTGCTCAATTCAGATAAGGACATTATACTGTGGAATGGTCTTTGACTAAACTCTATCCAAATATTGATCAACACATGATTATAAATAGGATGTACTGGAATGCATTGTAGATATTTGCATCACCAATGTGATAACATGTGGTTGAACTGTTTGGTAGAAAAAGACTACTGAGCATGGAATTACTATAGCTGCTGGTTACAATGTACAAGAATCTGCAGGGAAAATTGTGATTATGCATTGTGGAGGGACATGTTCTAAAGACACTGCACAACATGTACTAGTGTGCTAAAAAGCATTCTGAGAAGAGGTGTTCTCCAGGTTCCCCAAAAGAATCCATGGAACAAAAAAGATTAAGAATTCCTGCTCTGAATCAGATAGTGGTTTGTCCTGTGCTTTTCTTTGGTGAGATGATGGAAGGGCTGGTGAAGCCAAGGACATACCTGGGGCAGGGCTATCATTATGGACAAGTGACCAGTGCAGTCACACAGGAGCATGGGCTCATGCTCTGCAATCACCATCTGGAAATTGCGAATTTTGGTTTTGCAAATGAAGTTCATTCGGAAGATGAAGCATGCACCAAGGACTTGGAGTCTTGGCTCATGCTGAGTCCATTCTATACCCTATCTTTACCTTCCTGACTCCCTGAGACAGGTTCTTGTTCATCCGGTCCCCCAACCTTGTCTTGCTTTTTGAACAAGAGGTACCACATTTTATTTATTTTTTACATTAAAATTTATTTATTTATTTTTATTGATGTATAGTTGATTTACAATGTTGTGTTAATTATGCTGTACAGCAAACTGATTCAGTTATACATATGTATACATTCTTTTTTTATATTCTTTTTCACTATGGTTTATCATAGGATATTGAATATAGTTCTCTGTGTTATACAGTAGGACCTTGTTGTTTATCCATTCTATATATAAAAGCTTACATCTGCTAATCCCAACATCCCAATCCATCTCTCCCCCAAACCCCTCCCCCTTGGTAACCACCAGTCTGTTCTCTATGTCTGTGATTCTGCTTCTGTTTCATAGATAGGCTCATTTGTGTCATATTATAGATTCCACATATAAGTGATATCATATGGTATTTGTCTTTCTCTTTCTGACCTACTTCACTTAGTATGATAGTCTCTAGTGGCATCCATGTTGCTGCAAATGGTATTATTTCATACTTTTTTTATGGCTGAGTAGTATTCCATTGTGTATATGTAAGAGGAACCAACCACATTTTAAATAAATGTTTCATTGTAGAATAGTTTTTATTTACAGAAAATTTGTAAAGATGGTACAGAGAGATCCCATATATCCACTATTGAGTTAATTAGTAGTGGAGTTGGGATTTGAACCCAAGTATATGAGGTCCCAATACTCACAGTCATATAAATTCATAGAACCATCACTTTCTTCCTGGCCAAGGGCATTGGGAGGGTATGTTGTAGAACATCTAGTTATCATTGAGGTTCCTGTAACTCAGCTTCCTCCACCTAAATCACCTAACACCACTCTCTCTTCTTCTATTCCTGCCTTTGTAAGTTTTGCTTTGTGTTGTTTTCCATAGTTACCTTCATAGCAGCAGAGGATTTCAATATATGCCATGGCCAGGTCCCTAAAAACATGATTAGCAGACTTTGGATCTAAAGGCGAGTGTTGAATTCTCTAATCCCACTCTTTTGGAAATTCAGAAATCTCCAGTATCCCTCAGAGGAGGAATATGGTAAGTCACTTTAAAGCAGGGACAGAGACTGTTCTAGTTCTGGGTGAACCCTTATAGAGAAATGATCCAGCAGGTTCCTGCTAACATCTAACTCTTCCAATCAAACTGCCTTTCTCTGGCAGGAAATTCTCCTTTTCCAGCTCTCCTAAGCGTTGAAACAATCATGTGTTTCATTACCTCTTGCAATAATAGTGTTGGCCATCAGTCTCATATTTGTGACTAGTTGACATCTGTTCCAATTAAAAAATTAAATCGACTCATGATAGTCTATAACTTCTCTTGAGCTCCCACCAATGATCAGCAGTAAGAAGCATGAACAAGACTGTCCACAGAAGCCTACCAGCCTGGCCTGTCCCCCTCAAGCCTGCAGCACACCCCCTCCCACCAGGTGTCACTGCCACAGGAAGAGAACAGTAATTAAGCAATATGATTAAAGCTCAGTTTGGCACTCATTCTGCATCCAGGATAGAAGAATAGACGTTAATCATGTTCTAGCTCTAGATTTGTTGGAGAAGAGGTAAAAAGCAACCCTAAGTATAGCAGTGGAAAGTGTTCTGCTAGGTTAACCATCCATTTTTCACCTGTTACTATGGTTGGGTAAGGCTGACCTCTCTCACAGTTAGAAGAATAGCCAAAAGAGCTCAAGATGTGAATTTGAGCATTTCTTCTTGCGGGTTTGCTTTGAAGTCTTTCTGGCATTTCATTATCCCCCAGGGCTCTGAAATATCTTGTGTTTCTTGAAGCTGCACTGAATCTGGAATCCATTACATATTCTTCTTCTTTTGGTTTGGTGGAAAATCATTTAATAACAGGTAGGATTCAAAATTAAAACCATGTTCACTAAGTCTGAAAAACCAGAGAAAAGCAAAGGTATATAATCGAGGGAAGCTATTTTGATTAAATACCTTTCTCAAAATCATCCAATTTTTCTTTCCCCTTTTAAATGTTTCCAAATTACTTCTTTTCCATCTTTTATACATATCTTGCTAGGAGAGACATGGCTGAGGTCAAATGAATGATGTGATTTCTGGGAAAGAAAAGGAGACATACAACATGGAACCTACACTTGGCAACCTTGGAGTGAGAATCAGGAGAAGTTCCCAAAACTGAGTTCTTCAGGAGAAAATGTTTGCTTTGGTGTGCTGTTTCCATAGGATACGTGTGGCTAGATCTTGCAGCTGAAACCACCTTAGATCCTATATTATCCTTAGTTCAGTTAGAGAATAGTATAAAGCCACAAATATCATTTAATAATAAGGGAAAATCTTTATATTACTCTTCCCCTATGGTTTCTGTCTTTTCAGAAGTTCAAACACATATTCAGAACATAAAAATAATCTACTCCATGAGTTGTGTTAACATAGAGCTTGCTAATATTAAAACAGATGCCTAGTCTTATGTGTGGAGTAAAGATTTGTTTGTTTGTTTCCAATTTTCTTCTTGAAAATGTCCTAAAAGTGGCAAGAAAAGTGAGAGAATGAGTGTTAAGATGAAATTCAAAATCCATCATTGATGAAACTAGATAAAATTGATAATTCTGAAACACATTATAAGAAGTGCTGCCAGATTCAGTGAAGATCAATGAAAAGTAAAAAGTGTGACTGGGTGAGGATCCTCGTGTCATGAAGTTTTGAGAAGCAGGAAAGTAGATATGAATGAAGAATCACCTGGTAAATCAAATAACCCCAAAGCCATTAGCAAAGGTGGCAGGTGAAAGAAAAGAGACAGGCCTTCTCTGGTGAGGAGGTCTGAATCAGCTCATCTCAGTGAGCTGGGAAGGAGCAAAGGTCACAGTAACTCACAAATAAAACCTTGAATTACGAGGAGAATTCCCACTAGATTATGACATGGTCTTTGCTACTTTATTAATTAAATTTCATAAAATAGCTGTGTAAGAATAATTATGTCAATCAAATCTGGGTAATGATGATTATTTATATTATGAATCTCACAGTAATACATATAGCTCATACTATGCGTGAGGCAACATCCTAGGCCTGTTACCTATATTTAATCCTCACAACAACCCTACAAGTTAGGTATTCCTATTGTCCCCATTTGAGAGCTGAGGAAACTGAAGCACAGAGAGGTTAAATAACATAGTAGGTTTGAGTAAGTTTCCCAGGGTCAGATAACTAGAAAGGGGTAGTCAGCATGTGGACCCAGATAATCTAGCCCTAGAGTCCACACTCTTAACTACACAAGCACATCTCCAGTGTTCTGGTCTCAGTATCCCATCATGCTTTAAGAGTTACTGAGGATCTCAAAGAGCTTTTATTTTTGTAATTCATTTTAAATTAACAATAATAAGCCCATTACATTTTAACATGAATTTTAATGCAATATAACTATAGTTTGCAAACCAAAAAAAGAAAAAATGAGTGAGAAGAGGGCATTGTTTTACATTTTTAAAAATCTTTTTTTTAATTGGAGTATAATTGCTTTACAATGTTGTGTTAGTTTCTGCTGTACAATGACGTGAATCTTTTAATGTCTGGATTAATAGAAAAACGCTGTGTTCTAATATTTGCTTCCACATTTAATCTGGTGAGATATGTTGCTTTGGCTGGCATGTATGAAGAAAATCTGGCTTTACACAATATGTAGTTGGAAAAGGAGTAATATTTTAATATAAGCTTTTTCAAGTAATTGTGGATATTCTTCTTTAATACTAAAAAAAAACTTGAAAAGTTGTAGTTTCTTAAAAGGTAGTTTCAGGGTGGAATATGAAACCACAATGAACTTTTCTTACAATCTATTGGTCTAATTTGCACTTTGAATGACTCTTTTACCCATGCATGATTTTGGAACATGATGCACTGGTCATTTGGATCATTGAGTAATACAGATCTTTTAACTGTTGACTCATTTTATTGTGCAATATTAAGAAATCATACTGTCGAAATCACTATTAAACTCATCAGAAATGTTGTTAAGTGTTGAGAAGCTGTCAAGCTCAGAATGGCACAGCAAAGTTTTTCCAAACTTCCAATTTTTGCTTGAAAGTCTGAATTTTTTTTATTGGCAACAAATATTGTCACTTATCTTCTTTCATGTGACAGTCTCACTTGATTTATTTTTGAGAAAATATCTGCCAAATGCTCAAATCTGAATAATCTTAGATTTTCTCTCATTCTTTCATGTAAAGATGGTATTCCATGAACTAATAAGAATCTGCTGTATAAAAAATAAATAAAATTCAAAAAAAAAAAAAAAAAGAATCCACCTGCCAATGCAGGGGACACAGGGAAAAAAAAAAAAAAAAAAGATGGTATTCCATGAACAAGGAGCTTATTTTCTTTGAGACAGACATCACATTTTTCATACTCAGCAGAAGTGCTCTACGTGTAATTCTCATTTCATTGTGCAGAATATTTTAAAGACATGTACTTAAAAGACAAGATTTAATAGAATTAACAATTATTTCTGCTTCATTAAAAATATTCTTACAGAAAACTAAAGCTAGGAATTTTTTAAAACCATGAACTTATCGATGTGAAAACTACGGTGACAACTAGTACATATTGGTGCTGCTGCCTTAATTCCTGCTAAGGACCAACAGTTTCAGTCACCAATGCTTTTGCACCATTGGTATAAATGTCAAAATAATGAAAAGGCAAACAAGGTTTTAGCAGTGTTATCAAAATAGTTTTGACATTGCAGAACCCCCAAAAATGTTTTCAGGGACCACCAAGAGTCTGCAAACCACACCTTGAGAAACACTGAGACACATTATACTCCCTATAAAGTTTAAAATGAACAGGTACAGTGTATATATAAAGATATTACAAAAGAAAAGAAAACCTGTTATGAACTAAATGTTTGTGTCCCTTCGAATTTATATGCTGAAGCCCGATTCCCCAGTGTGATGATATTTAAAGAGGGGACCTTTGGGAGGTAATTAGGTTTAGATGAGATCATGAGGCTGAAGCCTTTATGATGGGATCAGAGCCCTTATAAGAAGAGACACCAGAGAGCCACATCTCTCTCTTTGCCATGTGAGGACACAGTGAGAAGGTGGCTGTCTGCAAGGCATGAAGAGAGCCCTCACCAGAACCTGACCATGTCATCACCCTGATCTCAGAATTCCAGCCTCCAGAACTGTGAGAAAATAGATTTCTTTTGTTTAAGACACCCAGTCTATGGTATTTTGTTATGGCAGCTTAAGCTGACTAATACAAAAAGGAACAGAAAAAAAAGCAGATGAATCTAGACCCACCAGAATTATGTTGCTAAGCAGTAGATTAATACTATAACTAAATGTATTGTCATGAACTTAAAACAGGGAAAAACTTAAACTATTGCCTCTATAAAACAAGAGTTCAAATCTGAGATAAAAGGGTTTAGGGAAAATATAGGAAGACCAAAAAAAAAAAAAAAAAAAAAAGATGAAATAAAACTGAAGAAAAGGAAGCAAAAGAAGAACAAAACTAATCCTAAGTCCGTTCTAGAACAACGTAAAGGAAAATACAGTAAAACATGGGGAACACAGAACTAAGAAAAGGTAATCAAACAAAATTAACATGGAGACAAAGTTTTAAGAGTTTGATTCCCTCAAAGAAGAAAACCAATATGGTAAAAGAGAAAAAAATGTTTAAAGATATATTTAAAGAAAAATTTCCCAAAATAAAAGAAAATATGTCTCCACAGATTGAAGGCATACACTATATCCCAGTAAACACTGGAATAGAAAGTCAACATTGCATTTAAGTGTACTGAGGACAAGTTATCTATCTTTGCAATAGAGAAGCTTTAGGAAGCCAAGAAAAAACATCCAATCACCATTAAAGAAAAAATCTGGTTGTCCACACATCATCTTCTCATTCCACATCAGGTGTAGAAGAGAATCAGTGCAAGAAGGCATTTGAGTACTCTCTACAAAGTCCTCAAGGAAAGAAAGCATTAAACACAAATTTTATACCAAGACACACTGCCATCCAAGGGTAAAGGTAACAAAAATTCTGGACATGTTAGGGCTCAGGAATAAAGTTCTCATTAGCTCTTCTCAAAGAAATTTCTTGATTAAAAATATCCTTGGGTAAATAATATATTTGAAGGGAAAAATAATAGGAAAATGATTCAAGTTGAGCTTTAAATATGCTGAACTACAGGACTTTGTCAAAGACAAATTATGGGTATAGAACAATCTGCACATAATAAACCTCAGCAATACAGAATTAAAATGATTAGATAGAAGCCAAGAGAGGAAGTTGGAGAGAAGGTGAGATGGAGGTTTTATGGATATGCTGCTTTCCAATTAATTTATAGCTTGTGCTCAAAAAAGAGTATTTAAAAACCAATGAGTCAAGTAATAGAGACAAAAGTGTTATGTTTAAAGATATAAAGGTAAAAACTGAGGAAAATAATATATTCAATTAAAATTAGATAATTTTGAAGGGGGGAGGGAAAGGAGGAAGAACGAAATATTGACAAATTTCATTATCATTCAAATTAAGGAATAAAAAATTATGTGTAACAAAATAGATGATTAAGTGTGTTAGATAATATGATATTAAAGAGAGCAACCAATAGAATGGAAAATAAAAACCTATCATAAAAAGTTACAAAAATAAAGAATCAAACTGATATACTATATATCTGATAGCATTTCAAATCAGTAGGAAGGAACTGGATTTAGACTTGTGGGTCAACTAGTAGCCATATAGGAAAAAATTAAAACGAATCCTTACCTCATATCTTACACAGAAATGAAATCTAATACCAAAAGAATTTACCTATAAAAAATAATAGTGCTAAAAACAGCTTGGGAAACTTTTTTCTTACTATTTTGGCTCGGGATGACCCTGCAGGGAAAATGCCAGGTGAATTAATACACTGACATCACCCTCTTCCAACCTCCAATCTCTGGCCAGTGTTCCCGATTAGCTAAAACCAGATGCTGCCAGAGGGCAAGTGAGCAGTTGGATGCAATCCTTCACTACAGAGGATGTTGGAGAGTGGATAGGAGAGGAAATGGTCTTGGACAAAGGCGCCGAGAATACATAATGGGGAAAGGATACTCTCTTCAACAGATGGTTTTGGTTAAACTCTATATCCACATGCAAAAGAATGAAATTAAACCCTTACCTTACACCATATACAAAAATCAATTTGAAATAGATTAAAGACTTTAAATGTAAGACCCGAAACTGTAAAACTCCTAGAAGAAAACATAGGGAAAAAGCTTCATGATTTCAGTTTTGGCAATGATTTCATGAATATGAAACTTAAAGCACAGGCGACAAAAACAAAAATAAACCAGTAGGACTACATCAAACTAAAAAGCTTGTGTGCAGCAAAGGAAATAATCAACAAAGTGAAAAGGCAACCTACAGACTGGAAGAAAATATTTGCAAACCATATAACTGAAAAAGGCTTAATCTGCAAAATATATAAGAAAATCCTGCAACTCGGTGGAGATACTTAAAAATCGTTTTTCCAAATCCTGTCTCAGATGGACGGATGGAGGTTTCCAGGTGATTCTGTTTTTCTTTTTTTTCATGATTCTTTTTTTCATTTTCCTTCCTTTTCTTCCCCTTCTTCTTCTTCCCCTTCTTCTTCTCCTTCTCCTTCTCCTTCCTTCTCCTTCTCCTTCCTTCTCCTTCTCCTTCTCTTTCCTTCTCCTTCTCCTTCCTTCTCCTTCTCCTTCCTTCTCCTTCTCCTTCTCCTTGTTCTCCTTCTTCTTCTTCTTCTTCACATTCACCACTAGGGCACCTAGAAGCTAAGTATTAAGCCCACATTTAGTCAAGTGTTCAAAAGATTTTTGGCATTGAACTTATTCATCAATTTTCATTTTCCCTTTTTTATTCATATATATTTGTATGTGGTATAGTGTGTACCTCTGTAAGATACTTGAAAACATTTTGGGAAAAGAGTGGTATATAAACAAATAAATATGAAAAGTGATATCCATTTTGTACATTTGTCTCTAAACCAAGTCAGCATGAACTCTGGAGCCAGACTGCCTGGGTTCGAATCTTAGCCCTGCCACTTAGGATCTGTGAGACCTTTGTGATGACATGTAAGTTTTCTGGGTGTCGGTTTCCTCTTTTGTAGAATGGGAGTAAATAAATGTTAGTGTTTCCCATAAGGTCACAGTGGGGATTAAATTAGTTGCTATGTGTTACACAGAACTGTGTCTAGCACTTACAATATGTTTAATAACTAATGCAATACTACTTATGGTTAATGTCGAACTTCCATATTATACTCTGTAGTACAGGGCTGGGGTTTAGAAATCATGTCCAAGGAATCACAGTTTGGGAAGGGCAGAGGGTTGGTGTAGAATAACAAATGATCTGCAGTTCAAAGCTACTTTAGACATTATCTAGCATGGCCCATTATTTTAATTGTGGGAAACCAAAGCCTGAGATCCCAAAAGGTTACTTGCTTGCCTAGGTCACCCTCTCTTCTTCTAGGTGGCAGGGCAAGCTGCCCATATGAGTGAGTGGCCCTAGGCATATAAGCAGCAGACTTGCTATCATAAGAAGCAGGAGTCTAGCCTGATGGAAAGAATGCTGGATTCCAGCCCTGACCCCATCACTGGCCCAGGGATTGTGGGCAAGTCACTGGACTTCTCTAGATCCCCATCTAAGAAAAAAGCAGTAAACCATCTTCAAGACCTTTCATTATTCTCACAACTTGTAATTCCAGTCATTACTGTTCGCTTTGGGCACATGCCTATGACTAAACTGGAAATATTTGCAATTTGGTAGAAACAGAGCTTCAACCAGGCTTTGACCCTCCCCTGTACTCTTGCCCAATCTTTCCCGTGAAGAAATCTCTTTGAAGTTATTTTGACTCTGTTGAGTAAGGAATCAGTCGTTCTGATCCCCAGACTTTGATCCCCACACAGCCCAGATAGTTTAAACAGATGAAATCTTTATTCCACCGTCACTGACCATGCTTGAATGCAGACAGCAAAGCCTGATGCCCCACCAGCCAAGCCTCGGCTGCTTAGTGAAACTCGCGGTGAACCTCAGCAAGGTGGTCCAAGGCCACAGTCATCATACTCTAACACCAAGTCATTAATTCATTCAGAAAGTATTTATGGGACCCATCTAAGAGGCAAGCATTGCAGTAGGCACTTAGGGAATTTACAATTCTTAGGGGAATAGACAGCCATTATTTGTAGAGTCATGCCAATGAAAGCACAATTACCACCATGATAAGTGCTAGGAAGAAAATACACATGGTGCTACGCAAGTAGAGTACAGTGTGGGACTTTTGACCATTCCTTCAAAGGCTAAGGAAGTATTCTCTGTGTCATAGGTGACAGGTTTAAGACTAGGGGACTGTGGTCAGGTAGCGGCACTGCTCCAGGCAGTGTGAACAACATTGCAAAGGCCATCGGTGTGGGTATATGAGGAACTAGAGGACAACCAGGAGACTGAGGCCCAGAGGGCTGTGAGTCAGCTCATTGTGGGTTTATTTAAGGATAACCCTATGAAACAGTTTTCTCAGTTACAGTAATACCCAAGTCTCCCTCTACTCCTCTCCCTGCATCTTATCTAGCACATGCGAGCAGCCACATGGTCTTGGTTCAGTCTCTCTTACTTTGAAATGCATGAAGCACTTTCCAGAAAACTTAACCAAAGGTTATCCATGACAGTTCTTTCCAAATTCTCTTCCATTTCCTACTAAACATCTACTTTGATGATGCAGTTACCATCATCATTAACCTAGGATAACACAATCGTACTGACACGCATTTCCACAAATTGTTTTATTCCAGATGGCATATTTTCTAGTAGAAATGACTTGTGTATTACCTTCTGTTAGTGAAATATCTCACACCATATTGTGTCTTCCGGGAAGAATTTTCATAAGGGAAACCAATATTGTGTTTGTATTTTTTTTCCTTAAAATCAAAGAATTAAAGAGCAACAGAAATAATTCTTAAATGAATCATATGTGAATATGATTATACATACATATTATATATGTGAATATACCTAGGTATGAAATATATATGTATATGAATATATATTTATATATGTATATGAAAGGCAATACATGCTTATTAGCAAACAAGAGGAAAATTTTGGAAGGAACAATCATTTCCAAATCACATCAACATGAGAAATTTGCTCTTAATACGATGATGTATTGAGACTATGACTTCCTTTCTTCTCTGTTATAAACATATTTTCTTAGATTATGAAATGAAGTTACAGAAGAGAAAGCCACTGAATAAAGCCAGAGTCGTGGGATCTCCCTTGGAAATAACAATCTGGTTGTAATTATCAGCATTCTCTTTTAAAATTGGGAAATCAAAGATAATGATGAAGAAGAGATAATACTACAGAACAGGAGGGCCATCTCAGATTGATTTGTGCAAAAATGCTGATGACAGATCGACACAATAGGTCCTGAAAATTGTATGTTTTTCTTTTCCCCCAGCCTCACCTCATCGCTTGCGGGACCTTAGTTCCCCAACCAAGGATCGAACCCAGGCCCCAGCAATGAAAGCACCAAGTCCTGACCACTGGACCACCAGGGAACTCCCCCCAAATTGTATGGTTTTAAAAATTGAACAGTAATTATGATACAGTGGTCTCCATATTTAATGAAGTCATGAATATTAGTGTTCTATCATTCAAGATTCATTGGAGTAAATGGTATGTTTGACTAAATGGCAGTGCATGAAATGACACATTTATAATAATGAGTTGTTAAGATCCAACTATGCTCAGTACAGTTTCAGTATTATTTTTTTCTGTATAGTCTATTTATTTGGATAATAACACTAGACACTAGAGTCCTTAATTCATAATGGATTTTGCATTTCCCCTATTGAACTTCTTGGATGAGAAATGAAACATTTTAAGGAAAAATGAAAAGAATGGTGTGTTATAGATACCTATAGCACCAACAATTTAGAGATAATCTTTGCCATGTTATGGAAGATGCCCTTTGTACAAAGAATCGGGAAGATGCCATCTGTACAAAGAATTGTCAGTCTAGCTATGAGTAAAAATGGGAGAAATCATTTCATCTCTCTAGGTCTCAAAAAACTTTAACACCACATGGTATTAAAATAGGTAATATGTAAATGTGCCCAAAACATTTGGAAGATCTTTCTTCTCAATCTTCCATCCTTGAGAAATAAAGCCTTTGAAGTCGGCTCCAAGGTGTAATTTACTTTACCAGGACGAAAGGTGCTGGCCTGATAGAAGTGCAGGAGGAGAAAGCCAGGCTACAGAAATATCCTTGTGACTTACCTGAATGGAAGATGCCCTGTGCCAAGCCCTGAGCTAAGGGTCTTTACTCACTTGAGAAGCTGGAAAAGACATGCAGACTCAGGAGTCAGACCACCTCCCTAGAATGGTGACATTTAGCAAATATCTCTCTAAACTTAACTTCCCTCAACTATAAAATAAGAATAATCATAGTTCCCTCTGCATATGGGTTTTGTGAGGCATAGCTTTAGAAAATAACAGTAAAAAAGGTTAAAACCTGATACATGGTAAGCACTCAATAGATGTTCACTTCTCTTTTGATCTCATTTAAATCTCACGTGATTCAGGCTCAGGGTTCAGATTCCTGATGTGCATAGAAGGAGAGTAGGACTGAAGTGTATTTTCTGATTGGACCAAGAAAATACATTTGGGTGCCAGGGAAGGGATCAAAAAGAATTATCAGAATTGTGCAGGGCAAGTTAAGCATTTTTGTTTTGTGAAAAGGGGCCGTATTGGTGACAAGCCATCTTGGAGGCTTGCTGGTGGCACAAGTGTTGAAAGTGAGGCCATGAGAGGTCACTAGTGGCTGGAGCATCAACAGCTTCACAGACAGAGCCACTGGGTTCTCAGGTGTTAGCACAAGGCTCTTGGATCTGTTGGAAAAGCTTGGGACTCAATCTGGGAGACCCAAAGTCCAAGTGGTTGGACTGTGGCAGGTGGAAGTGACTTGGGAGTTTGCTTGGAGCATGTAGGTATCTCCTAGGTTTGGGGTTGAGCACCCTGAGCTCAGTCCCAAGTCTGCTTCCTAGTAATTGTGGGCTTCGGCCAACTTCCTGAAGCATTTTCAAAATCAACTCTTTGTCCATAATAAGGGAATAATAATCCTGACCACGGGGGGTTCTGTGAGAATTAAATGAAATGATGCAAAGTGCCTTGCACCTTGTATATGCTCAAAAGTATAAGACATTAGTTGAGTTCCTTCAAAATGCTCTTCTCTCTTTAAACTCCACACTCAGCTCTTGGTAGAGTTCATGGAGCTACCAGTGGACACTGTTGAGCCTGAAGGAAATAACTTGCTAATAACCATCTGGCACCTGACTCTTACTCCAGCAGCGTGTTCAGGAAGAACCTACAAATGTGCGTTCCTGTATTTTCCTTTCCTAGGATATTCTTAGCCTAAAAAGGAAAGCCTAGAATATATTACTTCATATCCCAGGTCCTAATGCTTAAGTATTTCCTAAGACAGCCACCAAAGACAGCCACCAACTGAGACTAGCTATATTACAGTGTCAGATGGATTTGCCTAAAAACAAATAGAAACTTTAGCACTACTAAAACTATTAAGTTGAAAAGAATTGCAAGGCTCATTAATTTTGCAGAGGAAAGGAGAAAGAAAAAGTTTCCCAAGTCCTCTAAAGGTAGCCCATTGTGGAGAAAAAAGATCTTCCTCTACAATGAAGACAAAGAATCTGATTCTTCAGTGTGGCACAGAGCACACACTTACAAGAAAAAGTGAGGCACAACGAGTCATATGGAGCTGCAGACACAGAAATGTACCACAATCCCTGAGTTATTGGCAGATCCCAAAATCTGGCCTTCAAAGGCTTCCTTTTTTGGGAAGTGGGGATTTTAGTTGGATCATACTGAGATGTCTGGAAAACACCAATTCCCAATGAGAAACACAAGGGGCTCCATGAGGGCATTGGCTTAGACCATGGTTGGTCTGGAAAACTTGGCTTTAAGAGTTGGCTAATGTTGTCACACCCAGAAAGGGCCATCCTGCCTGTTTTAAATTTTCTTATTTTTTGGTTCTCAAACTGCTTTTCTCTCACAACCTCATTTCCCTCAGCAGACAACCAAAACCAATGATTACCAGACACCAATGCAATAAAAGGCAACACTTAAAATAGAGAAATGGAAGATGGAAAAGGACAACTACCGGGGAATTTCATCTCCTTGAAATGCATGTGTATTAAAGAACCATGTTAATTTTATTTCACAAGGAAATTCAAAACATTTAAATGAAAATATACTTCAAAGAACTGTCTGCTCTGGCCTGGATAACCCAACCACAACTCTGGCTGGCCAAGAGAAACCAAGCCTAGACAAAGAGCACAGGGGCAGGAGGAGGAAAGGTGTTGAATTTGGAGTAGAGCTAGGTCTACTCTACTCCGAGGTCAAGCCCTGCTCTGCTCCTCTGAGCCATGAGCCCTGAAGCACGATTCGATGTTATTACCTGCTTTATTGTTATGGGTTGAATTGTGCCCCCCCCCCCAAATTCGTATGTTGAAATCCTCATCCCCAGTATCTCAGAATGTGACCTTATTTGGAAATAGGGTCATTGCAGATGTAATTAGTTAAAATGAAGCCCTAATCCAATATGACTGGTGTCCTGATTAAAGGGGGACATTTGGAGACAGACAGGTAGATACACACACACATACACACAAAGGAAGAAAGCCACGTGAACATGAAGACACAGAGCAAAGTGATGGAGCAATAGCCAAGGAAGGCCAAAGATTGCCAGCAAACAACCAGAAGTTAGAGGAGAGGCATGGAACAGATTTTTCCTCCCAGCCTCAGAAGGAACCAACCTTGCTGACACCTTGACATCAGCCTTCTAACTTCCAGAACTGTGAGGCCATAGTTGTTTAAACCACCCAGTTTGTGGTACTTTGTTACAACTGTCCTAACAAACAATTACACTTACATACCTAATGGAGTTGTGCATGTCCACTGTTTTATAAATGAAACCAGTATTTACAAGTCCCTTTATGCGTCAGCCACTGAGATGAGCTCTCTGGATGCAGAAGGCATTGGGCCGTAGTTCTCACCCTCTTAGACTATGTGGTCTCAAACAGCAGCACCAGTCAGGCGTGGTTATTGAGCACTTGATGTGCTATAGAGTGTAAAATATATACTGGAAACCAAAGAGTTTTCTACAAGAATGTGAAATATCTCATTAATGCATTTTGTATTAATTATGTGTTGAAATGATAATATTTTAGATATTTGGGTTAAAGTATATTATTAAAACTAATTTCTCCTGTTTCTTTTCAGTTTGTTAATTTGACTATTAAAACGTTTTAAATTACATATGTCGTTGTCAGGATAGATCTATAGGACAGCATTGCTCTAGAAGCTCAGAGATCAGGGGTGGAGTAAACTTAGAAGCAAGTAGTAGCCTTGTGTCAAAGCAGCTGTGCAGGTGTCTTTACAACTCTGTAGGAGCCTGCAGGAAGGAGCAGACTCAGCAAAGAGGGCAGCAGGGCATGCCAACGACCAGGGTCTGGTCCTCTGGGAGAATTGCAAAGAACCCTTTAGGCCATCCAGCAGGTCTATGTGAAGGAGTAAGAGGCAAAAATGAGAACCCCCAAATAGTGGCATTAACTGAACACTCACAGGACGCCAGTGCAGTGTTGTTCCACACATATTGACTAGTTTAATGCTCATTGCAGCTCCATGAGTTAGGTGCCTATTATTCTCATTTTACAGATGAGGAAACTGAGGCCTTGAAAGATTAAGTTCTTTGCCCAGGGCAACACAGAACAAGGGCTTAAACCTGCGCCTGGACTAGCAAGTGAGAGCCAGCTTGCTCTTGAAGGAGCTTGTTGATCATACTAACCTGTAAAATTAAGGAAGGCGCACAGGAAGGGAAGGAGGGAGGGGGTACATTAATTTGTTTATCTTGCAGACAATGAGGAGGCCATGGAAAGATTTTAAGTAAAGTTCTGGCATTATCAAATTTGACTTTTAGAACAATAGGCGCTCTGGAGGCCATGAAGGGTGGTGGGGCTGGAGTTTCTGTGTTCAGATAACAAGCTGATTCTTTCTCCTTGCCCAGAAATAAGAGTAATCCAGAGAGCTTCCTGTTAGCATGGCCTTTGAGGGACATAGTGTTCTCAGGAGGCACCTGGCAGACAGAAGACAAAGTGATCTGAGGACACAGAGCTGGTCTGAGACCAAATTGTGGGTGATGCAGGGCTCTCTCCTCTCTTCTTCAGGAGCTGCTGTTCTTTGACATTACCCACTCTCGCCATGACACTTCCTGTCATGGGAAAAGCTTGTGTCAAGGGCAGGATAACAGAAGAAATAAGGTCCACCTCAGGACGAGAGTGATGCCAGGTTTTACCTTCAGGTTCCAGGGCTTTCTAGCTTCCTTGGTTTCCCCCAGAATGTTTTCTTTTTCTTTTTCCATTTTCTGAGGCTTCCTAATGTGTGGAATGCATCACACCTTTCCTCCAAGAGTAATAAAGAAATGGATCTCAGGAAGCAACGCTTTTGATTCTTTAAAACACAATTTTTCATACAATGGCACTTAGAATGTGATGACTGAAAGTTCACAATTGTTTTAATTCTGAGTCTAAAGGTTAGGCAACTTTAGATTAGATGGTCTTCTCTAAAATGTGATCTTAAGAGTTATTGATGGTCCCTCAGGTCGCTGATGGTCCTTATGTGTCCTCTTTTGGTTTGTGACACGTGTGGTGTACGTGTCCAGCGTTTGATATTTCATGTGCCTGTAAAGAAAATACATTTAAGAACCAAGATATGGGTAAAACTCATGGCTGCTATTTTAAAGTGAACTATGAGAAAAGTTTCTACCCTGATAGAAAAATCATCTACCTTCTGAGAAAATAATTACACAAAGGCACCTTTCTTGGCTGATGGATTGTAAAAAGGTACCTCTCGCTCTGAAATGACATCTCTCCTGGTGCCAAGGAACACGCTCTGCTAGGGGAACACAGTCTGGTTTCCAGTGCTGCCCCCTGGTCCTCTCTATCACAAGCTCCATTCTGTGTGCTCTCACCCTCAGAATCTCATACACCACACAGATGGAGCAAACATGATGATCAGGTAGTTTGGTGGTGGATCACTGCAAGTCATACACATATTCCTTGGTCTGAAAAAGTATTCAATGTTAAACTTCGAATATAAACCAAAGCACTAAACATAATTGGTAATAACTGACTTTTTATATGAGCTTGATGAGTTACTGAGCTTCTTAGGGTGATTCACAAAGATTTAGCATATTGATAATTTAAGGGAGAAAAAAAACCTAGTGACAAAGAGAAAATGATTAAATCTTGATGATCAGAAAATAACTTCAATTTCATTGATTTTAATAGTGATGTTTCTATGAGAAACAAGAAGAGTTAGTCACTTCAGGTTTTTTTTTTGGGGGGGGTGGGTCATGGTTAAGACCAAACATTTATATTAATTGAAGGTAAAGATATATGTAAATAATGCATATTTTTAAAGAAGAAGCATTTTATTACTTTCAAGGGCTCTGAATCCTACAATTGCATTAACCGTCTGTTGCTTTGTGGAGAACCCACTCTAATAAATAGAAAAGAATAGCTTGAAACCAGCAATCAAAGTCTCACTTTCAGCTGGACCTGCTTCTACTTGTGCTGAAATTACACTATGTCCAGTAAATTGCTATTTGAATATGCAGAAGCAGTGTTTTCCTCAATAGGTAAACACTTCCAACAACAACAGTAATTCATCCTATTTATTTGCTTATTAAAAATAAGCATAAAACTTTAGCTTTTCAAGTCCAAAAACACAAACTCTTAAATAGTTCCAGCTAAATTAATGAGGTTTTACTGTACTAATTTCTAAAAGTGTGGTTCTAAATCCTAGGAAAAGCTAGGAAAGATAATTAAAATAGAGAAAGGCAATAGATAATTTGGCAAAAGACTGAATTAAAGGTCTAATTCCATCCTAAGCTCCCAAATTAAAATGTTTTTATAACCATAATAGCATCTACAAGAAGTTAATCCAATTATGAACATAATAACATTTATTATTAGATTTTTTTCCTGTGCAAAATTGGTATCAGAACCATTATGCTCAGACCTGTGATGAGCCTTGGTCTTAGTTGATCCCAAGTTTACATTAAAAAGTGACCCTGGAATGGAGTCAACTCTTGGCTCTTCCTTGCAAGTAGGTGTTTCTTTAAATGTTTCTCTTAAGTCTTCCCCCTCAAGGACAAAGAACGTTTTGAAATGGTAATCAGGCCACGTAATGACAGGTTTGAAACCAAGCAGGTTCCATGTAGTGTCATGTTTTATTTCACAAATCTGATTATGTTTTCAAATGACTCAACCTTGGTCTAATATGTATGCTTAGATAAAGGGATAAAACCATTTTTATTAAGAAAATAGTTGTTAAATGAAGTTATAGATATGAAAGTATGGACCATTATTGGGAATTTCTATGAAGGAGTTGAAAATACATGTAATGCTTCAGTAATTCCACTTTCATAATACATCAGCACCTTCTAGATGCAGCCTCTAAGCCAAGCTATTGAAAAGTAGGAACTTGAGAATGTTTTTAAGTGAAAGTCATTAAGTTTCCTAAGCAAAAAACTATTCAGATTTCGTTTGAATGCCTAACTTTCGGTGCATAAGCAAAACCCAAGCTAATCTTACTAGGACATTCCATAAGAAACAGTTCCCCAAATGTCTCTGCGAATGCCAGCTTTGCTCAAATGTACAAGACCACGTCTTAGATTCATTTTCAACAAATATAGTTTATTTGTAAATATCCAAAATAAGATGGTTTAGATTTTTTCTTCCTCTTAGCAACTTGCTTTACCCATCAGTTGTTTTTCTCTCTAAGCTTGGGTTTATGCAACAAACATAGTTCTTTTCTGGTGACTATTATCAGCTGGCACCTCTTCAGAAAGAGCAGCCAAAGTTCTTAAGTTGAACAATGCATCCCATAAAATTACTCCAAAAGCCCAATCTCGGCAGCTAATAGGAAAGTTTCTTGAATATCAATAAGAATATGACAATTAGGGGATTCTTTCCCTTCACTGCTGTTTAGTCTAGGTTATATCGAGGAGATGAGAAGATAGCCCACTTTAGGAATGCCTAAGAAATAGTAAGCTATGAAGAATTAAATTGTCATCATGTTCCATCTGACTGGAAAAAAAATAATAAATAAGAGCAATTTAGGATCATCTGCAGGGTTCGACAATCTTGTCAAATTTTGCATCAATGGACCATGAACCAAAACGTGATCTCAGATTCAGAGCATATATGCTCTTCCCTGCTAAAATCAGAGAAAGTCTGGGATGTTATGATGTATATAATTAAATAGTTAAGGTAGGAAAGGAGGGAGGGAAGGAGGAAAGTCAAAGTGGAAAAAAAAAAACAGATAGAGAGGACAATGAAAAAAGTATTTTCTAATGTATAAATTCGGGGAAAAAAGTGAAATTCATCTGCTTCATACTGTCAGAAAATTAAAACACCCTCCCCCATCACTCTCTCTCTCTTCTCTTTCAGCAGCAGAAATAAACAAAGCAAATGTATGACAAAAATTCCATAATCTACTAAATGCAGCTGCCTTAAAATACATTACCTGTCTACTTCCCTGGGATAACGTTTGTTCTGTTTCAATCATACAGCTCACTTCGAACATTCTTCTCCTATCTATAAGCAGCCACAAACTCGTTCTGGAATTAGGTAAGGAATGATGTTTTCCTTCAGTAAAAAGCCACTTGCTCACTTTTGAAGAAAGTGGGCAAGAGAGTCTCTAGGGTTCCGTCCAGGATTCCAGGATTTTGTGCTAGAACTTGCAAATCAAAGCCTCGCATAGTAACTTTTCCTTCCATCTGTCTCTCCCTCCCTCCATTCTGCTAAGAGAAACTTACTGAGTTCCCCCTAGGTGACCGGTCCTGTGATGGAAGCTGAGGATAAAACGTGAACAAAAAGGAAAAAAAATCCTCATCTTAAAGACACTTCCACCCCCAGAGGCTTAAAAAATATTTACATAATTATAAAAATAAATATGTAATTGAAAACTTCAGTGGAGGACATGAAGGGAAATTACAGGCTGCTATAGAATCCTGTGATAGAAGGATTTGATTCAAAGTTTTAACATGTCCTGAGAAAATCAAAACAAAACATGCATCTTGGTTTTAGGGGTAAAGAGAGTATTTTGTCCATCGACCACAGCCAATAAAATACTTAAGCGAAATCTCATATTATGTTATTTGTGCTCAAATAAAATTTCTTGGGCCTTTGTTTGCTTTTAAAACTTTTTCTCTTGCTATAAAAAATGACTTCAAAAATGAATAGCAAAGGATATTTATTACTAGTGGCTTAGGATGCTAATTTAAGATAAGCTAGAGGGTTTTAAGAGGAATGGAAATAAAATATCCAAATTAGAGCAACAGCCCTGGATCAGAAATCAGAGGGTTTTCGTCCCCGTCAAACACATCTGAGCTGTGCTACCTTAGCCAAGTTATACAACGTCTCTGACCCTCAGTTTCCTCATATCTAAAGTAAATGCCATATCTACCTTCAGTAGCCATCTGAGGGGCTTATGAGTTGAAGTACACAAAAGTGCTTTGTGCTCACCAGTCTAGAAAGTAGAGTATAAAAAGAGAGGAAACAAAGAGTTTAAAAAAATAATGAATTCGTGTATTTATCTCTAAATTGCTTACTAGTCACTAAGCAAAAGCTATTGCCAATATTATCAGAGTCGACTACTTAGCATGTCACACTTAGTACCCTGAAAAAAATACCAGCAAATGCTTTCTGCAATAAATAACCATATGTGCACTTGCAATCCAAATTTTGCTGAGAGAAGAAAGTGGCATTGTTTGGAAATACATGCTGGCTGGATTCTTTCTTTTCTTTCTCCCCCTCTTCAAAGCATATTCAAGGACAGTGGAGTGAACCTGAAAATAAGAAGAGTTCAACTTGAAAGAAAATGCCATTTTCATCGGAGGAGTGAGGCAGTAATTCTTCTCTGAGTTCCTCTCTTTAGCAGGCACCCGTATTGTCACTTTTGAAGCCTTTATATTTGGTACCGGTTCCATGAAGAGCATTGCTCAAGACATACAGGCTCCATGGCCACCTGCCTTGCTTGATTAATGGGGCTGTTCTGAGAAATCATGGCTCGAAGGAGACATTTTTAACCAGTTCTGTCAGAAGGACTTATTCTGTGTTTACCTTCCCCGATTTCAGTGCAGGTTCTCCCAAGAAGCACATGAGATTTTATAAATAGCCATCATTTGTAAAATATTCCAGAAGACTCACCTCTGAAATAAGCCCATCACACTAAATAACTCTTTCAGTTATTGACATGTTACCATCTCAATGAAGGGGCAGTCATTTTTACATATAAATAGAGCATTAGAAGATAAAACAAGATTTTTTTTTCACACCGTCAAGGAATGGGTTATTGATGACCAAGTTTTAACATATTTTTAGAGAGAATTCCCTATTTAGTCAATCTGATCTATTTTGTCCTTCAGGTTTTCTTTACTTAAAAAAGGAACGACATATAAAATATGAAACTCCTCAGCTTTATTAATGCAAACATATTTTTTATTAAAGAATGAATGCATTTATGCTAAAGAGTAGTTTACATTTGTTGTGAAGCAGCAAGCATATCTCCAAGAGGTGCATTCCCCTCAATATGACTCCATGCTTATTCTACATGCCTTAAGACTGGACCCACACTCGGGGGCACACGTACACACACACAAACGCATACATGGACACACAGATACACAGACCAAAACGCCAACACCACTGCTCTCTGGATTCAATAAACTCTCATTTAAGGCTTCTGTAAGGTGTCCTAGTGCCCCTAAAATTATTCCCAGGATTCAAAACAGACTTTCAGAAAGGAGCAGTTCCTGGAAAACTAGTCATCTACTCTCGGCCTTAAATGCATGGATTTTAACCAATACTTTGAATGTCATTCAATATTGACTCTCTGTGTTTATGATATTTAAAGATCCATCAAACTGAGAAAACTCAGGCTCTCTTAGTGAGAATTTCTCATTAGAAATACCACACAAACTGGCAACTCTGACCCTAAGAGATCAATCCAATTGGAAGATAAGAAGGTCAGATTTCCCTTTAGAATGGACATAGGTTCTCTAGATAAGTCTGGTTTATATCATTTGTTTCCTACTCAAGTGTAGTGTTGAGTGATGGGTCAAAGATTCCTTAGTGATACCAACTCAGATTTGAAGCTTGCCATGAAAGGTTCATCAGAAAGGACCATCAACTAAATAAGTTACCATAAATCGGGGTTGAAGAAAGGACAGCCCACATGGAGCTTGTTCAGTCGCTGATAACTCATTCCCTTTTTCCAAACTATCTGTGGTGGTGGTGGTAGTTTGAAACTCCCACTCTGTTTGATTGTTTCTTTCATCTGCTTGGTTATTTTCTTCCCTTTTGGTGTCCTGCAGTGTAGGGTGAGGCTGCATCTCTGTAGGGATGGTGGTGTAGGCCGGAAGGGCAGAGAGGGAGGATGGGGCAGGCGGAGGAAAGGGGCTATTAGTAGCTGCAAGTATTCTAAGAAGATAGATGAAGTGAATACAATAAGAGGGTACTACTTGATACACTTATGTAATAAAAGCATTACCTTTAACTGTGAATTAACTGCCAACTATCAGGTTGTTAGTTGTAAAGCTCAGTAACGGCTGTGCTGATTTGCTTACTGAGGAGAGAATCTGAAACCAGCCAGGGAAGAGGAGCTCTCAGGAGCAGCCCGAGGTGTTCCTTTAGTCCAGAGGCCTCCTCGCCAGCAACAGCACTCACCACCTCCCCACACAACTAGGGATCCTACAGGGGCATCTAACATTCTTGTTGGGTTTCATAAGGCAAGTTGGGATGGTCCATCAAATAAACAGCTGCAGTGTATTTGCCTGAGAGCGCTGAAAATCGGCATGGAGAGCTCCTACAGGGAGGCATTGGAAAATGAGAAAACAAAAAAAGAAGAAGAAGAAGAACAGAGTCTAGAACTTTCCTCCCCATCCACACTCCCACCTTCCTCATAGTCACAGCAGCAGCAGATTTCAATGTAATTACTTTAATAATACATTTCTTTAGATTTAGAATTGCCCTTCTGAATTTAAAAAGCTTGGCCAGCCAATAATTTGGCAGTCTTTTCATCCCAAATTTGAATCATTGCTTATTCATCGCTCGTCTTGAACTCCTTGACCAATGCTGCCTTTGCTGAAGCATCCTCAGTTCACTCAGCCGTCATCGGATTCCAATTCCTGGGACACCTCTTCCGAGGAGCCATTCCTGTGGATCCGGCCATCGCTCTTCATACTGTGGAAAGTCTTCTTGAAGGCCTCCATCATGGCGTGGGCCAGCTTCTTGGCCTCCAGCTTGCTCTCGCACTCGACAGCGTGGCAGTCCATCTGGTAGGACAGGTCGTCATTAATCTCCCTGTAAACCCAGGCGAAGATGTCGGGGCTCACGTTGTGGTCGGCGGTGCAGTAGGCAATGCGGGCCACCTGGAAGGTATCCATGTGCACCGTGGCCTCCCCTTTGTGGTCGAGGTGATGGAGCCACACTTGGAACGGTCGGATTTCCAGGAGGGCATTGGCTGGAAAGACGTCTTCTCGGGCTAGCGTGTGCTTTTTCCAGAGCTCGATGACCGGCTTTTCTGTGCAGCCTGACAAAAACTGCATGCCTGTGGTGGGGACCTTACCCAGATAGGTCACCTGCAGAAGGAAGAGAGGAAGAAAAAGGAAGAGGTCAGCAGTAGGCTCTTGGTTCTCGTTGTTCACTGATGTTCTCAAACAATCATGGCGTCACCCTGGAAGGATGGAGAGACATCTTTCTTGCTCCCTAAAAGAATAACTGTCATCAGAATTTATATTTTTTCTCCCTAACAAGTTGACCCCTTGGCAAAGGTACTGAAATTTAAAAATAGGGTTAAACTTTAAAAATTCGAGTTTTAGAGAACTACTCTCCCTCCCTCAGCTCCCTTGTAAACTCAAATTAGAATGAATGATTATGATCTTTTCCAAATCTGGCATTTCTTTGACACCATAAATCCACTTGAAGTTTATTTTCAACCAAACACACGCAGAATTTAATGATAAGAAGGAGTCAAAAGGATGTTGCATCTGAAAAACAAAATCTTTATTAAACTTTTCTCCCACTCTGGTTCTCTTTCCAAATCACTAAATGTCTGATTTCACTTAAGCTACTTGCTTCTAGCAAATGCCAAGGACACAAAAACTGTTCTATTTAAATTATGGCCTAAAACATGATTGTTTTCTCACCAAGATAATGTTTAAGCAATTTTTGAACCGATGGGCATCTGGTTAGAGTGATAAAAAATGAAAGATCTACAGATAGGTTAAGATTAGAACCTTGGTTTATCACATAGCTAGACGGGCAATAGTAAAGCAAAGAAAAATAATTCCAAGTGATTCAGATAGTGTCCTTTAAAAAATTGGTTTATGATATACCAAGAAAAGATGTTCATTCTCTCATTTTTGTTTTTCTTTCACTTGTCAACATGGATAGACCCTCTACCACTGGGCACCTGCATTATGGAAACACATAAAACTGAAGAAATCATTTAAGAAATAACACAAAATAGTATGTAATTTGGCTCAAAATTAGAGGCACGGATGTAAGTGCTATGAATTTTAGGAAAAAAGACCAGAAAAAGGTCCAGAGAAATGGTGAGAACTGAGCAAGGACATTTAGCCACAATGATTCTAAATCAATGTTTCTGTTTAGTGGGACAATAAAGTCCACAGACAAAAAGTTCAGGACACAGACGTTAAGTCCTGTTGCATCTTTTTGTGTTTTGGTTATCTCTCATACAAGAGTTCATTGGCTAGTCCCTTTAAAAAGATGACTTCTTAGTAAAGAGGCACAAGTGCTGCCCATTCTAGAAATATTTATTAGGAATCTATTACGTACAATGGCAATGTGCCAGCTGGGCATGGGGGAGAGGGAGGATGGAGAGGTCCAAAATCAGTGGGAAGAAAGTAGCTGAATATGTGTTCAGAGCACCGTCTTTGAGGCAGGTGAAGATGTGAATAAATCCTAGCTCCTCAGTTCACCGGGTGGGTGGTCCTGGACAAACCACCAGCCCTTTGCACATGCACAGATACAACTATGATGCGAGGCAGCCCATGAAAAGGGTAGGCGAAGGGTACCACAAAGTACCCTGAGCATTTAGCAGAGCCAGTGATGGCACCCACCGTGCTCATGGAACACCTCTGGGAGGGGAGTCATTGGATTTCAAGGCATCAGAGCTTCAAAACCCAGATAGGAGCCCAGCGAATAAGATGGTGAGGAGGAGGAAGGAGCAGGAAGGCAGGGGCTGCATTGGGGAAAGGCCTCACCTGTTTGGGCACATGGGGCACTTGGGCCTGACCTCACATTTGGCCTAAGACAGCCATGAAGAAGAGACAGATGGTCCATGACCGCTGGATCAAAACAGGCTGAACTTTGAAAGCTGGCCTTGCATGTACTCTGAGGACTAAGGTCTTCTCTGCTCTTGATGGAATGCCGCTGAGGGGCTACAGTCCAAGGGGTACCTGGATTTGATGGAGGTTGTGAACTTGGACGACTTGACAGATGCCAGGAAGAAAGACGGACGGGGAGAGCTGCCTAGCAGTGGAATGCTCAGGCAGGAAGTTGTGGCATCAGCACAACCAGGAGACGGCGGTGGCCTGACGTAGGAGTGGAGGTGGTGGGAAAGGACAGTGGGGACAGATGGGAAGGAGATTCAGAGGTGAAACTGACAATACTTGGCAATACACTGAAGGGGGAAAATACTCAGACAGACACTGCAAGTGCCTATACTCCCCAGGAAGGCAACTGGTTGAATAGTTAGCTCCTTGTCACTCTGGATTGGAGTCACATACTAAAGATGGCTTTGTTAGGAAATGCACAAGATAAGGCTCTTGACTTATAATACTTACTGAAAATGTGCTTTCTGTATATGGTATTTATGATATCTTTATTAACTTTTAACAATTTTATTTTTTTAATTGAGGTGAAATTCACATCACATAATATTAACCATTTAAAAATGTATGCTTCAGTCAAATGCTTCAGGCATTTAGCAGTCAAAATGCTATACAACTATCAGCTCTGTCTAGTTCCAAAGTATTTTCATCACCCCCAAAGGAGACCCAGGCCCCATTAAGCAGTTACTCTCCACCGTCCCCTCGCTCCAGCCCCTGGCAACCACCAATCTGCTTTCTGTCGTTATGGATTTACTATTCTGGATAGTTCATACAATTAGAATCACAAAATATGTGACCTTTTGTGTCTGGCTTCTTTCACTTAGCATAATGTTTTCAAGGTTCATCCAAGATGTACCATGTATCAATACCTCATTCCTTTCTATGACATCTTTACTTTTGGAAGTGGAAAAGCAAATGGAGGAAACTAGTTTTAGCGTTTGATGTGAAAAGTATTCTTTCTTACTGTCCCCCCAGAAACTAGAAATAACTATGTTTATATTTGTTATATTTGATAGAAACATTCTTCAGAGGGAGGGAATCTCCTTTGATGTGCTTTAATCTCTCTCTCTCTCTCTCTCTCACACACACACACACACCCACACACACACACACAAACACAATTTTAAAAAAAATTATACGGTGGCTTCTATCATGATATAATTAAAGGATGAGTTTTAAAAACTTTATTGTAAGTTGTTGATGGTTCCCTCCAATGGAAAGCAACTTAATAATAGTAAAATTTTGACAACTTAATAATAGTAAAATTTTGACGACTAAGAAAAACATGTATTCCTCTCACAAATATTTATTACTTAAAAACTAAAGATTTTAAGGGAAATAAAGTTTTATTTTGGAAGTGTGCTTGAAAGAAGAATGGAGCAGAGATTATAGCTCAAAGAGTTTAATACAACAACAATGAAAGCTATTTAATTATATGTAGACACTTATATAAAAATTTTTTTTTAAACACTGAGGTTCAATGTATACATAGATGTAATCTCTTGGTACTAAAGTTACTAGGAAAGTAATATTTATTTAGTGGCCCAGTTTCACTAGTATCACCTAAACAACATACTACGCACCAAGCATAAGGTCTCACATCACTGTTTATATATATCTGCAGCCAAATCAAGCCACACACTGAATAGTAATAACTAACATTTGTATCACACTTTAGGTAAAAAGCACTTTGTATGCATTAGATCCATTGACAACCCAGTAGGTCAGGATGGAATATTATTATCACTAACCCGATTTTAAAGACAAGAACCTTAGATGGGGTGGTAGTACTGGGGTATTGAATTCCTAGACCACTTTCCTATTAGATGAGAGTCATTTCCTTGTAGTTTCACTTTTCAGCCACTTATTCATTTTTCCCATCCTTGGACTGTAAGAGAAATTTTAGCTTTGTATAAACACCCTAGAAGCAGTGGGTCCTCCCAAAGAAAGAATAGCATTCTGTTGTTTCGTGCTTTTGTAAATGACACTCCCTTCCATGCCTGGGCATTTCTTTAAAATTTATTCTTGTTTTATAACTGCAGAAAGTAAGATTCAAAAACCTAAACTTTTCAGGTAAAACGGAGCACAAAATAATAAGGTAATATATTATATATTTATATGTTTTATATAAATATATATTATACACTTTTTGCAAATATTTATTATATATTATATGTTTATAATATGTATATTATCTGTTTTCTAAAACTCAGAAACACGTATAATCTATTTACAACAAAATCAAAGAAAAAAAATTTTAATCTAAAGAACTGCAGACTTCTGGCATCTTTCCAAAGTTTTCTGTGAAAAGAGAGACATAAACAAGTTCTACCAGCACCAATCCTGAATATTCCATTAGCTTCATCTTGCAAAGTATTCCTAAACCTGCATATGGAGACGGGCTAAGAGCAGGTTATGTGATGACGCCTCTCAACTGCGATATTGACAAGGGCCAACGTTCACACCAAGTGTTCGCTGGAGCACCACGACTTATGTCTCCTCTCAACTGGGATTTGCAGTGGAGGCCACAGAGGCTGTAGTGGACAGACATGCCCTTCCTCCAAGCACAGAATTAGCAAACATGTATCTGAAATGCCAGAGAACCGCCGATTCTCCCGTGATGGCAGCTCCAGTCCTGCTGCTTGAAAATACCAGCCTCTTGGCAAGGCTCTTAGGTGAGTCTTCTCTGATAAAAATGCACTAACCCTGCCCAAACCTTCCTAAACAGTCCCGGTAATGAACTGCTCTCTGGTTCCTGTAAGGTGTGGCCAACACAGAACATGAGTCAGAGGGTCTAACTTATACCACTGGGTGAACCTTGGGAAGTCAATGAAATTTTGTTTTGTTACCTTTGGGGAGTTGATAACTTTGTCTGAAATCCCATGAGATTACATAAATACAGAAAATAATGTTAACAAGTTGGTACTTCTTAAAGAAGTACAGGAAAATAATTATCTGAATAGAGTTTCCTTAGACATGGAATAAAAAAGAAATCTCTAAGTAGAGTTTCCTTGAAAATGGAATGCAAAATGATAAAATGATGTACCAAGACACTCTCCCCTCAGAATGACCCCTGTAAATCAGCCCTGCTATCACCCTTACTGGCCCGAGTTCCAGAATCCTGACTCTGTGCACTTTCCCCTAATAAGTCAATTATTTACTACCTGCCTGCAGATATCCTAATGATCCCATTAAGTTCTCTAGAGTCTGGCATTCACCCATATTGTTGACTATAAGTCACTGAAAAAAAAAAAAAAACTATTCAGGCTTTAAAAAAGTGAATTTCTCTTTAATTTTTTATATATATAATTTAATAGAAATGTGCCTTATGGCTCTGCTTTTCAAGGGACATAGAGTAAAAACTTTTTTAAAAAATTAATTATCTCAAAATACGAAAGATTCAGTTATGCTGTGCACGCAGCCATGCCGTCTGTGGTTATGGGACCACAGAGTACATGTGTCTCAATAAATAGAAACCCTTGAAATACAGGGCTTTATCCATGTATCCTTTTATGTCAACACTCTTGCAGGGATTTACTCTCACTGTATATAGAGATCCCTTCTTGCCAGCCTTCCTCATGTGGGAGACTTGCTTTCACACCCTCTGTAGGCACATCCTCTTTATGAGTGAGAACACAGGACCAGTGTGCAAGGCCGCCTCGGGGCTTCCACCACAGATACAGCTGTGCAGCAATGTAGGGTCTGTGAATGCGAACCCTGTGATCCTGCCCGTCTATGAAAATATGAAAGAAGTGAATGTTTTCTACATGAATAAGTCCCTTCTGAGCCTCATCCTTAGGGGTTGCAGTTTTCCAGAGCCGCAAAGCAGACGAGAAACACAGAGTCACGAAATCGTTCCCTACGTGTCCAAAATGGTAGACAGAATTTTTTTCAAGATGCCACCTCCCCAGGTGCTGGGAGAAAGGGACTTGGAAGACGACAAGAAGATTCTTCAGGAGGAGTAACAACCCGTTGGAAAGAAATACTGGCATCTTTTCCATGGTTGCAGACACAGGCTTTGGGCAAGAAGCTTATGAATCATTCAGAGAGAAATAAACAAACAGAGCAAAGAAAAATGAAAAGTTTTTCCCTCTGTGTCATTCCATGGCACAAACTGATGCCCAGACACAGACGTTTGTAATGTGTGTGAATCGGCTTTGCCTAATCCCAGCTGAAGAAAGTATTCGAGGATATTCATGGTGTGTAAAAATACAGAGAGGCCACAGAGCCAAGGGGCCCGCCAGAGTGTCTGCAGCATTTACAGCGTCAGATCAGGTGAGACCAGTGTCCTCAGAATTTCTCCTTCCCACCCATGAGTTTTCCAACACCCCAGCCAGCTCTCCATTCATGAATCACCATTCCCTTCTCATCTGATGCAAAACAAACCCTGGTTGCCTGTCATGCATCCTTCTGGCCGAGACAGCACCGTTCCGTTCCTTCCTCTTGGTGGCCAGTGCATATTTCACTCTGGCCTGAAAAACCCTTGTTTAGGACCCTGACTCATCTTACCTTACACTGGACAGCCAGATGGAAGGTGTAATACCGGGGTCCCTAAATGAAGATGTGAGATGGAGTGGATGATCACGTAAGAACCCAAGCACCTGGTTTCCTGGGGTCTTCCACCTTCCAGGCTGGATAAGCCCAGCTTCCTAACTTTGGAAGCCTTGACTTTGGTTCAGTTTACTATGGGGTTTCTCCAGGATGACACATCAAGAACAAAGATTCTCCAGAGGCCTTTCTTGGGATATAAAAGATCTTGCTGCTCTTTCATTGTCTGTAGGAGACTTCCTTTCCCCAGCTGACATAAAATAAGATGATATAAACACAGGATGGAGAAAACGTAACTGGGAATCCCAATAGCTTTTGGGTTACAAGGCAAAAGATGAGAAAAAGAAAGGTCACTCTTACTCGTAGGCCAAATACCAGAATCACGCTCTTCTGCTCTCACATTAATTCCCATTTGCACATTTCAGAGAAAAGGGAAAGGACAAAATCCTGAGATTTATGATGTAGGCTTGAATCTACTCCTTCCTGGCTGGTCACAGAGGAGCAAGAATCCACTAAGCACTTTGAAGAGTGGGGATGGATCCAATATGCCAATGACCTAACAATCCACAATGCAAACACAGAAGTAATGCTAACCATGACCTTGAACTTGTATAATCTGCTTTAAGCCATGAAGACAATATTAAAGGATAAATACTGTGTACAGTGAAATCTATGAAGTTATTGTGGGAAAAATGAAATTGATTAGCCTTGGGCTTGAAAATTAAATTTATTTACCTGTATTTTCATTTGATAAGCATTCACTAAGCATCTACTGGGAACCAGGTGTATCAGTGAATAAAATTGATAAAACTCTCTGCCCTCTTGGGGCTGACATTCCAACTACATAGAAGATTCTTACGACTGAGTTTACAGAACTCAGCATTACGTAGGCAAGTCTGGCGTCAGGGAGGAGAACATGCATGGGCCTCTGGGAATGTTTTTGACGAATCGGAAAACTTCTCTTGGGTTCAAAAAAGTCTTTCCTCTCATATGGCATAACTGGGATGAAAAAAGTCCCCATTTAGAGTCTATTCCTTGGGTCAAGCAGTGTCTCATGAAGGCTTATTAGACTTTACGTTCACTGTAGTTTGGCTTCCTGAGATGTTACCGTGGTAGAGGACCAGGCAGGTCAATGTCTTTGGAAGAGTGTCAAAGGAGAGGGAAAGTGAGTGAGGGCTAGGAAGTGAAGGAGGTAGGAGATACAAGGCTGACTCTGCCTCCCAAACAAGATGGACCGGCAGCTAAAATGCCACTGGTACATTTGCCCTGGCAACTAGACAGGTGGGGTGCCTGGCCTCACTTGACACCTGTGTTTTCACTCCCAGGGTGTTCCAGGCACATCTAACTAATCTGCCTTCATTGAAATCTCATAGTAAAATTATAAGTTGTTTTAGGCTGCCCAGCATCTATTCTACTCTTCTTTGGTCTCTTCCTTTATCTTGGAGATCCAAAGAGCAAGTTTTCCCGGTGTTCAAACTCAAGGTACTGATAATTATATTGCAATAAATTCCTAATGATTCAAAGGTATATCATCAGCATTATGGGCTTTTAGAGCTAAATGGGGCCATTCAGACCAACCTAACACCACCCCTTTGTTGCAGAGATGATGATTCTGATACTTGCCCTGAATCACACAGCTGGTCCCTGAAAGAGCAAGGTGTGGAATGAAGGTCTCCACCACAAGGCCAAGGTTCTTTCCACTACTCCAATCTCTTCTCCAGAAGAGGATCTGGACACTATTTTTCATTCTTATATCATCTGCTTCTCTCTGGCCATTTCTTCAAGTGTCCACACTGAGACCAAGGTCTGGTCAGGGACATGGAAAGGTGACAGGCACTCTACCAGGACTTGTTAAACATTCTAAAAGGAATCTTTTAGATTGGGTCTCTAAGACCCAATATCAAGAAATAATTATGTGCTATTTTTGCATTCTAACAAAGAGATGAACATTGCTTCCGCTGTTAAATACAGCATGTGTCTCACAATTAGGAATTTAAGTGACAGATTTATTTCTGTTATTCATATTACAGCTTAGTTCCACTGATGCAGAGTGACTTGAGACACTGTGTCCCATCTTGCATTTATCAAGCAGTCCCAATGTGCAATTTGTCCTGTCAGTTGGCTCTTGGATGTGTGAAGCTTGGAAATATTGTCATTGTCACTGTCAAAGACAGAAGCAATTTATCTAGAAGGCACTGAAGTGTGCTTCGGAAGACAAAGTCACTTAATAAAAATGACATCACATTAAAACATACATTCCCTCATCTGGCCCCTTCTGGTGAGCTGGCCCAAGGAGGGTTAAACCACTGTTCTACTCAGTGGCACAAGAACAGTTTATTTCGAGACAGGTCTGATATCTCCCCTTCTGCCTTCTAATCCGTGGAATATACCACAAAGGGAGAAATTCAGTAGAGCTCTCTAGGCCCTTAAATGTTCACAATGAGAAAATTCTCTAAATGATAAATCAGTATGAAGCACACTGCCTGTGTGCTATCCTGACAAATGGATTCAGGGGACAAGCACTGGTGACAGGTAAAAAAATGTCACCAATTTTTGTCCTTATAGCACTTTATCAATTCATTTTCCTTAGCACACAACTTGTTAGGAACGGGCCAGGAAAGGCACTAAACATTTAGAAAGAATAACGTAGAGACAACATTTGGTTGAAGGTAATAAAATAAACACACCAATCTACTGGCTACAAGTCTAGAGCTCTTAATAGAAGGCCAGTGGAGGTTTGAAACAAGAGAGGTACTGTGAGGCTAACTAAACATGGAATTACCAAGTAGTCCAGAAAAATGAAGACTTATGTTCAAACAAAACCTTTACGTGAACGTTCAAGGTAGCTTTATTTGTAATAGCCCAAAACTAGAATCAGTCCAGAGGCCTTTCAACAGGTGAACAGTTAACTGTGACACATCCATTCCATGGAGTACTATTCAGCTAGAAAAAATGAACTATTGATACATGGAACAACTTGGATGAATCGACAGGGAATTCTGCTGAGTGGAAAAAAATATCCCAAAAGATTACATACTGCATGATTCCATTTATATATCATTTCTGAAATGAAAACATTTTAGAAATAGAGAACAGATTAGTGGTCGCCGGGGGTTAGTGATGGAGGTGAATGGTGGTGTGTGGGGGGTTGGTTATAAAAGAGAAACATGAGTCATTATTGTGAGGGACTTGTTCAGTGTCTTGACTGTGGGGATAGACACATGAATCTACACATGTAGGAAAATTGTATAGGGCTAAATACACATACACACATAAATGAGTACAGGTAAAACTGGGCAAATCTAAATAAGATTGGTGGATTGTATGAATGTGATATTAAATTATAGTTTTGCAAAGTGTGATCATTGGAGAATACTGGGTGAAATGTATATGGGGTCTCTCTGGATTACTCCTTACAACTGCATGTGAATCGATTCTCTCAATAAAAATTTCAATTAAAAAAATCATCTCATCCATTTCATTGAGTTAGTTTTCTAATAAAACTACCTTTTTACTTATAATTATTTATCAAAATTTGCAATATACTCATGTTGTTCTGACCAATGGATATACATACTAATTGTAAGGCTAACTCAAACCGGAGAAATATTTTAACTTACACATGTATTATATTTTAGAAAACAATTTTTGAAAATGTCAATTATTTATATATACATTGGGTTGGCCAAAACGTTTCTTCAGTTTTTACATAAAAATAAAAGACATTTTTCATTTTCACCAAGAACTTTATTGAACAACGTATTCACCATTTTGTTCCACTACCTTCTAAACTTTTCAGGTAACTTCGTAATTTCATCTTTGCAAAATTTTTTATCTTTTTGAGCAAAGAACTGTTCCAGGTGCCTTTTACAGTCTTCCAGGAAATTGAAATTCTTTCCATTAAGAGAATTTTGTAAAGACCAACATAAATGGAAATCTGAAGGTGCAATGTCTGGTGAATATGGCGGATGAATCAGAACTTCCCAGCCAAGCTGTAACAGTTTTTGCCTGGTCAGCAAATAAACATGCGGTCTTGAGTTATCCTGATAGAACATTTTGCGTTTTCTGTTAACTAATTCTGGATGGTTTTGGTCGACTGCTGCTTTCGGTTGGTCTAACTGGGAGCAGTACTTGTTGGAATTAATCATTTGGTCTTCCGGAAGGAGATCATAATAGAGGACTCCCTTCCAATCCCACCATATACACAACATCACCTTCTTTGGATGAAGACCGGCCTTTGGTGTGGTTGGTGGTGGTTCATTTCACTTGCCCACGAGCTCTTCCGTTCCACATTGTTGTACGGTATCTACTTTTCATTGCCCATCACAATTTGTTTTCAAAATGGAACGTTTTCATTATGTTTCAGTAGAGAATCGCATGTGGAAAAACAGTCAAGAAGGTTGTTTTTGCTTAACTTATGTGGAACCCAAATATCAAAGCGATTAACATAACCAAGCTGGTGCAAATGATTTTCAGTGCTTGATTTGGATATTTTGAGTATGTCAGCCATCTCCCGTGTGGTATAACGTTGATTGTTCTCAATTAATGTCTCGATTTGATCGCTATCAACTTCAACTGGTCTACCCGACCGTGGCGCATCGTCCAGCGAGAAATCTCCAGCACAAAACTTCACAAACCACTTTTGACACTTTTGATCTGTCACAGCACCTTCTCCGTATACTGCACAAATCTTTTTTTGCATTTCAGTTGCGTTTTTACCTTTCTTGAAATAATAAAGCAGAATATGACGAAAATGTTGCTTTTTTTCTTCCATCTTCAATGTTAAAATGGCTACACAAAAATTCACCAATCTTGGTAAGTTTTTTTTTAAATGTACCCTGATATGACAGCTGTCACAATACAATCTAACAAAATTGTTTCGAATGAAGTTAAAGACAAATAAGTGCTACTAGAGCCAGCATACGGGAAAAAAAACGAACAAACTTTTTGGCCAAACCTATATATGTGTGTGTGCGTGTGTGTGTGTGTGATATATATCAGAGGACGTGTGACAGAGTGGGAAATAGATGATTAAACAGCAGTTCTGAAATCTATTCTCTCCCTTTCTTCAGGGAGAGGGGAGATGACCCTAGAAAAGAGAGAAATAATCTCCTTGTCAACTTGTCAACAGCAGACCTGCTATTTGCTAGCAGGCAAGTCCTTACCTATGGAATACTTTATGTAGGATGTACTTGTTTGCCTAGAGTTGCTTGTGCTGGAGTTATGGCACATGGCTTCCAGGAAAATGTCTCATAGGCTATGTAACGAAGTATAAAATGGAGATGTTTCATAATTCTGTGTAAGTAGTATAACGGCATATAGAATAAGGTATCTTCTATGTTAATTTGGGCTAGACTGTCTCTGATGCAGCAAGAAAGGACTGAAAGAGACGCACTGACAGTCCCAGATGTCAGCTGATTTTGCTTGTGCCTTCTGATTACTTGTTTCCCTGAAATTATTAGCAAAGTTTGGTATGGGATGAGATTTCTGATTTGAATATCCAAGAGTGTATGTCATCTCACAGGGTAATAAATAGAAGACTTTCAAGCATACACTTACCTATATTAGGATGACATTCTGTGGGAAATAGAAGGGTTATTAGAGACCAGGAATGAAATGTGATAAAGTTTATGATTGCTAAAGAAGAGCTTGTTCATGATATTTTTTAAACTACCAAATGTAAAATAGCTAGCTAGTGGGAAGCAGCCGCATAGCACAGGGAGATCAGCTCGGTGCTGTGTGACCACCTAGAGGGGTAAGATAGGGAGGGTGGGAGGGAGACACAAGAGGGAGGGGATATGGGGGTATATGTATATGTATAGCTGATTCACTTTGGTATAAAGCAGAAACTAACACACCATTGTAAAGCAATTATACTCCAATAAAGATGTTTAAAAATAAATAAATAAACAAACAAATAAATAAAGATAAAAAAATAAACAGATGCTGGTTTGGTATTTAGGTTATATTGACTACATTTTAAAAAGCCATGTAGCAATTGTATTTAAAATTATAGTATTTAAAATATGATCAAAATTAAATCCTTTGCAACTATTTAAATGTATGATGGAAATATTTGCTATATACTTAAAAATGTGTGGTCAGCTACAACACTTACACATTTTGTAAAAAACTAAACGTAACCCCTAGAATATGTCTTACCTGATTGTTATGTAAAAGGTCTACTCATAACTAGAGAAATGCAAACTAAAACTACACGGAGATGCCTTTCTCACCTATCAGACTGGTGAAAATTAAAAAGTATGGCTCACATTGTGCTGGCAAGGCTCTGAAGAAACAGACACTCTCATATGTTGCTGTATATGCAGTAAACATTGACACTGATACAGAAGTGTGCTTGTGTGTAAATGCATACATTCACACACACACTCCTATTTCTCTCAGCAGTGACCACTGAGAGACTCTGCAGCAGTGACATGCCAGTAGCAAGGCACACACCTGAAACCCAAATCCTGGTTTCTAAATATCATTCTCCACTGAAAGGAACCAGCCCTTCCTAGAGAAATAGTTGATTCCAGAGCTGGCACTTGAAAAGTATGAGATGATCTTGAAATATGCTGTGCCAGAAAGTAGGAAAGTGCTCAAAGAATGACAGAAATATGTCCAAAGGACAGGGCACCAGCTTTTAAAGGGACTCCTGTTAACCAAACTGAGGACAATTTGACCATCAAAATAAATAATGATAGTAATGATCACAACCCACAAAATAAGTAAGACTCCACGAGTCAATGTTGATATAAATAGATAAACTTAATGGGAGAGAAGAAAAGTTCTTATAATAGAGTAAAAACTAATAAAGGTAGAGATGATGAGATTAGAAAATCACCATTTGGCAACCACCGTAGTAACAGACGGTTCAAGCAAGAATAAGCATCAATGAACGCTATAACAAGGGGCTAAATGTCTGCTGAGAAGTTGGATATTTATATAACTTCAAAGTATCTCCCCACAAGATGCCTAGTAATTACAAATGGAGAGTAGTCAATTTTCAGGAGAGAAACTTAGCAGACCCCATCACAAGCAAGTGACAAAGTAATGTGCACTGTGAAGGACACGGCATCACTTCTGTGACCTCCCTGCTAATTACCTGAACCTGATCATGTGGAAATGTTGGACAAACCCAAATAGAGGGTACTGTTTAAACTTCAAAAACAAAAAGGTCAGAAAGACAGAAGGGAAAAAAAAGGGAATCTGCTCTAGATTAAAGGACACTAAAGAGACCAGTCATGTAATCCTGGATTGCATCCTGGGCCATCATTTATTTTTCTTTTGATATAAAGTACATTAGTCCACAACTTTCAAAATATCAATAAGGACTTTAGATAACATAATAGTACTGTATAAATGTTAATTCTCTGATTTTGGTATTTTATAAGAGAGTAACCTTATATATAAATATATATAGATAGACATAAGGATATATAAGAATGGTTATATAAGATAATACCCTAGTTTCTAGGAACTACACCCCGAAGTACAGGGGCATCATCTCTTATCATGAAAGGGGGGATGGGAAATGAATGATCAAGTAAATAAACATTTTAGAATCATACATATAGAAGTAGTTTATAATAACTTTTCAACATTTTTGTGTCTAAAATTATTTCATACTAAAAAATTTAAAAGAAGATAAATGAGTATATGTGCCCCTGACTCAACGCTAATTTAAGTAGAAAATAAAAAGATTTTTATGAGCATATGTAGTTGACTAAGCAATGTCCATCTCCGGAAGGGTAAGTTTGTGATCAAAATCCACCCCCTCATGCTGACTGAATTAATCTAGCTTAGTGACACGTGACAAATTCTACTCTAATCGTACTGGTGCACCTAAATCCAGGGATTTAAGTGGGCATGTGACAGGTTAAATTATCTTCCATAAGCAAGCAATACCTTTAGTAATCAAATCTGTAATGACTCAAGAGCTTTAAATGTCATATTTACCTTCTGTTTCCAAATAGAAACCAATGCATGATGCAAAGATCATTTTCAATCACTAGCATCATCAGAATTGTACGTTCTTAGTTAAAACTTATCTTGGAAACATAGCTTTCCTGCTCTCTAACTCTTTGATAATATTGTTGCTATTTGTCTCTATACCAAAATTATCACATTGAAAAAAAATCCTATAGGATTTTCCTACTGGATTTCTTTTTAAGAAAGGAGAGTGATACCAAATATTTAGAAATACAGAAACAAATACTTATAATATAGAGGCTTATGTATTGTAGCTTTGAAGGGTGTCTTGTTAAAGTCACAGGTGATGAGTATATTCTTGAGAGGAGAAAAAAGAAGGAAGTTTCTCTTTGAATACTGGGAAAATAAGAATAAAGAATGAAGCAGAATCATAGGATCATTTTGAGATGAAGGACCACTTCAGCAAGTACATTTATTTTTAAGAGTGCACTTGCACTGGAGCAAACATTTCAAATCTTGATGGATTTAGGAAAAGCAAGAAGCTCTTCTGCTATTTTTCAAGAAGGACCTGCTCAGCGGTCAGAGAGTCTTATTTTCAGCCATTCTATTTCAGTAGTACCAGCAGCGAAAAGGTACCATCACCATCCAATAGACAGATTCAGGACCACTTCCCTCCAATTTGCTCAGCAGAAACAAAGAGCCATGGAGGCCATCAGCCTAGATCAACAGAAAATGCAGCCTGACAACTCGAGGTGGAGACCTGTGAACAGCATCGGAAGGGACATATGTGTGGACAGCAAAGGGAGAACAAGGAGAACGTCCTGTCCATAATTTTTGAAGCCCTTTGCAAAGGGGCTTGTCTGACTCTCTAGACCCTGGAGACTTCATACACATAAAGCAAAGATACAGAAACCATGACTCACAGATTCAGGCCAGGAAAGCAGGAAACCTGTTTTAAAAAAAAAATTACTTTCATTGTTTTAGTATCTCCTTATAAAGGTGAAAATCTTCCCTGTAAATTCACTGGATCTTACGTATGGGTCTTGGCTTATTGATTTGTTTGTGGTTGAGTGCATTCTATTCTTCCAGTGCCATGTTCTCACTTTCTCTCCATCACCAGCCCAACAGGGAGGCTGAGATGCTTAATGTGATGAGATCTAAAGGGACCTAAAGGACAGTCCATGGACATGCAGAAACACAAAGCCCTGTCACTGAGAGAGCTGGTGCTGGTTCAGCCCATCCCTCCTCATTCTACCAGGAAGGTGGTGTGACAGTTAATTTTCTACTCAACTGGGCCCTGGAGTGTCCAGACACTGGCTCAAACGTTACTCTGGGTGTGTCCGTGAGGATTGTTTCTGGAGGATATTAACGTGTGAGTCCTTAGACTGAGTAAAGCTGACGGCCCTCTCCAATGTAGGTGGCCCCATCCAGCGGAGGGCCTGGATAGAATAAAAGGTGGAGTAAAGGAGAATTTGCTCTCTCTGACTGACTGTCTTCAAGCTGCGACACTGGTCTTCTCCTGTCTTTAGATTTGGACTCAGGCTGGAACTACACCATCGGCCTTCCTGGGTCTTAGCGTGCCAACTGCAATTCTTGGGAATTCTCATAAGCCTATTACTTAGAATAAATCTCTTAATTATATATATACTACACAGAGGATCCCCAACCTGCAATGGTTCGACTTACAGTTTTTTGACTTTACGATGGTGCAAACGCGACATGCATTCAATAGAAACTGTACTTCAAATTTTGAATTTTACTCTTTTTCCAGACCTGCAGTATGATTCTTTCTCGTGGTGCCAGGCAGCAGCAATCACCAGAGCCCCTGCTCAACCAGACAACCACGAGGGTGAACAACTGACACACTTTCAACCATTCTGGACCCAGACAACCATTCTGTTTTTCACTTTCAGTACAATATTCAATACATTACATGAGAGAGTCAACACTTTAGTATAAAATAGGGTTTTTTTTAAGATGATTTTGCCCAACCGCTGGCTAATGTCAGTGTTCTGAGCACATTTAAGGTAGGCAAGGCTAAGCTACGATGTTTGGTAGGTTAGGTGTATTAAATGCATTTTTGACTTATGACATTTTCAATTTACAATGGGTATATCAGGGTGGAACCCCACTGTAAGTCAAGAAAGGTCTTTATATAAATAAGTCTATCTATTAGTCTTTATCTGGTATGTTCCAGACAGAGGCCAGCTGGGTCCTGGACAAAAGACCACTGTGACTGACTCTGGGGGATGCTGGGATAAGCTGTCACTGAGATTGACACTGTCATCACAGCCTAATCTACACGCGCTCTCCTTCCTCCCTGTGCATTCTTACATAGTGGTCCAAAACTTTCATGCCATGAACAGTTTTGAAGAGGCAACCTGGATTGAAATAGGTGAATGTCCTCTTTCCAAGCGTCACGTAAATAGAGATCATGTGATCTAGATCTAGATACGTGCGCGCGCACACACACACACATTCTGTTGGTTCTGTTTCTCCCGAGGACCCTGACTAATACAGGTCGGATCCACCACTCCACCACCACCTGTCGTCTCTTCCCTGCTCACACCCCACAAATTCTGCTTCTCCTCATCCCCTCTCCTTACTTTAGAGATAGCCCTGAATGTTCCTCAATTACTGCCAACTCTCAGACTCTACAGAGTGATTCCATAAGAGTGATTCTACAGAGAATCTAAGTTGTGAAGTCTCTGAAGGGACGTAGACTAGGGAAGTCACACTTGATTCCCCTTCATCACCAGCTTATACTTGGGGAAAACAATGAGATGAATCTTCGTGCTCGTCATCTCCTGACAGGACAGGCCATCCTTAGCCTCGCACAGGAAGTGCCCTGGCTTGAACTGTCAGGGAGTTCAGGGCAGAGAGGCTGTGCCTTCAGGAGGTCCTGGCACCTCTCTTTCCCAGGACTCTCTCTCTGTGCTTCTTGTAAGGCTCCTCCATTTTGCCTTGTGTAAAAATGTCTAGGAATTGATAATAACAGCCCACTTTAGAGTGTAGACGCCTAGAATACAGAGATGTGTGTCGTATTACTAACAGCACACTACACACTGCTTGAGCCCATGAAATATTAAAGGAATAAAAAAGTCAGTTAATTCCCCTTAACCTCCAACGTTTCCATGGCATAATAGCATTATAATTTTCAAACTCTTCAAATTCACGCTAGTTTCATGTGAAGAGTTTCTTTTCCTTTTTGGTGTTGGTCTATTTGTAATGGCGAATGAATGATCATTTAATAATAATCAATAACAATTCAATGACTAAAATGAATGACCGGTATCCTGAGAAAATAAAGAAGATATCAAGGAAACCTGAAATACAGCCAACCTGATATTTAAGGGTCTTTTAAAATTAATTGTCCTTACTCACTGGTTTAAAGGAACAGGAGCCGGCAGAAGAGGTTAGGAGCTGCTGGTGGTTTTGTTTGTTTTGGTGGTTCTCTTGATTTGCTCAAGGTTTCTCTACTGTCAGGCCCCTATTATCACAGCTGGCAGTGTTGTCTTGTTTTGTTTGGTCAGTGCTTTTCCCAAAACTTATGCACATGCTCACAAGGTACCACGAGCACCAGCACGCCTGGATGGGCTGCGCAAGGAACAAAAAGATGGAGACCAGAGTTTGGAGTGGAAGTGAGAGGCTGGGGAAGGCCTCCTTTTCCGAACGCAGCTACGAGGAAGTTTCAGGAAGCTGGGAGGAGATTTCAATTAAACGGCAAACGTCTCAAATCCAAGTCAAGATGCCAGCCCTGCCCCCCTAGGACACATCAGTCTTAGTCTCTGGGTCTCAGGCCAAGAGCAGCAAACCGCAGCACGGTCACTTAACACGCCCCGAATTTGTGCAATCACAGAATTGGCAGATGAGGCCCCTTCTGTGATAGGAAGGCCTCCACTGCCTTCCTCAAGGGCCAACAGCTCAAATCAAACTCGACATCACCCATCTCTGTCCACAGTCAGTCTGCTTGGCCTGGTGGCAGTTCAATCCAGGGGCTAAAGGAGAAAATGGGCTTCTTACTGATTCTCACTGATTCCATCAAAAAACCTACCCACCCTACCAGGACCCACACGGCAGTGAGGCGATGTTTCCTTCCATTGAACAAACAGATTCAGTAAAAAACTAAACAAGCTTGGAGTGATGCTACATTTTCCCACCAGTCAAACCTTAGTCCCAACACATAAACGCACACACTCCGCCAACTTCCTAAAATTCTTTTCCTGCAAAGCTTTTTATGTGTGTGAATGCTAAAAGGAATTCATTTGTTTTTATTTATTTTTATTGAGGTATAGTTGATGTACAATATCATGTGTTTCAGATGTACAATGTAGCGTTGGTGTTCCCTTCACGTACATGAAGGGAACACCAACGTTCGGGCCAAGGGCACTGCCCAGCTTTCAGCCATGGGCTTCCAGAACCATACAGGGTTAGAACCAACCCGGGAAAAGGGCCACCTGCCTATTCTGGGCCACCCTGGGTCACTTGGACCCACACAGCTACACTCTGCACCCAGAGTCATGCGGTTTCTCTTGAGTTGATATTTTTATCTGGTCTTCACTCTTCCAGCAAAAAGAATTCAAATCCAGGCCAAAGGTCTGGACCAGAAGCAGACATCAGGCCACTCTCCTCTCTTCTGGTCAATATACCCAAAGAAAACTTTTCCATCCAACTCCAGCTCCAAATGGGAAACCCTCAGACACTAGGGAAGGGCAGGCAGGGAGGCGATTTCTGTCCTAATCACTTTGGGCCCTGGTTTAGCCGAGTATGGATGGCCTATTGACCCAAGAAAAAACAGCAAGAAAAAAAACAAAACAAAGCATAATCCTCTTCATTAAAGCCAGTACTGCACTAAGTAACAATTTGATTAGGAAAAAAAGAAATAAACACAATATGAATTTTTTTTTTAAAAAGAGATAATATTCAGTTTTATGTCACCAGGAAATTAAGTTAAAATAAACTTATTAAGACTTTGAATTATTTATGTAGGAGCCTTATCCAAAATATAAAAATAATAATAGCATCTAACATTTATGGAGTGATAGCTATCAGTAGCCTTGTGAGATAAGTACTGTTATCATTCCCAATTTTGTTATCATTCTCAGTGGAACTGAGACACAGAGAGGTTAAGTCACTGAGCCAGAGGTCACACAGGCAATCCGGATTCAAAGCTCAACTGTTAAGGGCCTCTCATATCACTCCTTTGAATCAAAATAGGCTCTGCATTCAGACGCTATAGGGTCTTGGCTCGAGTGCCTGAACAGAGTTTTTAATGGCTTGGTTTCAAGACTCTGCTCTACTTGTTAGAGCAAGACCTCAACCAGAGGTGGTACAACGACAAGAGGAAATAAAAAAGCAGTAGACTCTGCATACTAAGATTGGGGATATAAAGAAACCAAAAGGTCCCCTTATGACATATACTGTGACTTAAAACAGATTTTGCTTTTTAGGGTGAGCCCTATGGTGGCAGACTACTTCTGCTTGTGATATGAGGAGTGATGCTTTTATATCTAGTCTCCTTCTGGGTGTGAATGAATGAGTTGAAGCCACATGGAATAGGATCTAGTGATTTTCCCCTCATTAAAAAACCCTCCTAATGGACCTAAGTCATGGAGAGTCCCCTGACCTAAGAGTCCCTTTGGAATAGCACTATGAACATATCCCAACCCTCTTTACTACCAAGATCTGTTCCTACCCACATGGTCTTGCCAACCCTCCCTTGGCCCTAGAGCAGCGGTCGCCAACCTTTTTGGCACCAGGGATCAGTTTCATGGAAGACAATTTTTTCCACGTACTGGGGTGGGCCGATGGTTTCGGGATGATTCAAGTGCATTACATTTATTGTGAACTTTATTTCGATTATTATTACATAGTAATATATACTGAAATAATTATACAACTCACCATAATGCTGGCAGGAGGCAGAGCTCAGGCGGTAATGAGAGCAATGGGGAGCAGCTGTAAATACAGATGAAGCTTCACTCGCTCGCCTGTCACTCACCTCCTGCTGTGCAGCCCGATTCCTAACAGGCCACGGACCGGTACTGGTCTGTGGCCTGGGGGTTGGGGACTCCTGCCCTAGAGGAAGGGACCCTCTGAAAGGGACAGGTCTCTCAATTGCAAAGAGGAGTTAGATGCATCCTGGGCTGGCATTTATTTTTTCTCTCCTATATATACTTCTCCTGGTTAGGAAAGAGGAAACAAAGCAACACTTGCAACTCCAAGGCCCTAGCCAGAGGAGAGAAGCAACCCAAAGACTGATGCTGAATGCTCCACTCAGGGGTGCTAACCAGGGCAGGAAGGGGCTGAAATCCCACCAGCACCATGGAGTCAAAGGGAAGAGTAGAAGCAGTGGCTGATGACATATATTAAAATCATAATGTGTGCTATGCTATTTTTTAATTTTTATAAATGGAAGATTTTACTTTGTTTTATTTTTATAATTTTAGACATGAAACATACTTTCAATATGAACTCTCACAGCTTTTGTTTTATGAATTCTTTATAATTTTTTAAAGTAACAGTATTGTGGGTGTTCTGCAAAATTAATATTGCAATATAGGATATGGTCATATTACTGGAGTTTGGCACTCACCACATGACCCGAGAAATTAAATGCAAACTTGATTGTACATTTGCATTTTTCCAAGAGAGGAGTCATCACTTTAATCAGATTCTCAAAGGGATTAGCAATGCAAAAGAAGACACTTTACCTATAGTAAATTCCTAGAGGTAGAACTATGGCAGCAATGAATATGAACGTTTTTAAGATTTTTATGTATATTTTAAAATTGCCTTTCAGAAACACTTTGCTGATTTTTATTCCCAATAGCTGTGTATGAGACACTTTACGCATACTAGACATTTTTCAACAATGGTGATCATCATCTTTAGTAACTTTGCCAGCTTAACAGAGGAAAAATGTTATCCTGTTGTTTTTTGATTGAAAGTAAGATTAATTTTTTATATGTTAATTGGCAATTTTTATTTCTTCCTTGGTAAATGACATGTTTAATTTCTTTGCCCCTTTTTGCTTCTACAGAGGATTATCTTCTTTTCAGTATTTGTATCTCACCTTGCTTTACATCTCACTCCATTGGCCAATATGTTCAGAACAATGCTAGTAATACTGGTGACAGTGGCAACCCTGGTCACTTATTTAAAATGCAAGGCAATTCCAGAACATCAGAAACACACCCATGAGCAAACAGAAACAGCCAAATGCATTTCAACAACTTCTGTGTTACCTAGTGAGCAATTATCAGTAGCTCAGATAACTGATAAGCACGAGTGACTATACTATAAGATAATATAAGAAGCATGTTCTAATTTCTTTCCCAAGTTCAACATCTCAGAAAACCTGAAATTAATTTTCTAGCACTCAGAAGGTCAGAAGAAACTTTCTGACTATATGCATTCTGTTTTCAAATTCCATCAGAGTAGGGGAAAACAGGAGAGGTCATCTACAAAGATCACACATAACTCTAGGAACAATTTGCTTCATTACAGTGACATGATATTGAATGGCCTTTTCTCAGAAGCACCTAATTCTCTAACACTCAATTTAGCTTATCACAATCTTAGGAAAAACTTTACACACTAAGATATAAACATATATACATTCATATCTACATGCACACATTATGTATAATTAATCTTGTGCAGTTGAAATCCTATCAATATTAATTATGGAAGAGGGAAAATATGAAAGAATGCCAAAATAATAAGTCATTTGACTACAGAACTTCTCCAAGACAACAGCTCCTGTTTCTTTAGGTTACCTTTTTCTGAATCTCAACAGAAGTGCATTCCCGGAAGCAAGACAAGAGATTGTGAGAACCAGCCCACTGTACAAAAGGCCCTGCAGTCCTATCTGTGAAATCCCCCATTAGAGCACACGGCCATTAGCTTCGCATCTCCCACACATGTTACAGCACAGAATGAGGGCCATGACTGATGAAAGCCTTGGAGATTTCTCTAGCTGTCAAAATGCAGAGCCTCTCCAGCAGAGTTCTAAAACGGCATCAATTCTAAACTGAGAAATCAAGGGCTCAGAACCGCTGTGGCAGCAAATCCATTATTCTGAAGTGAGCGCAACTATATACATCTAGAGAGTTTTTTAGGCTACGCTGAATCAAGTCACTGCTCCTTAATGTTTCCTTGCTAAAAAAGTCCATCTTCCCAAATATTTACATGGTAAGTATACTCTTAGTTGACAGCATGGTACCTACCAAATAATGGTGGATTTGAAACAGTCCCATGAATCTGTGGCCATACTCATTAAATGCTATGTGGATATTGGTGTGTGCGTACAATATTCCAGTACAGGACTCTTGCAGAGACATACCTGTCCCATCACTACCCATCTAAGCCCTTCAGTGCCCCATCTCAAACTAGAGTGAAGCTGCATATAAGTGATGGCAGACTCTCTAAGGAATAAGCCATGACACCATGATAAGCTGGGCAGTGGTCTAAGAGTCATAACTTAAGACCAAAAAAATCACATTCTTTTTTTTTTTTTTTCACACACACACACTGTATTTTATTTTTACAAGAGATAAATCGACTGACACTAAGCATTGTACATGGATGACCACAACAAAAGCAACAATGATTGCAATTACCAAACATGAAACACACTCATACTATGTCATAGTATTGACATTCAGTCCAGTAATCCTCCACTGTAACAGCTCCTTTACTTTGCAGTGAAAATTGATTTGTATATTCTTTGCCTCTGAGTCCTTGTGGAATTTTTTTTTTTTTTTTTAATTCAGACAGAAAGTCACAAAAATTATACTCATCCTCATCAGTTCACTCAGTCCTGTGTAATTAATTTTTTTTTTCATCTTGATCTTTTGTTAGCACTTTTATGAGTTCATCAGTTTTTCATTAGAGTTCTGAAAATGCTTATTCATTCAGTTCAGCAGTACAGTCCGTTACCAGAAACCTGTACTTGTCAGAGTCTTTTCCATGTATTTCTTGAAGATGAAACCCTTTTATAGGAACATATTTGCAAAATCATCAGAGTACACCCAGAACTGTCTGTAAAAAATCACATTCTTAAATGTCAATCACTGCTCTTCAAATCATAAATTTTTTGAGCATCTCCTAATATTTCCTAGGAAGAAAACAATCATTTGCTATACATAGTAGATTAGAAACCTGTCAGACCGGCAGTGCATACAAGTCAAGAGAAAAGCTTGAACAGAAACTAGGCAGGAGAGCTAACTGAAACAGTGTTCTGACTCCAGTGTCCCCCAGTCTCTAATTTTCTTTGAGGGTTCTCTACACACACTCCCGACTATTGCCACGATTCCTGATCTCTGTGGGAACTCTAGTCCAACTAAATCACTACTTCATGTGCAAACCCTTTTTCCTTTCCTTTTTCCTCCTACATGGAGGAAATAAGCTCAAACTGTCTGTAGAATTTTATTTATAAAAAGGAACAAAAAAGGAAACTAAGAGAAATTTATATTTCATTTAAACAGATCAATACGCAAAAAAACACAATACCTTTTGGATCCTAAGATATTTGAATCCTTATTGTTATCTGAATCGTGAATTTTATAGCAAGTAGTTTGGGCTAATTAACTGATGCATGGTCTTGGGAAAATTAATCAATCTTGGTTTCCTCACCTACAAAATGAGGATTCATTTAACAAATGTTTGCATGTTTATGCTCTGTTGGAGGCTGAGAACACAGCAGTGAAAAAAGACAACTGAAACTAACAATCGTTTATGTAATAAAAAATAATACCTATGGTATAGAATGGTGACAAGGAGGAAGTTAAATGAGAATGATGTGAATAAACGTCCAGCACACTGTAAAGTCTCACAGTAAAAAAAAAGCAGGGCTGCTGGAGGTTGCCTTTATGATTGTTACCAACTGATGTGACCAAGCTTACTGGTCCAACCTGGATTCTCTTCTCCTCCAGTTCCCAAATCCTCTTTCTCCCTGCTTTCTAGGCCATTGGAAGGTAACATTTCCCTCCTGTAACACTGGCCTAAACCCTTCCCATCCAGACAGACTTAGACTAAACAGCTTCCTTCAGAAAAGCTCTAGCTGCCTGGTGATAGATCAGAAGCATCCTTTAGTCTCCAGCTCAATGGAAGGACAGAGAAATGTGTGGGCTCAGAGTCCCACAAAAATCTGGAATCTTCCTGGCTTAGGCTCCGATTGCTGATCACGTCTGGAGGACACTGGTTAGTTCCTGCCCTCCACTGCCATTAGCAAAGGATAATTTTGCAAAAGCAATTTAACAATATTATAATGTCAAAATATTCAGTAACAGGAATTAACCTAATGTATATGTGTTAACACCTGTGGCTCCAAAGGTTACAATGGCCCAGAAAAAATATACAGAGAGGAAATCATTTTCTTGAGGTTACTGGAAAAAAAAAATCACATAAAAATGCACATATATGTCTGAGAGTGCTCACGTATGAGCATTCCTGTCAAAGAAGTTTTAGACTTTTTTATAATGCTGTATACGGGGGAAACTCTCCAGTTAAATTTTCTATTTTAAAGATAGTCTTATTTTAACAAACACATTTAGCCATAAGATTCCATAATAAGTTTCTACCCATCTGAAGAGCTGATTGACCATTTCTCCTTGCTATCAAGGGCCTTCCTACCTAATGGCTGCGATTTGGCTTCTAGCGCCTCTTTTTCAACAAATAGAGATCAATAAAGCACTTGCTCCTCTGAAGACAGGTTTATGCATTGGGCCATTTTCTCCTCCACAAGGCTTCCTACATGAAATAAATTTACTTGGTTATCCATTGTCTAATTTGACCTGTGGGAAATGTTCATTTCAAACAAGAAAAAAAAATTGAACTGAAAACTACCTGGAGGATACCTGGCATCTAGTTGACGTGAGGGAAAAAAGCATCAATAATAATTTCAGGTGCTGGTACCGTGAGAAGATCGATGGGCTACATAGACTAGGAATAAGGAATCAGCAGAATTTTACTTTAAGCAATTTGAAGGTTTTCTTTACAAGTAGGAACTGTATTTACTAAAGGGCTCCAAGACTAAAGACTAATATAAGTTGTCTCAAACAACTTATATTCTTTTATGGATGCCAAAAATAATCATTGTGAAAACTGCATTGCAATTAGTAAATGATTTTAAGTGGCATTTTAGTCAACTATGATTTGGAGCAACAAAAACTTGTGTCACAAAAATCTAATAGAACATTTGTAAACATATATGTAATGACCATTTCTAGGAAGAAAACAGATTTCTGTTTAAAACATCTGTGAGGCACATAAATGTATATAAATGTGTAATACACACATGGCATACTTTGGCTCAAGTTATATTAACTTCTCTTTTTCTTGACAGGACATTTCTCATAAAACTGGGATTCTTATCTGAGTTTCTAAATCTATTAAGGGAAACAATTTGAACACCACCAAAATAGGACTTTCAAAAACTATAAATTCAGAAACTATAAATATATTACACTGATTAGAAAATGAAAAACAAGCATTTGTTCATTCAAAAACAAACATTTCCTGAGCATCTAAACTATGCCAGATGCTACTGTAGGCATGCAGAGACAGACGTGAATAAAACAGGCAAAATCTCTGCCTGCAGGAAGGAAGAGAAAAATCGTACTCTCTTATCTGCCATAGTCCAAACCAGCACGGGGGGCGCCTGCCTCACCCGGGGCTGCGTCAGCCTCAGGAGCCTGGAGG